>NC_083717.1:144357053-144982053 GCF_028564815.1 Eubalaena glacialis
AGAAATCATATTATTATAAGGTAGAATGGATGGTGTCAGATACACTTGCTTCCTTAAGCACTTGTTTAATCTACTTCAGTAACCTTTTAAAGATTAAGATGAAAATTGGTATTTTAGTGTAAGCCTGAGTGTCAGGGCATTTAGACAGTTTAGAGCTGGCATATCATTCTGTTAAAGGTTAAGTTCCATCAAACATCAAAAATTATCATCCCAGCCTAGTAAATTTTAATGTCCAAAATCAGGTCTTTTCAACTCCTAAAATATTGAATTTTGCCTCTTGCAATATAGCAGTCAGAACTGTGCTTTTTCCAAAATGTATTTTCTGATGAAGAAAAGCACTTAAAAACACTATAGGCTCAAATGAAATGTATCCTTGTGCACAGTCACCTCCTGTGATAGGAAATCTCACCTTAACCACTTTCAAAGTTGTCAGTACCTCTTGCACTTAAAAGTGAGCCAGAACCACATAGAGCACAGACATTCTTTAAATGATTCTAACCATTCTTTGTTAAACATTTTCTTTTACAAACACTTGTGTTTATGATTATTATGTATAATAATTATTTACAGATACATGTTGTGTCTTTGACATTAGCAGAGGGGAGTCATTATCAAAAGTAAAATATTTAATTTTTTATACAATTTTAAAGGTTACACTCCATTTACAGTTATTACAAAATATTGGCTATATCCCCCATGTTGTACAATACGTCCTGTCGCCTTACACCCAGTAGTTTGTACCTTCCACTCCCCGACCCCTATTTTGCCCCTCCCCACTGGTAACCACTAGTTTGTTCTATCTGTGAGTCTGCTTCTTTTTTGTTATATTCACTAGTTTGTTGTATTTTTTAGATTCCACATATAAGTGATATCATACAGTATTTAGGTTTGTCAAAAACCTAAACACAGAGCTATCATACAACCCAGCAACTCCACTCCTGGGTATATATTCAAAAAAAAAAAAATACTAATTTGAAAAGATACATGCACCCCAATGTTCATAGCCACATTATTTACAAAGTGCAAAATATGGAAACAACCTAAGTGTCCATCAATAGATGAATGGATAAAGAAGATGTGGTGTACATATATATAATGGAATACTACTCAGCCATAAAAAAAAGAATGAAATTTTGCTATTTGCAGCAATGTGGAGGGACTTAGAAGGCATTATGCTAAGTGAAATAAGTCAGACAGAGAAAGACAAAAGTAACATATTATTTAAAAATTTGTTGTTTTTGTTATTTTTATTGAAAGATAGTGTGATTTAGGGTTTTGGAACCTGAGAGTCCTGGTTTCAAAACATGGGCCACCCTTTACTGTGTGGCTGTGAATAAATTACCTCCTATCTCTGAGCTTCAACTTCCTCATCTGCCAAAGGAGAGTGTTATCAGGAGAATTATGTGAAACATAATATGGAAATCTTTTGGAAGAATGTCTGACTTATGGAGGCATTCTTCAGATATTAGTTCCCTTCTACTTCCCTTCACAAAAAAACAAACTTGAAATGGGAAGATTTGTGATTGGGTAATGTGTTTCATCCACATACACTAACAAGTGAACATTATCCAGTCTTAAAACACCAATTTGTGGCTTTAGTTATAGTTCCTTCATAGACATTCATTTCTCTCCCCATATGACTGTGACCCAAGGAAAGCACTCCTGAGATAATAATAAAACATTTAATAAAACTTTATCTACTACAATTGTCTTCTGGCAGGATCAAACTATAAGTTAATCTACTGGGAATAGTCACAGGTGTTAGTACCTACCCAAAGTTGGAAGCATTCTGGCTTTTTGTGGGCCAAAAGGAGAGATCAATATGGAAAACAATACACTAAGTGGAAATCTGTCACAAGGAAGAGCAGTTTTAAGCTTCCAATCATCATATCTTGAGAACCAGGAAAAGTCTTCATCACCCTGCTATTACCCTCATGGTTTAACTCTAGTCCAGGTTGATTCCAAAGCTGGATTTCTGCCAAAATCTATGGTCATTTACATAGAATTCTGAGTACCTCCTTTTACCCCAAAATGCTCCCTTTACCCCTCATCCCTAGTCTCAGGGCAACCTCTCTGTACTGCCATGCAATTTGTAATCTGGCTCACCTTTCTAACATAAGACCCTTGAGCTTTCCAGAAAAACTCATTGAGGTTGGAATTGAACCAAAAATTGACCAAGTCTTAGTCATTAGGAGCTCAAGAAGCTCCTTGAAGAGGTACTCAGATGTTGCAATACTTCTCGCTTGGTTTTGAGAGGCTTCTTGACAATTAGATAACAGCTTATGAATAGAAGCATGTTTTTGGTAACTACACTCACATTAGACTGGGGGTCTAATCACTAGGCTAATTTTTACAATAAAGTTACTTTAAAGTGCTATAAGAACATAAAAGTAAGTGTGACACACTCTAGGGGTAGAGGATGGGAAAAAAGAAGCTTCTCAGATGACATTTCAAATAGCCATTGAAAAATACAAGTATAGCCACCAAGATCACCAAGTTAAAGGGATTCTTAGAAGGTGTAGTCCAGATAAAGAAAACAACTTGGGAAAAAAGCATGAAGATATGAAAGAAGAAAACATATGGAGGAATGTTAAGTACACAGATATGCTATTTAGTGTTGGTCCCACAAGTACTGATTTTTTTATAAAACTATTTGTCCCTAGGTATTCTCTAATAAAAGAAGGAAAAAATCAAATACATACTTATTACACCTCCATGCTGTTGCTATATGTATTTTTCACATCCTCAGAGCACTCTCCAACATTCTCTCCCAATGAGAGCTTTTGTACTTTATACTTTCAATGAGGGTGAGCACACCATCATGCAACAACTCTCAGGCAATGAGCTCTCTATTGAATAATACTGGGCCGAGTGCAACTGCAACATAAATTGTTCACTTTCTGGGGCCTCTCTCTTTCTGCAATTAATATTGTATCCTGAAAATCAGCTTTGACCCATCATGACTATATAGAGATGATATTGTTGGACCTCCAGCTAAAAAATAAAGGAAGAATTGGCACAAATATTGAAATGCTAGAGACTGAAGCCATGAAGGAAATGGTCAGGGAAATGGGATAAAATTATGAAGTAATATGAAACAGAGTAAACATCACTGTGAATTGAAACAATTGACCAACAACCATAAAAACGTTAAGTGAAAGAAATGACAGAGGTATGGCATGGAGATAAAAGAGATTTGAATTAAGTGTAAGAATGAAGAGAAGCTGCCAGGATGACAGTGGAAAGGAACTTTGGCTCTAATTTTTTTAGCACAATACTCAACTCCGTATGCGTGCATACGGATCATTGTGGCCGGAGCACAGAGTATGCTGGGAGAAGTGGCAGGAGGGAGGCTAAGAAGGTAAGTTAAGGCCTGATCATAAAAATTCTCATGTTAGGGACCTAAAGAGCTTGAACTTCTTCTCTAGGATAGGTAGTAGAAAACATTAAATGGTTTTAACCAGTGAAATAACAGAAAAAAAGATTTGTGTTTCAGAAATAAAATTGGTGATGGAGAACCACTGCTTTTTAGTACATGAAATGGCATTATCAGGGAAATAAACTAGAAGATTTACACTGCCACAGAATAATAGGTTTTTAAAAACCAATGCAATTAATAAGCACAAATCCCAAACTCTCCACCCAGGTTTGTCAAGTCCAGGGAAAATATCACAGCAGGTAAGAGAAAGGCTCCCTGGTCCAGCTCCAGCTGCCACTTGACCCATCCACTCTCAGTACCTCTTCCCATCTACTCTCCATTTTCTTCTATCAGATTCTACCTCTACTCTGAAAATAGGGATAGTAATAAAGATTCTACCTCTCTGGGGAGAGGATGGAACAAGAAACACTTAAAATGTCAGGTCACAGGTAAAGGTTACTCAGCAGGGACATATCTTACGCCAGTATGCCCCGCCTAGCTTGACAGAGGAATTGAAAAGGTTGTCAATGCCTGTTAGACAATCTTACTGGAAAGAAAAGGTCCTTTTATTTCTTTTAACCAAAGGATCACAGGAAACTGAAGTTCAGGCCTTTCAATAGAAGATGAAGGTCTACTTCATCTTGAGTTTCAAACACAAATCATAGCACCACAACAGGAACATGAGAATCTCAGAACAAAGCAAACCATCACATTCCCTACAGGGAGTTTTCCAAGCATAATTGTTCGTTTCACAGTCCTTGAGTCTTTGAGATGCTCACTCATATATTCGTGGGGACATTTTTCTTTGAAAATGTAACTCCTAGTCCTTTATCATTTAAGGACAGGAGTGCTTAACACATTTATGTAGCCAAAACAGTGGCACTCAGGAATATCCTGTTAGTGGTATGGATAAAATTGGTTGAACTTTCTGCAGTAATAGAGATCAGCCATCATGATTATGGCACTGCACTGTAAAGATGACACAACTTATGAGATTTTGTTACAGCAAATGCCCTCAAAAAGGGCTCCATGTCATTCATTTTCAACATCCTTGTGGGAAGAGTGACTTCAGTGGTCCTCTGAATGTGACTGCTCTGCTAATGAGACCAGCGAGAGTGCCCATTCAGAATAGCCAGTGGATTTATCAAGTTTATCCATCTCTAAGACTTTAGAAGCCATTGTTATTAGCCTGAGTAATGGCTTTAGTATCTATAATGGTCCTTTACCTGAATAATCACTTCAGAGAACAAGGAAAAGTTGGCGGTGGCAGGGATCAAAGATTACCTTTCAACATGAGAGTTAACCATAATCTTCTCACTTCTCTAACTAATAAATCAGGAGAATCTTACAAATTTTCTGTGCTGCAAGGAGTAGGGGGAAGATGTCAACTAGGATTTATGACTGAAAAGTGAGAGAATTTTCTAAATAGTGTTTAAGAATAATCATAATAAATATTTTGCTTTTCATCACTTTAAAGCTAATGACTCTCTAGCAATCACAAGGATAAAAATAATTAGAAAATTAATTCAGAGACAAAACTTAAGGAAATGAAAACATCCACATAGACTTTTGCATCCTAAAGTAGATTTTGGAAACTTTAGAACATAACTAGCATAAGGAAATTGAATATGGGAAGGCATCGTTTATATAGAGTAAACTACAGTATATTTCATAGCAAATCGTTCCATTTGTCATGTGAGCCCTTATTATGAGTCTGTAAACAAAAGTATCAGCTACCACATGGAAATTAATTAATTAACCTCATAAATGGCATTTGTCTTACAAAAGAGTGCTCTAAGCTACATAAAAACATAATGGTTTCTGTATAGATGCTGATTTGCAACTGACACTAAATTACTTTTTAAATGTGTCCCATGGAGCAAAAGGCTTGTGAAAAAAAGCCTCATTATAGATTGGTTTGTTTAATAGCTCCAGTGAATTCAGAATTAGCCAAGATGGCTGGTCACATCCAAAGCATTCACAGTGATGAGAGCCACAGATCAGAAAGTGCCCCGACCATCAGAAAACTACTGGACCATAATGTTCACAGTGAGAAGAAATGAATGTCAAGGCCTTCCCAAACTAATCGTATCACTTGGCTCCCTACCTTTTGTGCTGCTTTCAATTGGGTGAGACACTGAACCAGCTGAATCTTGAAATCCAAAGCATTCTCTTCGGAAGCATCATCCACGCCCCAAGAGAAAAACGCTTTCGCACACAGTCAGGATACATCCCTTTTTTAGCACAAATATGTACTCGCTTCTTGGCAAGTGTTTCATTCTACTCCAGGTGAGATACGTTCTTCACTTTCCCAGGCTCTATATATGCACCCACATAAATATGATTGAATTGTCTTTTAAAAGGTGTCAAGTTCTTCAGTCTTCAAATACTTCATGTTAAAAATTGTACTTTTAATTTTTAAAAAATCTGCCTTAAGTCATATGACATTTGTTAGGTTTACAAACTACTTACTGGAGCTACATGAAAGAATAAGTTTATATCTCATGCCTTGAAAGTTATATTAGCTTAGATTTGGTACAGTTTTATACAAGGATTTAGAAACTAAAGGCTGGTTTTATAGTTAAAATAACCCCTGGCAAGTAAAGCAAATACTGAGCCCTATGCAGAGCATTTAATATCATGAACCATATCAAGAGTAGATGATGACATGGCTCCTGTCCTAGAATGCTTAAAATCTGATGCCCTTATCCAAGGTTGTTTCTTCATACAACTTTGAGGAATGAGTGAAAATGGTGAAATTCAGAAAACTCACTATTTTTTAGTGAATCAACCCGATGTTTTTACCACATAATTTATAAACTATATGTTATAGCAGTTTATTTTCAACCTCTTTTAAATACTTTAAAGGCATCTAATTTCTACTTCTGCCTTTTATGTATGGCTTATATCAGTTAAAGTAAGGGAAATCTGCTTTTATAAAATAAATTTTAACATTTAACAAGTCTACTTAGGCACAGAGCCATGATGAAATAATTAGTACCAAACTTATCCTCCTAACAACTAGCAATTGGACCAGAATTACCCTCTCAGACAGATCAGACAACAGATAGTGGAGGACTATGGTCCCTAGAGTATACAAACAAGATGAGCCCTTAGACATTTCTCCAAAGAAGATATACAGATTGCCAACAGACACATGAAAGAATGCTCAACATCATTAATCATTAGAGAAATGCAAATCAAAACTACAATGAGGTATCATCTCACACCGGTCAGAATGGCCATCATCAGAAAATCTGCAAACAATAAATGCTGGAGAGGGTGTGGAGAAAAGGGAACACTCTTGCACTGTTGGTGGGAATGTAAATTGATACAGCCACTATGGAGAACAGTATGCAGGTTCCTTAAAAAACTAAAAATAGAACTACCATATGACCCAGCAATCCCACTACTGGGCATATACCCTGAGAAAACCATAATTCAGAAAGAGTCATGTACAATGAAAATATTCATTGCAGCTCTGTTTACAATAGCCAGGACATGGAAGCAACCTAGGTGTCCATCATCGGATGAATGGATAAAGAAGATGTGGCACATATATACAATGGAATATTACTCAGCCATAAAAAGAAATGAAATGGAGGTATTTGTAATGAGGTGGATGGAGTTAGAGTCTGTCATACAGAGTGAAGTAAGTCAGAAAGAGAAAAAGAAATACAGTATGCTAACACATATATATGGAATCTAAGGGAAAAAAAAAAAAGGGTCATGAAGAACCTAGTGGCAAGATGGGAATAAAGACACAGACCTACTAGAGAATGGACTTGAGGATATGCGGAGGGGAAGGGGTGAGATGTGACAGGGTGAGAGAGTGTCATGGACATATATACACTACCAAATGTAAAATAGATAGCTAGTGGGAAGCAGCCGCATAGCACAGGGAGATCAGCTCGGTGCTTTGTGACCACCTAGAGGGGTGGGATGGGAGGGTGGGAGGGAGGGAGATGCAAGAGGGAAGAGATATGGGAACATATGTATATGTATAACTGATTCACTTTGTTATAACGCAGAAACTAACACACCATTGTAAAGCAATTATACTTCAATAAAGATGTTTAAAAAAAAAAAAAAAAAGATGAGCCCTATAATCATTACAGCTTTTTTCCTAGATCCACTTGTATTACAGTACAAGAGGGGGGAATCCTAAGCAGAATATAGGAATTTCGCTGAGTTAAGGAGATAGAGATAAGAGTCTGGGAATGCTGTGGTGGCTCGAATCAGATCCATTTGAGACCTTGGTCAAATACACAGCTACGCCTGGGTAGCGTGAAACTCCATGACACTTGGCAAAGGACAGTTAGCAGGGGAAGAACCTATATTATGGAGATATAAAATTATAGATCACAGAAACTCCAAACATGACAAACACAAAGAAATAAATGACCACAAATGTCTATTTATCACCTCCTAGTTCTGTGGGTTAGAAGTCAGGCAGGCTGCACCTGGGTCCTGGGTCAAGGTTTCACAAGGCTACAATCTAGGACTCAGCTGTTTCTTTCTGGAGCTCAGGATTTCTTTCCGCTCATGTGGTTGTTGATATCCATGAAGTTGCTTAGATCAAAAATTAGGAGTCATTCTTAATTCCTTTTTCCATCATTCCTCACATTTAATAATATCCAGCCATCTCTACCTCCATAACTGGCCACTATTCACCATCAAAAATGCTAAACCTTTCACCCATTACACCACCATCTCCCCCCCTGATTTTAAAACCTCACAACTGATTTTCCCGTTTCTTTGTTGTTCTCTTCCTCCTTCTTTACTCTATTCACAGAAGCCCAGACTGATTTTTTTCAAATCCTACGACATCCCTTATCATTCCTCAACATACTGTGTATCAAATTTAGCGCTCCATGATAAGTGAAAGTTTTCACTGGCCTTTTTCTTATGCATGATATTGAGAAGCTTTTCATATATTCTACAGTTATTTGAATTTTCTTTCTTGTGAGACACTATTCATAGCCTTTGCCAATTTTTCTGTTGTGTTTCTGGGCCTCTCTTAACTGGTTTTAAGAGTTCTTTATAGACTAAGGAAATTAACCATTAATTATAATATGAATTGTAAATATTTTCATAGTTGTTTTTTTGATTTCTAGTTTTAGAGTCATACTTAAAAAGGACTTTTCCACTTAACATATTATAAAAATATTGTTACATGATTTATTCTAATATTTTCATAGCTTTAAAAAATTTAGCTCTGATAAATTTGAAGTTTTTCTGAATTTAGAAGAGGATCAAATTTTATTTTTTTTTCAGATGTCTACCCATTCTCCCAAAGCCATTTATTAAATCTATCTTTTTACTACTAATCTTAAATGCCATTTTTAATCATAAACTAAAGCTCATGAATTTATATGTGTTTCTGGATTTTCTAATAAATTCCATTATCTGTCTGTCTACTCAAGCATGAGTATCAGGCTATTTTTAATGATTGTAGACTTAGTAATACATGCTTAAATATGTAAAACATCTAATATACACATACACACACATTTCTAGCTATTTTTACTGATTTATTTTTCACATGAACTTTAGAATCCATGTTTCCTGACATAAAAATATTTTGTTATCATTTTCATTAAAATCCCATTAAATGCAAAAATTAATTCATCCATGGAGAACTGTCAATTTATAAGTTGTTTCCCCCAAACCCATGATGAGTCTCCACTTCTTGGAGTCTTCTGTGTGTATATAATTTTAGGGCTGAGGAGTGAGAGGAGTAGTCTACAAAACAACCATCAAAGGAAATATTTATTGAGCACCTACTGTGTGCCAGGCACTATAGTATGTGCTGACCCATATATTACTTCATTTAATGTCAAATGGCTGACCAGGAAAAGTATCCGTAAGTATTAGCACGAAGAGCTCATTTTCCTAAAATACTGAATAATAAATATAGAGAGAGTGCTAAATGTCCTTAGCTGCCACAAAACACCCAGATGCTAGATAAACTATAATAATATACTTTTAAAAGCAGATCTAGGCTCAATTGAAAGTACAGAAAATCTCTAAGACTCAGATAAAAGTAAGACTAAGTTGAAATTATGGACTCAGAACTCTGCTGACTTTGTAACAAAGCCAGTACCTGGAACTTACAGTTTGGGGAATTAATACCTGCTCTAAGAATAAGAAATTAGGCTTTGGCAGCAGTAAAGTCACTTGTAGCCCAAAACCATTGCGGAAAGAAGACCAGGCACTCGACCGGGCTTTACCCTCAGTGAAATGTTTAGTGGTAAAAATTTCACTCTCCCGCAAAAAGAACTTCAAGGAAACCTGTTTATTTATGCTACTTCTCTTGAGGAGGGTGTGTGTGAGTGGACAGTACTTAAGAATGACAGTCCTGGGTGGTTTTAGTAGGTACCATTCATTGGACTTATTCATAGTTTGGTAAGGGATTTTTATCATTAGTGATGCTGAATTTTTTCAAATGCGTTTGTTGCATCTATTTAGATCATATGAATTGTCTCCTTTAATCTATTCTTGATTTAATTGTTCATTATCCTTGCATTGTTAGAATAAACCCAACCGGATGGTTAAGTATTGTTATTTAACATTCCGCTGAAACTGAATTGCCAAACGTTTAATTTAGGACTTTTTCCTTTAGATTAGTAAGTAAAGTTTGCTTATAAATTAATTGCCTTTTCATATTATCCTGGACTACGTATACATGTACATAAAATCACTTTCACGTGATTTTTTAAGATAAGAAATCTACTAAACCTATTAATTTATTAATTTACACTTATATTCAGAGGGGAAAGAGATAGACAAAAAATTCCTGAACATACGTGTAGAGAATGGAGTTAGATAGCCTAGACTGGATGTCATCTTCCATGTGAAATAATTGGTTTGTAAGGATTTGAGATTACAGGTTACATTCTTCAAAAGATAATGTTATGCCTTTGAAAACAGGATGTTTCACAAAGGACTTTCTACAGATAAGGACACAAGGACACCTAAATGGTTATATGATACAGGATGGCTACCAATATAAATTCTTATACATAGGTCTATTCCAAACAGGTGGTAAATATATATATTTTTGTGTGTGGTCTTACCTTTCATGCCTCTTTGAAAATACCTTTAAAATAAGAGTTCTATCTACTTGCACTTCATAAACAGTTCTTATTTGTCTGGAAATCCTTTTTCTACCAATTGCTAATTAGAACAGCTGAGAGTTTCAAGGCTACATAGAGAATTTCAGAGCATAACTATATACTTAAAATCAAATTTAAAAGCATATGTATTATGATATACATATTTTTTAAAGGCAAGATTAGCAATGACCTTCTTCCATAGCATTAGAATGAGACCCTCTGTTTCTTGAATGTTTACCAGAGCTCACCAGTAAAATCAGGTAGGCCTAGTGCTCGGTGTTTGGGTTTGGAGGGGGAAGAGCACATTTTTATTTTTAATGTCTAGTAAGGTTTTCCATTTCTTCTTGAGACAGTTTGGTATGTTTTTCTAAGAAATAGTTTATTCCATCTAAGTTTTCAAATTTATTGGCATAACACTTTTCATAGAATTCTAACTTTTCTTCTTTATTTTACCTAGAATTATGGTGTCTTTATCATATATTGTGCCTTCTTCCTTTATTCTTGATCAAGCATGCCAATAACTAGACTTTTTTATTTTTATTTTCAGAATACTAGCTCTTAGTTTTGTTGATCTTCTCCATTGTTTCTTTGCTTTCTATTCTAATAATTTCTGCTGTTGTGTTTATTAGGGCTTTTCTCCTATTACTTCATTTCCAGTTTAGATGCTTACCTGACTAATTCTCAGCCTTTCTTCTTCCTTAGAATTACAGGCTATACATTTCCATTAAATTCTATTTTCACTACATTCCTGAAACTTTATTTGTAGTATTTTCATTATCTGATATCAACTGCTATCAAATATTTTCCAATATCTAGTATTTTCTAACATTTATTAACCATAAATCTCACCCCATGAGGTATTTAGGACATGTTAATTTCCCAACATCTGGGGTTTTTAAGTTACCTCTTTTACAGTTACTAGTTGCACTGTGATCCAAGAATATGACCTGTATGACACCAAACTTTTGGTGTTTTTGAGACTTGGTTTATGGCATGAAACGTAATTTTTATAAACTTTATGTTTTTGGCATGAGTTTTTACTCTCTAGATCAATTTTGTTCATTGTGATATACAAATCCTTTATAACCCAACCACATATTTGGTCTGCTTCATCTAATTATTGAGAGAAGTTTATTAAACTCTCCATAATTGTTGACTTTTTAGACTCTGCATACTTTCATCAATTTTTCTCTATATACATATTTTGAGATTATGATATTAGGAGCATGAAATATCACCTTATATCTTCCTGAGAACTGTTCTTTTTATCATTATATACCAACCCTCTTTTCCCTTAAAGTGTATTTTTTGTAAAAATAATATAGCTTCACCAATCTTCTTCTGGTTAATATTTACCCAGTATGATTTTCTCATGCTTTTACTTTCCCCCTTCTTGTGTTTTATGTTTTAGGGCTCTCTTAAGAACTTAAAAGCAGTTTTGTTTTTTCCAGACTGGCGAGCTCTGTCTTTTAGCTGTGAGTTTAGTCCCTTTGGATATATTTTGATACTGATACATTTACAGTTTTACCATCATGTCCTGTGCTTTTTATTTGCCTTGCTCTTTCTGTGATTCTTCAGTTCTACTTCCCTATATTTCATTAAACTTTTTGAGACTTTTCCATTAACTTTATCAAAATTCTGCTTTATTGAACCAAATGAAGTTGCTAACATTTGACCATTTTTTACTTACAAAAATGGTAATATCATATAGTTTATTAGTCAGACTTAACATACATGTTTGACTTAACAATATCTAAAATTAGTCAGTCTCTCTACCTCCTGTGAACAATATGAGGACATTAGAAACTTCACACCCACCATCTCTTGTCTGGATTATTGCAATAGTGTCCTAACTCTTCCTTCTACCTGTTTTCTTCTTCTCAACATTTAACTGCCAACACAGGATCCAGACTAATCTTTGTAAAATGTAATTCTTGTCCTGTCACTCCTCTGCTCCAAAACCTGCAGTTGTTTCTCATCCCAACACCCGATATATATTTATCTCTACATCATCTAGCCCCCATTCCTCTCTAACTTCACTTCCCACGACTCCCGAGCTTATTCTCAGTCAGCTGTTCCTCAAACACGCCAGGCAAGCTCCGTCCTCGGGACGTTTGCATCTACTCTTCCCTCTGCCCAGAATCTCTTTCCACCTTCAGATTGTTGTTCAAGTGTCACCCTCTCAATGAAGCCCACTCTGACCCCCTATTTGAAACTACAACACATCCAACTTAGGATTTCTTATTTCTGCTCTGTTTCTTATTTTCTTTAACATGTATCCTCACTCGAAATACTGTATGATTTTACTTTGATAGTTGTCTGTCTCTCCCTTCCAGAATGAAATCTCCATGAGGGCCATGACTTTTGCTGTTTTGCTCACTGCTGTATCTCTTGCACCTAAAGTGTTTGCCTGACCCATAAATACTTGTTAAATTAGTGAATTAATAGCCTCTCATAGGTCTTACTTGTTACTGTTCATTAGCATTCTATTTCCACCTTGATTTATAACCCCCAAATGAGCACATATTACCACCATTGTTTTATATAACCGTAATGTGTATTTTGATTTACTATATGTTTAATAATTTGCTTGCTCAGCACTCCATTTTTCTTCTCATGCTTCCTTTCTGGGTATGACTTTTTTCTTCCTATAGTACAGTCTTTGGCTGTTTTTTTAGTGTCTATTAGTAGGAAACTCTCAGTATTTGTCTGAATATGGTTATTTTGACTACACTCTTAAATCATAGTTTACCTAGGTATAGAATTCCAGATTAATAACTTCAAAGATCATTCTACTATTTAAGGGTTTCTATTATTGCTGTTGATAAATTAGCTAACAGTCTATCACCCTCTTTTTATGTCATCAGCGTTTACTCTCTGCTGCTTTTATTTTTTTGTTGTTTTGTTTTTGGTTTTTTTTAACGTCTTTACTGGAGTATAATTGCTTTACAATGGTGTGTTAGTTTCTGCTGTATAACAAAGTGAATCAGCTATACTTATACATATATCCCCATATCCCTTCCCTCTTGCGTCTCCCTCCCACCCTCCCTATCCCACCCCTCTAGGTGGTCACAAAGCACCAAGCTGATATCCCTGTGCTATGCGGCTGCTTCCCACTAGCTATCTATTTTACATTTGATAGTGTATACATGTCAGTGTTACTCTCTCACTTCGTCCCAGCTTCCCCTTCCCCCTCCCCGTGTCCTCAAGTCCATTCTCTGCGTCTGCGTCTTTATTCCTGTCCTGCCCCTAGGTTCTTCAGAACCTTTTTTTTTTTTAGATTCCATATATATGTGTTATCTGCTGCCTTTCAAATTGTCTCTTGTCTTCAATTTCATTTTAATATTCCAAATGTGAATTTAATTTAACTGATCTTGTGTTCAGATTCAATGTAATTACTGAATCTGAGAAGTCGTGTCTGTGAAAAATCCAGAAGAATCTGGAAAATTCTCAATTATTTTCTATTTCAATAATATCCCTATTTTCCCAATTTTCTCTGTCTAGAACCCATTTATAGATGTACATGTTCAATTAACATTTAGTGATCCCTGTTTCGCCATGTTTTCTATCTCTTTATCTCTTAGGCTGCATCCTGGATAACTGTCCCAAATATGCCTTACTAGTCATGAAATTCCTCTTAAGCTACCTCTGATTTTATCTTTAAGCCCTTCTACTGAACAATGTATTTTAATTTCTACCAACGAATCATGTTATTTTTTAAAATTTGCCTAGTAATGTTTTATCTTGTTTTATACATCTAATTTTTGCCTTCTTTATTACTGATAATCTTAAATACTTACGTTGTGGTTTATGACTGATATTTCTACATTTTTAGAGGTCATGCCCTATATTTGTTATATCTGCTAAGTCATTCTCAATTTTTTTCCTTGAAATTTTGGTAATTTTGGATCATTAGCTTATACTGAGCAGGGTTTTATCTGTTTCTGTAGAAACAATAGGCATCTCTTCTGCTGTTTACTCCAAAGAAAATTTTTGTTAATTTCCTGAAGTTACACATTAGGTAAATATGAAAGGAAGTCCTGACTACAAACTTTTATGAAACAGTTATTTCTTTCTTTATGTTCTACCCAGTGTCAAAAACCAAGTTTGACCAACTTGTTTTGTCATATTCCCTAACCAAATGAGCATTTTCTTTTCTATTCCATTATGTTATGAGGGTATAGGTTTTTGAAGGTTTTGGCTTTTTATAAGAAACTCAGTTTCAACTTTCTCTCTTTATCCAAAGCCCCATCTCCTCTCACCACATAACTCTTAAAATTCTAGGCTCCTCAAATTAACTGCTGTTTCAGGTCTGTGCTTCCTAAATCAGTTTCCCTCTTCATATTTAGGAGCTAGAAGTGTTCTTTACTTTTTAGATCCCTAGCTCTGGAATTTAAAAGATATTTTTATATTTTATATGTTCATAAATATTTTATAGTGGGAGTATTTTCAGGTTGACTACTACCACATTCCTGGAAACCAAAGTCCTTGGAGGGTTTCAAATATGGAGTGGATTTCAAGGAAATCTACATCAAAGATATTTGCCTTGAACAAGGAGTAGCTATCAGGGCCAAGGCTCCTACAGCATATGGGAGATAATAATGAGAAAAAGCCATGAAATACTTTAGTATCATGTGTTTCAGTGAGAAGGAGCCTAGAAGAACTGGCCAGAAAAAAAGCTACTCATTGATAAATCTCAGTAAGAATTCGACACATTCCATGTCCATAGTCCTTATGCAGAAGGCACTGTTTTTGAGAAGCATTTTCTTGCATCTCCAATTCACTATGTCAACACCAAGCTTCTCAAGTATTCGTCCCATTATCACTTTCTTTGAGAGTCTTAAATTTTAAGCATTCATATGGGAACATAGTAAGAGTTGGAGGCATAATTACTCATGGTCATGGTGACATTGTTCTGAAGCTGTGTCAAGTTGTGAACACATATATTCACTGTTAATTAAAATAAACACTAGTAACACTTTCACTCTCAGACTAGATATATCCAATTATAGTTTGTAAACATCTTGTGTTATAAACTCTATCCTTTCTATGAGTGTTTTCATTTTGCAGGGTATATTTTCCCTGTTAACTATGAAAATTGGTTGCAACTGCTCATTAATTGGGACACTTGTTTATATAGTCTGGCATAACTTGGAACATTAATTAAAGCAGCGCTTGTTTCAAATGTACATGCCCTTTCCAATAATTACTGAATTGGTTGGAAGAAGGGTGCATATCTGTGAGGTATAATAAAATTTATATACTCTGTTGCTTTTTTGGTAATACAACATGACTCCACAGACATGGGGCATTATGCTTAGTAAAGGGATATAAATAGGTCCATAGCACCTTATCTACAATTTCAAAATTCACAAAGACTCTAAAAGCTGAAAGCCTTGTTTTGTAATTCATTTGGCAACAACACCCAACCTGAATTCTTTTAGTGGTAAAATATGATGTGAACTGATATAAGCACATTTAACCCACTTAGTGTGACTATTTACACATTTTACTGAATAAATATTAAATACAGCACAATGTCCCAGACCTTGATGAGGTATTACACAATACACACATATACAAAGTTGGCATGACATTACCTGTCTGAAATCCAAAAACATTCTGAACGCTGGAAGACATTTGGTTTAATATTTTCAAATAATGGATTGTGGACCTATAATAAGCTAGTATAAAAAGCTATCAGAAATATTTTTTAAAAGACTAAACTATCTGTGAATTTGGGAATCTTACAAATTGACTCAAGAGAACTTTCATGAATCACAGTTATAATTCCTTGAAAAAGCTTAACAAAAAAGTGAATATATGTAGTAATATATTATCAAAATGTAAGGCAAATAAGTTGTAATTCTGTAGTGAGTACTATTATTTTTAAGCATATTTGGAATTAAACTGTAAATTAAGTAATCAATATGGCATTTATAGCCACTAAAGGATGGTTGAAAAACTAGGAGAGTAAGCTCCTTGGAGTTATATACATGTTTGGGGTTTTCAAATTTTAACCCAGGGTTTCTCAACAACCATGTTATTGATATTTGAGTCCAGAGCATTCTATGTTGTAGGAAGCTGTCCTGTGCACTGCAGGATGTTTAGCAGCATCCCCAGCCTCTACCCACTAGATGACAGCAGCACATCTCCTGCCCAAGTTCTGACAATCACAAATGTCTCCTGGCATTGCCAGAAGTCCCCTGGGGGCAACTCAGTTGAGACACAGTCTTAACCCAACTTTTGTATAAGACTTCAAAAGTAGTAAAAGTAGTTTCACATATATGTTGTTATTTTAAACATATCACAAGACAACCCTGTGAGGTAGGTATTATTATACCCAGTTCACCAATGAGGAAACTAAGGTCCAGGGAGGTGAAGAAACTGCCCCAACCACACAGCTACTGAGTGATCAGCTGGGACTCACCAGTCAGCTCAAGAGCCCGCTCAGCCACGTTCTCCCTCCAGCATCATCTTGAAGAGTGTATTGGGTCAATGAAACATGATGCAGATCATCTTTGATTTTTTTTTAAGTAGAACAATGCATCTTGGAACATTCATTACATCATTTCGCACAAATTATTAGAGAAATGCAAATCAAAACTACAAATGCAAATCAAAACTTACACTACTGGTGTGAGTTATCACCTCACACCATTCAGAATGGCCATGATTTAAAAGTCTATAAATAAATACTGGAGACGGTGTGGAGAAAAGGGAACCCTCCTACGCCGTTGGTGGGAATGAAAATTGGTACAGCCACTGTGGAAAACAGTATGGAGTTTCCTCAAAAAAACTAAAAATAGAGTCACCATATGATCTAGCAATCTCACTCCTGGGCATATATCTGGACAAAACTCTAATTCAAAAAGATAAGTGCACACCTATGTTCATAGGAACACTATTTACAATAGCCAAGACACAGAAACAACCTAAATGTCCCTCCACAGATGAATGAAGATGTGGGATATATATATACATATATATATATATATATATATGTATATATACACAATGGGGTACTACTCAGCCATAAAAAGAATAAGATAATGCCATTTTCAGCAACATGGATGGACTTAGAAATTATAATGCAAGTGAAGTAAGTCAGAAAGAGAAAGACAAATACCATATGATATCACTTATATGTGGAATCTAAAATATGACACAAATGAACCTATCTATGAAACAGAAACTACTCACAGACATAGAGAACAGACTTGTGGTTGCCAAGGTGGGTGTGGGAGAGGGGTGGATTGAGTGTTTGGGGTTAGCAGATGCAAACTATTATGTATAGAATGAATAAACAACAAGGTCCTACTGTATAGCACAGGGAACTATATTCAATATCCTGTAATAAACCATAATGGAAAAATATGAAAAAGAATATATACATGTATAACTGAATCACTTTGCTGTACAGCAGAAATTAACACAACATTGTAAATCAACTATACTTCAATAAAATAAAGTTTAAAAAAAATCATTTCAGCATGCACAGCAGATGACTGCTTACGCAAGCCACTCATCTCTGGGTCTAAGTCATAAGCGGATCATAGGCATGCCAAATGGAATCAGGTGTTTTCATACTTGTTAAGTCTTGCTAGGCAACAACTCTTGTGGGTAAGAAAAACCAGCAACATAAGCTGGTTTTAATAAGCTTGTGCCATAAAAATCAGTTTGCAGCTTCTTACCGATAATCCCCAACTATAAAATCACTTAAAGCAATTCCAAACTGATAGTTTAAAATGGAATATTACAATGAAGTATACTAAGAATGATCCCCGAAAATTAGCATTCAACCCAGAAAATTAGTTTCCGACGGCGCCGGCCGTTTAAAATTCCATTTAGAGAACAGGTAGGATCACATTGCCTTAAGTGCATAATAGGAATGCATTTTCAATTGCATGCTTATCTCCAAGGCTTTAAATCTTCATGAAGTTTATTTGACACTGAGCCTGATAAGGAGCAGCGCAGCTACTGAAGCAGGTTCACAGTCAGTCACAGCTCTTTTCCAAATCACTATTGACAATTCCAGTGAAACCTGGCGGAGTCACCACACTATTGATGCAATTTCATTTTCAAATGTCACATTTGTGTCAAACTGTTTACTCCCGAGAGATCTTGTAATTCACAGTTCAGAGGCACAATTTTCTTATCCATCAAACAAAAATGATTAAGCAGTATTTTTTATGACAGCTGCATTCTACACTGTTATTCTTATAACCGATGCATAAGCACACATACCCTGCATTCGGTAATAGTCATCAAAATTAGAGTATGTTATTTAAAAGTCAAAAGGTCAGGTGATTGGACCCCTTGTCTGCCACATATGAATCCCCAAATAAAAAATAACTCTTTTCACCTATTTAAAATTTCAATACACATACTGTCGATATAAAAATACAAGTGCATTACTTAAAACAGTTTTGCTAGTTGCCTGGAATCTGACATTTCCTGCATTTCTGTGCTTGTTTCATTTGTTTTTTATTAAGACTTTATAAGACATTATTTTTTAAAGCCCTTGCAGGCTTACAGAAAAATGAGAGGAAGGTACAGAGATTTCCCGTATGCCCCTGCCCCTACACAGGCATGGCCTCCCCCATTATCCATATAACCCACCAGAGTGGTACATTTGTTACAACTGATGAACCTACGTGACACATCATAATCTCCCAAATCCACAGTTTACATCATGGTTCACTCTTGGTGCTGTACATTCTATAGGTTTGGAGGAATGAATAATGACACGCATCCACGATTACGGTATCATACAGAGTATTTTCATTGCCCTAACAATCCTCAGTGCTTGACCTATCATCCTTATCCCCCTGGAAACCACTGATCTTTTAGCGGTCTCCATAGTTTTGCCTTTTCCAGAATGTCATATAGTTGGAATTATACCACATGCAGCCTTTACAGATTGACTTTCACTTAATAATATGCATATAAGGTTCCTTCATGTCTTTTCATGGCCTGATAGCTCATTCCTTTTAGTGCTAAATAATATTTCATTGCCTGGAAGTACCACAGTTTATTTATCAAATTCACCTATTGAAGGGCATCTTGGTTGATTCCATGTTTTGGCAATTATCAATAAAGCTGCATTAAACACTTGTGTACAGGTTTTTGTGTGGACATAAGTTTTCAACTCCTTTGGGTAAATACCAAGGAACACAATTGCTGGATCATATGGTAACAATACGTTTGGCTTTGTAAGAAACTGTCTTCCAAAGTGGCTGTACCATTTTACATTCCCAGAAGCAATGAATGAGAGTTCCTATTGCTCCACATCTTCACCAGCATTTGTTGTCAGTTTCCAGATTTTGGCCCTTCTGATAGGTATGTAGTGGTATTTCATTGGTATTTTAATTTGCAATTTCCTTATGGCATATGACGTGAAGCATTTTCCTATCCTCATTTGCCTTCTGTGTAAGTTCTTTGGTGAGGTGTCTGTGACCCATTCTTTAATTGGACCATTTTCTTAGTCGAGTTTTAATTCTTTGTATATTTTGGATAGTAGTACTTTATCAGATATGTCTTTTGAGCAGCCCCCCAAAGAGTTGGATCTTTGGACATTCTATTCAACTCTTTCTCTCTCCATTGAGAAACTGGGAGCTGGGGTTGTTCGTCCGCTTGCTCTTGCTGAACCAGGGGAAGAGCAACTCCCAGCCCAAATCTTCATCTCTGTTCTCACTTATCCCCAGGCAGCTAGGTTATGCCAGGTCCCATCAGCACTCTGGGTCAGGAAAGTCAGAAGGCAAGCCTTTGACCAGCTCCCTGAAGAGTTGTAACATTAGATGCCTGGATAAACTCTTTCCCTCCCCAGGGAGAAGTAGGCAGCCATGGTTTTTGTCCACTCACTCTTTACTGAGCTGGGTGGAGGTGTTATGTCATCTATCAACTCAAGCTGCCTTCTCCATTCTCCCTCAGGCAGCGAGCCTGTGCCATCCCTTCAGATCTCCAAAATTGGCAAGACGGCAGCCTGTCCTCTGGGGAGCACCCTCAGAAAAGTTAAGATGCTGGACCTGTGAACCAACTCTTTCCTTCCCCTGAGAAAAGCTGGGAGCTGATACCTGTAATTCCCAGGTATTCTGATAATACCTTCAACATTTCTTCTATTTTCAAGATAACTAAAGATACATGGCTCAATATAGCAAAATATAACATTCTTTAAGATTCTTCCCCTGTCATCTGAGCCAAAAAAACTATCCAATCAGCTTCAGTGGCATAGCTTACATGTAACTGGTAAGAGCTCAGAAAGGAAAATAGAAAAATCCATCAAGTCTAATGTTTCAAATAAATGTTTTCCAGAAGCCAATAAAATCATCTTAAAGGTGCCAGTTCTCAAATTTCAAAATCTGTAGTCCTCTTTAATAAGTTTATGTAAGCTTAATTTTTTCTAATTTCCCATCACTGCATACTGCTTAATTTTTTTTAAATCATTTTCTGTCACAAACCTTATTGATGTTCTCACGTACCTCTCTTCCTCACTCCAGTCTTAAGAATTATGTTTTGGCGCACCCTGCTCCTCTGTATGCCACGTGAGTCCCATCAGTCTGTCACTACAACCACACACTGAGATTTCCAATTACCAGGACCCTCACTCACTTCTGAGCTGGTCCGCCTCCTTCCCTACTCCCCAACAAAGGAAACAGAGCTCTCAGTTTGGCTGCAATACACTTCCAACCATTTTCTAAATTGTACTCAGCTTCTGGACCAAATTAACTTATTTCACTTCTACCGTCAGTTAGATGGTTATTTTTCTGTTACAGTGAAAACGTCTTTCAAAAGGATGTTATAAACTTCAGTTCCTAAATGAAAAGATTTTTTAGACTACTTTAATTCATTATGAATTGATAATATTTAACAATACAAATAAAAAGTAAGAGAGGGCTGCTTTCCTCACCTATTAGGATTTTCCTTACTGATGTGAGTACACTCCTGGAATACCTTCAGAAATGTATTCTTACAAGCACAAAAAATAAAATTTCCATTATATTTACATAATAACATTCCCAGATCCATACTTATAACCAAGAATGTTTTCAGTATTCACCAGTGTTTTCACTAAACCTGAGTTTTCTGCACTGTCTATACCCCAAAATTTATTTGGAAATAAATGCGCTAAATTTGAATTATTTTATGTGAACAGGGAGTCTTACAATATAGAAATTCGTAAACACTTTCTATGTTACTTAGAAAAGATGAGAAATGGGATACAGTCAGTGCAGAAAACAAAAAATTGTACAGTTCTTTAGGACTCCAGCTTCCTTCAAATTAACGCATTAAGTAATTTACACACAGATAGGAGACTAGTATACAGTAGTCCCCTTATCCTCCGGCTTTGCTTTCTCGGTTTCAGTGATCCTCTCAACCACAATTCAAAAATATTAAATAGAAAATCCCAGAAATAAACAATTCATACGTATTAAATTGTGCGCAATTCTGAGTAGTGTGATGAAATATCCTGTGGTCCTGCCCCATCCCGCCCGGAATGTGAATCATCCCTTTGTCCAGCAGATCCTGCCCATTCGTCAATAAGTAGCTGTTTTGGTTATCAGATGATTGTCAAGGTACCACAGTGCTTGTGTTCAAGTAACCCTTATTTTACTTAATAATGCTTCAAAGTGAAACAGTAATAATACTGGTAATTCTGCCAAGGAGAAGCTGTTACTTCAATAAAAAGGGAGACAGACAGAGGACATAAAGCACTTCCGTTGAGTGAAAAGGTGAAATTTCCGACTTAATAAGGAAAAAAATCATACGCTGAGATTGCTAAAATCTACAAAATATTCTATCTGTGAAATTGTGAAAAAGAAAAAGAAATTCGTACTCATTTTGCTGTGGCACCTCAAACTGCAAAAGTTACGGCCACAGGGCGTAAGTGCTTAGTTCAGATGCAAAGGGCATTAAATTTATACAATAAAGAGACCTTCAAGATGGCGGAGGAGTAAGACGTGGAGATCACCTTCCTCCCCACAAATGCATCAGAAATACATCTACATGTGGAACAACTCCTACAGGACACCTACTGAATGCTGGCAGAAGACCTCAGACTTCCCAAAAGGCAAGAAACTCCCCATGTACCCGGGTAGGGCAAAAGAAAAAAGAAAAAAGAGAGACAAAAGAATAGGGATGGGATCTGCACCTCTGGGAGGGAGCTGTGAGGGAGAAAAAGTTTCCACACACCAGGAAGCCCCTTCACTGGCGGAGACGGGAGGTGGCGGGGGGCGGGGGGGGAAGCTTCAGAGCCACGGAGGATAGCGCAGCACAGGGGTGCAGAGGGCAAAGCAGAGAGATTCCTGCACAGAGGATCGGTGCCGACCAGCACTCACCAGCCTGAGAGGCTTGTCTGCTCACCCGCCGGGGCGGGCGGGGGCTGGGAGCTGAGACTCGGGATTCGGTCGGATCGCAGGGAAAGGACTGGGGTTGGCGGCGTGAACACAGCCTGAAGGGGCTAGTGCGCCACAGCTAGCCGGGAGGGAGTCCGGGAAAAAAGTCTGGAGCTGCCTAAGAGGCAAGAGACCATTGTTTCTGGGTGAATGAAGAGAGGGGATTCAGAGCACGGCCTAAATGAGCCCCAGAGAGGGGCGCGAGCCGCGGCTATCAGCGTGGACCCCAGAGACGGGCATGAGACGCTAAGGCTGCTGCTGCGGCCACAAAGAAGCCTGTGTGCAAGCACAGGTCACTATCCACACCGCCCCTCCCGGGAGCCTGTGCAGCCCGCCACGGCCAGGGTCCCGTGATGCAGGGAAAACTTCCCCGGGAGAACACACGGCGCGCCTGAGGCTGGTGCAACCTCACGCCGGCTTCTGCCACCGCAGGCTCGCCCGCATCCGTACCCCTCCCTCCCCCCGGCCTGAGTGAGCCAGAGCCCCAGAATCATCCGCTCCTTTAACCCCGTCCTGTCTGAGCAAAGAACAGATGCCCTCAGGTGACCTACACACAGAGGCGGGGCCAAATCCAAAGCTGAACCCCAGGAGCTGTGCGGACGAAGAAGAGAAAGGGAAATTTCTCCCAGCAGCCTCAGGAGCAGCGGGTTAAATTTTCACAATCAACTTGATGTACCCTGCATCTGTGGAATACCTGAATGGACAACAAGTCATCCCAAAATTGAGGCGGTGGACTTTGGGAGCAACTGAAGACTTGGGGTTTGCTTTCTGCACCTAATTTCTTTCTGGTTTTATGTTTATCTTAGATTGGTATTTAGAGGTTATTATCACTGGTAGATTTATTTATTGATTTGGTTGCTCTCTTCCTTTTTTTTTTGTTTAATATATAGATATATATATACTTTTCCTTTTTCTCTTTATGTGAGTGTGTATGTGTATGCTTCCTTGTGTGATTTTGTCTGTATAGCATTGCTTTTACCATTTTTCCTAGGGCTCTGTCTGCTTTTTTCTTTTTTGTTGTTTTTTTAGATTAGATTTTAGCGCTTGTTATCATTGGTGGATTTGTTTATTGGATTGGATGCTCTCTACTTTCTTTTTTTATGAGTTTTTAATTTTTTTATTTTTAATAATATTTTTCTTATTTTAATAATTTTATTTTATTATTTTCTCTTTCTTTCTTTTTTTTCCTCCCTTTTCTTATGAGCCATGTGGCAGACAGGGTCTTGGTGCTCCGGCCAACGGTCAGACCTGTGCCTCTGAGGTGGGAGAGCCGAGTCCAGGACATTGGTCCACCAGAGACCTCCTGGCTCCATGTAATATCAAGTGGCAAAAGCTCTCCCAAAGATCTCCATCTCAATGCTAAGACCCAGCTCCCATAAATGACCAGCAAGCTACAGTGCTGGACACCCTATGCCAAACAACTAGCAAGACAGGAACACAATCCCACCCATTAGCAGAGAGGCTGCCTAAAAACATAATAAAGTCACAGACTTCCCAAAAAACACCACTGGACACGGTCCTGCCCACCAGAAAGACAATATCCAGCCTCATCCACCAGAATACAGGCACCAATCCCCTCCACCAGGAAGCCTACACAACTGAACCAACCTTAGCCACTGGGGGCAGACACCAAAAACAATGGGAACTACGAACCTGCAGCCTGAGAAAAGGAGACCCAAAACACAGTAAGTTAAACAAAATGAGAAGACAGAGAAACACATAGCAGATGAAGGAGCAAGGTAAAAACCCACAGGACCAAACAAATGAAGAGAAATAGGCAGTCTACCTGAAAAAGAATTCAGAGTACTGATAGTAAAGATGATCCAAAATCTTGGAAACAGAATGGAGAACATAAAAGAAATGTTTAACAAGGACCTAGAAGAACTAAAGAGCAACCAAACAATGATGAACAACACAATAAATGAAATTAAAAATACTCTAGAAGGAATCAGTAGCAGAATAACTGAGGCAGAAGAACGGACAAGTGACCTGGAAGATAAAACAGACGAAATAACTACTGCAGAGCAGAATAAAGAAAAAAGAATTGAGGACAGTCTCAGACACCTCTGGGACAACATTAAACACACCAACATTCGAATTATAATGGTCCCAGAAGAAGAGAAAAAGAAAGGGACTGAGAAAATATTTGAAGAGATTATAGTTGAAAACTTCCCTAATATGGGAAGAGAAACAGTCAGTCAAGTCCAGGGAGCACAGAGAGTCCCATACAGGATAAATCCAAGGAGAAACGTGCCAAGACACATATTAATCAAACTATCAAAAATTAACTACAAAGATAAAATATTAAAAGCAGCAAGGGAAAAACAACAAATAACATACAAGGGAATCCCCATAAGGTTAACAGCTGACCTTTCAGCAGAAACTCTGCAAGCCAGAAGGGAGTGGCAGGACATATGTAAAGTGATGAAAGGGGAAGAAACTACAACCAAGATTACTCCACACAGCAAGGATCTCTTTCAGATTTGACAGAGAAATTAAAATCTTTACAGACAAGCAAAAGCTAAGAGAATTCAGCACCACCAAACCAGTTTTACAACAAATGCTAAAGGAACTTCTCTAGGCAGGAAACACAAGAGAAGGAAAAGACCTACAATAACAAACCCAAAACAATTAAGAAAATAGTAATAGGAACATACATATCAATAAATACCTTAAATGTAAATGGATTAAATGCTCCAACCAAAAGACACAGACTGGCTGAATGGATACAAAAACAAGACTCATATATATGCTGTCTACAAGAACCCACTTCAGACCTAGGGACACATACAGACTGAAAGTGAGGGGATGGAAAAAGATATTCCATGCAAATGGAAATCAAAAGAAAGCTGGAGTAGCAATTCTCATATCACACAAAATATACATTAAAATAAAGACTATTACAAGAGACAAAGAAGGACACTACATAATGATCAAGGGGTCAATCTAAGAAGAAGATATAACAATTGTAAATATTTATGTACCTAACAGAGGAGCACCACAATACATAAGGCAAACGTTAACAGCCATAACAGGGGAAACTGACAGTAACACAATCATAGTAGGGGACTTTAACACCCCACTTTCACCAATGGAGAGATCATCCAAAATGAAAATAAATAAGGAAACACAAGCTTTATACAATACATTAAACGAGATGGATTTAATTGTTATTTATAGGACATTTCATCCAAAAAACACAGAATACACTTTCTTCTCAAGTGCTCATGGAACATTCTCCAGGATACATCATATCTTGGGTCACAAACCAAGCCTTGGTAAATTTAAGAAAATTGATATCGTATCAAGTATCTTTTCCAACCACAATGCTATGAGCCTATATATCAATTACAGGAAAAATTCTGTAAAAAATACAAACACATGAAGGCAAAACAATACACTACTAAATAACCAAGAGATCACTGAAGAAATCAAAGAGGAAATCAAAAAATACCTAGAAACAAATGAAAATAAAAACACAACCATCCAAAATATGGGATGCAACAAAAGCCGTTCTAAGAGGGAAGTTTACAGCAATACAATCCTACCTCAAGAAACAAGAAACACCTCAAATAAACAACCTAACCTTACACCTAAACAAATTAGAAAAAGAAGAACAAAAAAACCCCAACGTTAGCAGAAGGAAAGAAATCATAAAGATCAGATCAGAAATAAATGACAAATGAAGAAAACAAGCACAAGGATCTATAAAATTAAAAGTTGAGGGGAGGGGCAAGATGGCGGAAGAGTAAGACGCGGAGATCACCTTCCTCCCCACAGATACATGAGAAATACATCTACACGTGGAACTGCTCCTACAGAACACCCACTGAACGCTGGCAGAAGACGTCAGACCTCCCAAAAGGCAAGAAAATCCCCACGTACTTGGGTAGGGCAAAAGAAAAAAGAAATAACAGAGACAAAAGAATAGGGACGGGACCTGCACCAGTGGGAGGGAGCTGTGAAGGAGGAAAGGTTTCCACACACTAGGAAGCCCCTTCGCGGGCAGAGACTGCGGGTAGCAGAGGGGGGAAGCTTCGGAGCCACGGAGGAGAGCGCAGCCACAGTGGTGCGGAGGGCAAAGCGGAGATTCCCGCACAGAGGAGCGGTGCCGACCAGCACTCACCAGCCCGAGAGGCTTGTCTGCTCAGCCGCCGGGGCGGGCGGGGCCTGGGAGCTGGGGCTCGGGCTTCGGTGCTAGCCGGGAGGGAGTCCGGGAAAAAGACTGCAGCTGCCAAAGAGGCAAGAGAATTTTTCTTGCCTCTTGGTTTCGCGGCGCGCAAGGAGAGGGGATTCAGAGCGCCGCCTAAACGAGCTCCAGAGACGGGCGCGAGCCGCGGCTATCAGCGCGGATCCCACAGCAACAGGGACGCAGAGGGAAAAACGGAGAGATTCCCGCACAGAGGCTCGGCGCCGAGCAGCACTCACCAGCCCGAGAGGCTTGTCTGCTCACCCGCCGGGGCGGGCGGGGGCTGGGAGCTGAGGCACGGGCTTCGGTCGGATCCCAGGGAGAGGACTGGGGTTGGCTGCGTGAGCACAGCCTGAAGGGTCTAGCGCACCACAACTAGCCGGGAGGGTGCACGAGAAAAAGTCTGCAGCTGCCGAAGAGGCAGGAGACTTTTTCTTGCCTCTTTGTTTCGCGGCGTGCAAGGAGAGGGGATTCAGAGCGCCACTTAAACGAACTCCAGAGACGGGCGCGAGCCGCGGCTATCAGCGCAGACCCCAGAGACGGGCATGAGACGCTAAGGCTGCTGCTGCCGCCACCAAACAGCCTGTGGGCAAGCACAGGTCATTCTCCACACCGCCCCTCCCGGGAGCCTGTGCAGCCCGCCACGGCCGGGCTCCCGTAGTCCGGGGACAGCTTCCCCGGGAGAGTGCACGGCGCGCCTCAGGCTGCTGCAACGTCACGCCGGCTTCTGCCGCCGCAGGCTCACCCCGCCTCCTCCGTACCGCTCCCTCCCCCCGGCCTGACTGAGCCAGAGCCCCCGAATCAGCTGCTCCTTTAACCCCGTTCTGTCTGGGCGGGGAACAGACGCCCTCAGGGGACCTACATGCAGAGGCGGGTCCAAATCCAAAGCTGAACCCCGGGAGCTGTACGAACAAAGAAGAGAAAGGGAAATCTCTCCCAGCAGCCTCAGAAGCAGCGGATTAAAGCTCCACAAACAACTTGATGTGCCTGCATCTGTTGAATACCTGAATAGACAACGAATCATCCCAAATTTAGGAGATGGACTTTGGGAGCAGGATATATTAACTTTTCCCCTTTTCCTTTTTTTTGTGAGTGTGGATGTGTATGCTTCTGGGTGAGATTTTGTCTGTATAGCTTTGCTCTCACCGTTAGTCCTAGGGTTAGGTCCGTCCGTTTTTTTTGTTTTTTTTTTTTTGGCTTAAAAAAATTTTTTTTTTCCCTAATAAATGTTTTCTTAATAATTTTTTCCTTATTTTCTATTTTTAAAAAAAAATTTTTAATAAGTTTTTTCATATTTTTTATTTTAAAAAATTAAAAAAATTTTTTTTCTTAATAAATTTTTTCTAAATAATTTTTTTCTTATTTTTAGTATAAAAAATTAATAAATCTATTTTTAAAAATTAAAAAAAAATTTTTTTTCTTAATAAATTTACTCTTAATAATTTTTTTCTTATTTTTTATTATAATTGCTTTATTTTATTTTATTTTATCCTCTTTTTTTCTTTCTTTCCATTTTTTCTCCCTTTTATTCTGAGCCGTGTGGATGAAAGGCTCTTGGTGCTCCAGCCAGGCATCAGGGCTGTGCCTCTGAGGTGGGAGAGCCAACTTCAGGACACTGGTCCACAAGAGACCTCCCAGCTCCATGTAATACCAAACGGCGAAAATCTCTCACAGATCTCCATCTCAACATCAAGACCCAGCTTCACTCAACGACCAGCAAGCTACAGTGCTGGACACCCTATGCCAAACAACTAGCAAGAGAGGAACACAGCCCCATCCATTAACAGAGAGGCTGCCTAAAATCATAATAAGGCCACAGACACCCCAAAACACACCACCAGATGTGGACGAACCCACCAGAAAGACAACATCCAGCCTCATCCACCAGAACACAGGCACTAGTTCCCTCCACCAGGAAACCTACACAACCCACTGAACCAACCTTAGCCACTGGGGACAGATACCAAAAACAACGGGAACTACGAACCTGCAGCCTGTGAAAAGGAGACCCCAAACACAGTAAGATAAGCAAAATGAGAAGACAGAAAAACACACAGCAGATGAAGGAGCAGGGTCAAAACACACCAGACCTAACAAATGAAGAGGAAATAGGTAGTCTACCTGAAAAAGAATTCAGAATAATGATAGTAAGGATGATCCAAAGTCTTGGAAATAGAATAGACAAAATGCAAGAAACATTTAACAAGGACGTAGAAGAACTAAAGAGGAACCAAGAAACGATGACAAGCACAATAAATGAAATTAAAAATACTCTAGATGGGATCAATAGCAGAATAACTGAGGCAGAAGAACGGATAAGTGACCTGGAAGATAAAATGGTGGAAATAACTACTGCAGACCAGAATAAAGAAAAAAGAATGAAAAGAACTGAGGACAGTCTCAGAGACCTCTGGGACAACATTAAACGCACCAACATTCGAATTATAGGGGTCCCAGAAGAAGAAGAGAAAAAGAAAGGGACTGAGAAAATATTTGAAGAGATTATAGTTGAAAACTTCCCCAATATGGGAAAGGAAATAGTTAATCAAGTCCTGGAAGCACAGAGAGTCCCATACAGGATAAATCCAAGGAGAAACACACCAAGACACATATTAATCAAACTATCAAACATTAAATATAAAGAAAACATATTAAAAGCAGCAAGGGAAAAACAACAGATAACACACAAGGGCATCCCCATAAGGTTAACAGCTGATCTTTCAGCAGAAACGCTGCAAGCCAGAAGGGAGTGGCAGGATATACTTAAAGTGATGAAGGAGAAAAACCTACAACCAAGATTACTCTACCCAGCAAGGATCTCATTCAGATTTGATGGAGAAATTAAAACCTTTACAGACAAGCAAAAGCTGAGAGAGTTCAGCACCACCAAACCAGCTTTACAACAAATGCTAAAGGAACTTCTCTAGGCAAGAAACACAAGAGAAGGAAAACACCTACAATAACAAACCCAAAACATTTAAGAAAATGGGAATAGGAACATACATATCGATAATTACCTTAAATGTAAATGGATTAAATGCTCCCACCAAAAGACACAGACTGGCTGAATGGATACAAAAACAAGACCCATATATATGCTGTCTACAAGAGACCCACTTCAGACCTAGAGACACATACAGACTGAAAGTGAGGGGATGGAAAAAGATATTCCATGCAAATGGAAATCAAAAGAAAGCTGGAGTAGCAATTCTCATATCAGACAAAATAGACTTTAAAATAAAGACAATTACAAGAGACAAAGACGGACACTATATAATGATCAAGGGATCGATCCAAGAGGAAGGTATAACAATTGTAAATATTTATGCACCCAACATAGGAGCACCTCAATACATAAGGCAAATACTAACAGCCATAAAAGGGGAAATCGACAGCAACACAATCATAGTAGGGGACTTTAACACCCCACTTTCACCAATGGACAGATCATCCAAAATGAAAATAAATAAGGAAACACAAGCTTTAAATGATACATTAAACAAGATGGACTTAATTGATATTTATAGGACATTCCACCCAAAAACAACAGAATACACATTTTTCTCAAGTGCTCATGGAACATTCTCCAGGATAGATCATATCTTGGGTCACAAATCAAGCCTTGGTAAATTTAAAAAAATTGAAATCGTATCAAGTATCTTTTCCGACCACAACGCTATGAGACTAGATATCAATTACAGGAAAAGATCTGTAAAAAATACAAACACATGGAGGCTACACAATACACTACTTAATAACGAAGTGATCACTGAAGAAATCAAAGGGGAAATCAAAAAATACCTAGAAACAAATGACAATGGAGACACGACGATCCAAAACCTATGCGATGCAGCAAAAGCAGTTCTAAGAGGGAAGTTTATAGCAATACAAGCCTACATCAAGAAACAGGAAACATCTCGAATAAACAACCTAACCTTGCACCTAAAGCAATTAGAGAAAGAAGAACAAAAAAACCCCAAAGCTAGCAGAAGGAAAGAAATCATAAAGATCAGATCAGAAATAAATGAAAAAGAAATGAAGGAAACAATAGCAAAAATCAATGAAACTAAAAGCTGGTTCTTTGAGAAGATAAACAAAATTGATAAACCATTAGCCAGACTCATCAAGAGAAAAAAGGAGAAGACTCAAATTAATAGAATTAGAAATGAAAAAGGAGAAGTAACCACTGACACTGCAGAAATACAAACGATCATAAGAGATTACTACAAGCAACTCTATGCTAATAAAATGGACAACCTGGAAGAAATGGACAGATTCTTAGAAATGCACAACCTGCCGAGACTGAACCAGGAAGAAATAGAAAATATGAACAGACCAATCACAAGCACTGAAATTGAAACTGTGATTAAAAATCTTCCAACACACAAAAGCCCAGGACCAGATGGCTTCACAGGCGAATTCTATCAAACATTTAGAGAAGAGCTAACACCTATCCTTCTCAAACTCTTCCAAAATATTGCAGAGGGAGGAACACTCCCCAACTCATTCTACGAGGCCACCATCACCCTGATACCAAAACCAGGCAAAGATGTCACAAAGAAAGAAAACTACAGGCCAATATCACTGATGAACATAGATGCAAAAATCCTCAACAAAATACTAGCAAACAGAATCCAACAGCACATTAAAAGGATCATACACCATGATCAAGTGGGGTTTATTCCAGGAATGCAAGGATTCTTCAATATACGCAAATCAATCAATGTGATACATCATATTAACAAATTGAAGGAGAAAAACCATATGATCATCTCAATAGATGCAGAGAAAGCTTTCAACAAAATTCAACACCCATTTATGATAAAAGTCCTGCAGAAAGTAGGCATAGAGGGAACTTTCCTCAACATAATAAAGGCCGTATATGACAAACCCACAGCCAACATTGTCCTCAATGGTGAAAAACCGAAACCATTTCCACTAAGATCAGGAACAAGACAAGGTTGCCCACTCTCACCACTATTATTCAACATAGTTTTGGAAGTGTTAGCCACAGCAATCAGAGACGAAAAAGAAATAAAAGGAATCCAAATCGGAAAAGAAGAAGTAAAGCTGTCACTGTTTGCAGATGACATGATACTATACATAGAGAATCCAAAAGATGCTACCAGAAAACTACTAGAGCTAATCAATGAATTTGGTAAAGTAGCAGGATACAAAATTAATGCACAGAAATCTCTTGCATTCCTGTATACTAATGATGAAAAATCTGAAAGTGAAATTAAGAAAACACTCCCGTTTACCATTGCAACAAAAAGAATAAAATACCTAGGAATAAACCTACCTAAGGAGACAAAAGACCTGTATGCAGAAAATTATAGGACACTGATGAAAGAAATTAAAGATGATACAAATAGATGGAGAGATATACCATGTTCTTGGATTGGAAGAATAAACATTGTGAAAATGACTCTGCTACCCAAAGCAATCTACAGATTCAATGCAATCCCTATCAAACTACCACTGGCATTTTTCACAGAACTAGAACAAAAAATTTCACAATTTGTATGGAAACACAAAAGACCCCGAATAGCCAAAGCAATCTTGAGAACGAAAAATGGAGCTGGAGGAATCAGGCTCCCTGACTTCAGACTATATTACAAAGCTACAGTAATCAAGACAGTTTGGTACTGGCACAAAAACAGAAATATAGATCAATGGAACAGGATAGAAAGCCCAGAGATAAGCCCACGCACATATGGTCACCTTATCTTTGATAAAGGAGGCAAGCATATACAGTGGAGAAAAGACAGCCTCTTCAATAAGTGGTGCTGGGAAAATTGGACAGGTACACGTAAAAGTATGAAATTAGAACACTCCCTAACACCATACACAAAAATAAACTCAAAATGGATTAAAGACCTAAGTGTAAGGCCAGACACTATCAAACTCTTAGAGGAAAACATAGGCAGAACACTGTATGACATAAGTCACAGCAAGATCCTTTTTGACCCAGGTCCTAGAGAAATGGAAATAAAAACACAAATAAACAAATGGGACCTAATGAAACTTAAAAGCTTTTGCACAGCAAAGGAAACCATAAACAAGACCAAAAGACAACCCTCAGAATGGGAGAAAATATTTGCAAATGAAGCAACGGACAAAGGATTAATCTCCAAGATTTACAAGCAGCTCATGCAGCTCAATAACAAAAAAACAAACAACCCAATCCAAAAATGGGCAGAAGACCTAAATAGACATTTCTCCAAAGAAGAGATACAGATTGCCAACAGACACATGAAAGAATGCTCAACATCATTAATCATTAGAGAAATGCAAATCAAAACTACAATGAGGTATCATCTCACACCGGTCAGAATGGCCATCATCAAAAAATCTAGAAACAATAAATGCTGGAGAGGGTGTGGAGAAAAGGGAACACTCTTGCACTGTTGGTGGGAATGTAAATTGATACAGCCACTATGGAGAACAGTATGGAGGTTCCTTAAAAAACTAAAAATAGAACTACCATGTGACCCAGCAATCCCACTACTGGGCATATACCCTGAGAAAACCATAATTCAGAAAGAGTCATGTACCAAAATATTCATTGCAGCTCTGTTAACAATAGCCAGGACATGGAAGCAACCTAGGTGTCCATCATCGGATGAATGGATAAAGAAGATGTGGCACATATATACAATGGAATATTACTCAGCCATAAAAGAAATGAAATGGAGGTGTTTGTAATGAGGTGGATGGAGTTAGAGTCTGTCATACAGAGTGAAGTAAGTCAGAAAGAGAAAAACAAATACAGTATGCTAACACATATATATGGAATCTAAGGGAAAAAAAAAAAAAAAAAAAAAAAAGAGGTCATGAAGAACCTAGTGGCAAGATGGGAATAAAGACACAGACCTACTAGAGAATGGACTTGAGGATATGGGGAGGGGGAGGGGTGAGATGTGACAGGGTGAGAGAGTGTCATGGACATATATACACTACCAAATGTAAAATAGATAACTAGTGGGAAGCAGCCGCATAGCACAGGGAGATCAGCTCGGTGCTTTGTGACCACCTAGAGGGGTGGGATAGGGAGGGTGGGAGGGAGGGAGATGCAAGAGGGAAGAGATATGGCAACATATGTATATGTGTAACTGATTCACTTTGTTGTAAAGCAGAAGCTAGCACACCATTGTAAAGCAATTATACTTCAATAAAGATGTTTAAAAAAAAAAAATTAAAAGTTGTTTCTTTGAGAAGATAAACAAAATTGATAAACCATTAGCCAGACTCATCAAGAAAAAAAGGGAGAAGACTCAAATCAATAGAATTAGAAATGAAAAAGTAGAAGTAACAACTGACACTGCAGACATACAAAGAATCATGAGGGATTACTGCAAGCAACTATATGCCAATAAAATGGACAACCTGGAAGAAATGGATAAATTCTTAGAAAAGCACAACCTTCTGAGACTGAACCAGGAAGAAACAGAAAATATAAACAGACCAATCACAAGCACTTAAATTGAGACTGTGATTAAAAATCTTCCAACAAACAAAAGCCCAGGACCAGATGGCTTTACAGGCGAATTCTATCAAACATTTAGAGAAGAGCTAACACCTATCCTTCTCAAACTCTTCCAAAATATAGCAGAGGGAGGAACACTTCCAAACTCTTTCTATGAGGCCATCATCACCCTGATAGCAAAACCAGACAAAGATGTGACAAAGAAAGAAAACTACAGGCCAATAACACTGATGAGCATAGATGCAAAAATCCTCAACAAAATAATAGCAAACAGAATCCAAAAGCCCATTAAGAGGATCCCACACCATGATCAAGTGGGCTTATCCCAGGAATGCAAGGATTCTTCAATATATGCAAATCAACCAATGTGATACACCATATTAAAAAATTGAAGGAGAAAAACAATATGATCATCTCAATAGATGCAGAAAAAGCTTTCAACAAAATTCAACACCCATTTATGATAAAAACCCTCCAGAAAGTAGGCATAGAGGGAATTTACCTCAATATAATAAAGGCCATATATGACAAACCCACAGCCAACATCGTTCTCAGTGGTGAAAAGCTGAAACCATTTCCACTAAGATCAGGAACAAGACAATGTTGTCCACTCTCACCACTATTATTCAACATAGTTTTGGAAGTTTTAGCCACAGCAATCAGAGAAGAAAAAGAAATAAAAGGAATACAAATCAGAAAAGAAGAAGTAAAGCTGTCACTGTTTACAGATGACATGATACTATACTTAGAGAATCCTAAAGATGCTACCAGAAACCTACTAGAGCTAATCAATGAATTTGGTAAAATAGCAGGATACAAAATTAAAGCACAGAAATCTCTTGCATTCCACTACACTAATGATGAAAAATCTGAAAGTGAAATTAAGGAAACAATCCCGTTTACCATTGCAACAAAAAGAATAAAATACCTAGGAATAAACCTACCTAAGGAGACAAAACACCTGTATGCAGAAAACTATAAGACACTGATGAAAGAAATTAAAGATGATACAAACACATGGAGAGATATACCATGTTCTTGGATTGCAAGAATCAACATTGTGAAAATGACTACACTACCCAAAGCAACCTACAGAGTCAATGCAATCCCTATTAAACGACCAAGGGCATTTTTCACAGAAGTAGAACAAAAAATTTCACAATTTGTATGGAAACACAAAAGACCCCGAATAGGCAAAGCAGTCCTGAGAAAGAAAAACGGAGCTGGAGGAATCAGGCTCCCAGACTTCAGACTATACTACAAAGCTACAGTAATCAAGACAATATGGTACTGGCACAAAAACAGAAATACAGAACAATGGAACAAGATAGAAAGCCCTGAGATAAACCCACACACATATGGTCAACTTATTTTTGATAAAGGAGACAACAGTATACAATGGAGAAAAGACAGCATCTTCAATAAGTGGTGCTGGGAAAACTGGACAGCTACATGTAAAAGAATGAAATTAGAACACTCCCTAACACCATACACAAAAATAAACTCAAAATGGATGAAAGACCTAAATATAAGGCCAGACACTGTAAAACTCTTAGAGGAAAACATAGGCAGAATACTCTATGACATAAATCACAGCAAGATCCTTTTTGACCCACCTCCTAGAGAAATGGAAATAAAAACAAAAATAAACAAATGGGACCTAATGAAACTTAAAAGTTTTTGCACAGCAAAGGAAACCATAAACTAGACGAAAAGACAACCCTCAGAATGGGAGAAAATATTTGCAAATGAAGGAACTGACCAAGGATTAATCTCCAAAATTTACAAGCAGCTCATGCAGCTCAATATCAAGAAAACAAATAACCCAATCCAAAAATGGGCAGAAGACCTAAATAGACATTTCTCCGAAGAAGATATACAGATTGGAAACAAACACATGAAAGGATGCTCAACATCACTAAACATTAGAGAAATGCAAATCAAAACTACAATGAGGTATCACCTCACATCGGTCAGAATGGCCATCTACAAACAATAAATGCTGGAGAGGGTGTGGAGAAAAGGGAACCCTCATGCATTGTTGGTGGGAATGTAAATTGATACAGCCACTATGGAGAACAGTATTGAGGTTCCTTCAGAAAATAAAAATACAACTACCATACGACCCAGCAATCCCACTACTGGGCATATACCCTGAGAAAACCATTATTCAAAAAGAAGCATGTACCACAATGTTCATTGCAGTTCTATTTACAATAGCCAGGACATGGAAGCAACCTAAGTGTCCATTGACAGATGAATGGATAAAGAAGATGTGGCACATAAATACAATGGAATATTACTCAGCCATAAAAAGAAACAAAGTTGAGTTTTTTGTAGTGAGGTGGATGGACCTGGAGTCTGTCATACTGAATGAAGTAAGACAGAAAGAGAAAAACAAATACCGTATGCTAACACATATATATGGAATCTAAAAAAAAATAAAATAAAAAATGGTTCTGAAGAACCTAGGGGCAGGATAGGAATAAAGACACAGACGTAGAGAATGGACTTGAGGACACGGGGAGTGGGAAGGGTAAGCTGGGACGAAATGAGAGAGTGACATGGACATATATACACTATCAAATGTAAAATAAATAGCTAGTGGGAAGCAGCCGCATAGCACAAGGAGATCAGTTCGGTGCTTTGTGACGGGTGCTAGACGGGTGGGATAGGGAGGGTGGGAGGGAGACACAAGAGGGAGGAGATATGGGGATATATGTATATGTACAGCTGATTCACTTTGTTATAAAGCAGAAACTAACACACCATTGTAAAGCAATTATACTCCAATAAAGACTTTTAAAAAAAATTTATACAATAAGACATTTTGAGGGAGAGAGAGAGAAACCACATTCACATAACTTTTATTACAGTATATTGTTAAAATTGTTCTATTCTTAGTTACTGTTGTTAATCTCTTACTGTGCCTAATTTAATTAAATTATCATGGGTATGCACGTATAGGAAAAAGCATAGTATATATAGGGGTAGGTACTATCTGCAGTTTTAGGCATCCACTGGGGTTGTTAGAATGTACCCTTCATGGATAAGGGGGACTACTGTACAAAGAATGTTTTCAAACTAAGAGTTTACCAAGGTGAGGCAAAGTTTCCTACAAGCTTACATCCTCAGAGGTGGTAGAATGTAAAAATCTGTAAGATTTAGATCCTTGAACCTCATGTTTAGACCCTCTCTATCACTTAGAGTCTCATGACCTTTGGCTAATCACTAAACATCCTTGAGGCTCAGTTCCCAAGCTATAAAATGGGAATGATAACATCTACCTTCACTGCAGACATAAGAAATAAGTTAATTTATGTAACAATCTAAGCACATAGTACACCTGAAAAAGCGTTAACTCTTCTCAACTACAAAAAGAATTTCCCAAGTTGCACCCTGAAGGTACTAATGTATTTCACTTGGGTTTACAACTTGAATGTTGTTTCTCTTGAATAAATTAATCAAATCAAGTATATAAATTTGATAGGCCCTACTCTAATCAACAAAAATTATTCAACATTTTTTAACAAAAATGCCAACATCCCTAAGAATAAATGAAAATTTTTTCAAAACACTGAATTATTCAACAAGTACTTAGTAAGCACTTTTTAATGTTTCCATTCAGGTTCTTATCCTGTCCATCCTTTGAGAAGGGTTCTATCTTGCCAGAACAGGCCTCTGGGCTTTTATGGTACAAAAAAATGAGGAAAGGAAAAAGGATCAGAATAAGTCAGTCTTAGGCTGGAGAAGAAAGGTGTGTGAGCAGGTTAAGGAATGTGAGGGAAGTGGATGGGGAAGAAAATGGTGAATTAGTAAGTAACACTGTGATTATGTAGACCCTAACATGGAGTTCAAGAAAAGCAAGAAAAGCAAATAAAGCTCACCAATTGGTATTAACTTTGGTCTTAGGAATGTGTTCTTTCAACCACAAAATGGCACATATAGATAGACATACATATTCAAATGCCATTATAAGTGTTATGAAGTAGAAGTAGTAATCAGGGCATATGAGAAAGGACTTACTCTGATGTGGGTGGGGCTGAGAGAGACTACGGAAGGCTTCCCTGAGGGAGGCAAAAAGCTAAGGGTAAGCACAGTGTGAGAACAAACACTTCTATTCTTAACAATAGCTAGCACGTATGTAAGGCTTACTGTGCACGAGGCTCGGCTCCAAGCAGTTCTCATGTATATCTTGACTCTTTTAAGCCTCCCAACCACCACATGAAGTAGGTAAAATTATTTTACTACTGTTTTTTACTACTATTTGCTTTTTACAAATGAGGAAACTGAGTCACAAGGTGGAGAAGTAAATTGTCCAAGATCATGAGCCCATAAATCAACAGCCTCCAAATTTGGATCCAGACAGTCTGACTCCTTATTTTTGACTAGCGTTTCATTAACAGAAGTTGAGCAAATTAGACTCTCCTAAGCAATCTATCCCTAACTTAGTTTAATTCCTTTCAACATTTCAAACTGGATTAATACATTTAATATATTTGATTTGTGAGTACTTCACCTCCCTAAGTGCTTTCTTAAGTGCTTAATCCTTTATTCAATCTAATGAATTAAACACTATGTATGCACTTAGATATTACATTGCCTTAAATATTACAAACATTAAATTACAACATAATGATCATTCTGAAGTGAACACAAAAGGATTCACATTATGTGTCTTCTTTGTTTGGTTTGTTTTTGTGCTCAATTTATTTTTTTGTTTTTCTAGGATTATATAGTCCAACTACAAGGGGTTAAGGAAGGTACAAACTATCATATTAGGAAGGCTAAGATTTCTGGGCCAAAAATTCAAACTGTAGTTTCACTCAGTGGTTAAAGATTTAAGACTGGACAAAGTTTTAAAGGGATAACATCTCCCAGCACAATTCTACCTAAGTCTTTCTGTGTAGTTGCTATATTAATAGGGCTCTCAGGTCTGTGCTTATCAGAGGAGATGGGTCTGATTCCTTACATCCCCTGAACTGAATCGTTACATCCATACACAAGTCATTTTAAATCTCTATTTGTACTGTCTAATTTGTGTAGGCAGAATTCTCATCCCCACACAGGTTGCTTCTAATTTCCTTCATGTCTACGTTCTTTTCATATTCTTTTTCTTCTAGGGATTTCAACCACAACTCTATAGACAATTACAAAGACATCTTTGCTGAACTTTTCACTTTTATTCCATTATAAATAGGGTGGGCCTGGGGTGTTTCTAGGTGGTATTATGACCAGAGGCCCTGGAATCTGCCCCCAGATCACAGCCACTCTTCCCTAGGTGGATTCCAGGGAAGGTATGTTTACAGAATAATGATAAGTAAATGGAGGTAAAGTCCTACTTTATTAATTAGCTGTGAAAGGACTCTTCAGCCACCTCCTACTTAAGGGCTTAGAAGGAAGAGGTGGGAAAGTGTGTAAACCATGCCCACATATGTCACACTTCCACCCCTTTGAAAGCCCCTCTTCTAGCAATTGAGCTGAACCAGTAAATTGAACTATGATGACAATTCAAATCACTGTTTCTCATTTTATGGAAGAACCAGAGAGAGGTGAAAAAAAAATGGCAGAGAGACCTTGAACTACTTCCCCTTGAGGCCTCAACTATCCTTGGTCGTATTCTTCTTAAAGAATACAATGAGCATAGTCATCTTTTTCATAAACATTCAAGTATACCTCATCATTCATGAAAGGCACCAACACGTTTTAGAGACCAACAGACTTGCATTTGAATCCCTCTTTTGACTAGCTCCTACCTTTCTGAACTTGGGCAAATGGTTTAAGTTTTCTGAGCCTCAAGTTCACTCATTTGCAAAATGTGCTCAATTCTAGCTACCTCCAAAGCTATGATGATGATAAAATGAGATCAGTTTTAAAATATAGGACATATAACACTCACATGTATTAGTTCCCTCATTCAGAAACTACCTCGTTTCTTCAACTGAAATAAATTGCTCTCCTTCACCATCTTAAACATCTGAAGAATACAACTCACTGTAGTTTGGCTCATCCAAGTTTATAATATAAAACAGTATACCACCTCCCTATGAATAGTGATTGTGTCACTATCACTTGCTTCTTTGAATTTAACAATTACCCAAGGCTAGTTCATTACTCTAATTTTAAAATAAATAAAATAAGGCCATTTATGTTCAAAGAGAAATGACATAAACCATTCTTATCAGAATTGGAGGTATAATTAATGTTAGCTACGGTATGTCCTAGTAGCTCAGTGTTCTAGATCTTTGCCATATGTGATTCCATATTGACTCATCACAACTCACTGAATAGAATAGCTTCCTAATGTCCTTCTGTAGCTACATGACCTACTTACAGACAGAATTTTTCTTAGTTACTTTTCTCATTTTTATCAAAATTAAACAAAATGTTTAGCCTCATGGGAAAATAAAAGATATCCATCAGTTTTATGCTACATGGGTTTTTAAAAAACAAAATTATATCAGACCAAAAGAGGGCTTATTTATGACAGAATCATTGGAAGTAGGGCATGAATTGCTCATAATTTTAAATTACAGCCCCATTTCAATTTACTTCCATGTCTTACCACAGGAATACTCAATTACCATTGAGCAGGACAGATTTTTCACTGCTTAAGCCAAAATTTGCTGCAAACGTACATTCCCATGGCTTCACTTCTTGGCTGCATGCCTTTAAAAAGGAACAAAAATTATCATGTCACCCTCATCTTTTAAACCAAAAGCCAATTTCTACAGGAGAGCAAAAGCATCAATAAGATAATAGAAAATGTTCTGCTTTACTTTGAGGACTCAAATTCATGGTTCCTCTCTCCCATGTATAGTTAATAATTATTCTTAAATGCAAATGTCCATAAATACAGAATGGTCAGTCCATATTTCTTGGTGCCTTACTGTTGTTGTTGAGCATGGGTACAACTCATTCTACTTGGAAAGAAGGAAAAAAGCAAGCACACAATTAGCTGCAGAAAGCCAGGTTACCATAGCAACGTGGCAAGGATAAAATGATCTTTCAGACTTTTTCAGCACCGTGTGTCAAAGGAAAGTTTGAGCTCTTTCATCCTTCTTCCTGGAATGGAAAATACACACTTTGTTTTCATCCAAAAGGAGCACCTGGTTCTTTATGATACTCTCCAAGTAACCTGTAGCTGCTGAAATGAAGGTACATAGGACTAAAAAGACTGGAATATTCTGGGTACCACGGGTACCAAGCTCACCTTTTAAACAGCCTATCCTGACCCAGCCTCAACCAGAATGACCTTCCTATTCCCACAGGCCTCAAAATCCTGCTATGATGCAGCACAATCAGAATGGGGACAGAAAATTCCAGTGCTTTATGAACTTTTCCAGGGCATAGAACATATAAAACACAAAACTGTTATTTACAAAACTAGCCTAACCATGCTATTAAACATAAAAAAAACATAGTTCAAGGAAAAAAAAAAAGAACATTAGGTCTATCTCACCTATTTACTATAGATGTAATATATTAGCTAAAATGCTTACAAATCAATCTGAATGTGCTCAAAAATACACAAACCAGGAAAATCAATACTTGCTTAATATTGTGAATCTATGAGTGGAGATCACAACTATGACTCAAATTATAAATTATTAGAAACGTTGACCTATGGTCAATAATTATTCAAATTTAAAGACAATGGTCATATCAATAGGTCCTGGAAAATTATTTGACAAGTTTGGTACCATGTCAGTATACAAATGTAATTCCTTGAAACCAGGAAGAGAAGAGCCACTCCATAAACACAATGTTAAATAGAACTTTGCTGCAGTTCCACAGCTATTTCTGAAGTCCAAATATGAAAAATATAGAATGTTATGCCCACACATTTCTAAAGAGGGATGCCAGGATTCCCCTCCCCTCCCCTTCCCTCCCTATGGACCCTCCAAACTCAAGTCCAGTGAGGGGGAGGAGGGCTTCAGAAAATGTGACTAGTTATCAGAGTCTGATTCCGTGGGTCTGAGGTGAAGCCCAGAAAACTGAATTTTTAATACCACTCCACCACCAAAGTGTGGGAAATTTTGTACTAAAGAAAGAGAAAGATAATGATGGGTTCCAGAATTTTATCAGTTATTTATGAGTAGTGAATGAGGAAATGCAGGCTGGAGGATATATTAAGGATAGTCCATAAAGAACATCGTATTTTGAATGCTTAGTTCAGGAGCCCAGAGGACTTCCCAAGCCCAGTGCTTCACAATAGTGGCCAAAAGCACGTGATTCTGCCACCACATTAGTAGATCACACTGTGGACAGCAAGTTACATTAGAATAGCTCATGGAAACAAAAGTTATGGGTACCATTCAAATCAAGGTCAGCCCGTAATAGAAATCTCACCTATAACTGAATAAAATTTAAAATAAATTCTGCTAAGGAACACTTATGTTCTTATCCACCTAATCCATCTTTGAGCCTCTTTCAGGTCATACAACCAGAGATGGCTAAATAGCAAGAACAGGTGGAAATACGTTTGCACTTGTAAAGTTACAAAGTATGTGCCCATACCTGGCAGAAACCCATGACTTGCTGCTTTAATTCTAAAAGGAGTTCAACCTTGTAAAAATGTCTAAAATTTCAACTAGGAGAACAAAGGAAAAGTACACATTTTCCTTTTGCCCATGAATTTTCCACATTTTCCTCTGAAAACTAATATCAACCTTCCAAGATGTGGCCATCATAGCTTTCTGGGATGCCCTCAGGCAGGCTGCTCTCATAGGACCTACACTTCTAAAAAGGTGTTGACCTTGGATTGCTTGATACAAATTGAAAATAAAAGTGGAGAACAAATTAAGAGCCTGCTTTCTTATCTTACATTCTATCATATACCTTCTACGGGAAGGAGAGAGACTGATAGAAAATAATAAAGCCATCTTTATCCTTATTTTCCTTACAAAAGAAGTATAATGGGGGAAAGTGCTGTTTTGGACCACAATTTCTAGTAGTTCTTTCCAAAGGAAGTCTTTTTGTTCTGAACATCCTAATGAGTTTTGTGATTGGAAGCTGAGAAAAATTACGCTGCTTTACAGAAAAGAGTAAGAAGAGTTTGGAGTTCCCTGTGCTATCCGGGGAAAAGGAGTTGGAGAGAAGAGCTGGAAACGAGGAAAGAGAAAAGCAGTCAAGATGGTGTGTGGCCAGAATCTATGAGAGGTGAGACCACTGATGAAAAAAACCTCAGTTACAGAGGGTTAAAAAAGAAAGATTTCCTAATTTGAAATGGGACTTGCTACAGGATAAATATGTCCATACGTTCCTGTAGATTATCAGTATAGTCTATCACATACATCTGCCCTATGAGAATAGCTTTTATGGAAATTGGGTGAGGGCTCAAGGTTCATATTTGGGATTCCACACAGTAGCATAAAGGAAGCAAGCAAAGAAGGGTGATTCCATTCCTGAATTAAATGAATTCTGAGGAAGTAGTTTGGAGTCAGACGTGAGCATAATATAAACCTCCCCAAGAGATCTTTGGAAAAACACATTGTGTGGAATGGGAAGCTCTAAACAATCCTATCTAGATGTTAGTAGAAGGAAGACTCATGCTAACATCTCATTTACAAGAAATACAATATAATTATAACAAATAGGGAAGAAAAATATTTAAAATTTCTCACACCCAGAATAAGGCCACAGCCAGAGAAACAACTCTTTACATTTGGGTATCTGTCTTTTAAGTGATACTTTTCCTCTTATCTGTATCTCTATGCACAGACACATACACACATACCCACTAATTTTATTTAAATATACTCATGCAATTCTTTGATCATAAAGTTTTTAATTTCCAGTCCCCACATCAGCCTTTCCCAGTTTCTCTCCAAATGCCACAGAATCTTACAAAAGATTAAAAATTCACTACACAGTCAGAAACAGAAACTGACATTGTTATGCCACAATCTGGGAGTACAGTAATTTAGAGTCTTTTGGAACTGGGTTTAGATAAAACTATTTGGATTTCAACATATGATAGAATCTGAGTTTGTTTCACAAATGAGGTGTTACCTAAAATGGATACAAAGATGGTATTTCCCCCCACCAACTGCTCTTAAAACCAAGAATGAAGAGCCTAGCCCAATCAGAGAACAGGGCAGCCAGCACTCTGTAACACTGACTCTGCCATTTATTTTTAAGTTTTCCCTCCTCTTTATTGCGGTATAATTGACCAAAAATTTGTAATTCTTTTAAAGTGTACAATATAAGGGACCTTCAAGACGGCAGAGGAGTAAGACGTGGAGATCACCCTCCTCCCCACAAATACATCAGAAATACATCTAAATGTGAAACAACTCCTACAGAACACCTACTGAACGCTGGCAGAAGACCTCAGATTTCCCAAAAGATTTCTTTTTTCTTTTTCTCTTTTTGTGAGTGTGTATGTGTATGCTTCTTTGTGTGATTTTCTCTGTATAGCTTTGCTTTTACCATTTGACCTAGGGTTCTGTCTGTCCGATTTTTTTTTTTTTTTTTTTTTTAGTATAGTTTTTAGTGCTTCTTATCATTGGTGGATTTGTTTTTTTGGTTTGGTTGCTCTCTTCTTTCTTTCTTTTTTTTTACTACTTTCTAATTTTTTTATTTATAATCATTTTTTATTTTAATAACGTTATTTTATTTACTTATTTTTTCTTCCTTCCTTCCTTCCTTCCTTCCTTCCTTCCTTCCTTCCTTCCCTTCCTTCCCTCCCTCCCTCCCTCTTTCTTTCTCTCTTTCTCTCTTTCTCTCTTTCTCTCTTTCTCCCTTTTCTTCTGAGCCGTGTGGCTGACAGATTCTTTGCGCTCCAGCCAGGTGTCAGTCCTGTGCCTCTGAGGTGGGAGAGCCGAGTTCAGGACACTGGTCCACGAGAGACCTCCTGGTTCCACGTAATGTCAAATGGTGAAAGGTCTTCCAGAGATCTCCACCTCAACGCTAAGACCCAGCTCCACTCAACGACCAGCAAACTCCAGTGCTGGACACCCCATGCCAAACAACTAGCAAGACAGGAACACAAACCCACCAACTAGCAGAGAGGCTGCCTAAAATCATAAGGTCACAGACACCCCAAAACACACCACTGGACGTGGTCCTGAGAAGCAGAAAGACAAGATCCAGCCTCATCCACCAGAACACAGGCATTAGTCCCCTCCACCAGGAAGCCTACACAACCCACTGAACCAACCTTAGCCACTGGGGGCAGACACCAAAAGCAACGGGAAATACGAACCTGCAGCCTGCAAAAAGGAGAACCCAAACACAGTAAGTTAAGCAAAATGAAAAGACAGAGAAACACACAGCAGATGAAGGAGCTAGGTAAAAACCCACCAGACCAAACAAATGAAGAGGAAATAGGCAGTCTACCTGAAAAAGAATTCACAGTAATGATAGCAAAGATGATCCAAAATCTTGGAAAAAGAATGGAGAAAATACAAGAAACGTTTAACAAGGACATAGAAGAACTAAAAAACAATGATGAACAACACAATAAATGAAATTAAAAATTCTCTAGAAGGAATCAATAGCAGAATAACTGAGGCAGAAGAACGGATAAGTGGCCTGGAAGATAAAACAGTGGAAATAACTACTGCAGAGTAGAATAAAGAAAATAGAATGAAAAGAATTGAGGACAGTCTCAGACACCTCTGGGACAACACTAAATGCACCAACATTCAAATTATAGGGGTCTCAGAAGAAGAAAAGAAAAAGAAAGGGACTGAGAAAATATTTGAAGAGATTATAGTTGAAAACCTCCATAATAGGGGAAAGGAAATACTTAATCAAGTCCAGGGAGCACAGACAGTCCTATACAGGATAAATCCAAGGAGAAACATGCCAAGACACATATTAATCAAACTATCAAAAATTAACTACAAAGATAAAATATTAAAAGCAGCAAGGGAAAAACAACAAATAATACACAAGGGAATCCCCATAAGGTTAACAGCTGACCTTTCAGCAGAAACTCTGCAAGCCAGAAGAGAGTGGCAGGACATATGTAAAGTGATGAAAGGGGAAGAAACTACAACCAAGATTACTCCACACAGCAAGGATCTCATTCAGATTTGACAGAGAAATTAAAATCTTTACAGACAAGCAAAACCTAAGAGAATTCAGCACCACCAAACCAGCTTTATAACAAATGCTAAAGGAAATTCTCCAGGCAGGAAACACAAGAGAAGAAAAAGACCTACAATAACAAACCCAAAACAATTAAGAAAATGGTAATAGGAACATACATATCAGTAAATACCTTAAATGTAAATGGATTAAATGCTCCAACCAAAAGACACAGACTGGCTGAATGGATATGAAAACAAGACTCGTATATATGCTGTCTACAAGAGACCCATTTCAGACCTAGGGACACATACAGACAGAAAGGGAGGGGATGGGGATGGAGAAAGACAGTCCATGCAAATGGAAATCAAAAGAAAGCTGGAGTAGCAATTCTCATATCAGATAAAATAGACTTTAAAATAAACATTATTACAAGAGACAAAGAGGACACTACATAATGATCAAGGAATCAATCTAAGAAGAAGATATAACAATTTTAAATATTTATGCACCCAATATAGGAGCACCACAATACATAAGGCAAATGCTAACAGCCATAAAAAGGGAAATTGACAGTAACACAATCACAGTATGGGACTTCAACACCCCACTTTCACCAATGGACAGATGATCCGAAATGAAAATAAATAAGGAAACACAAGCTTTATACAATACATTAAACGAGATGGACTTATTTTATATTTATAGGACTTTCCATCCAAAAACAACAGAATATAGTTTCTTCTAAAATGCTCATGGAACATTCTCCAGGATACATCATATCTTGGGTCACAAATCAAGCCTTGGTAAATTTAAGAAAATTGAAATTGTATCAAGTATCTTTTCTGACCACGATGCTATGAGACTAGGCATCAATTACAGGAAAAAATCAGTAAAAAATATAAATACATGGAGGCTAAACAATACACTACTTAATAACCAAGATATCACTGAAGAAATCAAAGAGGAAATCAAAAAATACCTAGAAACAAATGACAATGGAAACACGATGACCCACATTTATGGGATGTGGCAAAAGCAGTTGTAAGAGGGAAGTTTATAGCAATATACTCCTACCTCAAGAAACAAGACACATCTCAAATAAACAACCTAACCTTACACCTAAAGCAATTAGAGAAAGAAGAACAAAAAACCCCAAAGTTAGCAGAAAGAAAGAAATCATAAAGATCAGATCAGAAATAAATGAAAAAGAAATGAAGGAAACAATAGCAAAGATCAATCAAACTAAAAGCTGGTTCTTTAAGAAGATAAACAAAATTGATAAACCATTAGCCAGACTCATCTAGAAAAAAAGGGAGAAGACTCAAATCAATAGAATTAGAAATGATAAAGTAGAAGTAACAACTGACACTGCAGACACAAAGAATCATGAGGGATTACTACAAGCAACTATATGCCAATAAAATGGACAATGCGGAAGAAATGGACAAATTCTTAGAAAAGCACAACCTTCTGAGGCTGAACCAGGAAGAAACAGAAAATATAAACAGACCAATCACAAGCACTGAAATTGAGACTGTGATTAAAAATCTTCCAACAAACAAAAGCCCAGGACCAGATGGCTTCACAGGCGAATTCTATCAAACATTTAGAGAAGAGCTAACACCTATCCTTCTCAAACTCTTCCAAAATATAGCAGAGGGAGGAACAATCACAAACTCATGCTACAAGGTCACCATCACCCTGAAACCAAAACCAAACAAAGATGTCACAAAGAAAGAAAACTACAGCCAATATCACTGATGAACACAGATGAAAAAATCCTCAACAAAATACTAGCAAACAGAATCCAACAGCACATTAAAAGGATCATACACCATGACCAAGTGGGGTTTATCCCAGGAATGCAAGCATTCTTCAATATACGCAATCAATCAATGTGATAAACCATATTAACAAACTGAAGGAGAAAAACCATATGATCATCTCAATAGATGCAGAAAAAGCTTTTGACAAAATTCAACACCCATTTATGATAAAAATCCTCCAGAAAGTAGGCATAGAGGGAACTTACCTCAACATAATAAAGCCCACATATGACAAACCCACAGCCAACATCGTCCTCAATGGTGAAAAGCTGAAACCATTTCCACTAAGATCAGGAACAAGACAATGTTGTCCACTCTCACCACTATTATTCAACATAGTTTTGGAAGTTTTAGCCACAGCAATCAGAGAAGAAAAAGAAATAAAAGGAATACAAATCAGAAAAGAAGAAGTAAAGCTGTCACTGTTTACAGATGACATGATACTATACTTAGAGAATCCTAAAGATGCTACCAGAAACCTACTAGAGCTAATCAATGAATTTGGTAAAATAGCAGGATACAAAATTAAAGCACAGAAATCTCTTGCATTCCTATACACTAATGATGAAAAATCTGAAAGAGAAATTAAGGAAACAATCCCATTTACCATTGCAACAAAAAGAATAAAATACCTAGGAATAAACTTACCTAAGGAGAAAAAAGACCTGTATGCAGAAAACTATAAGACACTGATGAAAGAAATCAAAGATGATAAAACAGATGGAGAGATATACCATGTTCTTGGATTGGAAGAATCAACATTGTGAAAATGACTATACTACCCAAAGCAATCTACAGATTCAATGCAATCCCTATCAAACTACCAATGGCATTTGTCACAGAACTAGAACAAAAAATTTCACAAATTGCATGGAAACACAAAAGACCTCAAATAGGCAAAGCAGTCTTGAGAAAGAAAAACGGAGCTGAAGGAATCAGGCTCCCAGACTTCAGACTATACTACCTAAAGCTACAGTAATAAAGACAGTATGGTACTAGCACAAAAACAGAAATGTAGATCAATAGAACAGGAGAGAAAGCCCAGAGATAAACCCATATGGTCACCTTATCTTTGATAAAGGAGGCAAGAATATACAATTGAGAAAAGACAGCCTCTTCAATTAGTGGTGCTGGGAAAACTGGACAGCTACCTGTAAAAGAATGAAATTAGAACGCTCCCTAACACCATACACAAAAATAAACTCAAAATGGATGAAAGACCTAAATATAAGGTCAGACACTATAAAACTCTTAGAGGAAAACATAGGCAGAACACTCTATGACATAAATCACAGCAAGATCCTTTTTGACCCACCTCCTAGAGAAATGGAAATAAGAACAAAAATAAACAAATGAGACCTAATGAAAATTAAAAGCTTTTGCACAGCAAAGGAAACCATAAACAAGATGAAAAGACAACCCTCAGAATGGGAGAAAATATTTGCAAATGAAGCAACTGACAAAGGATTAAGCTCCAAAATTTACAAGCAGCTCATGCAGCTCAATATCAAAAAAACAAACAACCCAATCCAAAAATGGGCAGAACACCTAAATAGACATTTCTCTGAAGAAGATATACAGATTGCCAACAAACACATGAAAGAATGCTCAACATCACTAATCATCAGAGAAATGCAAATCAAAACTACAATGAGGTATCACCTCACACGAGTCAGAATGGCCATCATCAAAAAATCTACAAACAATAAATGCTGGAGAGGGTGTGGAGAAAAGGGAACCCTCATGCACTGTTGGTGGGAATGTAAACTGTTACAGCCACTATGGAGAACATTATGAAGCTTCCTTAAAAAACTCAAAATACAACTACCATACGACCCAGCAATCCCATTACCGCATATACCCTGAGAAAACCATAATTCAAAAAGAGTCATGTAGAAACTGACACACCACTGTAAAGCAATTATACTCTAATAAAGATGTTAAAAAACAAAAAAATTTAAAAATTAAAAGAAAAAAAATGAGTCATGTACCACAATGTTCATTGTAGCTCTATTTACAATAGCCAGGACATGGAAGCAACCAAAGTGTCCATCAACAAATGAATGGATAAAGAAGATGTGGCACATATATACAATGGAATATTACTCAGCCATAAAAAGAAACGAAATTGAGTTATTTGTAGTGAGGTGGATGGACCTAGAGTCTGTCATACAGAGTGAAGTAAGTCAAAGAGAAAAATAAATATCATATGCTAACACATATATATGGAATCCAAGGGGAAAAAAATGGTTCTGAAGAACCTAGGGGCAGAACAGGAATAAAGATGTAGACGTAGAGAATGGACTTGAGGACACGGGGAGCGGGAAGTGTAAGCTGGGACAAAGTGATAGAGTGACATTGACTTATATATACTACCAAATGTAAAATAGATAGCTAGTGGGAAGAAGCCGCATAGCACAGGGAGATCATCTCGGTGCTTTGTGACCATCTAGAGGGGTGGGATAGGGAGGGTGGGAGGGAGATGCTAGAGGGAGGAGATATGGGGATATATGTATATGTATAGCTGATTCACTTTGTTATAAAGCAGAAACTAACACACCATTGTAAAGCAATTATACTCCAATAAAGTTGTTTAAAAATAAATAAATAAATAAAAATAAAGTGTACAATGTGATGAATACATATTGTGAAAGGATTCCCCCATCACCTCATACAGTTACTTTTTTTTAATTAGAATACTTGATTCTACTCTTAGCAAATTTCAATTATACGGCACACTGTTTTCAACTACAGTCACTGTGCTATACATTAGATCCTCTGAACTTCTTCATCCTATAAGTGAAAATTTGTACCCTTTTACCAACCTCTCCACATTTCTTCTATCTCCCAGCCCCTGGCAGCCACCTGTCTACATTCTGTTTCTAGGAATTCAGTGTTTTTCTAAGATTCCATAAATACGTAATACCATTGTCTTTCTCTGTATGGCTTACATAATGCCCTCAAGGTCTATCCACGTTGTCTCAAATGGCAGGATTTCCTTCTCTATTGTGGCTGAATTCATTGCATATATTCCATCGTGCATGTGTGTGTGTGTGTGTGTGTGTGTGTATCACATCTTCTTTGTCCATTTATCCATGGGTGGACACTTAGGTTGTTTCCATATTTTGTCTGTTGTGAATAATGCTACAATGAATTCAATGAGGGTACAGATACCACTTTGGTGTCATGTTTTCATTTCCTTTGGATATATATCCAGAAGTGGGATTAGTGGATCATATGGTAGTTCTATTTTTGACTTCTTGAGGAACCTCCATACTGTTTTCCCTAGTGGCTGTACTAGTTTACATTCCCACTAACAGTGTAGGAAGGATCACTTTTATCTACATTTTCACCAGCATTTGCTATCTCTTGTCTTTTTAATAGACACTCTAACAGGTGTGAGGTGATAACTTATTGTAGTCTAATTTGTATTTCCTTGATTAGTGATGTTGAGCACCTTTCCATGTACCTAGTGCCCATTTATATGTCTTCTTTGGAAAAATGTCTATTCAGATCCTTAGCACATTTTGTGGTAAATTGGTGTTTTTTTGTTTGTCTTGCTGTTGAGTTGTAGCAATATATTTTGGTATTAACCCTGTATCACATACATGGTTTGCAAATATTTTCTTCCATTCCATAGGTTGTCTTTTCATCTTGTTGGTTTCTCTGGCTGTGCAGAAGATTTTCTAGTTTGATTCAGTCCCACTTGTTTATTCTTGATTTTGCTGCCTTTGCTTTTAGTGTCAAATCCAAAAAAATCATTGCCAAGACCAATGTCAAGGAATTTAATCTCCTATTTTTCTCCTAGCAGTTTTACAGTTTCAGGTTTTACTTTCAATTCATCAATCTGTTTTGAGCTGATGTTTTGTGTATGGTGTAAAACAGGGCTCCCATTTCATTCTTTGGCATGTGGCTGTCCAGTTTTCCTAACACCATTTATTGAAGAGACTATTCTTTCTCTATTATCTCTTCTTGGTGTCTTTGTCAAAAAATTAATTCACTATATATGCATGGTCATATATGTGTGGTTATTTCTGGGCTCTCTATTCTGTTCCATTGATCTATGAGTCTGTTTTATGCTAATATTATATCACTTGACTGTACCATCTTGAGCCAGCATTTGATTATTCCCTCACCTTCTGTCACATTGGCATGGTCTCCTTGTTGACACTTAGCTTTTCAGAATGTCATTCTCTTCCCCAAGCTTTTTAGGGAATTCTGTTCTCAAGCAGAGACAATTCTCTCCTTAAGAGGAATACTGGTGCCAGATGTAAGGATAGTAAATTGCTCATTATATTACCAACATTGAAGAGCAAGAACTTTCCTCTAAGGAAAGAAGTGAGAAGGATTCTCAGATGGTTAAGATGAAAAAATATTTTCTGTAGTATGTGTTATTCTAAATGCTGTACTGGGCAAAGGAGAAATACATAATGAAGTCTCTTGACTCTTCAAGCGGAAGGTTACTCCTAGTATTTGAAAAGTTATCTAGCCTGTTAATGAATTTTAAGTAGCATAAATACCTAAGTACTTTGGAAACAAAGTACTCTATAAAGAGGTTCACATCTTGCTTTTTTAGAGAAGAGAAGGAACCTGGTTTAAGTAGAAAATTTTAAAAAAACAAAGATTTGTATTAAGTGTGTACTAAGCATCTTCTATGGCATTGCCTAAGAAACTAGAAAGAGAAAAAACATACCTTTCTTCAGACTTTGAGTTTTGTTTCCTAAAGGGACACACCAGAAGTAGATACACTAACTGACAGTTAGAAGTCACAAACATTACATACGTAAAAATTAATAGTAAGAAAAAGTAAGTGGAAGTCAAAGGAGCAGACTAAAGTTCAATGACAATGAAAATCAGATAACTGGACAATAAAGACCATTACCAAACCAAGCCCTTTATCATCTGATATTCCGGCTTCCCTTGGAGGAGCAAGTAACACAAAATTTTATTAACACTACGTCAAATCCAGTGTCACACTTCAGGGTTATCCTCAACTCGTCCTTCCTTTCTTCCTCTTCTCTGCACTCATAATCAACATGGGTTCAAAGGCAGTTGCAAAAATAAGACTCAAAAATTAGCACCCAACATTAATATGGAGAATCTGAAGCTCAACGCATTTTTAGTACCTAGCCACAGCTTTGTGAAATATCTTAATACAAATTATACTCCAAGGATATGAGTTTAACTGCAACAGAAGTCCATCCGCTATATTTTCACTGTGTGCATTGTATTGGGTTTTGGAAGGTTTTTTAAGATATTTCTTCTAGAAGCAGAAGGCATATGTATTATGCAGGTTTCAAGTAAGAATAAACTGATATCACATTTTCTGTTTTTAACACTCATATTTTCACAACATTTTCTTCTCATATCACTCTAAGATTTTTTTGTTAATTACACACACTTAGTCATTATGATTACAAAATCATAATTATATCTAACAGGTTTGACAGTGGCACATCCCCACTATGGGAGTGTGAATTCTGAGCTTCTTTTCTGAATTATTAACCATCATTGGATATGAGAAATTGCAGTCAATTTTCACTATGTTATCCAATGTGTCACTCAGGATTTAACAAATGCTTAGAAATGTGCTTAGACCATAATCTGAATACGAATTTCTTTGTGAAATTTCATTATATCAAAACAAATACAAGCCTGTGTGTAAAATACTTACGTTTATAAGTATGCAAGGTTTTGATGCTATAATTAAAGTCTCTTTTATTGCATATTTAACACAATCTGTGTTTACGTAAAGTTAAGGTCTTGCGAAGAATTACTGGTTTATTCACTAAGGAAATGAAATACACCAGTTGACTTGTGAAATTAGACTATTTTGTTTATACCTTGGTAATCTGCAAAGCCAGAAAAATAGATAAAATATACTTCTGTTTATTAAAGGTTTATTTATACATGCAGGTTTCATAAGAGTATCAATAAGTTTATACCATATACAGGTGTAGCTCTTTTAAGAAAAATAATATACAAATATTTACCCCCAAAATTAAGCATGGCAACTAGCATTTTAAAGAAATTCCTTGCTTTTCTAACAGATTGTACTGTGATGTTAAGTTAGAAAAGTAGGAAAGACTAGCAAAGCATGATGTGATCTCGGTATTTTTTGATAAAGGAATTCCTCAGGTCAACTCTTAAGTGTAATAATAATTTGTTCAAATGAAAGCTCTCATAGATGCCTAATATTTCAAAGATTTGGAAGGTAAATTGGTCGGATGAATAAATGGCGGCCACAATAACTCACTTTGCCTTCCCCATCCCTACTCTCCACCCTGAATTCAGCCCAAGAATATTTCAACAGCATATTTAGAAAGCTTCTACTAAAAATCACTTAATATTTTATATCAGTGTTGAGGTGGGCGGTGTCACACAGTCTTTCAATAGCACACTTATTAACTAAAAAGAGGGACATGCTTCTGGCGCTGCAAATCCAAAGGAGCCTCAGTGAATATGCAGCACCATTTCTTTGTTGTCTGGATGGATCATAGTCCTATTTCCAGACTATGTGGTAATATTCTACATTATCTCCAGTGAATCTCTGGATGTTGGGTTAGTGATGGAAAGCAACTAAGAAATTATCTGTCGCTCCTCCCTGGACAGCATGTAAAAATTAATAGCAGCTCACCAGTTTATTTATTGGAGTAGTTTAGTTTTTGTTTCATTTTGTGTTTAACGTCACACTTTGAAAACACTGAAGCAACACATTTTCATCAGCCTTAAGAGTGAGTAGGTTTGAGAATGGCATGGACATAGATACACTACCAAATGTAAAATCGATAGCTAGTGGGAAGCAGCTGCATAGCACAGGGAGATCAGCTCTGTGCTTTGTGACCACCTAGAGGGATGGGATAGGGAAGGTGGGAGGGAGATGCAGAGGGAGGAGATATGGGGGTATATGTATATGTATTGCTGATTCACTTTGTTATAAAGCAGAAACTAACACACAATTGTAGAGCAATTATACTCCAATAAAGATGTTAAAAAAAAAAAAGAGTAAGTTGGTTTCAAACTCAATGAAACCATTTTATTGCTCTCTGACACTGCTATAAAGTCAGTAGAAAAACAGAACACAGTGCTGCTGTCCATTATGGGATATATAATAAAAGAATCCTAAATCCAATCTAAGGCTACACCGATATCAGTAAATTTGTGGAGTCAAATAAAGTTACTTTAGTGGGTAAAAAACAAAAAAGAAAAATCAGCCAAACTACTTGTTTTCTGAGTGGACCAGATATCTGCATAATGGTCCTGGAAATATATCTCCTGCCAGTACTTCCTTGAGAGAGTTAGGGCAAGCTAGCAAATAGAAGGACTCACCTAACTTTCAGACTTCATAGAACAAAGCTCAAGTCTCATAACTAGTGGAAAAAACAATAAATTGTCCTTTATTCAACGAATATGTGTTAAGACCTAATACAGCGTCATTGTTCTAGACACGTGGGACCAAACAGTGAATCAGAAAGAAATACCTTCCCTGGTAGAGCTTACTTTCTGTCTCGTATGACAGGACAGTAGACATTTTAAAAAGTAAATTCCATAGCATACAGAAGGTGTTAAAAGCCATAGGAATAAAAAACAAAGCAGGGTAAGAATGAGATGTATGTGAGATGGGGTAGGGTTTGCAATTTTAAATAAGGTGGTCAGGGTGGCACTGATCCAAGACTTAGAAGGAGATTGGAGAGCGAACCAGGCAGATACCTGGAGGAAGAGCATTCTAGGCAGAAGGAACAGCCAATGCAAAAACTCCAAGATAAGTACTTCATTTGCCAGTTCATAGAGAAACAAGTTGGCTCTAGTGGCAGAAGTTTAGGAGTGACAAGAGAACAGTAGGAAATAAGGTCTGAGGCCTAGCTTTATATGAGGTGGTCTCCCAACCAGCTTCCTACTCCACGCAGGGCCAAGTCTTGGTCCACAGGTGCCTCCCCTGACCCTTAGCACCACTCAGGTATGAAAGTTCTTTGGACACCCTCAGGGGATATAGCTGTTTTAAATTTATTTATTTACTTATTTATTTATGGCTGTGTTGGGTCTTTGTTTCTGTGCGAGGGCTTTCTCTAGTCGTGGTAAGCGGGGGCCACTCTTCATCGCGGTGCGCGGGCCTCTCGCTATCGCGGCCTCTCTTGTTGCGGAGCACAGGCTCCAGTCGCGCAGGCTCAGTAATTGTGGCTCACGGGCCCAGCTGCTCCGCGGCATGAGGGATCTTCCCAGACCAGGGCTCGAACCCGTGTACCGTGCATTGGCAGGCAGATTCTCAACCACTGCGCCACCAGGGAAGCCTGGGGATATAGCTGTTTTAAGTCTCCTTTAACTCAAAAATGCATATTCTCACTTCTTTACTGCCCATATAGTAGTCTTCTTTAGGATAATGAAATTATATAAAAGTTGTTTCTCTTTTGTTTGCTTGCTTGCTTGTTTGTTTTTAAAGTATTTCTTCTAGTACTTTAGATGGTTTATAGTAGATAGTTTTGGGAACTCAGGCCTGCCAACTTGCCAGAAATATTAAGCTAAACCATTTGAAATTGTTTATATTTATACATTAAAAATCATCAAATATTGGCACTTCCAAATGGTTTGACATAATAGAAGTATTTTTTCATTACTTTCAATACCTTAGTAGCCAGAAATATATGTGGCAAGTATTTCAAAATATATGTGGCAAAGACTGCTGGTTGCCTATGCAGTGGCCACTTCCTCCATCTTTTTGGTAACAGAACCCTGACTTTTATTCAAGATGACACTGAGCCCAGTTAATAGCACCTATTCCCAGCCTCCCTTGCAGGTAGCTGCAGTCTTTGTCCAAAATCTGTCCAATGATATATAAGCAGAAGTATTATGTGTAACTTTCAGGAATATTTCTTATAGAGGAACTTACTTGACAGGGAGGTTCTTGGTATTTTTTCTCTTCCCTCCTTTTTCCTCCTTCCTGCTTCCTAGAATGTTATTGTGATGGCAGGAGCTCCAGCAGTCATATTAAACTATGAGGTATCACTGAAGATAGAAACCACAGGCAAAAGTGACAGAAAAAAGACAGAAGGATATCAGAGTCACTTATGACCTTGTGAAGCTTTCATTGGTAGCTTTGGATTAACAATATCCAGATATTTTTCATGGAAGAGATTAACCCTTATTTTTAGGGCACCGCTATTTCTGTGGGGGAAGGGGGTTCTTGTTATGTGGTTTATTTAAAAACTAATTTTAAATAAATAAATACAACAGAAATCATTTTCAAAAATTAATTTATCCTAAAGTGGTGGAAGAGAAATCATTTTAGATTTTTCCCCACTGATTGTTCCAACAATCTGTTATTTATGTAGGAAAAACACCATCAAGTCATCTAGGAATGTATAGACCAAATGAGGTTTTGAATTTTTGTTTTCCTTTGGAAAATATTTTGTAGTCATGGTATATTAAGTTTGTGATTGAACTGTTGGTCATCATCTTAATAATGTTAAAGCAGGTATGACAATTTATGAGTTACAGAAATGGAAATCTTTAAGATTTCAACTTCTTCCACACGAAACTATTCAAATTTTATTTTTTCTCTCTGAAAAATGAATCTGCTATTCCCTTTCCATTTGCTTTACCTGATTTAATTTTCATGAAGTTATATAGCACTGCATCTTAATACTCGTTTCTGAGTAAAATCAATATAAAGTATGTGGCTACTAAAACTAGAAAAACCACTATGGCAAAATTCAAACATTTTGAAAACTGTTTACTATTAAGATATTCTAATCTTTAGCTAAACTATTCTTAAGTGTTAGCCACTGTGGAGAAAGTTAATGTACATTTTAGTGCTTCTAATGAATATTTTAAAAGTCAGTAAAGGAGTAATAAAAACACAGATTTGAGAACACTTATCAACATTTATACCTCAATAAGCCAAAGAATAATTATAAAATTTGAAATAATTTTGAAATATGTAATATGCTTGCAAGTTTTAAGATATAAGAGTAAAATGATTCTCATGAATTAAACTAATGAGATTTTTAAATCTCAAGTTAAGTCGGTCATTGTCTAACTATCTGAATCAGTGGCTCTTAATTCCATTCTGGGAAATGATGCCATCCATTAAAGGTTTCACTGGTCAGTAGTCAAATAATAAGTATAATGACAATGTAGTAAGTATTTAATAAAGCTGACCTAATTCAATTTATAAGAATCAGAATGTTCTTCGTAGAGAATAGACTGGTGGTTGCCAAGGGGGAGAGGAGTGGGAGAGGGATGGATTGGGAGTTTGGGTTTAACAGATGCAAACTGGTATATATAGAATGGATAAACAACAAGGTCCTACTATATAGCACAGGGAACTATATTCAATATCCTGTGATAAACCATAATGGAAAAGAATATGAAAAAGAATGTGTGTGTATATATATATGTATAACTGAGTCACTTTGCTGTATAGCAGTAATTAACACAACCTTGTAAACCAACTATACTTTAATTTAAAAAAAAAGAATTAGAATGTGCTTCATTCTGAAATGATGCCCTGTGTTTTCTGCTATGCTACTGATCATAAATGATAGTTTGTTGTTATTAGTTATTAGTTAGTTATTAGTTTGTTGTGCTTTTTTTAAATGTCCTTCTTAGATTCTACTTTCGTCCCCAAAATTTGTTTTAAACCTACTGATCTCTTAAATCAAAAAGTGAAAGAGTCCATAATTTTAGTGACTTTTTTCATTCCTTTTCATTTAGTGCATATTTTTACATTTCCTTTTCCATGTTTTCCTCAGAAATTATGTTAGAACTATAACTTAAAATATATCTTCCTTATAACTGAATTTTTTAAGGTGGTCGTTACTTCAAACTAATTCCAAAATAAATTCCGTCATAGGCTTCATTAATTTTCTATAATAATAACAGCCATGTTTATTACTATTATATATGTTATGAAGGAGAATCTACTGTCCATTCAAGTCCAGATAATTTTTTTAACTGATCCAGCCAGGAATGTAATTTAGAAACAGTCTCAACTAATAACAATTATTTGTAAATGTTTTTTGCAGAAGCAAACGTAAAGGTAAGAAAGAAATGTGACAATACCATTTATGCTTATTAATGTTAATGTTACTCCTTAAAATGTAAGACTATTGATTATAGATATAACATGGTTTCCCTTTTATCTACATACAGTCATCCATATAATAAGCATATTATTATTACTGAGATCAGGAGTAATAACTATTAAATCATAATTTCCTTGTCTATAGTTATGTAAAATTTGTCCTACATTCTGTAAAAGGTGAAGCCTAAGACAGAGCTATCCAACAAAATATAATGTGAGCCACACATGCATTTCTAAATTTTCTAATTGCTTCATTAAAAAAAAAACAATCAAAATTAGTTCTAATAATATACCTAATTAAATCTAATATATCCAAAATATTCTTTCAACATATAATCAATATAAAAATTATTAATGAGATATTTTACATGATTTTGATACCAAGTCTTCAAAATTCAGTGTGCATTTTACACTTAAGGTGCATCTCAATTCATACCAGGCACATTTCAATTGCTCAGTAGCCACATGTGGCTAGTAACTAGCATATTGGACAGCACAGGACTAAAGGCATATTATTCTTAATCCTGACATAACTGGGATACAGACCACAGGTCTATGACCATGTAAATGTAAGATAATGTAAGATAATCAGACTGAATTGGAACCCAGAGTTTTTTATTTGAATATGGCTGTTTCCACCCACGTGGAGTCTTTAGAAGCCTGAAAAACATGACTAATCCCAATGAATAGGAGTTTTCCACTTTCTTATAATAACCTTATCTAGAATCAATTTACAAGCAAGGAAAATCCAATTTACATGTTATTCTTAACATAAATAGAGGGAGATAAACTAGGTAAGACAAATAAGTCTGGTGTGAGTTTGAAGACTGATAAAAATGAAGTTCTCTCAGACAAAAAAGACACTCATGAGATCAAGGATACCAGTGGATGAGCATGACTGTTGAATTCCTTGGGAGACATACCCATGTGAGAATTACACAACCAAGCTTGGTGGTTTATAACATTTCATCTGGACTGGGACCTCAGGAGTGATTAAAGACCAATCCTTTTACAACATAAGGAAATCTTTGATATTTACTAGACTTGTTTCTTCCTGTGTCTTTGGGGTAACCCAAGGCTAAGTGCCACAGGCCTAGCAATGACATCCACAGAAGCTATCTCTCTTTACTCAATAAATTCTAAAAGACAAGACACAACCTTCCCACAGATTGCTTATTAACTGGATAGGGGGAAAAGGTAACTATGCAGTGAAGAAGCCAGACAAAACTTGGATCAGGTAATCAAATTAACATCCCCCTTGAGGTACAGAAGGACATCCTGTGCCTTCAAAGGTGGCACCCTTAGAAGGACACATCATTGCTTTTGTGGTATTCAGGGCAGGAATGTATAACCTCCATATAATCATGAGGAAACGTTAGACAAACACAAATTAAGAAAATTTGATAAAGAAACTAGACTGTATTCTTCAAAAGTGTCAATGTCATGGAAGACAAAACACAGTTGAGGAACTGTTGCAGATGAAAGGAGACCAGATGCAATGTGTAATCTCGGACTGGAGGAGGGAAATTTCAACAAAGGACATTCTTAGAACAAGTGACAGAGCTAGAATATGAATGATAAAGTATTGTATCATGTTAAATTCTCTGAATTTTATAATTTGATAACTATAGTTATGTAAGAAAATATTGTTCTCAGAAACACACACTAGAATATTAAAAGGTAAAGAAGTATGATGTATGTAATATACTTTTTTGGAAAACAAACAGTAAAATGTGTGTGTACATATGTATATATGTGTGTGTGTGTGTGTATATATGTGTGTGTGTGTGTATATATATATAAATATGGAAAGAGAGAGAAAGAATGATAGAACAAATGCAATGAACTTTTTGAACTTGGTGAGTCTGGATAAATGGTATACAGAAATTTCCTGTTGATTCTGTTTCTCTGGAGAACCCTAATACAGAATGCGGACTTTAGAAAACCATTCTGGTCATAACTCTTGGTGGACCAAATCATCTGTAACAGAGCAATGTCTTCACGGGAATGACAAGGCTACTGGTGATTAGTCCAAAACAAAGTTACAGTCTAAATGGCCCCGTAATCTTTTGGCTACGGTGCCTGTGGAAAGAATTAAACTAGAGAACCTAAGAAATTACTGGAAGAATTATATCCCAAAATTCTGCTTGCAAAGGAAATATCAAGTATTGGGGGTTTTTGTTTGTTTGCTTGGTTTGCTTTGTTCTTGTTATTTTTGGGTTGTTTTTTCTTCTTTTGCAGTTTCTCTGTCCTTTTCTTGGGTTGGAGAATGGGCCTACTGAGAACACATAGGAATGAAAGACACTTACTCCTTTTCTCTAGTAGTTATTTTTCCTTTTGACAATGGAAACCCCAGTGCTGTAGCTGGGCACGCGGCTCCCCAGCTCCAGATTCTATTTCTGAGACAGTTCGGTGCTGCTAAGGGCTGAGTATGGGCCAATGGGATGCGAAGGAAGTGATGTATGTGACTTCCAGAGTGTCGTCTTAAAGATGCCTGTCCTAGACATGGTCTGTCCCCAACCCTTCCCACTACACAGGATGTGACAATGGCTGGGACAACTGTAGAAGCCATATGTGTTGAGGATGGAAGAGATGCCCCATTATCCCTAGACCACTCACCTCTAAACTGTTATGTGAGAGAAATAAATTTCTGTCTTATTTATGCCACTGTATTTTCAGGTCTGTATGGTATAATATACCACCCTAATGAACATACAAATTAATTACTGAGAGTAGATTTGTGTAACAAAAACATTATATGCAATGCCCAAGAACACACACTCTCCAATGCCTTCTTCAAATTTGGCCAAATAAGAGAAGAACATCCCAGTGGTCACAGCCAATGGCAAAAAGAGTGACTCTAGTGACAGAGGCAGCAAGACGGGCCCACCAAGAAACTCATCTTCCTACCACAGCAGAGACTTCACAACTTCTGCTCAATAGGATCTGATAACTGCTTTGGACCACTAACTGCTGGACATTCCCACTCTCCCTCTAGAATATGAAATGTATTATCCTATTGCTGCTCCACCATTGGACATCAGGTATGGGGATGGGATGGAAGATATCTTGCCTTTTATTTTATAGATTGGTAAACCTCCAAGAGCTGCAACAGCACCCAACGAAGAGGACAGGCACCACTCAGAGATCCTAAACTTTGATTTAGATGTAGTAACTGGATGGGATTATGGTTGCCTCTCTCGTAGAAGGGGTGCATGTCCTATGTAGGGGAGAAGAGTCAACAAGAGTATATGTTGAGACATTATGCATGGGTGAGCTAAGATACATGGGAGACCAGAGAGGCAGACCATGGTGAAGTCATCTAACTGTGCTCCCTTCTTACTCAGAGTAATAGAGTCCCCAGAATTTCAGCTGGTCACATATGGCCATATATCTGTAGACTATATTTTCTAATCTTTCTTGTGGTAAAGTATGGTGGTGTGACTAAATTTCAATCAATAGGCTATGAAGAGAAGTGTTAGACATAATTTCCAGACATTTCCTTAATTTTTTCTGCCAGCACTTCCTTCTCCCTCCTTCTCAAGAGCTGGGAAATGCCACCATAGTGGCCACCACTGAAGTTTTATGTTAGGATGGCACAGCTACCCCTCCAGCCCTGGATTACTTAGCTCTGGGCTATTATGTGAAATGGAAATAATCTACCTATTTCTAGTATCTTTGTTGTAACATCTAAGCCTATCATTAACTAATACAAGTTTCATCTAACTTTGGGGAGGCCTACTCTAAAATAATATTTGACTTTCCCAGAAAAGCAATAGAAAAATGCATATATTGGAAGAATATGAACATTCTGAATAGTCATAGCTACTTTAAGAACTAAAAGTTGTAAAAAAGCATGCCAAAAAGCATACCTGCTCACTCATTTTTCATTCACAAGAAAATAAAATTTACCTTGTTAAGTTGAAGTTACATTTAAGACAAAATATATAGGCGTAGTGTTGAATGCCTGCCTAAGAACGTAGCTGCTTAAAATGAATAAAATTTGCTAACAAATAGAAGATCAGATTATAAGAATTTCACTGTGTAATATATATACTGTATTGCAGCTACACTTCAATGTCCTAAATACGATGGTATGCCACATGGAATTGTTATTCTGGATGTGGCAGATCACTATGATATAACTTTGCTCTAACCCTGCTCAACAAAGCACACCAAAATAATGATAAACGTGGTAAGTAGTATATTTGAAGAATAAAAGTTACTTTTCTCCGGGTTACATAGTGAGAGGTAAAGTTATAATTGGTCTCTTACAGATATCATCCTAAATTCCTGGAGATAAAAGATTATGCTGAAAGTGTCTCTGTACCTTAATAGTGCTTTTTTCTAGAAAACATTTTAACAAATTAATTTTTAATTTTTCTTATTCACAAATCTGTCATAAAATCAGTGAATATACTATTCTTTTCTTTGAATATCCTGCATAAAGCAAAGAAATACAGTAATAATAATAAAAATACATTTGAGGTTTATAAATAAGTGTGCATCTGTGTGTACCCTGTCACAAGACAAAGAGGCTGATGAGGTTTGAGGGTTTAGACTTAGACAACCCAAGGTTGTACGGGAACATTACTGAGGGAAGATGACAAGGTTATTTTTTACAGAAATGTCACTAGATTAAATTTGGAGTCACTCTGCCCTTAATATAATAGTTGCCATAAACAAGGAGCCATGAGTTATCAGCTGTTCACATAAGTAGCTTTAGAGAATCACGGAAAAAAAGATTAAATGGATAGAATTTATAATCCGGGCTCTCTGTAATCCTAGGGCTTTCAGTACCAGACTTCCTCCAATCCTCCAGTTGGGTCTCATTCCTGACCTTCATCACAACACTGGTTGACATTGTACTGTCTTTGGTGTTGACTTATTATTTCTCAAAAAAATAATACACAACAATGCAAATACAACCTGTTGGACTTTCAGTCCATAAGACTTTTACTATAAGAATCATTTAAAAAAAAAAGGAAAAACACCCAATTTCCTACATAATTCTGTAAGCACACAGAAGACAAATCTACCATACTTGGACATTGCATTTACCTTTTTAATATTCAGTATCCAATTTCTCTGTTGTGTTTATGCATTGTATGTAAATATATATGAAAATACAAAAACATTTATTTATATCAGGTTCTCTTTCCTGTCTACTACATGACATAACAAACCAGGACTTATAAATAATTCCATGGAAAACACTAACACCCTAACACTGTATTTATAAATAACCTTCATCTTCCCCAGATAACTTCCTAAATCAAATTACAAATGACGAGTTTTTGTATTAAAGGCATCTCTTCCAGAATATGGTATACTATTTTAATTTCCTAAGGGTGAATTTTTCCACTACTTTATGAAATATTATTTATGTGTGTGAATGATGCATGAATAGGAGAAACTGTATTAGTCCAAATATAAATTCCTATTTCTTGAAACAATTATATGAAAGAGTATAACAACAAGAGACTACAAGTTTTAAAGGCAGGCTTCCTGGATTTGAATCCCAACTCCCCCATCTACTAGTTGTGTAACTCCAAGCAAGTTTCTTAATCTCCCTAAGTTTTCTTTTCCTCATCTTGTTATTTCTACATCTAAAAATGAAAGTTTATTGTTACATTCAATCAAAAAGAATTATGTACCCATCTGCAATAGACTAAATGTGTCCCTTCAAAATTCATATGTTGAAACCTTAATCTCAATGTTGATGGCACCAGGAGGTGGGGTTTTTCGGAGATAATTAGGTCATGAAGGTGGAGAACTCATGAATGGGATTGATGTCTTTAAAAGAAGAGGCCAGAGAGGTAGCTAAGTCTCTACTCTCTACCATGTGAGGATACAATGAGAGGACAGCCATCTGTAAGGCAGGAAGCGGGCCCTCACCAGACACTGGATCTGCCGGCCCCTTGATCTTGGACTTCTCAGCCTCCAGAACTGTGAGAAATACATGTTTGTTGTTTAAGTCACACAGTCTATAGTAATTTGCTATAGCAGCCCAAACACAGTAGGACACCATCCTATAAAGTGACAATAAGAGGAATTTCTCCTTCTTTATCGCCACTGAGCAGAACCCAAAAGAGCCAATTCTTATATATATAATTACTGTGTACGATAAAATATATTTTAAAACATCTAATTTGTCCTTAAGGACAAATTGCTATGCAATTGAAAAATACGCATATAAATGTATACTTTTCCTTTGGGACCATTTTAAGTGTAACCCTGTATCACTATTCTGCAGGGAGCAAAGTAAACCCCCTTTTTGTGGTTGCTCATTTCCACACTTAGTCCTTTCTAAGGGCCTTTGCATTTGGAATATTCTCTGTCCCCACCATACCCTTTCTTTCCTTAATATTCTACTTTAAAATCACTCTAAAATGCTCTTTCAAGAATAATGCCATTTGACTTTCATCACTGTACAAACCTTATCCCCCTACACCCAGGAGCACAGCTCTCCCCTCTTTTCCTATGTCCTTTCACAGCAGGATCACCCCCTCACTCACCCAAATTGCAAAATTTGGAGTCATTTTCGATTTTTCCTTCTCCCTCAACCCAGCATACTCATTCACCTAGTTCGGTCTAGTCTACTACCAAAGCATTGCTTAATGTGAGGCCCATCGATTCCCCCCACCCCCCAGGCAAACTATTTCTAAATTAAAGCACTTTAAGTGGCTAGTCTTTCTTTCTTGAAATAATGCAATAATTTCTACTTTTCCTATCTTTCAATACATGTCCCATTTCTTGTATATCTTTACCACTGTTTCAGAATATTTAATATTAAGTGTAAACAGCCATAGTCTCAAGTATAGGATTGAATTTAGATTCTTCTAATTTGTATTTCCATCACATCACTAAGATGCTTGAGGAAAATGATTAAAATTATATATTTAATAACACAGTAGCCTCTGATGCTTAATCCTTCTTATATACAAGAGCTGTTATGGGTCAGTTCTCAAATGTACATTAGTAAGGAATGAGCCTGCCCTCAAACCACATTACAATATGCCCTTTCTTAATAACTCGCTAGTAATACCACATACAGAACTGCTTAATAGTCAACTTTCCATTTGGATTTGGATTTTAAAAAGAGATAGGATTCTTAATATATCTAATGCTTTAGAAACTGCAGAATTTAATAGCCAAGAATATTTCTATTTATATATAGACTGAGGCTGTTAACATAATGGGAGTGTAAGATAATTGAACACTACCTAAAGGTCAACCTCCTGTTAAAAAACACAGCTATTTAAAAAAATCAAACACTTTATTCCACATGAAGATGGTGTATTTCTTTGGTGAGACTTTTGCTTCAAAGAGGTGTTTAATTCTCAAACAGATGCAGAATTCAACAAAGTTAATATTTTGTAAATGACTTGAAGAGTGGTGGTGGTGTTTTAGCCCAAGTTGATCATTTTAGAGCTGTTCTCAGGAGCACAGCCCACCTCCTCTCACATTAGTATCATTTATAGCATCCAAATGCATTTGAGTTCAGCAGATTTCCTGGAACCCCAGAAGGGATTCATTACAGATCTTTTCCAAAGTTAATGTCTTTTTATTTGCATAAAAATACAAATTCCATCACGGCTTCCAATCAGAGGCAATAGGAGAGCATTGTAGATGTCTAAAGACATTCATATCTGAATACATTATGAGGATGGAGCTTCACATTCATTGTTGACATTTTGCCATTTATCACTGAATTATATACACTCCAAAAGAATATACAATCTTAGAAAAATCATCTCTCACAAAGATCCAGGAGCTTATCTGGAGAACAGATCCTGTGATGTGTTTTGTAACAAAATGCCATCCGCCCTTTCTTCAAAGTCAAGGAGAAACCTCTACACAGATTCCAAGGATGGAAAATGTTTCAAAAAGTGACCTTTTAAATCTCTGCTCTACATAAGTACTAGAATCCCCCTTTTAGGTAATTGTATAAAGTTGGAGCCACAGCACTTTGATCTTGCCATTGTCCCCTACTTGGAAGAAGATGCAAAGTGTTTAAACAGAAGAGATTCTGGATGAGCCATTCATTCTCAGGCCCCAGAGCAGGACTTGTTTGGATTTCCTGAACTTCAGTCACAGAACATTAACAGGGAGTAAAAGGCATTACAGTCGGGCTTCCCTGGTGGCGCAGCGGTTGAGAGTCTGCCTGCCTAATGCAGGGGACACGGGTTCGAGCCCTGGTCTGGGAGGATCCCACATGCCGCGGAGCAACTGGGCCCGTGAGCCACAACAACTGAGCCTGCGCGTCTAGAGCCTGTGCTCCGCAACAAGAGAGGAAGCGATAGTGAGAGGCCCGCGCACCGCGATGAAGAGTGGCCCCCGCTCACGGCAACTAGAGAAAGCCCTCGCACAGAAACGAAGACCCAACACAGCCATAAATAAATTAATTAATTAAAAAAAAAAAAAGGCATTATAGTCATTTATTCACTCAGCAGTGCTTAATGAATAGGGTTCCCTGGTTTGCCTGAGATAGTCCCTGCTTATACTTATTGTCTTGGTATAATTATCAATAGTGTCCCCTCAAAAGGGTTCTTTGGACTATAAATTATGTGGTAACCCTATGAACTGAAGGTGACACGTATGTCAGACCTATTTTAGGTTTCAGGTAATGAACAAAAGTCTTCTGGTCAAGGCATGAAATCCTTTCCTTACCTAAAATCACAGTTGATCACATAGGAGTATTATCCCGGTATAGCGTAGGACAGCACCTGATGTGCCCAGGCCTTGTCAGTAAGGAGAACGTATGAGCACCAGTACAGAAAAACAGCCAGGCTAATGTGGGTTAAGAAGCCAAAGGAGTTGGAAGCAGACTCAGACGGCTAGATAGCGACTACATAGGAAATTACTTATCTGGTTACTCAGAGATCAAAGGGTTTTGTCTTGTAAATACCCTAGAGATGATGGGTTAGTATTTAAGAAAAAAATCACACTGTAATTATACCTATATATTATTAATATTTCATATAGTGTATATGTGTGCTTCAATGAAATATTAGCCATTGAGTACCTAATCTGGTTCACCTATGGGGTTTAATTAGTTTACCCCAAAGATCCTCCCTGCTGCTTCTTTTTCCCACTGAAGTTATTAAGCTCCTAAATCTTTAAATGTAGGTCCATGTTCAAGCTCAAATCAGTAAAATAATCTCAAATGCCACAACAACAAGCCAAGTATGCAGCCCTCTAAAGGTAAAAATGACAATGAAATCTGAGGGCAAGTGAGGTCCAGAATCATGGGAACAGGGGCTAATCTCTTAGGGGGTCTAGAATTATGATTTTACCCTCAGATGCTTGAAATTAGGAGCTGCTGCCCAATATAGCAGAAAACACATGGGATTTGCAATGAGAAAATTTAGACTTGGGCCATACGTTCTAACTAGAGGAGCTTAATTCAATTTCTTACCTCTCAGCATCACATTCTCATATAGAAAATGCAGAGGATAATCATACTGATTTCACAGGGTTATTTTTAGGATCAAACAAGTTAAAATATAATCATGGGGTAGAAGATGCTGGCAGTAAACTTAGGGCGGCTAGTACACCCTCATTTTCTTCATCGCATTGCTAAGAATCCTTTCAAAGTGGCCAGACTTCAACTATATCAAACATATTTCTTTCTTCCCTTGCTCATTTATTTTCTTTATCATTACTGGCATATGAGCAAAAAGAAAAGTGGGCATGTCAGTACACACAAATTTTTTTTTACCACATCCAATTCTTTTTTTGTTGAATCCAGTTAACTCTGTTCTTGGGTTTATTAATAATATAATTAATGACACTTGTCTAAAAACTTCACTTCTTAGCTATTTGTTTTACTGCCATGAGGAAAGAACCGTAGTTTATTCTTATATTCTTCCGAAGAGCAAAGATTTTTCAAATAATCAAACCAAGCTACGGCGGTTCTGCAGTCTAGGGAAACCGCATGTTTTTCCTGAGAAGTAGTGTGTAATTAGTGAGTGCGCTTTAGAGTTTCTGGGAGTGTGTTCATTGATTATCTGGCCAATATTTCATTTAAAACGACATCTCTATCTGCGAATAAATGGTCCTATGGTCCTTTTGTGTTCTATTCTAGCAAAATTTTTTTATTCAACACTTGAAAATATTCACAGTTGTGAATGTGAATTTTTAAATACAAAATTAGAATGAGAATTGGAATTAGAATTAGAAACTCCGTTCAGTATCTGTGAAAGAGAAAATAATTCCAAGCTGCTGATCTTTAGAAGGCAAAAACAAAACTCCATTTCACAAGCATCCTTCCTACATTGTTATCTAACCAACCATTAGTACTCACTTGCCTACATTTTTACGGTGGTTGATAATCTGTGCTCAGCTACTATGATACCAATCTCTCAGAATTAGTTCTTGATTATTTTCCTGAAAGGCTCAAGCTTTTAAAACATACTGTCTGGTTCATCCTCAGCATTTCTGTAGGAAATTGGCAACAGATGTCAATGCTAACATTTCACAAATTTTACAAAATCATTAAGATGATGACACAATTAACATAATCAGTAGTGATTACATCATAACCAGACCATGGGAACCTCCCCGTGTTGCTTTAGGCCTCAGTAACCATTAATAAGATAAATTATCTTAAGTTTAAAGTTTATAGTTATCAATTATAGTTAATCAAAGGTATCTAGAAAGTAATATTAAGCTACCAGGACATAACTGACCATAAGGAGATTCTGAGATAAATTTAAAATTATAGAGTTAACAAAGACATACACGTGCTATATACTTTGGTTTTATTCATTTATATATCAGTCATTCATTTATTCAACAAATATTTATTAAACACCTCCTCTGTGCCAAACATCATTTTAGATTATTTATATATATCAGTTAACAAAATTCCTACCTTCAAGGAGCTCACATTCTACTACATAGAGACTGACAATGAATCATCCATATAGGTAAAGTATATAGTACCTTGGAAGTTTATAAGTGCAATGAAAATAAAAACGAAGTGGATCGAGATTGTGGGATAGTAAGAGGGAGGAATATCTTTATATTTTACTACATTTTTTTCCACCAGAAAACAGCTAATGTTTAATAATCACTAGTACAAAGTATTTTCTTCTCTTAAATATCTGTGAGCTTTTACAGTACAAAATTGTCCATTTTTCTTGACATCCCTTAAAGGTATTCATAACTGGGGTTAATAAAATATGCAGCTAAAACAAAAGAGAGAGAAACATATGTCGTCTTCAATCTGATGTTATCTATTTAGTTCCAAAGGTGATGTCATGTCAGTTATATCACTAAAATTGTGCTCTGAAACTGTACACTAAAAACAGTATCTGTAATTACACCAGGAAAAGCAGCTACTGCCTGAGAACAGCTGTCAATCTAGTGCAGAACCAATTTATTTCAGTTGATGTCGTAACTATGATAGGTCCAATAACGTCCCAACATAGCTGTATGGTCATGTTTATTTTGTAGGTCACTGTTCATTTCATTGCAGAATTACATTTTGTTTTATGTGTCTCTAATGACTCTATTGTTACCAAAAACTGGGTATTAGCAACATCCAGATGTCAGCCACTAATGCAATAATCAAAGCAACATGCATATTCTCAATCTCTCTGCAAAACCGCATTTGTTTCTCATTTAGAACTCAATTCAAGAAACATTAATTGAATGCTACCCAATGCCAGGATTCTTACAAGATACTGTAATAAATATGATGTTGAACAAATTATGTGCCCCATCCTCCAGGATGCACTTTTGCAAAGTGCATAAATAGCTATAAAGTTTGAGGGGGTCAGTAATTTAATACACATACAAGATATTTTGAACTGTGTTCTGATTTGGCCATTGTGACTTAGCATTTTCTAGCTCTCGGAGATTATATCACACCAGCATCTTGGACCTATATTTTGATTTGCTTATTTTTCCTATTTCAAATCACACTTGCAAATTTGAAATTTCCAAAGTGAATCAGAACTGCAGGGGAGGTGTGCTTGTAGGCAGGGCAGGCAGGCAAGGGACATCTTTGAAAAGGTATCCTTGACAGTACTGAAGAGTAAGGAAAATAAAGAGGTTAGAAAAAGGAATCTGTTCGTGGTCTGGCAAGAACCAGGGAATCTATCAAAGCAGAGGCTCTTAACCTTTACTGTCGGGGACCTCTTGTCATTTAATAAGGCTTTTAAATGCATGAAATAAAATAAATAGCATTACCAAGAAGAACCAGTGAAATAGAAATATCACAGTTTTTATTGTCATACAGTAATATATGTGCTTCTTCATTAGCACATTAAATTACAAGAGGTAGCAGTGTATCTAATAACACTGATAATTTCAAAGTGGTGTTGAGCGTAAATGATATTTTGAAATATCGGCAACATGATATAAAAACACCAGTGACTTCTATTAATGACAAAGTTTCAGGTGCTGCTAATAGAGTGTTTGTGGCCATCGCATATAATTGAAGGACATACTAAATTTCACAGGTTATATTTTGCTGATCATAAAATACACTTCTCACCCTCCTGCCTTCTGTCACTGGCCCATGACACAGACTTAATTCTTACCAATGCTTGGCATCATTCAGCAATTTAATTTCCCAATGCCTCACAAAAGCAACACCTTATCAACCTCACACATTTTGCACAGAAGCATAAACCTCATTATGCCCTTCAGACTTGCCTGTCACCGGGTAAGACTGGCCTCATGATAATGTGAACTTGGAAAAATAGTTCTATTTACCCAGTCTTGGGTCTGATAAATGACCACCATTACCTGTCATTTTCAAAATCAACAAAAATCCTACAATACTAAACGTTATGGCAGCCTGCCAGGAACACACAAAATACAGGACAGAACACCCAGACAACTCTATTAAGACACACAATCAAGCTTAGATGATTTACAGTCAAGACGTTATCAAGGAATCAACTGGTTAATGACTGACAGCAACAAGAAAAACAAGTTGAGGAAACTCCCCGAGTTCTGTTATTCCAGGAGTAGGCTGTCAAAGTTGGTGCTAAAAGAGTCATGAAAACTGTGTCAACAAAGGTAGAACATCTATCAGGATGCAGGCAGACGGCCTGGCTTCATCAGAGCTCAAATAAAAGCAAGGCATGCTGTTTGATTCATGTGTTGGTGTGGAATCATGTGCCATTCAATTTCTGGAGCAGTTTCATCTATGACACCTACAAGATATATTTATAAAATGACAAAGCAGAGCCATTCACTTATTGAAAAGAGAAGAACCAAACATATAATGCACATTCGAGACATCCTCAATCCACTCGGGGGTGTTAGCAACATTCAGACCCCATGAACACAGCAGCTTCAATGCCAAGTGCTTAGCTGCTGTGCAGAAAATAGTGCCCTTGAGGGCTCCCCCCACAAAAACTTGGCAGGAGTCATCTCTTTCAAGCAACTAAGGGAACAGCAATTTCCATAAAACTGAGGAAAGAAGTGGGAGAAAAGAGTAGGAGAGGAGAGAAAGAGAGTTGGGCCCAAAACACTGAGGGGAAGTGCCCTCAAAGAGGGGGTAACGCATGGCTGTATCATGTACCCAAGGGCATGGCATCCTTGGCTGGGTGGTCCCGTATACTGCAAAGTTCCCCATACCCTATGTGTTCCTTACAAACAAAAAGCTATGGAACTTCAAACCCCACTATGGGCTTGGAAAATGTGAACATCTTCCCCCATTTTTTACTAACTATAAGTCTCCCAGATTCTGGTACCACCTCATAAGGGAGGAAACTCTCACTGAATTTTCTATTTAAAGAAAATAAATACAGCAAACATTTCCTGTTCATCCAATTTTTTTTTCATCCAATTTTGATAGATATTTTTGCTAGGAATCTTTTGAAGTTCACTACACTGATGTCTGCCTTCTGAAACTGAAAAATTTAGTCGATCATTTCAATGAAAACAAATGTTAGAAGTCACAGGAAATGTGACAAGACTTGCATACTAGAATACAGACTATGTATAGTAAAGAGACTTTGAGTAAACCTCAAATAACACCCTCAAGTTTATTATCTGATGATTTTTAATAAATAATATAAACAAAGATCTTCTGGCTCTAAAATTATACGATTGGCTCATTTTTTATTTCAAACCTGTATGCTTCCTGTGGCTCTTCATATCCATTCCCTGAGCATCTTAGAGCTGTAATAATTCCTTTCTAAACCCAACTTCCCCTCAGACATGTGAATTTATTGTGTATCCCAAGATTTCTGAGTTGAAATTAATTTTTCATGTATGTGCAACTATGTGAATCATTAAGATTGAAAAGATATTATAAACCAAGGAAAACAGAAAGAATGATGAAGTTATGAGCTCATTAACCCCGACAGGGAGCAATGAACTCTGTCTTATCTCCTAAGACGGAATCTCACAGAGCCCCTGTACATGCTGGTTACTTAATAAACTGTGAACGGAGACAGACATGAGTGAGAGCCTCCAGCTACTGGTCTTTGACTCGGCACCAGCATCCTGGTCCAGACAACATTGGGATAACTGATATCTCCCAGGAATATCCAAGAAAGTCAGAGAGAGAGAAACTGGCATAACCCAGAAATACTTTGTAATGTTTTTAAATCCATCCAACTAGTAAAGAACAAACAAACAAACTTCTAAAACATAAATATGTGATATCATAAGTTAGGAAAAAAACTTGAGAAAATAGAAAATGTGAGATAATGGTTTCATTTCAGAATACTAGCAGAATCACTGCATAAAATGAATTAGAAATAAATAAAGGTTTTTTTTGGGGGGGGGAGAGAGCTTGTTGTAGATCCTATTATGTTTTTCAAAATAATTATTCCTCTCCGTGTGATATGATTATATATTGCTACCCCTTAGATGTCAGCCTTAACTCTGTATCCTATTTGGCCAATGAAATGGAAGCAATGAGATGGACCCCTTCCAAAAAGAAGCTCTAAGAATCATGCCCTCTTAGGCCCCTGCCATGAGATCAGCATCCCAGACAGAGGCTGATTCTTCAGTCTGGATCCCACAAGGAAGCTGGCACAGAGCAGAGTCACAGTGATTCGGGATAAATGGATAGTAGGGGCAAGAAATACAAACTTTTTTAAACAAAATTTTTTAATAAACTTTTTTGTAAGCCATCAAGATTTGGGGATAGTTTGTTACCGTAGCATAACTTAGCCTAATCTGACTATTATAGGACTGATAATATTCCATAGGCCAAGAGCAGGACCAATGAGCATATTCCAGTAAATACAAATGTACAGCAACTACTTATTTCCTCTAGCCCAGAATCCCAGTACGTATAGGCACGCCACTTTCATCTTTGAATCAAGAGATAACTTCAGGGAGATAGCACCAGACCAGTATTACAGGATACAGCGCAAAGTCAGTGGTTTCTGCATTGCTTACCCTTTCCGGAGCATAAAGCTGTAACTTTTTATTTCATTAGCTTTTATAGCTTGAGGGAATTGACCACCTAGTACTTCCATTCTCCTGAAGGTTGTGCTAGTGTTGATAAACAATAGTTTTCATTTTCTGTGTTAGCAAAGATTAGGAGAAGGTGATGGGGGAAATTGCGAAAAGAGGAGGAATGTAGTAAGAATCACAATCCACATACCTAGGCACACGAAAAGTATAACTTTATTTTCTGAAACAATTTAATTTGCCTCTATATTGAACCTATATTTTTGAGCTCCTCTATCACTGGGTCAAGCCACAGTTTTGGAATCTGATATGGGTGGGGGGAGGGGGTTTGCTATGGAAAGTAGGAGTGAAGGTCCTGTATCATCTCATCAGTCCACACAAATTGCCGCTGAGATATTTACCTTACTGACCCTTAAAGCTCCTTGCCATTTTTGACTAGCAGATGCTCCTGTAGCACACCTGGGATAGTCCTTCATAAGGCTGACTATAAACCTCTTTGCCCAGCTAGCTCTTACAGCAGTTTTAGCTCAAGGATCTTGCTGCCTCTCAGTTGCACTGCCTGGGAAACACCTCTTTGCTTTAATCACACTCACCTTTTCCTCAACTGGGGATCTCTAGCATAAGGGGATATCCTGCTACCTTTGTGTTTGGGAACAAAAAAAATTTTTTGTAGCCAGGCAACTTCTACCTTCTCTTGGCTTAAGTGTTTCAAAATAAATGCCTGGAAGAATCATGGTCAATTCCTGTTTTTCAACCAGCCATACTTCTACTCTGAGACAATAGGAAAAAGGCAGAGAACTTGATGGAATGGGAAAAAAAGCAAAAAGGGAAAGACAGGATGGTAAATTTTTAAATTGTTTATTCTTCCTCCCTCAAAATAGCAAAACCACTGTGGTAGGCAGACTTTCTAGAAACGACCCCTAAGATTCCAGGCCTAATTATTGGAGCCTGTGAATGTGATGAGGCACCACTTCTGTGGTTGTGTTATATTACATGGCACAGTTTACCCTTAAAAAGATTACCTTTAAAAACCACATTCAAGAACAAAATAATGTCATTTGCAGCAACACAGATGGACCTAGAGGTTGTCATACTGAGTGCAGTAAGTCAGAGAAAGACGAATATCATATGATATTGTTCAAACGTGGAATCTTAAAAAATGGTACAAATAAACTAATTTACAAAACAGAAATAGAGTCACAGATGTAGAAAACAAACTTATGGTTAGAAGGGGGGAAGGTAAGGGAGGGATAAATTGGGAGATTGGGGTTGACAAATACACACTACTATATATAAAATAGATAACTAATAAGGACCTACTGTATAGCACAGAAAACACTTCTCAATACTCTAATGGCCTATATGGGAAAAGAATCTAAAAAAGACTGGATATATGGATATGTATAACTGATTCACTTTGCTGTACAGCAGAAACTAACACATTTTAAATCAACTATACTCCAACAAAAATTAAAAAAAAAAATTCAAGTGGTTCTGATCTAATTACTTCAGCCTTTAAATGCGAAGAGATGTCTCTTGCTGGTGGCAAAGAGGAAGGCAGAAGCAGGAGTCAGAAGATATTGATTTGAAGAGCAGGTGCTACTTTAAAGATGGAGGGACCTCAAGGAGCTGAGGGTGCACCCCTGACTGATAGCCAATGAGGAAACGGGGACTTCAGACCCACAACAGCAAGTAACTGGCTGCTGTCAATAACTTGAATGAACTTGAAAGAAGATTCTTCCCTAGAACCTTCAGATAAGAGGTCAGCCCAGCCCAGATCTTGATTTTGACCTTGTAAGCAGAAAGCCCAGTGAGCCCACCTAAACTTCTGACTCATAGAACTTTGAACTAATACATTTGTGTTGCTTTAGTCAGCTGAGGTAATTTGTTACACAGCAATAGAAAACTAATACAACCATATTCCCTGTACTTCACTCCTACAAATAAGGGTGACAAATTCCCTAAGCGATATTAATGCTACTTCAAGGACCATTTCCCTCTTAGTCAAATTCTTTAGTTAACTAATAGTGGTTGCCTTCCTGACCCTTCTTAGAGCATTAAAATAGTGCTTAATAAACCTATAGGGTGATTGTGGTTTTTTCTTTTTTAAACTTTCCATACGTGCTCACATTCATTTTATATCTTTGCTTGACCTGAAAAAAAAAGTTTTTAGGTTAACCATACGAAATTACTAATCCCATCCAGAACAGATTTTCTGCATCTAAGAATGTGGTTCCCCACAATAGTTAATAGAGTTAGGATTACAAAAAAAATGAAAGATTAACTTTTACCAGTGGGTACTTCTAGGCAAGATGCACTGTGGTCTAAATTACCCCTAGTTTTGAGAATTCTAGTTTAAAAATTAGTCATTTCCTCCATAGTTTAATTCTATAAATCAAAAATATCAAAAACTATATACACTTCAACTCCGAATATAAATAAGGTCATCTCATCTCCTTTTATATGTTCATTTCCTTTGTTTTTATTAAATGAACCTGAAAAGATAAACATTTTTCTATTTCAAAACACTTGAAAAAGTAAAAGCTTACTACTGTTGTTGTTTCTGATTTTTAGCCAACAAAATCTAGAAAGGTCAAAATAGCTATTTCCATCCTAAGTCACCATTATACACTTAGAGTTCTTAAGCACCCCATCAGACAGGATTTTCAGCTCTCATCTCCAAAAGAGGACAAGCATTTGGAAGGAACTACCTCATTCAAGGAAGCTTGAAAAGCTCCAAAACTTGCATTCTATAACTCAGGAACGTATCAAAGCCCTAATGTGCTGTAAAAATGCTTTTTGATTCTTGAAATGTTGCTTCTATGTAATTCTGAGTCTCTCCTGTCAGTTTGTCAGCAATAAAAGCATCAGTGGTTTGTGTTCACTGAAGTTTTGATCTTTAAAAAAACGTCTTCCAGACACAAAGCTCAGCCAGTACATCTCTTAATGATTTCACACCTGAGCACTAGCTAACATCCTCTGAAGGCAGTCGTAACTGTCCTTGCTGGATGGCTGGACATGGATTGGTTAATATACAATACAGCATTATAGAGTAGGTGCTTGAATACATGATTTAGGGTGAACAAGGCAGACCCTTTTCCCTTACCAGATTACTAAAGAGTCTGAAAAATCACTGCCCCTTCCCCCCTTTCCTACAAAAGTGTTCATGGCCAAAAAATTTACAGGCTGATACTCTTTTGGGAATTGCAATTCCTGGAAGCAGGAGTAGGGAAAAGAGGATGAGTCAGGAAAGGAGGGAGAGCAAGCAATGCAGAGATGGTTACCCAGTTAGTCTCAATTTTCCACCAAATGCAGCTGAGCGTTCAGTCTCACGAGATGTCTTCACAAAGGAAGTATGAACTACTGTTTCTCCTAACAGTTGACAGGGAGGTGGAAGGGACAAGGATTTATCTGCAGACTTGTTTGCCTCATGGAACACCAAGTCCCTGACACTTCCGGGTTGCAACACACCAGCCAATCTGGCAAAGCTTAGAAAGCCAGATCCCAAGATGCCAATGGCAGCACCTGCATGTATGCAGAGTCAAGTCAGGGGTCAGGTGCAAACTCAGGCACCCCTACCTTCCCACCAGCAGCTACTTGGGCTCAGCAGGTCCCATGGCATCTTGTGCCTCAACAGCAATAATGAAGGCTCTGGGAAAGAGGTGAGAGGCTCTTAGCACAATGCTTAGGGAAAGGTGGTGTCAGGTCATGCCCATGAGCAATGTGAGGACCTGAGAACAGCTGCCCCAATAGAAGGCAACAACAGCATTCAATGGGCCTTCCCTCTAATGAATATTGAAACCACCCCTTTGAGGTCTGTAAGAACATACTTGGCTCCAGGCAATATTCCTAGAGATTCTTCTACAATATCAAACAGAAAATCTTGGCTAAGCAAACCCAGGGATCTGCTTAAACTGGCCCAACACAGTGTACCCCTTGCGACATTCAGATTCACCTTCATTCCCTTCTGACAAAAAAAAAAGAAAAAGATCTAATTTCTCCCCTCAAGGGGGAACCACTCCTTCCAAGAGGTGGCTAATTTCAGTCACCAAAAGTGACTTAAAGATGGTTAGGAGGCTAAGGTCTAGGGAATTCCCTGACGGTCCAGTGGTTAGGACTCCTTGCTTTCACTGCCGAGAGCACGGGTTCAATTCCTGGTCAGGAAACTGAGATCCCACAAGCCGTGCAGTGCGGTCAAAAAAAAAATGGAAACTAAGTTCTAATCTCCCTTAGTAAAACTGGTCATCATGTTATAACTGAAACTCATTACATCTCTTCTCTACTTGCCATTCTATAGTTCTCTTGCCTTCAGCCAACACTTTAGCTGGTCTGGGTTGTTTATCTGGTGAGGTAATACAGACCTCTAACACCAAGGGGTCTGAGCCCTCAGCTACCTTGTCCTGTCAGACCATGATTGTTCCAACTGTCCATTTAGAATTATTACTGGGCACGGAAGCACCAAAATACATGATTACAAATATTTTTCTTCTTGTCTCTATTATCTATCAGGAGGAATACACACACACACACACACACACACACACGAGAGGTGGAAAAAGCCACTGAAAAGACAAATTTATTGTTTACTGTTTTGCTTAATGCCCACCACCATCACCAACAGCAATAACAGAAACAACAACAAAATTGCATTGCTAAAATTAAGAAACCCTAAAATATCCAACAGAGAGGCTCCATGCAATACAGAAACCAAACACAAAAATATACAAATGTTTAACCATAGGCAAATTTGTTGTAATATGTGGTATAGCCTATTTATAGAAGGAAAGATATGATTTGGGATATTCAAATTTCTATAGTAGTTTACTTATTAGATTTACAAATACTGCACTGGAGCATCATTTTGACACTATCTATTGAATCCTTCATAGAGAATTAGGATGCAAGTGAAACAATGTCATGCTAATAACTTCATGTTTCTTCAAAAAAATATCTTTCGGATTTAATACAAGATATATCTCTCACTAAAACAAATTCTATAGCAAGACAATGATTCAGCTTAGCACGCCTTAACACAGGAAATAATGACTACAGTTTTGTAGAAATCCAGAATATTTCCACATAAACCATTATGGACAGTGAGAATGTACTTTGGGGGTTTTTTTTTTTTTTGGTTGTATTTCATTAAGTAGTAGAATAAAATTACAGCCTTACTAATAAACTTAAATTTCTGAAACACTCAATAGCTCCCTTGGAAATAGCTGAACTGGGCTTTGATTCCCTGATTAGTACAGAATGTGTGAAAGGAAAGGATGCACAGCAGGTAGAAGAGAAATTAAAGCATGTCTCAGCCAACTAAAATAAATTGTTCAGAAATAGTTAAGAATCATTAGCTAGAGCCCCTAATTAGAATTCTAATCCAAAACCAACGTCCATTTTTCTTCTTTAACACAGAGGTGCGAACACTTCAATCTTTTATCCCAAAAAGTTTCCATTCAACCATTCAGTGTTTTATGTGGAACAATTTTCCAATCCACTGTGTTGTTAGTTTGTTTCCTTGTTTTACCGTTTTATTTATCAACTGCAAGTTTATACAAAACATCTAGAAAATCCAAAATCATTCAAGAAAAATAATCTCAAAGGTAACCATTACCAAACACAACATGCTGCAGCTTCTCCCAGATGCACACATTTTATTTGTGATGAGAGTACATGATAGGCCATTAGAGAAGAAGAAAAATAAATACCTGGAACAGCTAAAACAATTATACAGTGTAATGGTTTCATCATCGTCATTTCGCTGGCTCATATCTGCGACTATAGTGAATCTGCTACTAATTAAATAGGGACATCATGGGAAATAAAACATCTGGACCAAAATCATGGCTGAGGTACTCATCACAAACATTATCTATCAGACTTTCTTTTCACTTGACAAGCCTTCATGAAGGGATATTTTTCTTCCTTAAAAAAAATTCTGAAACAAGGACTTCATTCCCATAAATATCTAGTTACCTGTCTCCTCCTATAATGGGATATAATAATATATATAAGTGTTTCAAATTAGTTCTGTTAAAATATTTTTCCTCTGATAATTTAGAAAACAAATCTAATTTCACATCTGCCTCTGGGGACAACATCTGAGCTTTTTTTCATATTTGTAATTCCTTTAGTTCTGATCACTGTAATTTTTAAGAAGGTTCTTCCCAGGTTATTTTTTGACAGCCTGGTGACACAAATATCTTAGAGTATCCTCCTTAAGAGTTTTGAAATCATCTTTACCCAGCACCAGCAAGATAGAACGTTGCTGAGGTCTATATTAATGTTGAAGAATAAAACATACACACACAAAAAATGCCAAATTGTTCACTGTAAGAAAAACAAAAAAGCACAGTTCCTTATTTTGTACTGAGAGGATTCAAGAATGGAGAAGAGCTTAAGACATGTCATGGTGAGGAGGGGTGCTATAGGATTCCTACCTCTCAAGCCAATCATTCAGTACAATTATGAAATGTCAAAGTCCTCAAAAAAACATGGTCTAATTCTTCCCCTCCCTCCTCCATTCATACAAAGGGATAATTTTACAATTACCTTCAACTGCAGTCAGTTACCTTCAATCAGATTTTTCAAGGTATGTGTTTCATCCGCATTACTTCAGCTAAATGTAAGATTTTATCTATTCACCAAAAACCATAGGATGCCTAAATCCTGGCATTGTTCTTAATGTACCACTCAACACAAGTCTGTCCTACACATTACATAAACAAAGAACCAACACGTGAAGTTTTGTTGTTGTGTCTTCCTACTTGAAACAGAAAGAGTTCATAGGTGAATACAGTAAAGTGCCTAAACTTATGGAGTTTATATTCTACCTGAGAAGAGGACTGATTCATAAATAAAAAATTAAGTTGCAATGTGATCAAATGAGAAAGGGAAGTCTTTTGTGTGTGTTATTTTTCAGAGATTTATGATTAACATTGAATCAATAATAATGACACACTCATTTTTATTGTTTATAATCACTAAAAAAATAAGTATTTAGAAGGAATGGGCAAACAATATGTTTGTTACCCTTTGAGATGCTACCTTTGCTTTCCACCCACAGTGTTAAAGATTTTTTGTTTTATTTTGATTTTCCTGGAAATATAAAATTCAAATACCTCATTTGGGTATACCATATACTAGATCAGACAAAATCAAATTTTCAAGATGAAAGCGGGCAAGGTACCAGTGTACAAGTGGATAAATATATAACTTAATATTGTACAGGGGAAGTGTAGTAACTCCAGCAGAACTCGAGCTTTTTCTGGGAGTAAATAATATCTACTTCAGTTTCTATCGGATTTTTTTCACACGTAATGTTGACAAAACAATAAAAACTTATAAGAAATACTGAGGCATGAAAACATGACCCCAAATAAGAGGGAAAATAGTCAATAGAGGCATACCCAGAGAAAACCCAGATATTAAAATTAGCAGACAGTTTTTAAGATAAGCATTATGAATGCATTAAGTATGTTAATGTGGATAAGATAAATAACATGTGTGAACAGATGGGAAATTTTAGCAGGAAAACAGAAACTGTAAGGATGACCCAAAAGAAATTCTAGAACTGGGAAATATGATGTTAGAAATAAATAAATCATTAGATAAGTTTAAGAGCAAAAGAAAGGGTCAGTGAATTCAAATACAGGTTAATAGAAAGCATTCAAATAATAGTACAAAAATAAAGAATAGGAAAAAACTGAACAAAGCTTCTGGTATTGGTAGGACACTATGAAATCACGTACTTTATATGTAACTGGAGTCACAAAACGAGAAAAAAAAGAAAAAAAATAATAGCTATCTTACATAAACTCTTTCATAAATAGAGGAGGAAACAATTTCCAATTTATTTTACAAAGCCAGCATAACTCTGATACCAAAACTTGATAAAGATATTACAAGAAAATAAAATAACAAAGCAATATTCTGATGATCAAAGGTGGGAAAGTCCTTTAAAAATATTAGCAAATCAAACCCAACAATGTGTAAAAGAAATAAGAAAATGGATAATAAACAGAAAAAAATTTTTTAATCATGTGATCATCTTAATAGAGGCATAAAAGCATTTGATAAAATTTAACACCCGTTTGATAATTTTAAAAAACAAACATTGTCAGCAAACTAGAAATTGGAACCTCCTTAACCTGATAAAGGGCACCTAGAAATAACATCATACTCGATGCTGAAAGACTAGATGATTTTCTCCTAAGATCAGAAGCAAGGCAAAAATGTTCACTCTCATCGCTTCTATTTAACACTGTACTAGATGTTCCAGCCAGTAAACAAGGCAAGAAAATGAAATAAAAACTATGAGATAGGAAAGGGAAAAGTAAAAAAATTTTTATTTCTAAATGACATGATTGTATACTTAGAAAATCCTAAGAAGTCTGTTTTAAAGTTACTAGAATAATGAATTTAACATGTTCTCAAAAGTCAGTTGTATTTCTATATAGTAGCAATAAAAAATACAAAAATAAAAATTTTAAAACAACACAATTTACCAGAAAATATTATTACCAGAAATATTATTACCAGAAAATGTCAAATATCTAGGAAAAAAATCTAACAAGAGATATGAAAGACTTCTAGTCAAAAACTAATTTGAAATGGATCATAAACATAAAAATAAAAGCCATAAGTTTTCTAGAAGAAAAATAAGAATATTTTGGGGACCTTGGTGAAGGCAAAGACATCATAGGCAGAATAATATAAAAACCACTAATCATAAAACTAAAAGTTTAATAATCAGACTTCATAAAAACTAGAAAATTCCACTTATCAAAAAAACTATTAACAAAATAAACAAGCAAACTACAGACAATACTATATATATTACATATTATATATATTATTTTTGTCATGTATGAGAAAATAATAAAATTAAATTAAAAATTTCAATTATAATGGAGGTTAATATATGACAAAAATAATATCAAAATTTATATTTTAAACCCTATGATTCAATAATTAAAAAGGACCAACAACCTAATTAAAACAGGTGAAATATTTGAACAGACACTGCAGAAGATAAAGGAATGGCCAATAAACATAGGAAAAGGCATTGAATAGCATTAGTCATCCAGAAAATGCAATTTAAGGCCACAATAAGATATCATAATCACTGCTAGAATGGCTAAACTAGTAGACAACAGTAAATGCTGGCAAAGATATTATGAAGCCATTAGATGGGAGTATAAAATATCACGACCACTTTGGAAATACCATATGACCCAGCAATATCAATTCTAGATACTTACAGCCCCCCCAATGTTTAAAGTATGCTCACAAAACAAACAAAAAACCTGTGAAAGAATGATGATAAAAGTCTCATTCATAATAGCTTCAAACCAGAAACAACTCAAAGGTTTACGATAGAAGCAGAGATTAATTGTGATATAGTCACACAATGGAATACTACTCAGCAATGAAAAGGAATGAACCATCAGTACATGCAACAACATGAATGAATCTTAAAACATCATTAGATAAAAGAAGCCAGATCAAATGAGCACACGTTAAATTATTTCATTCATATACAGTCCAAAACCAGGCAAAACTAATCTGTGGGGATTGAAATCAGACACTAGTTTTTCTGCAGGTTGGAGGACTGACTGCAAAGGGTTACAAAGCAGCTTTCTGGGATGATGGATTGTTCTATATCTTAATTTGAGTGGATGTTACATAGGTATAGAGAATTGTCAAAATGCATCAAACTATACCGTTAAGGTCTGTGAATTTTATTAATGTAAATGATGTCTCCATAAGAGTAAAACAGATGAGAAATGCATAAGAAAACAGTGTTAGGAAAGACCACTGTATCTGAGAGTGTGCCAGACACAGAGCAAGAACCATCATGCAAAGTTTAACGAACGGCTGCCGTATGCAAAACACTCATGAGAGGTAAAAAGTAAAGCAGTCGCTAAGATTAAAAAACTTGGCCGCTCAGGATCGGAGCCCGCCAGACGCAGAAACTGGGGCAGAAGTGAAGATGGAGGTGCGGCGGACCACATGAGCCCCGCAACTCACAGCCCATACAAGATTTAAAAAATAAAGTTAAAAACTGAAATTATAATGGAGGTTCACAATTAGCACCATGCTATATTTATATAATCCGTGAAAGAGCCTCTTCAGTTCAAACTATCACCTGCTGAGCACCAGTTGTCTGATTCCATTAAGTGGAATCAGTTAAGAGGAGGCCAAAGCCAGGTAAGCAATTAGTCCTGTGAAGAGGGAGCCAGTCCAGGAAAAGACCTGGAGTTTACCGTTTTGGGTGAAGGGTCCAGATGAATAGGCACATTTCTCCTCAGTGTGTGGGAGAGAAATCAGAGGTCTTCTAAGTAGGATGAGGCTAGGGAAGCAGCAAGAAAGGAGAGGATTGCTTATCAAAAAGCTACTACCTCATAGTAAGGTGGGGTTTGCTTTGTCAGGGCCAACGTGCACACCTGATTCGACTCAACTTCCATACATCCAGAGGGGCGAGACCCCCAGCTGTATGTGATAACTCCTTATCAGCTCAGACTTGCCATTTGGAATTTCAAGGCCTGTCTGGTCACTGCCTCTATTTTCCTCCTTATCTCTTGTCTCCAACGGGCTGTTTTCTCAGTGTTCTTCCTGACTCCAAACTTCCATTAGACTTTCTGGATTCTTCTGGAGTTCTTTGACCTTGCCTGTGACCTGTCTAAATCGTGGTCAGCTCCCTCACAGAAAGGGGGCTTTTCCACACAGATGTTGTGGCTCTACTGCTCCTGACCGTGCCTCTGCCTCTTCCACCTGGAAGTAGTTCGTCTGCACTAGTCTGCCCTCAGTGGGGCCTGCCTCCCTTTATATTTGAGGCTCTAGATTTTCCATACATTTTTAAAAATCACAGTTTGGGGCCTTAACTGAGTTTGCCATAACCCTTTACCAGAGAAATCTACTCCTGCATTTATCATTCACCAGCATTGAAAAACTAAACATTCACAGCCTTGTGCTATCTTTATCCTTCCTTTCCCTCAATTTCTGTTTTCACACAGAAATCTCCTTATTTACCATCTTCAGTGAGAGCCAAAATGGCACTTGTAGGGATTCCGGTGGTGAGACTCTAAGGAGAAATCTTAGCGGGTGACATGTCTTCCAGTGCTAGAGACAAGCTTCAGCAATAACAGACGCTTCCTGAGAAGAGCTTTACCCAGCCGGTCCTCAACCTGGACCTCAGATCAGCCCGGGACCACACCCAACATGTCCTAACTGGAACAGGAGCAAAGGGTCATTATTCTGCAGGCTCAGTAACAGCCCTTGGCTGTGTGTATTGTACAAAATTGAGCGTGTCCCTAATAACTAGATGCCTTTCTGTACGTTCTTAAGCAGATTAAAAGGCTCCAGGTCTTCTTCAGAGCCCTTTGCACTGGTGTGTGCAGTGGCCTGGCCCCCATCAGCAATGCAGGATTCACCCTGTACCTCGGCAATGACCAGTATGATTCTTTGGCCGTCCTGTTTCACATAATGAGAACTTCTTGTTGCCAGCTTTATTTCTTTTTTTTTTTTTTTTTTTTTGATGTGGACCATTTATAAAGTCTTTATTGAATTTGTTACAACATTGCTTCTGTTTTATGTTTTGGGTTTTATTTTTTTGGCCACTAGGCATGTGGGATCTTAGCTCTCCAAACAGGGATCGAACCCACACCCCCCTGCATTGGAAGACGAAGTCTTTTTTTTTTTTTTTTTTTTTTTTTTTTTTTAAACATCTTTATTGAAGTATAATTGCTTTACAATGGTGTGCTAGCTTCTGCTTTACAACAAAGTGAATCAGTTACACATATACATATGTTGCCATATCTCTTCCCTCTTGCATCTCCCTCCCTCCCCCCTCCCTATCCCACCCCTCTAGGTGGTCACAAAGCACCGAGCTGATCTACCTGTGCTATGCGGCTGCTTCCCACTAGTTATCTATTTTACATTTGGTAGTGTATATATGTCCATGACACTCTCTCACCCTGTCACATCTCACCCCTCCCTCTCCCCATATCCTCAAGTCCATTCTCTAGTAGGTCTGTGTCTTTATTCCCATCTTGCCACTAGGTTCTTCATGACCTCTTTTTTTTTTTTTTTTTTTTTTTCCCTTAGATTCCATATATATGTGTTAGCATACTGTATTTGTTTTTCTCTTTCTGACTTACTTCACTCTGTATGACAGACTCTAACTCCATCCACCTCATTACAAACACCTCCGTTTCATTTCTTTTTATGGCTGAGTAATATTCCATTGTATATATGTGCCACATCTTCTTTATCCATTCATCCGATGATGGACACCTAGGTTGCTTCCATGTCCTGGCTATTGTAAACAGAGCTGCAATGAATATTTTGGTACATGACTCTTTCTGAATTATGGTTTTCTCAGGGTATATGCCCAGTAGTGGGATTGCTGGGTCATATGGTAGTTCTATTTTTAGTTTTTTAAGGAACCTCCATACTGTTCTCCATAGTGGCTGTATCAATTTACATTCCCACCAACAGTGCAAGAGTGTTCCCTTTTCTCCACACCCTCTCCAGCATTTATTGTTTCTAGATTTTTTGATGATGGCCATTCTGACCGGTGTGAGATGATACCTCATTGTAGTTTTGATTTGCATTTCTCTAATGATTAATGATGTTGAGCATTCTTTCATGTGTCTGTTGGCAATCTGTATCTCTTCTTTGGAGAAATGTCTATTTAGGTCTTCTGCCCATTTTTGGATTGGGTTGTTTGTTTTTTTGTTATTGAGCTGCATGAGCTGCTTGTAAATCTTGGAGATTAATCCTTTGTCCGTTGCTTCATTTGCAAATATTTTCTCCCATTCTGAGGGTTGTCTTTTGGTCTTGTTTATGGTTTCCTTTGCTGTGCAAAAGCTTTTAAGTTTCATTAGGTCCCATTTGTTTATTTGTGTTTTTATTTCCATTTCTCTAGGACCTGGGTCAAAAAGGATCTTGCTGTGACTTATGTCATACAGTGTTCTGCCTATGTTTTCCTCTAAGAGTTTGATAGTGTCTGGCCTTACACTTAGGTCTTTAATCCATTTTGAGTTTATTTTTGTGTATGGTGTTAGGGAGTGTTCTAATTTCATACTTTTACATGTACCTGTCCAATTTTCCCAGCACCACTTATTGAAGAGGCTGTCTTTTCTCCACTGTATATGCTTGCCTCCTTTATCAAAGATAAGGTGACCATATGTGCGTGGGCTTATCTCTGGGCTTTCTATCCTGTTCCATTGATCTATATTTCTGTTTTTGTGCCAGTACCAAACTGTCTTGATTACTGTAGCTTTGTAATATAGTCTGAAGTCAGGGAGCCTGATTCCTCCAGCTCCATTTTTCGTTCTCAAGATTGCTTTGGCTATTCGGGGTCTTTTGTGTTTCCATACAAATTGTGAAATTTTTTGTTCTAGTTCTGTGAAAAATGCCAGTGGTAGTTTGATAGGGATTGCATTGAATCTGTAGATTGCTTTGGGTAGCAGAGTCATTTTCACAATGTTTATTCTTCCAATCCAAGAACATGGTATATCTCTCCATCTATTTGTATCATCTTTAATTTCTTTCTTCAGTGTCCTATAATTTTCTGCATACAGGTCTTTTGTCTCCTTAGGTAGGTTTATTCCTAGGTATTTTATTCTTTTTGTTGCAATGGTAAACGGGAGTGTTTTCTTAATTTCACTTTCAGATTTTTCATCATTAGTATACAGGAATGCAAGAGATTTCTGTGCATTAATTTTGTATCCTGCTACTTTACCAAATTCATTGATTAGCTCTAGTAGTTTTCTGGTAGCATCTTTTGGATTCTCTATGTATAGTATCATGTCATCTGCAAACAGTGACAGCTTTACTTCTTCTTTTCCGATTTGGATTCCTTTTATTTCTTTTTCGTCTCTGATTGCTGTGGCTAACACTTCCAAAACTATGTTGAATAATAGTGGTGAGAGTGGGCAACCTTGTCTTGTTCCTGATCTTAGTGGAAATGGTTTCAGTTTTTCACCATTGAGGACAATGTTGGCTGTGGGTTTGTCATATACGGCCTTTATTATGTTGAGGAAAGTTCCCTCTATGCCTACTTTCTGCAGGACTTTTATCATAAATGGGTGTTGAATTTTGTCGAAAGCTTTCTCTGCATCTATTGAGATGATCATATGGTTTTTCTCCTTCAATTTGTTAATATGATGTATCACGTTGATTGATTTGCGTATATTGAAGAATCCTTGCATTCCTGGAATAAACCCCACTTGATCATGGTGTATGATCCTTTTAATGTGCTGTTGGATTCTGTTTGCTAGTATTTTGTTGAGGATTTTTGCATCTATGTTCATCAGTGATATTGGCCTGTAGTTTTCTTTCTTTGTGACATCTTTGCCTGGTTTTGGTATCAGGGTGATGGTGGCCTCGTAGAATGAGTTGGGGAGTGTTCCTCCCTCTGCAATATTTTGGAAGAGTTTGAGAAGGATAGGTGTTAGCTCTTCTCTAAATGTTTGATAGAATTCGCCTGTGAAGCCATCTGGTCCTGGGCTTTTGTGTGTTGGAAGATTTTTAATCACAGTTTCAATTTCAGTGCTTGTGATTGGTCTGTTCATATTTTCTATTTCTTCCTGGTTCAGTCTCGGCAGGTTGTGCATTTCTAAGAATCTGTCCATTTCTTCCAGGTTGTCCATTTTATTAGCATAGAGTTGCTTGTAGTAATCTCTTATGATCGTTTGTATTTCTGCAGTGTCAGTGGTTACTTCTCCTTTTTCATTTCTAATTCTATTAATTTGAGTCTTCTCCTTTTTTCTCTTGATGAGTCTGGCTAATGGTTTATCAATTTTGTTTATCTTCTCAAAGAACCAGCTTTTAGTTTCATTGATTTTTGCTATTGTTTCCTTCATTTCTTTTTCATTTATTTCTGATCTGATCTTTATGATTTCTTTCCTTCTGCTAGCTTTGGGGTTTTTTTGTTCTTCTTTCTCTAATTGCTTTAGGTGCAAGGTTAGGTTGTTTATTCGAGATGTTTCCTGTTTCTTGATGTAGGCTTGTATTGCTATAAACTTCCCTCTTAGAACTGCTTTTGCTGCATCGCATAGGTTTTGGATCGTCGTGTCTCCATTGTCATTTGTTTCTAGGTATTTTTTGATTTCCCCTTTGATTTCTTCAGTGATCACTTCGTTATTAAGTAGTGTATTGTGTAGCCTCCATGTGTTTGTATTTTTTACAGATCTTTTCCTGTAATTGATATCTAGTCTCATAGCGTTGTGGTCGGAAAAGATACTTGATACGATTTCAATTTTTTTAAATTTACCAAGGCTTGATTTGTGACCCAAGATATGATCTATCCTGGAGAATGTTCCATGAGCACTTGAGAAAAATGTGTATTCTGTTGTTTTTGGGTGGAATGTCCTATAAATATCAATTAAGTCCATCTTGTTTAATGTATCATTTAAAGCTTGTGTTTCCTTATTTATTTTCATTTTGGATGATCTGTCCATTGGTGAAAGTGGGGTGTTAAAGTCCCCTACTATGATTGTGTTGCTGTCGATTTCCCCTTTTATGGCTGTTAGTATTTGCCTTATGTATTGAGGTGCTCCTATGTTGGGTGCATAAATATTTACAATTGTTATACCTTCCTCTTGGATCGATCCCTTGATCATTATATAGTGTCCGTCTTTGTCTCTTGTAATTGTCTTTATTTTAAAGTCTATTTTGTCTGATATGAGAATTGCTACTCCAGCTTTCTTTTGATTTCCATTTGCATGGAATATCTTTTTCCATCCCCTCACTTTCAGTCTGTATGTGTCTCTAGGTCTGAAGTGGGTCTCTTGTAGACAGCATATATATGGGTCTTGTTTTTGTATCCATTCAGCCAGTCTGTGTCTTTTGGTGGGAGCATTTAATCCATTTACATTTAAGGTAATTATCGATATGTATGTTCCTATTCCCATTTTCTTAAATGTTTTGGGTTTGTTATTGTAGGTGTTTTCCTTCTCTTGTGTTTCTTGCCTAGAGAAGTTCCTTTAGCATTTGTTGTAAAGCTGGTTTGGTGGTGCTGAACTCTCTCAGCTTTTGCTTGTCTGTAAAGGTTTTAATTTCTCCATCAAATCTGAATGAGATCCTTGCTGGGTAGAGTAATCTTGGTTGTAGGTTTTTCTCCTTCATCACTTTAAGTATATCCTGCCACTCCCTTCTGGCTTGCAGCGTTTCTGCTGAAAGATCAGCTGTTAACCTTATGGGGATGCCCTTGTGTGTTATCTGTTGTTTTTCCCTTGCTGCTTTTAATATGTTTTCTTTATATTTAATGTTTGATAGTTTGATTAATATGTGTCTTGGTGTGTTTCTCCTTGGATTTATCCTGTATGGGACTCTCTGTGCTTCCAGGACTTGATTAACTATTTCCTTTCCCATATTAGGGAAGTTTTCAACTATAATCTCTTCAAATATTTTCTCAGTCCCTTTCTTTTTCTCTTCTTCTTCTGGGACCCCTATAATTCGAATGTTGGTGCGTTTAATGTTGTCCCAGAGGTCTCTGAGACTGTCCTCAGTTCTTTTCATTCTTTTTTCTTTATTCTGGTCTGCAGTAGTTATTTCCACCATTTTATCTTCCAGGTCACTTATCCGTTCTTCTGCCTCAGTTATTCTGCTATTGATCCCATCTAGAGTATTTTTAATTTCATTTATTGTGCTTGTCATCGTTTCTTGGTTCCTCTTTAGTTCTTCTACGTCCTTGTTAAATGTTTCTTGCATTTTGTCTATTCTATTTCCAAGACTTTGGATCATCCTTACTATCATTATTCTGAATTCTTTTTCAGGTAGACTACCTATTTCCTCTTCGTTTGTTAGGTCTGGTGTGTTTTGACCCTGCTCCTTCATCTGCTGTGTGTTTTTCTGTCTTCTCATTTTGCTTATCTTACTGTGTTTGGGGTCTCCTTTTCACAGGCTGCAGGTTCGTAGTTCCCGTTGTTTTTGGTATCTGTCCCCAGTGGCTAAGGTTGGTTCAGTGGGTTGTGTAGGTTTCCTGGTGGAGGGAACTAGTGCCTGTGTTCTGGTGGCTGAGGCTGGATGTTGTCTTTCTGGTGGGTTCGTCCACGTCTGGTGGTGTGTTTTGGGGTGTCTGTGGCCTTATTATGATTTTAGGCAGCCTCTCTGTTAATGGATGGGGCTGTGTTCCTCTCTTGCTAGTTGTTTGGCATAGGGTGTCCAGCACTGTAGCTTGCTGGTCGTTGAGTGAAGCTGGGTCTTGATGTTGAGATGGAGATCTGTGAGAGATTTTCGCCATTTGGTATTACGTGGAGCTGGGAGGTCTCTTGTGGACCAGTGTCCTGAAGTTGGCTCTCCCACCTCAGAGGCACAGCCCTGATGCCTGGCTGGAGCACCAAGAGCCTTTCATCCACACGGCTCAGAATAAAAGGGAAAAAAAATGGAAAGAAAGAAAAAAAGAGGATAAAATAAAATAAAATAAAGCAATTATAATAAAAAATAAGAAAAAAAATTATTAAGAGTAAATTTATTAAGAAAAAAAATTTTTTTTAATTTTTAAAAATAGATTTATTAATTTTTTATACTAAAAATAAGAAAAAAATTATTTAGAAAAAATTTATTAAGAAAAAAAATTTTTTAATTTTTTAAAATAAAAAATATGAAAAAACTTATTAAAAATTTTTTTAAAAATAGAAAATAAGGAAAAAATTATTAAGAAAACATTTATTAGGGAAAAAAAAAATTTTTTTAAGCCAAAAAAAAAAAAAAACAAAAACAAAACAAAAAAAAACGGACGGACCTAATCCTAGGACTAAGGGTGAGAGCAAAGCTATACAGACAAAATCTCACCCAGAAGCATACACATCTACACTCACAAAAAACAGGAAAAGGGGAAAAGTTAATATATCCTGCTCCCAAAGTCCACCTCCTAAATTTGGGATGATTCGTTGTCTATTCAGGTATTCAACAGATGCAGGCACATCAAGTTGTTTGTGGAGCTTTAATCCACTGCTTCTGAGGCTGCTGGGAGAGATTTCCCTTTCTCTTCTTTGTTCGTACAGCTCCCGGGGTTCAGCTTTGGATTTGGACCCGCCTCTGCATGTAGGTCCCCTGAGGGCGTCTGTTCCCTTTTGGGAGGTCTGACGTCTTCTGCCAGCGTTCAGTGGGTGTTCTGTAGGAGCAGTTCCACGTGTAGATGTATTTCTCATGTATCTGTGGGGAGGAAGGTGATCTCCGCGTCTTACTCTTCCGCCATCTTGCCCCTCCCTCCCTGGAAGACGAAGTCTTAACCACTGCACCACCAGGGAAGTCCCCCGGCTTTAATTCTTGACACAGTTCATCTCCCTCCCCACTTAAAAAGGGGTGCCAAGTCTTCCAATTATACCATTAAAGGAAAAAAATTGAGAGAACTAAAAGGAAGCAAGAGAGAGAAAAGGAATGGTTAAAAAAAGACTTCTAACACAAGTGGCCTTAAAAAGAGGATGGTAGGCCACCTTGCAAAACATACTTCTAACAGCCTATTAAGGAAGTCAGTATGAATCTAAGCCTACAAGTTCAAGTATGCAAGAGTGATAACTCTCTTTATTTTTAAATAATTTAATGGAATTTATCTTTCCAAAAAGAAGACAGAATGTTAATCTTCATCAACATGGGGTCCCACACTCTCCTTCAGATTTATAGCAAGGTTCCCAGAGGTATTCAGGCACTGAGGATGGCCCACCTGATTCTTGAGTCAGTCCGGATCTTATCCAGGATGTATCTGCTGAGGCCTCCATTTCAGGTCTCGCCCATCTTTCTATGGATCTTCACTTCATCCTGTCTAACGGGAATATTTCCATTCCTGTGGCTTCCTCTACTAAATGTGGGCCAGCTATTGGGATATGAAATAACTCTGCTGCTTCCCAGCCAGGCTGGATCACAGGCCTCTAAGGGAGTCTGTCTAACAGAGCCAAGAAGACATTCTCTACCTGGGACCTTGTCCTCCCCAGAACCCCCCCCATAAGAAGCACACAAGACACCTCTGTCTCTGACCCACAGCTCCTTCGGCACTCCTCATCTGTTTTGCCATTTGCTTAAGGCAGACACTGACAGAGAGGAAGAGGAAGACAGAAAGATGAAGTTGAAGGAGAAAAACCTGCAGCTTCCAATTCTTACTGTCAGAGTGGGCCAGACTCCAGAACATATGCTAACACAGAAATTGTCTCATTTACAAACTGCACTGCATAAGAAAGATTTAGGAAAACTCTGCTATCCAGAGTAAAATTTTATGTCTGTCAATTGGCTTTATAATTATATACCCAAGAATAACTTAAAAACAACATGAGAGGGCTTCCCTGGTGGCACAGTGGTTAAGAATCCACCTGCCAATGCAGGGGACACGGGTTCGAGCCCTGGTCCGGGAAGATCCCACATGCTGCAGAGCAACTAAGCCTGTGCGCCACAACTACTGAGCCTGCGCTCTAGAGCCCGCAAGCCACAACTACTGAGCCCGTGTGCCACAACTCCTGAAGCCTGCGCACCTAGAGCCTGTGCTCCGCGACAAGAGAAGCCACCACGATGAGAAGCCCGCGCACCACAACAAAAGAGTAGCCCCCGCTCACTGCAACTAGAGAAAACCCACGCTCAGCAACAAAGACCCAATGCAGCCAAAAATAAATAAATAAATAATAAAATTTTAAAAAACCAACATGAGTCAGTCCAATGCTTGAAATAACAAATGGGAGATACAGGAACTCATTAAGGACACAGTTGTGGAAAGAAAACAAGAGAAAAGTGTAGAGAGAGAGAGAAGCAGGGCCCCCAGGAATCTCAACTGGGGAAAAAATGCTCCACTCCCTAGGAAGGACAAATTGGCTAAAATCATGCCAGAGGATTGGTCCTCAAGTGTGGTTTCATTTTGGATCACTGAGCCCCAGAGACTTGTACGGGTTTCCTCCCCTCTGTTCTCACAGCCTTGCGTAGAAGCAAAATAAAAAGCCACAGGGATTAAACATATCAGAAAGAGTGATTTGCTAAATGATATAATGCTTTTGGAAACATAGTGAGAAGGGTGATTTGTAGTTTCACCAGAATATTTCTGGTGCTTTTCACTCACGAAAAACCATGGAAAAGAGTTAAATATAGTAACACATATATCATTCTTATCAGACTTTTAAGACATGAATATACACACATAAACTTGGTACAAAATTTCAGCAACATTTTCCCTGCTGATGGCAAGAAATGGCTAGAGCTTCCTTCTGCCAACTATTTGCCACAGTGTGTGACTGTCATAAAATCAGGTTTTCTAACACCTGCACACACACAGTTCCAGGTAGTCCTGATAACAGACCAGCCAAAGGCTGAGAGGCTCTTGCTTGCCACCGGTTAAATAATTACTTCTCTTTGTTCATTGATCATTTCAGAGTTTGATCCAATTACCGCATAATTTCTGCTCTCATTCAGGAAATTTACAACACCCATATAGTCTCAGACTGACAGGAGGTAGAGATACTCTGCTCTGCAAAGCCCTAACAGGTCGTTAATTCTTTTCAAGCAGACCATTTTCTGATTAAAAACTTTTGAATTTCTAATTAAATACTCAGGAAGTATCTTCAGAGAAAGACTCTGTCATGTATCCAGTGCCATTACTGGGGCTGCAGATCAGCTCCGTGTGGGTAGAGCTCCTTGGGGCTCACTTAGAAGCCTTTTTTTATTTTCTCTACAAATGCTCAAGGCCTACGTTCGCACACAGTTCATTTGCATTTTTATACGGATGAACCCATTTTGTATGCCAGGGAGTCATCTGTGGATTTTGCACAGGATACTTTTTAGAATGCATTTAACATAATGAAGGCTAGATTGCTAGATATTAAAGTATAGAGGTTAGTATAAAATATTTGAAAATCCGTTTCATCCAGACATATTAAACTGAGAAATATTTTATCTTTCTCCTTGAAAACAGAAATCTATGCAATTCGGACAGAGTATATATTTATCTAAATGAGAGAGAGAGAAAAAAAGAGAGAAGGAGAAAGAGAGACCCAAATACTTGATTTGTTCTTTTATAAAAGAGTAGCTGTTTGTAAAAATTCAATAAAAAATAATGAAGTTATACTGAGCACAGAAACAGAAATACTAAAGTTGCCAGAATTCTACAACTGCTATAGAAACCCCTTGGTGAAAAATATTTAAAATTAACCAGAAAACATCACAAGCAGTGGTAACACAGAGGAAATTAGTGTGGATTCTTTCCCAAAAGGAATAGAGGGGAAAACGGGAAGTATGAGCATGGCTGCCATGAGGGAGCTAGAATGTTTTTCAGTAGCATTACAGTATGAATTGTAAGGAATAATTCATTCATCTAGTCAACATATATTGAGTCCCCATCCATACAAAGCACTGTCACGTTACTATAAGAACTCAGCGATGAATAAGACACAGTCCCTGTTCTAAGCTTATGAAAAATAGACAATAACCATGAAGAATTGCCAATACTTTCCTTAGCTTGTGTTTCCTGTTTTTCAGCTCTAGTTTCCCATATGAGAAACTCATATGAGAAACTCTCTGAGTAGTGGTGCCTCGATGTTCAAAATAGGGTGTGGGCATCAGCAGCATCAGAATCACCTGGAAATTTGTTAGAAAAGCAGTCTCAGGCCCCACCCCAGATCTACTGAATCAAAATCTACACGGTAACGAGATTCCCAGGTGTTTTGTATGCAAAGTAAAGTCTGAGCAGCACTGATCTAGTGCTGTTTGCCAACATCTTTAATTCTGCCAAACCTCTATTTCAGAGCAATTAATTTCCAAATTATAAATAATACCCCTTAAAGAAAAACCACTTTGATTATGTTGTTTCTTGCTCAAAATCCTTCTGTAGTTTCCCAACCTTCTCACTTTGGTCCTCATGGCATTCCACAGTCTGACCCCTACTTACCTTTGCTCCTGACAGATGACACATGTGTACACACGTACAAACACCCCTCAGGAATCTGGCATCACCATCCCCAGATGCTCCTTGCATTCACTTTTACCTGGCATCTTTGTTCATTGGATCACCTTAGCTTCAAACAATGCTTCTCAATTTTAGCGGCCCATTAGAAACCCTTGAGAAGGATTTAAAACTCCTGGTACTCAGGCTTCACCCCAGACCAAGTTAATCAAAATCGCTGGAGGTGCAGCCCACAGCCCACATGTTATTATTTTTACAGCCAGAGTGATTCCAAAATACAATCAAGGTCGTGAACCACTGGCCTAGAAAATCTTCCCTCCTCCCCATCCATGTTCTGAAATCCTACCTATTCTTCAAGACAGAGATCAAGTGCCCCATGTGCAGCCCCTGATCATCCCAGCCTGTTGTTGGGATCTCTTCCTTACAACTCACCGACACCTTTTCCTCAGGGCTTTTTCTTTGCAAATTGCAACATAGTAAGTACCACACAGGTGCTTACACATAGTAGATGCTTCATTTTTTTTTTTAAATAATAGGTTGTTTAAACTAAATTTGCCACTGAATACCTGGAGAAAGACTGGAGGCAAAATGTGATCTCATCTCCCAATAATGATAAACTCGCATGATACAACAGAGCATAGCAGGGAGTGGGGCACTAAAAGAACACACAGGAATACGACAATGGAGGAGGAATAAGGGAGCAAGAGGAGGCAGGAGGGCTTCCTCCAGATTCAGATCCCCCTCCTACCCAGTTCAGGTGATGGCAGTGTCACCATACAACCTAGCTGCCAAAGTCAAGAAGACTCCTGTTCTTCACTCTTGTTTTCTTCATTATTTGTCTCCCTCTACTACGTAAGGTGAAGGAGGGCAGTGAACTTTGTCTGTTTTATTCACTGATGGAATTCTCCATTATCTGGAGGAGAGTGTAGCACAGAAAAGGTGAGATGGTTAATTTTATTTGTCAACTTGGCTGGGCCATGGGTGCCCAGATGTTTGCTGAAATATTATTCTGATTGTGTCTTTTTTTTTTTTTTTTTTAAAGGAATGCAAGCCTTGTTTGTTTATTTATTTATTTATTTATTTTTGGCTGTGTTGGGTCTTCATTTCTGTGTGAGGGCTTTCTCCAGTTGCGGCGAGCGGGGGCCACTCGTCATCGTGGTGTGCGGGCCTCTCACTATCGCGGCCTCTCTTGTTGCGGAGCAAGGGCACCAGATGCGCAGGCTCAGCAATTGTGGCTCACGGGTCTAGTCGCTCCGCGGCATGTGGGATCTTCCCAGACCAGGGCTCGAACCCGTGTCCCCTGCATTGGCAGGCAGATTCTCAACCACTGCGCCACCAGGGAAGCCCCTGATTGTGTCTTTGAGAGGATTTCTGGATGATATTACCATCTGAATGAGTAAATTGAGTAAAGACCAGTGCCCTCCTCAATGTGAATGGCCTGAATAGCATAAAAAGGTTGACTAAGGAACAACTTGCTCTATATGCCTGACTGTCTCTAAGCCGAGCACTAGCTTTCTCCTGCCTTCGGACTCTGACGTGAACTAGAACACATACCATCAGCTCTCCTGGACCTCAGGCCTTCAGGCTCAGACTGGAAATACACCATCAGCTCTGCTGGGTCTCCAGCTTGCCAACTTCAGATCTTGGGACTTCTCAGGCTCCAATATCATTTGAGCCAATTCCTTATAATAAATCTCTGTAATATGTGTAATATGTATGGGTAATATGAGTGAATGTATATATATATATTCATATAAATTCATTCATCCTTTGGCTATGTTTCTCGGAAAATCCTAATACACATTTTGGTACTGAGAGTGATTCTAGAAGAACAGAATGTTAAAGCTGAGTTTCCTGATTTGGTCGTAGAGTTTCTGGAATTGACTCTCTGATCTGATTAAAGATGCTAATGACTTTATTTCCAGTAGTAAAGAAAGCACTGATAGTCTATGGTGTCAACTGTTTATAGAGATACAAAAAATCTGCATTGGATACTCTTACTCCATCACTTAAAAGAAGCAAGGGGCTAGGTGACTCTGTATATTATACTTTTGGACATTTCAGGAAAACTAACAAAAAGGACGTTGATTGGTTGGTCCTAGCGTCACTGGACAAAATAGTGAAAGAAAACAAGGAGCTCAGGGATTCTAATTCCCAGCTCAAGGTCTGCATAAATGACTTAAGAGCTTCTATGAGTTCCCTGAAGGAGGGTCTAATCTCCTGTAGCCACAGGGCTGGAATTGCTGCTAATCAGATGCAGAACCTCATCCTGCAAGGCAGCGGTGCCCAACATTTTTGGCACCAGGGACCGGTATCGTGGAAGACAATTTTTCCACAGACCGGGGGTGGGGTGGGGGGGATTCTTTTGGGACTATTCAAGCACATTACATTTATTGTTCACTTTATATCTATTATTTTACATTGTAATATATAATGGAATAATTATACAATTCACCATAATGCTGACAGGAGGCAGAGCTCAGGCAGTAATGCGAGCAGTGGGGAGTGGCTGAAATATGAATGATGAAGCTTCGCTCGTTCACCTGATGCTCACCTCCTGCTGTGCGGCCCGGTTCGTAACAGGTGACAGACCGGTACTGGTCCGTGGCCCGGGGGTTGGGGACCTCTGCTGCAAGGGTATGAATTACAATGCAAGTTGATCTCCCAGCCTCGGGAGGTGTCTACTGTTAAAGCAAGGGCATTGACTGAGAAAGAATGGGATCCTATAAGTTGGGATGGGGACATATGGAAAGACCCTGATGAAGCTGAGGACCCTGAGCCCCTAAATTCTGATGAGTCTTCTTTGCCAGTGGAAGATCGTTCCTCACCCCTGGCAGAAGCAGCCTCCCCACAGCCAGTAGTAGTGGCCCTTTCACTCACAGTGATCTCTACAGTCTTTCCATCCCAGTCTGAGGGAATTAACCCTGCATTGACTGAGGAAAATGTAATGGCCTCCTCTGAGGCAGTTGCCATGCACAACAGTGCTGACTCTCCTCAGGACCCACCCCCACCATGATCTTTGCCTCTAGAACTATAACTAGACTCAAGTCCCAGCAGGTCCCTAAAAGTAAGGTACAATGTGTGACCCATGAGGAGATGAGTGATGCTCTAAGAGAACTACTTGAGTTTTCTAATTAATACAGACAGTAATCTAGGGAACATGTACAGGAATGTATACAGAGGTTGTGGGATAATGGTGGAAGGAATATAAAATTGATCAGGCTGAATTTATTGAAATGTGTTCTGCATTTGATGTTGCAGTTTGAGGAGCTAGGAAAAGCTCTAACATTTTCTTTGGTTGGTTGGTTGGTTGGAACACAGACCAAAAGGTGGTCCACAGTGAGCAAACTAGAAATACCAGACCTGCCTTGGTTTTATGTAGAGGAAGAGATTCAAACGCTTAGGGCAGATTTGTCATTTAAGACCTACTCATCCCACTTGGAGGGTCCAGAAGACATATCTTTCACCACTACTATGAAAAATACATTTGTGATCGAAGCCATGGCATCCTTGAAGAGTTCTGTGATTACTTTCCACTGTAGGCCAGACCTTACAATGGGAACTACAGTCACTAAATTGGGAAACGTAAATGCAATGGGAGTAATGAGATCCTGGGATGGTAGGGGCTAAGTGGCAGCACTCAGTCACAAAGGCAAGGTGGACACAGTTGCTGTAATCAACAGCAGGGTCAAAGCAGCAATCAGAATAGTATGATTTGAGCAGATCTATGGCACTGGCTGGTTGACCGTGGTGTTCCTAGAAGTGAAAAAGATAGGAAGCCTACTAAATTTTTACTCAGTCTGTATAAACAGAAAGATACTAGGCCAAGCGAACAGATGTCTTACCTGAATCATATAAACAGAGTGTCACTGTCCCTCAATCAATTCCCAAACTTGAGCCAATTAAAAGGCCCAGAATCCCTTGAATGAAAGGGAGGCTGGTACCCTGGTATGCAATTATTGATCTAGCAAATGCTTTTTTCTCTGTACCCGTTTAATAAAGACCACCAGAAGCTTTTTGCTCTTAGCTAGCAAGGCCAGTAATATACCTTCATTGTCTGACATCAGGGGTGTATCAACTCTCCAGCCCTATGTCATAATTTAGTTTGCAGGGGTCCTGATTGCCTTTTCCTTCCACATGATATCACACTGGTTCATTAAATCAAGGATATTATGCTGATCTGACCTAGTGAGCAAGAAGTAGCAACTACTCTAGACTTATTGGTAAGACATATGTGTCCCAGAGGGTGGGAAGTAAATCCAACAAAAGTTCAAGAGCCTTCTACCTCAGTGAAATTTCTAGGAGTACGGTAGTGTGGGGCATGTTGAGACATCCCTTCTAAGATGATAAGTCCTTGCATCTGGCCCCTCCTACAACCAAGAAAGAGGCACAATGCCTAGTGGACCCCTCTGGATTTCAGAGGCAGCATATTCTTCATTTGGGTGTGTTACTCTGGCCCATTCACAAGTCTCCCAAAAAGCTGCTGGTTTCGAGTGAGGCCTAGAAAAAGTGAAGGCTTTACAACATCCCATAACTTAAATAATATCGCATTATTTAAGTTATGCATATTATTTAAGTTATGGGATATCAAGAAGATCCATAAACATCACTTCAGGACTTTAATTCCTCTTCTGGGGAAGGGGTTAGTTTGTTTTCAGTTGTCTACAGGTGGTTATACCATGTTGGGCACAATTATGACCTTGTTAATTGTCTTTATTTGGAGATTAAGTACGATTTAAGGAGGTGCACATGGGTGTCAAGTTGACAAGAGGTGGACTTTTGGTGGTTAATTTTATGTGTCAACTTAATGGGGTCACAGGTGCTCAGATATTTGGTTAAACATTATTCTAGATGCATCTATGAAGGTGTTTCTGGATGAGATTAACATTTGAATCAGTGGACTGAGTAAAGATTTCCCTCCCCAGTGTGAGTGGCCCTCATCTTTTGAACACCTGAATAGAACAGGAAGAGTAAGGGTGATTGACACTTTCTGCCTACTGTTTTCAAGCTGGGCATCCTCCTCTCCTGCCTTTAGGCTTGGACTGAAAGTCTGAGAAGCCAGAGAGCTGAAGGTATAAGTTCCAATCTAAGTCCAAGTCTCCTGCTTGCCAGCTGCAGATCTTGGGACTTCTTAGCTTCGATAATCACATTAGCCAACTCTTTGTAATAAATCTCTTTGTAAATAAATATATACCCTATTGGTTCTGTTTCTCTGGGGGACACTGACTAATACAGAAGGTGTTCAGTAAAAAATTGTTGAGTGGATGGATGTGTGAATGAGCGACTCCTGACTGTTACTGACTTAGTTCAAGCTTCCATTGTCTCTCACATGAATAGTTTTATATTTCTTCTTGGCTTTGATAAATAAACACACACACACACTCTATTTATGCTTTGAAGAACTGATCTTTTGGAACACCAGTATGACCACTGTGACCACAGTTTCTCTCCAGCTTAAAATTAAATGCTCCTCATTATCTGCCCCCACAGAATAAAGTTCAGTTTTGTAAACATATTACATAAAGCCTTATATCACCTAACCTTGAGATGTATTCAGCCTCATCTTTAGTACTTTTCACCCTGCCCTTTTCATTGCAATACGAATTGCTTTACTGTCACTTTCTCTAACACTCAAGGGCCATGCTCATCTCTGCCCTTACATATAATGTTGTCACTGCTTAGAATGACTCCATGACCCTCATCCACCTGGAAAACTCCTTTTCATTGTTCAAAACAAAGTTCAGTGATGACTCCTCCAAAAGTCTTTATCTTCCAAAAGAAGGTTAACCACTATCTTGTTGATACTGACCCTGTAGATTTAGCATACTTCTACATTTTCCCTAATTCTACTTTTTTATACTTTTATTGGTTATGTGAGTTAGAATCCTTTAAGCTACAAAAACTAGAATGTCATTACTATCTTAAACCAATCATGATTCATCACCTGGGGTTGGCAAATTGAACAAAATCGGGATTCTATAAACTGAAGAGGGGAGAGTGACTATAGGATAAGTAACCAACACACTGGTCTCTATGTCTTTCTCTCCATTGAAAAGCAAAGCCCATATCTTTTCATCTTCTGGCCAAAGTCCATAGAACAATGTTGACTACTGGATGTGTGGAATTGAATTCTGAAGCTCACGTAGGAAAAACCCTAGTTAAAACAATTACATAAGCAGCTGGAGTAAAGGCCTTTAATTTCCCTTTGCCTCAGTTTTCCCACCTGTAAAGTAGAGGTAATACCTGTAGACAAAGAATGTTGCCTGCCATTTCAGGAAACAAAAGATGTTGCAGCCACCAAGCCATCACCCACCGCAACTGCCTCTAATGGTGCACCCTGAGGAGAATTCAGGATGGAGAACAATAGGATACTGGCCATAGATAGTTAAGATGCATATCAAAGGAATGATTTCAATAAGCCCAGACTCTTGCATTTTCCCATGCATGGAAAAGCACAAAAATCATTAACTTGAGATGTCTGTTTTTGTGATTAGTAGTAATTTTTGATGTTTGACTACATGTGTTTTTTCTTTCAGTTCCTCCCTTACCTCTTCGGAACAGTCCCTCAGAGCTTTCTGAGACCTTGTATCCCAGGTTATAGTCCTCAGTAAGTCCACCAAATAAAACATAATTCTCAGCTTTTAGGTTGTGCATTTTTTTTTCAGTCGACATACCTCTTCACTCCCTAGAATTTTTTTGAAAAGCATTTAATTTAACTCTAGTCACTGTTATGATACATGAGAACACAAAGCATGAAGATACACAACAAAAAATCTAAACCACTATTTTTTTTTAGCAACAAGAAGGAATTGTTATCATATGATTAATACACCAGTATTTATGGAGCACTTACTTCCGGCAGACGAACTTTACTGCTGTTATTATTTTGCTAAGGCTGCCGTAACTAAGCACCATAGATTGCATGGCTTAAACAATAGAAACTTATTGTCTCACAGTTCTGCAGGCTAGAAGTCCAACATCAAGGTATTGGCAGAGTTGGTTCCTTTTGAGATCTGTGAGGGAAGGATCTTTTTTAGGCCCCTCTGCTTGATTTGTAGATACCGTCTTCTCCCTCTGTCTCTCTTCACATAGTCTTCCCTCTGTGCACGTCTCATGTCTGAATTTCCTCTTTTTACATGGATATCAGTCATACTGGATTAGCGCCCACCCTAATGACCTCATTTTAGCTTCATTATCTCTGAAAACACTCTCTCTTCAAATACCATCACATTCTGCGGTACTGTGGTGTTAAAACTTCAACATATGAATCTTGAGGGGGGCCCCAAGTCAACCCATAACACATGCATTATCTCATTTTATCCTCACAATAAACGCCTGAGGCAAATACTATTATTATCCTCATTTCATAGAGAAAAACATAGTAAATTGATGAGGTCAAGTATGTTCTCCAAGGATACACAGGGATTGGTGGAGCAGACTCATTTTATCTCATTCATGAACTAAATATAATTTAAGGTGGCAGGATTACTATAAAGTATATATACTAATTTTGAAATATTGGCTAACAGAACCTAAAATATCAATTTTAGTTAAATGTTGGAGGGAAACAGCATTATACTCAGGAAGGATAAAACTAGAGTTGGTAGTTTCCTTGGTATTCATTGAGTCCAATTCATTCATTTCACACACGTGGAAACCAAGGCCCAGATATGGAAACTTACTAACCTAAGGTCACATAGCATGTTCATGACAAGACTTAACCAGAATGCAGGTCTCTCAGGCTCGCATACTTTCTACATTGTTCCTCTGACTCATAAAGCATAAAGCATAAAGCAGGGCAGGGTTTAAAAAGCTTTACTGGACTGAGAATGCACACTCGTGGGCCTGCTATCAATGAATACATTGCACTGATTAATTATATTGTTGTTCATCCAACAAATTATTTTTGAGAATCTACCAAAGAGAAAGTACATGTCATGATTAAAAGCATGGGCCTTGGGACCATACAATTCAGATCCTGGTTCTGTCACTTACTAAGTGACCTTGGGAAATGGACCACATTTCCTATCATTCTGACTCCTTCTGTACAGTGGAGATTATGATAGCTCTTGACTCACATGGTAACAATAAGAATTAAATGAGTTAATGCATGCAAAGGACTTAGTAAGGTGGCTGGCATATAGTAACAATCAGCAAATGTTAGTTCTTAGATCTTATTCTGTGCCAAAGACTGTGCTAGGCACTGGAGATACAGATGTTAAAAACAAGTACAGGGGGCTTCCCTGGTGGTGCAGTGGTTAACAATCCGCCTGCCAATGCAGGGGACACGGGTTCGAGCCCTGGTCCAGGAAGATCCCACATGCCATAGAGCAACTAAGCCCATGCACCACAACTACTGAGCCCGCACGCCACAACAACTGAAGCCCACACGCCTAGAGCCCATGCTCTGCAACAAGAGAAGCCACGCAATGAGAAGCTCATGCACCAAAACGAAGAGTAGCCCCCGCTCGCCGTAACTAAAGCCCGTGCACAGCAACGAAGAACGCAGCCAAAAATAAACAAATAAATTTATTAAAAAAAATAATAATAATACAGGGGCAGCCAAACCAGTACATAGAAGTTTCACTAGAGATTGATAAACATAACATTATAGGCATGTATAGGATGCTGTGACAGTCCTTTAACTAGCCTGGATAAACTTTAGTATATCATATCACATGCTGCATTAATTTGGTGGGACATTAGAAAAGTATCTCTGGTTAAAATTTTGCATTTTTCAATTAATTCTTCTGAGCTGGTCAGGGAAGGCTGCCCAAAGGAAGTGTCACTGGAGCTGTGTCTATAAATGATGTAGATAAAGGAACAGAGGAGCTTTCCAGGTAGAGGAGAGGAAGAGACATCATCAAGGGCAGGCAAGCATTTTGCTAAGGCTGGATTTTAAGGACTCTTGTGGGTGGGAGATGGGGGGAAGAGTAGTAGGAGATAAGGGGGGGGAAGCAAACCAGACTCGGATAATGGAAGGCTGTGTCACGATGTTGGGGATTTAGCTTGACAAAAATGAAAGCCTATATACGATTTTGAACAGGAAAATAAAGTGATCACACTGTGGTCATCCGTTAGTCTCGCTTGTCACTTTCCATTGGCCTCACTACCATACTCCCAATAAAATAACCCAGCTGTACAGCAAAGTGATTGAGATATATATTATTTTTTCTTTTTCAGATTCTTTTCCATTACAGGTTATTACAAGATACTGAATATAGTTTCCTGTATTATACAGTAAATCCTAGTTGTTTTGGAATATTTTTTAAAACAGGTATTGCTTACCTCCATCCCCCTGGATCTCCTGATGTATTTACTCTGGATTTATCACCCACCATGATAAAACTGGATTTATCACCAACCATGATAAAACCTTATAATTTCAGGCCAGAAGCTCCAAATCTACTATATTTTATGTGTCTCTCATTGATATTTTTTATCTTACTGGATTATATTGCCCCAAATGGCAGGGGCCACGTTTTTATATACATCTTTTTTTAATCACCCACAGAGTGGCTATCACAGTGACTCAAACATAATAAGCAAGGCAAGGAAATGGGCAAACGAAATACAGCAAATCACTCAAATAATCTAAGTCATCCCTCCTCCTCCCCACATACTTCAAGCTCATCATTTTACACATAAGGAGATTGAGGCTTTGAGAAAGTAACTTCATTGTTCAGGGAGACACACAAAATTACTGGCAAAGTTTCCAAACTATGCTGTCTTCCTTGCTCTGCTATTTCTAGATGAGAAAACTGTAAAAGAAATACACTGAGAGAAAAACTTATTGATACTGAAAGTTGTAAGTAATGTACTACAAGGGAAAAGTCAAGCCATTACAAATGTAGCAAAAACATTGTAATTTGCTCAAGGCATAGAAATAGACAACTTGCTATAGCCCTGAATGCCAGGCCCCAGTTTCAATTTCTCACAGAGTTAACATTTTCTGACTGCTTATTATGCACCAGGCCCTGTGGTGCAAAATAAGTGCTTTACATAGATTATTTCATTTACTTTTCAAAGCAATGCTCCAAGAAGGACATCACTATCTACGATTTTCTGGATGAAAAAACAAAGGCTCTGGATGGTGGTACGACTCACCCAAGATCACAAAGCTAAGATGTGGTAGATCAGTTGTCAAACCCAGGTGTGTCAACTCCAAAGACCATTCTCTTTCCATTATACATTTTTCCTTCTTGCCAACAAAAATCAATGAGAAATTTTCCAATGCCATTTGAAATTTGCTGCTGAATATGAAACTTCTGTCACTGAAATGATATACTGCACTTTTCACATTAGTGTTCCTCCTATAGCTTCCTCTGCATTGGAAAGTGGAGGCCAGAAACAGCATTCCCGAAATCCCCTTCCTTACCTGATTCTGGGCTACAGCTGCCAGTGTGGAGCCCTTGGTGCCAGAGCTGGAGTGTGGGAGATGGAAGGAAGCCATTGTTGCCTGGAGGCAGCTACAGGCAGACCTATGTGGACCTACAGGCAATTTCCAGGCTGTGGAAGACAGCTAAGGTAGTGGCATAGGTCCCTGGAGACTACTTGCCTCAGTGGTAAAGTCTAAGATGGTGGAAAGAGCTTTCTAGAGTCCTTGAGATTCACAGAAGCTTACAGGGGACACCTGGAAAGCCATTATGAACTATATCATTGTTGGTGGCTTCCTGGAGACTGTGTCTCTCCAGCATTTCCAACTTCTGTAAGCCTGCAATTCCCTGGATAAAAGCCTCCATACCTGGAATACATGAATGGTTTCCATTTTCCTAGCTGAACCCTGGCTAATACAAATACCTAGGTCAATTTCAAAATTCTAAATCAAAATCAGATAAAACACTAAATATACAACCTGTTGATCAAAACACTAACCTTTCCCCTTCATCCTACCTGCAATAAAGCATCAAAATTTTCGTATGTAAGACTTCTCTTTCTCTTAGGAAATTTCAGTTGCTCTTTGTGGATCCTAATATGAGTTGGCAAATCCATCTGTGGACTCTTTCTCCTTTAAATTTCTTTAGTTTAAGACAATCAGCTACCTGTTTTGCTATCTCAGGGTATTTTTTTTTTCCTTGAATCGTGTCTGTACAAGAAGAGTTTGTTAAAATGTCCACTATTGTTACCATTTTATAATTTCCTCTGGCTGGTGACATAAAGACAAAGATGCCACAGAATAATGGATTTTAAAATATATACATATATATTTTTATGTATCTATATATATTATTGCTAAGAGTATTCCCCAGGGAAGACATCTGTTATGCCAATATAAAACATTTTAAATGAACACAATCTGGCTGTTTTAATTCTAAAATTAAAGCTGCCAAATTTGTAATTTGATGGTGAACTGCCTCTGAATTCTTAATTATTCCTATTTTCTTCCAAGGCCACTAGATGGTGGCTCTGTTATGGAAACCCTCATAGTCATGGAAACTTTCTCCATCTCTATTACAGCATTATTGGAGCATACACAGTGAAGGAAAAATCTATTTCTAAAAGAAATAAAGACATAGTAAAAAATAACTAAGGAAAAGCTAGAGAGAACAAGTTATTTGGAAACTTCTATTGCTCTCACTGACATATACCTTCAGGATCCTGGGCTAATTTATATATCACCTCCCTACTGTATACCAAACCCTTTTGGATGTGCAAAACTAAAAATTCACATGGAGTGACATTTCCAGTAAAGGATGAAGCAGGGCCTCTCTCATAGGTAGCATTTGAAGTTACTAGCTGCTGAAGTTGAAGGAGATAAAATTAAAATTCTATTGTGATTTCTAGAATTTGAATGTTTAATGGTTTCATTAAGCAAGATAGAAAACAAAGGAGGAAAAGCTGAGGAGAGAAAAATACTGAGCTAAATCTTTGATATGGTGCATCTAAAGGGCCAGTGGGACTCATTCAGGGTTTGGCAGGAATAATGCCAGAGAAAGGTAAGTAAAAGCCAAACATGAAGGAATTATGAACCACATTAAGGAGTTTAAATTTTACTCTGTGAATACCAGGGAGCCATTGGAGGTTTTTAAGGAGAGTACCTGATGTGACTTGAATTTTAGAAATTTCATGTTTGTGCCACTAAGGGAAATAAAATGAAGAGAAAAAAGAGAGAAGACTTAGCCTTCAACTTCACTGTTTCTTTAAAGCCTTATTCATTGATGCATTTTCTTTTGCCCAGCCCTTACATCTTCAGCTTACATAGGACTCTGGTCTCAGAGCTCTTTTCTTGCAGATGACTTTCCCTGCTTCTGAGAGTTTGTACAGTTGAGATTGCAATAGTTAACATGAAAAATAGCTAAGGTAGTTGAGGAAGGGTAGGAAATGATTTAATGCCTGTTTCTGTAGGGTAAATGAGCTCTGTATCTCTCAAAGACCTGTAGGAAACAGATGGCTCATTCAGAATGACTTAACTGAAGGGATTTCAAATGAAGGGACTATTTACAGAGGCGTGGGCATGGTTAAGGGAACCAACAAGAGAATGGTAAAGCAACCAGGGGCTAGCAACAGCAAGAAGGGATAAACCATGTTATTGTAGCCCACTGAAAACTGGAACCATGGAAGAAGGGTCACCTAGCAAAAGCTATGGCCACAAAGGAGTATAGCCACTGCCAGTACTGCTGCCAGGCAGGGAGGGAATGAGCGCAATAGAGGCCCTCACCTCTTTCTCCTGTCCTCTGAGCTCTAACCAGTGCCTCTGATTGGTCAAAGAGTAAGGTGATACATACCATAGAGGTCAGCCTTCCAGAGCACAGAGCAGGGAACAAGTGGAGAATAGATCTAGATCTAAAGGAAAATAACCAACACAAGTGCATGTACTACAGCTACATGGGGAATGATGTCAGTATAAAACAGAAGTCACACTGTATAGACAATTTTTCCCAGCACATTTATGTTTCGAACCATCTAGTATTAGAAGTTAAATATACAGGAAATATGGGATGATCAAACCCATAGGCACAAGAGAATTTATTCCATAAGAAGGAAATTATCTGAGATCAGTACTCTCCATAACACCAATACTTAAGGGATGGGCACAAGGAAAGGAACCCATCATGAATATTTGGAAAAAACAGAGATCAATGGATCCAAAGCCAAAGAAGAAAGGGGTTTTAAAGATGGAGTGAGCAATAGTTAGGCAGCCTCAGGCCTGTGTAGCTTTAACATTCTTAGTTTTAGTTTGAGCAATCCCAAGTTTCGTGACAAGTAACAATCTGAAATCTTAGTGAGGGCACCAACATGAGTTCTCAGCTACTAAGGAGAGCACATCACTTGGCAGGGAATAGCCACCTCTCTAAGCAGCTTCATTTTCTTCTACTTATTGTGGAGGATACATTAACTCTCATTAAGAATCCAAATCAGCAAAATTCTTTTGTTGCAATCTATTGCAAGTTGTGATGACATTATGGGCTAGAGTGACACTCAAAACTCTAGGGTACATATGTTCTTGGGATATATTTCACCAAGTGTGAAGGGTTTACTACACCACAAAGGTAACAAGTACCATGAATATTATAGCTCTATCCACTGTATTTGGCAATTAGAAATTATTGGAGACTCTGATAGAGAAATTTCCTGAAATACTGGAGTGAAGGCCAATGGAAGTGGGTTGGGGAGATGAGGAGCAGAAGCCAGAATGTAGATGGTTATGAAATGAATGGGAGGTGACGAAGTCAGGCAGAGAATGTAATGTATCCTCTCAAACAGTTAGAATATGAAGAGGAGTAACTTGGCTGTCCTTTCTGGGTACAGAGGGTTTCATCAGAGTCTGATTAATGAGGAAAGAAAATGCATAGGACAGAAGCATCTTACTAGAGGTATTGCCCTCATAAACCTTGGAGACCTCAATAATTAGAGAATTGGAAAACTGAGATGTAACGTGGAATAAAAGATGTGAGGGGCCAGTAGTGCCTGTGCTTAGATGTCATCTCCATGTGAGTTTGAACTCTGTTTTTGTTAACTATTGCATCACCAGAGACTAGCACAGCACCTGTAGAATAGGTACTTTGTTCTTTTGCTAAATGTGAGGGAGGAAAGTGGGATGATCTGAGGTAGAGCCCAGCTCATTCCATGAAGCAGATCGGCTCATGGCAGAGATGGAGCTGAAGCCCAGGTAGTCACAGCTGGTTGGATTTTTCATCTTTTATGATCCATTCACCTTGACTGAGAGCATCAGGAAGACTTAGCATAGCTGGGGTCCTCTAAACGTGTTCATTTTCTCTACATTATAGTTGTGTAACTGAGCAGGACCCTATGGGCCTTCCCAGGACAGACCCCTCCCCCATATCCTCTGCTGAAACTCCTCTCTGAAGTACCTAGATAATACTACCTCATGCATATTTCCAGAGTTTTTCCGATGCTAAAACCACCACCAAATGGAAGAAATTAACTACTTGATAATCATGAGCATGTAGCCCCCAGACCTTCTGGCACCTAAGGATTGATAATGTTAGCCACACTGTTACCTCAACACCAACCGATCAGAGAATTGTGCACGAGCTCATCACATACCCTGTGACCTCCCCCTCCCTCACTTGGCCTTTAAAAATGCTTTGCTGAAACCCCTGGGGGAGTTCAGGGTTTGGGGGCACAAGCCACCCATTCTCCTTGCTTGGCCCTGCAATTAGTTTCTCTGTTCAAAACTCCAATGTTTCAGTATTATTTGGCCTCACTATTATTTGCATTCAGTAACAGTTGTAGTAGTAGGAAACTACTATTAAACTAGGAACCTGGGTCTTAGTCCTAGTTTTTCTCTCACTGATAGCATGGCCTTGGACAATTTATTTAAATATGATTTATTTAAATCATATTTCTTGAATATCAGCTGCAAGTCAGATATTGTATGAAGCTCTGGGTTTGGGACAATGAACAAGAGCATCACTGTGGAACTTATGAAAGAGACAAATAGGTACACAACCACAATACTGTGCTTTAACAACTGAGTGGTAAACATAGCGTATCCTTTCAAATGAGGTGTCGTATTACCCCTGTGGCATCAAGGAAGGCTTCACAGAGGAGGTGATGATTAATCTGAGAAGTTAAAACAACAAGTCAGATCTAGGCTGTCCCTTTGCCTCTCTGAACTATGGTTTCTATAAGAATAAAGTAAAGCAGGTTGCTAAAGGATCCCTCCGATCCCTTTTGAGTGTGATAGTGTGTGATTCAATTTTTCTATGATAGAACAGAGCTGGAAAAAAACCTTGAAATACTGTCCATAAAAAAAAGATAAATGCTGTGCTTAAACTGCAGGGGGAAAAAAATGAGAAAAAGAAATGGTAGTGCTCAAAAAACAAGAGAGGGAGAGAGAGAAAGAGCAAGAGACAGAGAGAGCAAGTAAGAGCACACTTTCTAGGGCATAAAGGATTTTTGTTTATTTTTTAACATAATACGCCAAAAAATAAATATAATTATCCCAATTTCTGCCCACAGTTTTCAGCATCGTGCAGCCTTTATTTAATGACACATCAAAACACATTCTCTGCCAATCCCTTTGTTGCTAAGGAACAGGCATTCAAGAGCCTAAGCTCAGAGACTCCAAAGCCATCATTAAAAGGCTTTGTGCATTGCTATCAGTAAAATGCTAATTTTGTAAGCCTGACTGATACCCTCCTGTTAGCAAGTTCCAGGAATAAGAACCCAGATCCCACTAATTTGGCTAGTTACCCTTTATTGGACTCAGTGTGGCTTACATCAAAATAAATAAATAAAACACTGTCAGCCAGTGACTGGGAGCATTTTATTCTGAAAAGCTGGTTCTTCCTCAGCACAGTTCATGTTCTTGTCAAACCAGGATATGAAAATGATTGACCTGCTGCCTATACTCACTTACAGTTTTCAGCCACACAAGTCGGACTATTTCTAGCTATATAATTGCTCCATATCTTCTTCAGTCACCATTTGGTTTCATCATCCTAGACTTGTGCTTGAAGAGAAAAGGGAGCGGAAACACTTCCTAAGTTGGCATGTGCACATTGGACAGGTGCCCCTCCATAGTTAGAGAAACACCAACGGCGTCTGGGAGATTCCCCAGCTGTGTGATTGTTAGAACCCTGAGCTCCCGACCACTCTGTTCCTTGACTCACAGCCATAGATACCAGCTCCTGTCGTCACCACTTATGACTCTGCTTGACTTGACCTTGGATCAAGGATGCTTCCCCACATTTCTGGTCACTGCAGAATTGCAATGTCTCACTGTCACCACAAGAGTCACCTCTTCCAGCCACCGTCTCCTCCACTGTGGTCCCATTGCTGCAACTGGGCCTGTGCTGGCTATGCAGCTTCTCTCTGCTGGCCCCGTGAGAAAGCTCCCCCTCCCACAGAGAGTTCTTCAGCTCTTTCCCATTTCCTGGAGGTCACCATCTGCTTCTTCCTACCTTCCATCTCAAAGCAGAAACTTCAGGGAGATGAGACTGCCTTCTCTTTCACTGGAGGGAACAGGTCCTCCTTCCATTGTTCTCAGAAACGCAGCATCTCTCTTCTCCCCCTGGGTAGGGATAATTCTGTTTATGTTCCCTGGCAGCCTCATGCTTGATCCTCATAGAGTCCTTTATGGCAGCGGCTGGGAGAATTCTTCTCACGAACCTCTACCAATAGGGAACATAATTGGCCTAGAGTTCCAGCTGCTACACTTTAAAATCCACCACTGTGTCTACAGCAAAGCCACGCTTCATGGGCTGCTCCCAGTGGATGGCTGGCAACAGGTATTAAGGCAAACCCACTCCTGGGAGACACAGGACTTCCCTACCAGGCAACATTGGTTCCAGAATTTCCTCAAAGGCCTTGTCAAGCAGTCCCTTAGAGATCACATCACTGTCTGCAATGCTGCCACCCAAATTTCCTTCCCATGGTCCATCATAGCCCATCATCTGCTTACCTCCCAGTTCCCTCCACATCTCCTCTCACTGGTAGTTCCTCTTATATAACCCTGTAACATTGCATCCTATTTTGTAGTCTGCTCCTTAGAGGACCTGAACTAATACACTCCTTCACCAGCTGTCCTTCTCCAGATCTACAGATGTGTGGCCTCCTGCTTGGGATCTTTGCTGTGTCTGCTCTCTGCCATTTTCACCTGTAAATTATTTGGGGCAGCTTTGTCTTGTGATACTTGAGTGCCTTTACACGGTTACAGGGGTAAAGAAGTTGGCCTCTAGCAAGGTGTCTCCTAGCATCCCATTAACTGCAGACTCAGGGCTGGAACATAACCAAAATGCTTGTCTGTCCCAGGAGCACTCACTTCTCCAAAGATACACCCCAAGCAGCACAGAGCATCATGGCCCCTGTGAATAAGGCCAGCTAGAGTCCAAGAAAGCTTTAGGAGCTGGTCCTGAGTGCTGTGGATCTGAGGAGACTATACCTGTCCTAAGCCATTCCAGAAGGACTTGCCGTGACCCCGCCAGTCCTCCTCTGCCACAAAATTCTAGGTTTCCTCTAAAGCTCATCCATGTTTAAGAGACCCTAAAGTGGACTGGAGAGTGCTCAAAGAGACCACAGATCAAACAAACTCTCTAAGTTCTGCCTTAGAGGCCCTGAAACCCTGAGTGCCCTCCAATCAATCCAGCTCTGAACAGCACTCTTAAACCCAACATGTTTCAGGAAGAAACTAGGTCTTATAGGCACGTTACCGACTAGCCATGAACCAAGCCAGCTTGGAGGGTCAAAAATAGTGAGGGTGGAGAACATGGGAGATACAGGAGTGGCTATAGCCACTTCTTCTATCAATATTGAGGTTCCACACAATGTGTGTGTCTGTGTGTGTCCGTGTGTGTCTGTGTTATGGCAAGAAATCTCAGTTCCAAAACAGGATTTGGACTGTGGCGGTCCACGCCTCTGAGTTGGAAACTATTTCATTGCCAGTAGATGGAAGATGCATAGGTACTAAATTGCTTCTTGGGGCCTCAGAAACTGGGATTCTCTGCTTTGGGGCAGATCATCAGTTCCATACCAGGTTCATGTAGAGGAGCCCAGTGAGAGTACACAAAATGGAGAGGAAATATTTATTTCCCCTCCTCTCACAGAAGAGGAAAGCAAGTAGTAGGGGACAAATTCATGCAAAACACATTGCAATAGCTAAAAATTAGAAGTGTCAAAGACATCTGGGAGAGAATGCACAAAGCTCCAAGCCCGAAAGGAAACAGAGCTGTGAGATGACACCAATAACGGCAAGAAGACACACCTTTGACTCTGACAGGTTCTCTATCCATTCCAGAGCAAACGCGCAAGGGCAGCAGGGTCGCGCTGCAGAAAGGATGCCCCTGTTTGAGAAGCCAAGGCCAAATACCTCCAGGGAGAAGAGAAGATTCACCCTTTGCACAGGAGCTGAGCAGATATGGCCTTGATGTCTGCACTGAATTAGAACTTCAGTGTAAATCTGATGACCTCATCTCCCCGAAGCCTGTGATTAACTCCATTTATAAAATGCAGCTCATCAGATCAAAGTTAATCCCTTCCATACCAAGCAGGTGGTACATAGCGATGGGTGACTCCGTCAAAGGGTATGAAATTAATCAGGCTGCTATTCTTCCTAAGGGATTAGTACACTGAGCTTTCACCTTAAAGAGGGGAGATTTAAGGACACGGATTGAAGAACTTGTAATACCCGTTTATTGATAATCTTACATTCTATTTTAATTTTTTAACTTTCTTCAAAGATGTAAAATTCCTTCAAAAATTGTAAAATATCATTGACTCGTATTTGTATTTGTCATCACACACTTCCCAACACTGTCACCAATACACACACACACACACACACACCCTGTTTGTAGATTCTATGCCATTAAAATACCTCTACCAAAAGGTAGGTGTCACCACTAAGCATCTGGCCAGCATCTTGCTTAAGAGAATATCTTCTGGAGTCAGATGCCTAGGTTTAAATTTTAGTTCTGTCACTTATCAGCCACAAGATCCTGGGCAAGTTATTTAAGCTCCCTGTGTCTCAGTGTCCTCATCTTTAAAATGGAGTGAAAGCAGTACCTGACTCACAAGGTTGTAGTGAAAATTAAATGAGTTTGTAATAAAGTACTTAGAACAGTGCCTGGAACTTGGTTAAGTCTATGTGTGTCAGCTTCAGCCTGATCCCATGGCAAGTTCAAGAGCGTGACTTGTACCCTAGCGAGTTCCTTCCAGCTTGAGGCAAGTGGGCTGGTCTTCTGTATCCTTACATCAGCTAGTTAAAAATGGAGGCATCCCCACCACCACTAAACAACCACACTACATAGGTAAACTGCCATTCAGCTTGGGGCAAAAATGTCATACTCCCCGTGCATATACATTCAAGAGAAAGAAGAACCAAGTTCAAACGTTTTCTGCCCTTCAGCACAGTTCTGTTTGACTAATTCCCCTAATTTTCTTTCACAGTTAAGTCTCAGTATGGTTAATATTAGGTCTCTGTAGCATTAGGCCTCTGCAACATTAATACTCTTTAACTAAATGATTCTCATGAATACCTTGTGAACTGAATGCTGATTTGAGGGCTCTAATTTCCCAGCATGTAAATGAGGTCATACTAACAGAAAGAGCATGAAATTCACTGGCTCACGATTCTGCCTGTCCTCAACACCTCCAGCCCGTTACCCCCTCTTACCACCAAGTACTCAGAAGACTGTAGGGAGGGGCTGAGTCACAAGTGTTCACAGTAAACCTGGCCCTTTTGGACATGGGACCTCCACTGCAACGTTCCTCAAGACACCGCCATGATGTCCCTCAGTGCTCTGCCCACGTTCTGGGGTTACACTTCAATATGGGCTTCAATATGAACCGTCAGCTTCTGCTGAAGCTCTAAAGTTTTAAAAGCATCTCTTTTAGGATTAAAATAGCTCTCTTAGTTTCACTCAGCCCTTATAACCCAACAGAATTCAGACAAGGGATAGGCACAATTCTGTACTCCCAACTGCCTCTCTTCTGCAATGACTAAGGTTTTCAAATTGGGTGCCTAAGATAGATCATCCCAGAGGCACCTCGGTTCTCATGCTAATGGCTGACCAGCTGAGTCCAGTTGTGCATCTATAAACTAAGTCCAACCTAAGCCAGAATCTTGAACCTGCAAGAGTGAAAGTCAATGACCCACACACTGGGCCATAAATACAACTAAGTTTACGTTTTTCCTTAAGGAAAATCAGAGTGAATTATTGTATTAGAGAAACAAAACCATTGGGGTGGGGGGGAGATGGATTGATTAAGAGGACTTGGTTCACACAAATATGGAGTCTGAAGAGTCCCATTATCTGCCATCTGCAAGCTGGAGACCCGGAAAAGCCAGTGGTGTAATTCAAACCAAGTCCAAGGTATGGGAACCAGGGGAGCAGATGGTACAAAGCTCGGTGTGAGGGCAGGAAAAGATGAGGCGAGATGTTCTAGATCAAGCAGGGAACAGAAAAAAGTGGGGAAGGAGGAAACGCCCTCCTGGCTCTGCCTTTTGTTCTGTTCAGACCTTCGGTGGATTGAATGATGGTCACCCTCCTTGAGGAAGGCAATCTGCTTTACTGAGTCGACCAATTCAAATGCTAATTTCATCTGGAAACACCCTCGCAGACACACCCAGAAATAATGTTTAATCTGAGCACCTGTCTCAAGTCAAGTTGATACATAAAATTCACCATCACAAGTATTACATTCTTAAGAGTCAAAGAATACAGTACTTCGTAGGAATCCTGGTCAAAGTTTTTGGCTCACAAAGCCTTTCTGGTTGCTTGTTTTGAAACCATCTATCCTCTTCACTAGAAAACAACAAGGAATACTTGAAACTTTTACTGCCCTTCAGACAGCATCCAACCATTTTCATATCCTTTCTTCCTAATAAATGAGATACAAAGCGAGTTCAAAGGCAGAAATATGCCAAGCAGGATTTAGGTTTTTTTACCAGTGAGAATCTTTTCAGATATAACAGCCTGGAGCCTTTCTTACTACCGCCAACAGATGGGACACAATATCCACCAAAGAGTAATTATGGCCTTTGGTTGTTATTTTTCCTACAGTTCAGCTGGAACACATTCAGAAAAATAATACACATTTCTGGGGCAGGTTTGCATTATAATTTTGGAGAGTAAGCCAGACTTTTTTCTTCCCTTGTCTATTTCCCACTGCACTGAAAACTGAACCTCTCCCTTGTTCAATTTGGACTTCACTGGGAGGATGCAACTTGGCAAAACACAGGGACGCGATGCTGCAAGTGGTTTGTAAAATCGTCAGTGGTCCCACATGGGAGTCAGTACATCTACCATTCGAACTAGATTGTACCGACTCTGCTGGCAGTAATATGGGAGCATGCGTGCAGTTATCACCAAAAGGCTTTTCAGACTGTGACAATCAGATCCCCTGGTGCTCAAACATTGCATTCATTTTCTAACTCATTCATCATGTGAATGAAATGAGGGAATAATGGGATCTGTTCCTCATAGCTGCCCGTCATTTAGTGAGGACATCATGTTTGGTTTTGTTGGATGGAAAAAGAAAGATAAGTAAGAGGCTTATCAGTCCTAACATCTGACAGTCTTAGCAACTCATGGGCCCTAATGTCACTCAGAAACCACAGCACAACAGCCCTTGAGAAGATAGGAGGGTGAATCTAGCAGAGCCCACCTGGCAATTCCAGGCAGGTACACCTCCACAATCCTCCTCATTTTATCACTTTCTGGATTAACCTTTTAGCTAAATTCAAATGTCCTAAACCAAATTAGAGTAAAATTTCAACACTTGGACCACGTAATTCAACTTTCAAGAATTTATTCTGAAAAAAAAATCAGAGATGCACATAAGTATAAATATTCAAGGAGAGTCATTGCTGTGATATTTAAAATAGGGGAATATTGGAAATAATCTAAATTTCCAGCAAGTGTAGATTACTCAAATAAATTATAATATAGCACCCGTCATAAATAATGTTTGTGAAAAACATTTAGATATATGGAGAAATGCTCAAATATATCAGGTGAAAAATCAGACTACAGAATGTGTGTGCTGTACAGCCGATTACATAAGAAAAAAATATTAGTAATTATTCTCTCTAGGCAGTACAATTATAAATAATGATTTTTCTTTTCCACATTTTCTGTATCTTTTAATATTTCAACAATAAACATATATAAGAAAACTAAAATATTTTTAAGAATTCAAGAGTAATAGAATAGCTTTCTGACCTACAATTATGTGGTTTTTCTTTGCCATACAAGAAAATAACCAAGCAATTTTAGACCAGAAGAAATGACCAGTATGTGGGAAGTAAACAGAATCCAAAACCACTAAGGCGAAATGGAGAGAGAGACTAAAGAATGTTATATACCTGCTGAAACATTCCTTGCTTAGCTTTCTCCTTCAGTTAGAATATACTGCCTTTCCCCATGGCAACATGGCAACATAGACACTTCTGCATATAGTTTGCCACATATGAAAGGTTCATTCATTCAACACATAGTTGGTAATGACCACTAGGTCCCTGTACCGCTCCAGACAATGGAAAGACAGGGGCAATCAAGCTAGAAACATTCCTGCTTTGGGGCATTTAAATTTTCTTTTAATTTTTGCAACCATCCCATGAGATAAGTGTACTTATTCCCTGTTTACAGTTTGGAAAACTGAGGTTCAGAGAGATTATATTGCTTGCTATAGCTAGTCAGGAGAGGCAGTACTCACCCCAGTTCCTCTGACTCCCTAAGACTGAGGCTCCTCTGACAACACTAAAGGTTTTCAAACATTTTCAAACAATGGAACCAATTTTTCAAGGGATATTAAATTTGCTCTATTTCACCAATTCTGATGAATGCTTTTTCACATTTTAACTTCTCTTAAAATGAGAACGTAAAGTGTCTTACGGTTGCCAGGAAGCAGTAGAGATGAAATCTGGTTGTCTGCACACATGCACCCAGTCTTGCAAAATTGGTATCAGCAGCTTGCAAGAAAATCCCAGAGGTGGTAGTGGAGCATTCTTTCAAGAAATCCTGCCTTACCAATACCCCTGATGGCAGAGAGGATGATACTGTCTGAAAAACACAAACACTGGAGATTCAGACTCCAGATACAAAGAAGTTTTAGGAATACCTTAAGCAATTAACATTGTCTATGTATATAAATAAGGCTGAAAGAGCTCTTTCATCAAGTATAAAATTTAAAAATCCAAGAGATAAGAAAACATCATGCCATGATCATTTCAGCAGTTATTTTTCTCTTTCTTACCGATATAATGAAGATGGTACATCTGACAACTCTTGGTGTCTTAGATTAAGGATCACGTGGTATAAACCCAACACTTTGGGTTTGATCAAAGAGGTGGAATTCTAAGCCCCACCTCCTTCATGCTGACTTTCAACCAGAATAACTCTTTAAGGGGGTTGGCACCTCTCCTCCTACTCCATAGGCAGAGATTAGCAGCATCAAGGCCACATTGCAAACTTGGTAATTGAAATCATGTTTTGGCAATCCCTGCAACTCTTCTAAGGGACCTAATATTTCATGGAGCACAGATTCTTGAAACTTGAACCTGCAAATTCCATTCCAAACTAGTTCAGATGAGAGGGGTGGGGGAGGATGTGCAAATATTAAGGCATAGGTTTTATTTATTTATTTTTTAACATCTTTATTGGAGTATAATTGCTTTACAATGGTGTGTTACTTTCTGCTTTATAACAAAATGAATCAGTTATACATATGCATATGTTCCCATATCTCTTCCCTCTTGCGTCTCCCTCCCTCCCAAAGGCATAGGTTTTAGAATCAGACTCCCTTGGTTTCAAATCCAAGCTACCCATTTATTGGCAATATGATCTTAGATGGGTGATTTAAATTTTCTGTGCCTCTGTTTCCCCATCCATAAATAATAATGGCATTAACCATATAGGGTTCGGAAGATTAAAAGAGAAAATTCATGTCAAATACCCACTCTATCATAAGCCTTCAACAAATGCTCCTTATTTTATTATGGGGGAGGGGATAAGCCTGAAATTATAGTTTTACTTCTGAGATTTTGCCTCCACTCCTCCAACAAAATATGATCTATCATCTGTTCTCATCAATGACAGATATTTATTGAGCACTTTTTCTATGGGAGGAACCCTTTGGGAGTTTATTATCTATTAGAGGAATGAGATACAAACAGCAGAAAAAAATAACTACAATACAGGACTGTAAAGTATAAGTGGTGTGGAAAACAGTACTTTAAATCTCTAGAAGAGAGGGTATTGCCTGTATCAAGGATGGGCAGAAAGCCTTCACAGAAGAAGTAGGATTTGGAAATGCAGACTAGATTGTGGTCTGAAAAGCAAATGAGTCCCTGGAGTTTTGTGAACACAAGTGACCTACTCAAGGTCATGTTTTAGTGAACATTCTTTACAGGTCAACAGGAATATAGATCAGCTCCTCTTTGGAGGAGGGCAAGGGGGAGACATTCCATTTCCCTGAGCACTTGTCAACTGTATTTAGTAATAGATCAGCTCAGAAGGGAAGCAATAACTTCAACAAAGAAGATTAAAAGGCTGTTAAAGGCGTAGGTGAGGTGAGAGGAAATGGTTATCCAGAGTAAGACTAATGAACTCAGATTGCAACAAAAATAGAGATTTAGCTTAGAGTTACTGGCGGAAAGTTGAGGGTTGAACAGATTAGATTAATCCGGGCTAAGGAAGAATTTGCTAAATTTAAAATACTCTGGGGGGGACCTTCAAGATGGCAGAGGAGTAAGACATGGAGATCACCTTCCTCCCCACAAATACATCAAAAATACATCTACATGTGGAACAACTCCCACAGAACACCTACTGAACGCTGGCAGAAGACCTCAGACTTCCCAAAAGGCAAGAAAATCCCCACATACCACCTGGGTAGGGCAAAAGAAAAAAGAAAAAACACAGACAAAAGAATAGGGACAGCACCTGCACCTCTGGGAGGGAGCTGTGAAGGAGGAAAGGTTTCCACACACTAGGAAGCCCCTTCACTGGCAGAGACAGGGGGTGGTGGGGTGGGGGGTGGGGATGCTTCAGAGCCACGGAGGAGAGCACAGCAACAGGGGTGCAGAGGGCAAAGCAGAGAGATTCCCGCACAGAGGATTTTTGCCGACCAGCACTCACCAGCCTGAGAGGCTTGTCTGCTCAGCCGCTGGGGCGGGTGGGGGCTGGGAGCTGAGGCTCAGGCTTCGGAGGTCAGATGCCTGGGAGAGGACTTGGGTTGGCTGTGTGAACACAGCTTGAAGGGGGCTAGTGCGCCACAGCTACCTGGGAGGGAGTCCAGGAAAAACTCTGGACCTTCCTAAGAGGCAAGAGACCATTGCTTCAGGGTGCGCAAAGACAGGGGATTGCTTCCCCGTCTGCCCACAGAAGGCAGAGCACCGCCTAAATGAGCTCCAGAGTCAGGTGTGAGCCGCGGCTGTCAGGTCGGACCCCAGAGACAGGCATGAAATGCCAGCGCTGCTGCTGCAGCCACCAAGAATCCTGTGTGCAAGCATACGTCACTATCCACACACACACCCCTGCCCTGGGAGCCTGCGCAGCCCACCACTGCCAGGGTCCTGCCACACAGGGACAACTTCCCCAGGAGAACACAAGCTATGCCTTAGGTTTTTGCAACATCACGCTAGCCTCTGGCGCTGCAGGCTCGCCCCGCATTCCAATTATGACTACTGTACCCCCCTCCCCCCAGCCTGAGTAAGCAAGAGCCCCCTAATCAGCTGCTGCTTTAAACCCCTCCTGTCTGGAGGGGGAACAGATGTCTGAGGGTGACCTACATGCAGAGGTGGGGACAAAACCAAAGCTTAACCCCAGGAGCTGTGCAAACAAAGAAGAGAAAGTGAAATTTCTATATGTAGCCTCAGGAGCAGTGGATTAAATCCTCAAAATCAACCTGATGTACCCTGTATCTGTGGAATACTTGAATAGACAATGAATCATCCTAAAATTGAGGCAGTGGACTTTGGCAGCAAGTGTGGACTTGGGGTGTGCTGTCTGCAACTGATTTGTTTTTGATTTTTATGTTTATCTTAGTTTAGTTCTTAGTGATTGCTACCATTGGTCGATTTCTTTATTGGTTTGGTTGCTCTCTTCTTTTTTATTATTATTATATTTTTAAATTATTTTTAAATGATTTTTTTTTCTTTCTTTTTTTCTCCCTTTTCTTCTGAGCTGTGAGGCTGACAGGACCTTGGTGCTCTGGCCGGGTGTCAAGCCTGAACCTCTGAGGTGGGAGAGCTGAGTTCAGGATGCTGGACCACCAGAGACCTCTGGCCTCAAGTAATATCCATCAGTGAGAGCTCTCCCAGAGATCTCCGTCTCAACGCTAAGACCCAGCTCAACACAACGGCCAGCAATCTCCAGTGCTGGACACCCCATTCCAAACAACTAGCAAGACAGGAACACAACCCCACCCATTAGCAGAGAGGCTGCCCAAAATCATACAAACTTCACAGACACCCCAAAACACACCACTGGACGTGGCCCTGCCCACCAGAAAGACAAGATCTAGCACCATCCACCAGAACACAGGCACCAGTCCCCTCCAAAAGGAAGCCTACAAAAGTCACTGAACCAACCTCAACCACTAGGGGCAGACACAAAAAACAACGGGAACTACGAACCTGCAGCCTGCAAAAAGGAGACCCCAAACACAGTAAGTTAAAATAAGAAGACAGAGAAACATGCAGCAGATGAAGGAACAAGGTAAAAACCCACCAGATCAAATAAATGAAGGGGAAATACACAGTCTCCCTCAAAAAGAATTCAGTGTAACGGTAGTAAAGATATCCAAAATCTCGGAAATAGAAAGGAGAAAATACAAGAAACGTTTAACAAGGACCCAGAAGAACTAAAGAGCAACCAAACAATGATGAACAACACAGTAAATGAAATTAAAAATTTTCTAGAGGGAATCAATAGCAGAATAACTGAGGCAGAATAATGGAAAAGTGACCTGGAAGATAAAATAGTGGAAATAACTCCTGCAGAACAGAATAAAGAAAAAAGAATGAAAAGAATGGAGGACAGTCTCAGAGACCTCTGGGACAACCTTAAATGCACCAAAATTTGAATTAAAGGGGTCCCGGAAGAAGAAGAGAAAAAGAAAGGGACTGAGAAAATATCTGAAGAGATTATCGTTGAAAACTTCCCTAACATGGGAAAGGAAGTAATCAATCAAGTCCAGGAAGCACAGAGAGTCCCATACAGGATGAATCCTAGGAGAAACACACCAAGACACATATTAATCAAACTATCAAAAATTAAATACAATGAAAAAATACTAAAAGCAGAAAGGGAAAAGCAAGAAATAACATACAAGGAAATCCATAAGGTTAACAGCTCATCTTTCAGCAGAAACTCTGCAAGCCAGAAGGGTGTGGCAGGACATATTTAAAGTGATGAAAGGCAAAAACCTACAACCAAGATTACTCTACCCAGCAAGGATCTCATTCAGATTTGATGGAGAAATTAAAACATTTACAGACAAGCAAAAGCTAAGAGACTTCAGCACCACCAAACTAGCTTTACAACAAATGCTAAAGGAACTTCTCTAGGCAGGAAACATAAGAGAAGGAAAAGACCTACCAAAACAAACCCAAAACAATTAAGAAAATGGTAATAGGAACATACATATCGATAATTACCTTAAATGTAAACGGATTAAATGCTCCCACCAAAAGACACAGACTGGTTGGATGGATGCAAAAACAAGACCTGTATATATGCGGTCTACAAGAGGCCCACTTCAGACCTAGGGACACATACAGACTGAAAGTGAGGGGATGGAAAAAGATTTGCCATACAAATGGAAATCAAAAGAAAGCTGGAGTAGCAATTCTCACATCACACAAAATAGACTTTAAAATAAAGACTATTATAAGAGACAAAAAAGGACACTGCATAATGATCAAGGGATCAACCCAAGAAGAAGATATAACACTTATAAATATTTATGCACCCAACACAGGAGCACCTCAATACATAAGGCAAATGCTAACAGCCATAAAATGGGAAATCAACAGTAACACAATCACAGTTGGTGACTTTAACACCCCACTTTCACCAATGGACAGATCATCTAAACTGAATATAAATAAGGAAACACAAGCTTTAAATGACACATTACACAAAATGGACTTAATTGATATTTATAAGACATTCCATCCAAAAACAACAGAATACACTTTCTTCTCAAGTGTTCATGGAACATCCTCCAGTATAGACATGTTGGGACACAAATAAAGCCTCGGTATATTTAAGAAAATTGAAATTGTATCAAGTATCTTTTCCGACCATAACGCTATGAGACAAGATATCAATTACAGGAAAAAAAACTGTTAAAAATACAAACACGTGGAGGCTAAACAATAGGCTACAAAATAACCAAGAGATCACTGAAGAAATCAAAGAAGAAATCAAAAACTACCTAGAAACAAATGACAATGAAAGCACGATGACCCAAAACCTATGGGATGCAGCAAAAGCAGTTCTAAGAGGGAAGTTTATAGCAATAAAATCCTACCTCAAGAAACAAGAAAAATCTCAAATAAACAACCTAACCTTACACCTAAAGCAATTAGAGAAAGAAGAACAAAATAACCCCAAAATTAGCAGAAGGAAAGAAATCACAAAGATCAGATCAGAAATAAATGAAAAAGAAATGAAGGAAACAATAGCAAAGCTCAATAAAACTAAAAGCTGGTTCTTTGAGAAGATAGACAAAATTGATAAACCATTAGCCAGACTCATCAAGAAAAAACGGGAGAAGACTCAAAACAACAGAATTAGAAACGAAAAAGGAGAAGTAACAACTGACACTGCAGAAATACAAAGGATCATGAGAGATTAGTACAAGCAACTATATGCCAATAAAATGGACAACCTAGAAGAAATGGACAAATTCTTAGAAAAGCACAATCTTTTGAGACTGAACCAGGAAGAAATAGAAAATATAAACAGACCAATCACAATCACTGAAATTGAAACTATGATTAAAAATCTTCCACCAAACAAAAGCCCAGGACCAGGTGGCTTCACAGACAAATTCTATCAAACACTTAGAGAAGAGCTAACACCTATCCTTCTCAAACTCTTCTGAAATATAGCAGAGGGAGGAATAATCACAAACTCATTCTACAAGGCCACCATCACCCTGATACCAAAACCAGCAAAGATGTGACAAAAAAAAGAAAACCACAGACCAATATCACTGATGAGCATAGATGCAAAAATCCTCAGCAAAATACTAGCAAACAGAATCCAACAGCACATTAAGAGGATCACACACCATGATCAAGTGGGGTTTATCGCAGGAATGCAAGGATTCTTCAATATGTGCAAATCAATCAATGTGATACACCTTATTAACAAACTGAAGGATAAAAACCATATAATAATCTCAATAGATGCAAAAAAAGCTTTCAACAAAATTCAACACCAATTTACGATAAAAAGTCTCCAGAAGGCAGGCAAAGAGGACACTTACCTCAACATAATAAAGGCCATATATGACAAACCCACAGCCAACATTGTTCTCAATGGTGAAAAACTGAAACCATTTCCTCTAAGATCAGGAACAAGACAAGGTTGCCCACTCTTACCACTATTATTCAACATAGTTTTGGAAGTTTTGGCCACTGCAATCAGAGAAGAAAAAGAAATAAGAGGAATCCAAAACAGTAAAGAAGAAGTAAAACTGTAACTATGTGCATATGACATGATACTATACATAGAGAATCCTAAAGATGCTACCAGGAAACTACTGGAGCTAATCAATAATTTGGTAAAGTAGCAGGATACAAAATTAATGCATAGAAATCTCTTGCATTCCTATACACTAATGATGAAAAATCTGAAAGAGAAATAAAGGAAACACTCCCATTTACCATTGCAACAAAAAGAATAAAATACCTAGGAATAAACCTACCTAAGAAGACAAAAGACCTATATGCAGAAAATTATAAGACACTGAGGAAAGAAATTAAAGATGATACAAACAGATGGAGAGATATACCATGTTCTTGGATTGGAAGAATCAATATTGTGAAAATGACTGTACTACCCAAAGCAATCTACAGATTCAATGCAATCCCTATCAAACTACCAAGGCCATTTTTCACAGAACTGGAACAAAAAAATTCACAATTTGCATGGAAACACAAAAGACCGTGAATAGCCAAGCAATCTTGAGAAAGGAAAACGGAGCTGGAGGAATCAGGCTCCCAGACTTCAGACTATACTACAAAGCTACAGTAATCAAGACAGTATGGTATTGGCTCACAAACAGGAATATAGAGAAAAGGAACAGGATAGAAAGCCCAGATATAAACCCACGCACATATGGTTACCTTATCTTTGATAAAGGAGGCAAGAATATACAATGGAGAAAAGACAGCCTCTTCAATAAGTGGTGCTGGGAAAACTGGATGGCTACATGTAAAAAAATGAAATTAGAACACTTCCTAACACCATATACAAAAATAAACTCAAAATGGATTAAAGACCTAAATTCAAGGCCAGACACTATCAAACTCTTAGAGGAAAACATAGGAAGAGCACTCTTTGACATAAATCACAGCAAGATCCTTTTTTGACCCACCTCCTAAAGAAATGGAAATAAAAACAAAAATAAACAAATTGGACGTAATGAAACTTAAACGCTTTTGCACAGCAAAGGAAACCATAAACAAGACGAAAAGACAACCCTCAGAATGGGAGAAAATAATTGCAAACAAAGCAACTGACAAAGGCTTAATCTCCAAAACATACACGCAGCTCATGCAACTCAATATCAAAAAAACAAACAACCCAAAACAAAAATGGGCAGAAGACCTAAATAGACATTTCTCCAAAGAAGATATACAGATTGCCAACAAACACATGAAAGGATGCTCAACATCACTAATCATTAGAGAAATGCAAATCAAAACTACAATGAGGTATCACCTCACATGGGTCAGAATGGCCATCATCAAAAATCTACAAACAATAAATGTTAGAGAGGGTGTAGAGGAAAGGGAACCCTGTTGCACTGTTGGTGGGAATGTAAATTGATACAGCCACTATGGAGAACAGTATGGAGGTTCCTTAAAAGGATAAAAATAGAACTACCATATCATCCGGCAATCCCACTACTGGGCATATACCCTGAGAAAACCATAATTCAAAAAGAGTCATGTACCACAATGTTCATTGCAGCACTATTTACAATAGCCAGGACATGGATGCAACCTAAGTGTCCATCAACAGATGAATGGATAAAGAAGATGTGGCACATATATACAACACAATATTACTTAGCCATAAAAAGGAACGAAATTGAGTTATTTGTAGTGAGGTGGATGGACCTAGAGTTTGTTATACACAGTGAAGTAAGTCAGAAAGAGAAAAACAAATACCATATGCTAACACATAAATACGGAATCTAAAAAAAAATGGTTGTGATGAACCTAGGGGCAGGACAGGAATAAAGATGCAGACATAGAGAATGGACTTGAGGACACGGGGATGGGAAGAGGTAAGCTGGGATGAAGTGAGAGGGTAGCACTGACATATATTCACTACCGTATGTAAAATAGATAGCTAGTGGGAAGCAGCTGCATAGCACAGGGAGATCAGCCCGGTGCTTTGTGATTACCTAGAGGGGTGGGATAGGGAAGGTGGGAGGGAGGCTCAAGAGGGAGGGTATATGGGGATCTATGTATACATATAGCTGATTCAGTTTGTTATACAGCAGAAACTAACAAAACATCATAAAGCAATTATACTCCAATAAAGATGTTAAAAAAAAATACTCTATTTCAAGTTAGGTCAATGACTCTATGACAAGCACAAGAGTAATTAATTTGTGACTTCAGGATAAAAGGAGAAATTGAAAAGCTGAATTAAATAAAATGCACCACTAATAGTGAGATTCAAAAGAGCCACCACAGCCATTGGCTCCATGGTTACCAAAGACCCTGGAGAATGAAATCTCATAATAAAGGGTGCATTCATCACAGAGTGGGAGAGAAAGGATTCCAGGAACCTGCCTTGATTTTTATTACCACTATCATAAAGCTGTTAAAGGATTATTAATATTGATGTTTGCTCAGGGATTTCACATCACTATTTCATGCAAGTGGCATAAATTCTGCCTTCTGTGAAGCCCACCAAGCCTTTTACATAACCCTAAATGCACGGCAAGAGTTCAACCAGTAATTGTGATTTCAGATATAGTTTGTATTAGTCGCTCTCCCAACGTCTAATCACAACCATTCATGAGAAACAATAAAAGACAGGCAAGTGTTTTCAGCCAACCGTTCCCTGAGACGATCTACTTGGGTATTCAATTCCACAGATCAAATAGGTTATTACAAACATACACACAAGGGCTTGATTGAGCCCATTAAACTACTAAAATTATACAGCCGAGGCTTCCAAAACATGTTTGTTTAAACACTTTGTTGGAGATAGAAAAATCAGGTCAGACACAGACGGGAATTATTTCGGTTTACTTTTAAACCTTCTGAAGATCATCACTGACTCTCTTGGCTGCCTCCCCACCCCTTCTGCATATTTCTAGCTCAGGACACATCTGTTTTCATTTTCCTCATATTAACGTTTCTACATTTGGGGTCAGCGCTTCTCCCAACAGGAACACAAGCAAAATAGCATTTCTGGGGAAAGTACCTAAACAACTGACCAGAAAGATTTCATTTGGTCAGCTCCTACCTGAACCTGAAACCAGCTACCTAAACTAAGGCAGAACAGCCATAGAGGGCAGAGTGATACCTACATCCCCGACCTCCAGGGGATGGGTTAAAGGGGAGATGGTTTCACAGTTCATGGGAAAAATTCCAAGACCCCAGAAAACAGGCGTCAGGGATAATAACAGCACATTTACCCACAGTGAAGTTCCGCCAATTCAGAGAGTATATTCAGAGGCAGACAGGGACCTGAGGATGACCGGCCTCCATCAGAAAGAGAGGACTTCATTACTAAATACTGACAGGCTATGAACCAGAGCTGGAAGGTCACATGAAACAAAGAGGTCTTTCTAGAAATCAAGATCATAGGACCATCTTTCAGGAATGGTATCCATTGCCTTCAGGGGCTACACAGTTCACATAAATAAATGGAAAAGCCCCTAAATGGTTCTCAGCTTTTGCTGAGCATTGGAATCAACTGATGAGCTTTAAATAATCCTGATGCCTGGATCCAACTCTGAAAGATTCTTATGTGGTTGGTCTGAGATGCAGCCTGGACACACAGATATTTAAAGTACCCTAGATGATTCTGATGGGCAGCCAAGGCTAAGAGCCATGGACGTAGGACAATATAATAGGGAATACTGGGCATGTAACTCAGGGATACAAGTCATGCTTAACAAGTATTCAAATCCTTTTGTTTTTTAAACACCATGCAGGCCAAACAAACACCTCCACTGTCTGGAGCCCAGAGTTTACAAAGGCATCAAGAAAAACCCAACATAAATCTGTTCTTCTCTAGCAGATGATGATGATAAAATAAAACCATATTTTCCAGTAAATTAAGGGTATGATGATGAAGACGTTGTATTACCAATTACTGAGCACAACTCTGTACCATGCAGCATCTCCTTTAACCTTTTAATACTTAAAATATCACCCCAAGAACCATGCCTATCACATAGGAAGTGATCAATAAATATTTATGGATATATATTTTCCCATTTTACAGATGAGAAAAGAAAGACTCAAAGAGGTTAAATATTGTATCCAAAGTAACAGTTAGTACTAAAGGATCCACTATTTCAACCCAAGTCTGTCTGAATCTTTCCACATGGCTATGCTGCCTTAATCTTTGAGAAGCCTGAATTATCCAAAATCATAGGGTGAAATGTAGTTTTCAAGATGTGGTAGGGGATTTGTCCTAGATACAAGTTGTATTTGAGATACATAGCAATGGATCTCACTTCGCAGAAATAAGACCTTGCTTACTAATTTGAAAAAGCACAATGAGTTCTATGCCCAAATTACTATTTGGGTCATTTTAACAATTTTAAAGTATTTATATATGGCCAAGACATGGAAGCAACCTAAGTGTCCATCAACAGATGAATGGATAAAGATATGGCATATATACACAATGGAATATTATTCAGCTATAAAAAAAGAACAAAATAATGCCATTTGCAGAAATATGGATGGACCTAGAGATTATCATACTAAGTGAAGTAAGTCAAAGAAAGACAAATATCATATGATATCGCTTATATGTAGAATCTAAAATATGATACAAATGAACTTATTTACAAAACAGAAATAGACTCACAGACATAGATAGCAAGCTTATGGTTACCAAAGGGAAAAGGAGGGAAGGAGGGATAAATTAGAAGTTTGGGATTAAAATATACACACTATACTATATATAAAATAGATAACCAACAAGGACCTACTGTATATCTCAGGGAACTATACTCAGTATCTTATAATAACCTATAATGGAAAAGAATCTTAAAAAGAACAGATATATATGTATATATGTATAACTGAATCACTTTGCTATACACCTAAAACTAATATAACATTGTAAATGAACTAGATTTCAATAAAAACTCAAAAAATTACATATATATATTAATATATACATAATAGCCAAACAAATTCCAAGAATTAATCAATTCAAAATAAGTAAGTATTCCTGTCCTGTCCCTAGGTTCTTCAGAACCTTTTTTTTTTTTTTTTGGATTCCATATATATGTGTTAGCATACGGTATTTGTTTTTCTCTTTCTGACTTACTTCACTCTGTATGACAGACTCTAGGTCCATCCACCTCACTACAAATAACTCAATTTCATTTCTTTTTATGACTGAGTAATATTCCATTGTATGTATGTGCCACATCTTCTTTATCCATTCATCTGTTGATGGACACTTAGGTTGCTTCCATGTCCTGGCTATTGTAAATAGACTGCAATGAATATTGTGGTACATGACTCTTTCTGAATTATGGTTTTCTCAGAGTATATGTCCAGTAGTGGGATTGGCCTGGACATATATACACTACCAAATGTAAAATAGATAGCTAGTGGGAAGCAGCCACATAGCACAGGGAGATCAGCCCGGTGCTTTGTGATTACCTAGAGGGGTGGGATAGGGAAGGTGGGAGGGAGGCTCAAGAGGGAGGGGATATGGGGATATATGTATATGTATAGCTGATTCACTTTGTTATAAAGCAGAAACTAACACACCATTGTAAAGCAATTATACTCCAATAAAGATGTTAAAAAATAAATAAATAAGTAGAACATCTACTATATAAGATAAAGTAGCATAGCAGGTTTAAAATACCAACAAACTCCCAGTAACATAAGTAACTCAATAAAACAGATGCATAAATGTTTGAAAGATTAGCCATAATGAATAGGAAGAAGAAAAAAAAGAGAACAGTCAATGTATGTCAGCTCCCAAGTCATATACAAAAAACTGGAAAGGAAAAGGATAACATACACAGCCAGCAGCAGAAATACAAGCTGAATAGGTGACCTTGAACAGCTGGCTAAGGACCTTGAACTTTATTCAGTGCATGCCATTTTCACTGCCCAGAATCCCTCCCGCTTTTTACTAGTTGGGGAAATGTCTATTCAGATCTATCTTTAAAATGTCTATTCACTTCCTCTGCCCATTTTTAATCAAAAATTTTGTTGTAATTGAGTTGCATGCATATATATTATATATTTTGGATATTAACCAAATTTCCAACATAGGGTTTTCAAATATTTCCTCCCATTCCCTAGTTTGCCTTTTCATTTTGCTGATTATTCATTTTGCTGTGCAGAAGCTTTTTAGTTTGGTATAGTCCCCCTTACTGATTCTTGCTTTTGATTCTTGACTTGTGGTGTCATATCCAAAAACTGTTGCTGAGACCCATGTCGAGGACCTCTTTCTGTTTTCTTCTAGAACTTTGAACATTTCAGATCTTATATTTAAGTCTTTAATCCGTTTCAAGATAATTTTTGTGAGTCATAATTTTGTGATAAGATATGGGTCCAATTTGTTTTTTCTGCATGTGGTTATTCAGCTTTCCCAAAACCATTTATTGAAGAGAATATCCTTTCCCTACTGAGTACTGTTAGTGAAATATGAGTTGACTGCATATGTGGGGATTTATTTCTAGGCTCTCAGTTCCCTTCCATTGGTCTACGTGTCTATTTTCATGTCAGTAACATACTGTTTTAATTACTATAGCTTTGTAGTATAGTGTGAAATCAGGAATTGTGCCACCTTGGGAGAGAGGCAGCACTGGTAAAGTTCCTCTTGCCCTCTTCAGTGAATCCGAACTCATTTTTTATTGTTGTTGTTTTTTCCCAACAGAGTGCTGGAATCTCTCCTCAGGAAATCTGGACTCCTACAAAGGTTCTCTCATCCATGGGTAGCTGCCCAAGTCAGCATTCTCCAGATGAGGCTGAGAGGAGCTGGAACTGGTTCTCAGGTCATACCCAGGTGTGTCTGCCCAATGCCTGATGCACAGGTAGGCAAGACTTCCTGGGTCCCTTGGCAAATGGTGCTGGGTCCCACAACTCCCACAGAGTCACATTTTGTTCATAGGTGGATGCCAAACCATAATTGTAAAAAGAGGAGACAGAAAGGAGGGATGTCTAATGCCACCATGATACTGACCTCACTCTTGAAAACACTGTTTTTCTACAGCTATCTGAAATTATTAGCTAATGTTTACTCTAGAGCCAAAAGTAAACAGTTACTGATCTATAAAAAGATTTTTCTTTTTTTAAAAAAAATCTCATACAGAAACATCATCTTGAATGTTTCAGACCAATTCAGTAGTATAGCGCTGTGCAATAAATGTATAATGTTCAAGAGGACTCTGAAGGCTTGGGAAGATACCTGACTCTGAGCCATGAGGTTACAAATTTAGACTCCACCCAGAAAAGAGTTAATGTCAATCACTTCACTCTACCCCACCACCCCACCCAATCCCTAAGAAAAAAAAGAGAAGATCTGTCTGCAAGAATTTACTTTGCCTTGAAGAGCAACATTTTTAAACTAATAGCCGGGAAAAGGCTCACAGACAAAATACTTGACCTGTGAAATATCTCTTGCTTACTTTTAATGACTATCCTCAACTCAGGAAGTTTGTCATAATCACTCCTTCTTATTGATGTGATGGTAAATTAATCTTTGCGCTCTGTAGGGAAAAAATGAATGCACCTGAATACATGCTTACAGTTATGTTCTGAAAATCAATTTTTCTTGATGAAAGTCAGTAGATCATTCTTTAAGAATTTATATATTCTCCAGTGTGAAATTTTACTTAAGATAGAAGATATTTTTAAAAGTTATCTTGATAGACTTAAAAGAAACAATGTACAATAAAGCTTGGTCCATGTCCCGTTATAGACACTCTTCACTTTGTATAAAGATCACTAAGGCTTCACTGTTACAGATGGATAGATAAGTAGTTGAGGGTGGGTGTGGGGTGAAAGGAGAGTAGGAGAGAGGATGAGAGAGAGAGTGAATAGACAGAGATATAATTGAAATAACAATGAACTGGTATTATTTTAGCAGCTGAGAATAACCTGATGAAATCTTTCCTTTAACAAGCCAGTCTCCAACTCTGAATGATATTTGAGGAATTATAATCCCTGTGCTGGTCACCCTTGTAAGATGGCAAATGCTTCCTCCACCAACTCCTAAGTATTGTTGGGGGGGGAAAAAAAACCCCACGGGATCTCAAAACACAATCTCTGGGTTCCTATCCTGGCTCTTATGTCCTCTCATTCATTATTTCACTTCCTATTCTTCAGTTTCCTTAAATGCAAACTCATAATACTAATAATATTATAATTATAGTAGTACCTGATCATAGAGTTGCAAAGTGTTTAACTCAGTATTTCATCCATGCTACATATATTGCGTTACAGACTAAAGAAGCCACTAAATAACACTGATGAGGTGTTAGAGAGCTAATGAAAGTAACTCCTACTTATTAAGTCTTTCTAAGTTTAGACACAGTCCTAAAAGCTTGAAATGCATTGATTTTTTGAATCCTCATAACAGTCTTATGATATAGGTACTATTATTTTTCCCACTGTTATAGAGAAGGAACTGAGACTTTAAAAGTCAGTGAGAATAATGTGCCTAATTTACAAATTAAACTTTATCATTGGTATGTCTGTATGTAGAGGAAAAAAACATAGTATATATAGGGTTAGGTACTATCAGCAGTTCCAGGCATCCACTGGGGGTCTTGGAACATATCCCTGTGGATAAGTGGGGACTACTTTAGTCACAGTTCCATCTTGATATTTATAACTTATAGACTAAAATATAATAATATTGGAAAGGTGGGACATGTAAAATGTTATTATATAAGAGTACACATGACAATCACAGAACTGGAAGTCAAAGAACTATTTTTATCAGAAACAGAGATTTAACACTTTGCATGTGCATGAGCCTGATTCCCAAGGAAATATAAATGAGGAACTCTTCTGAAATTTTTTCTTACATTTGTCTTCTTGGTTCTCCTGATCTTTTCTTTAAAGTAAACTCATGTTTTGCTACTCTGTGCCAAATATTAACCAGTTTCTATGCACCTAAAAATATTCCTTCTAAGTGTTTGAATTAATAAGAGGTGGTAAACCAGTGATTGATCATAGCCATGTATTTTTTCAATGCTAAAAACATTTCTAATGTTTGAGATTAATGGAATGTCAGTTCACTTATTAAAAATATCAATTCATGCAGTTACACCTATTGATTTTAAAGAAACTTAAAACCAATTTTATTTAATTTTGTTGTAGAATGTAATTAGATTTCAAATAGGCATAATGATTAAACAAGGGATTATTAAAACATGAGTTATAACCTGTAACTAGAATCAGATGCAAGTCATCTTTTATCTAGCTATTTTTCCTTACTTAAGCTCTTCAGAAGCATTCTATCATTCTTCCTCCCAAATAGACCAATTTTGATTCTAAGACTTTGGGCATAGTTTAAAAAACTGAAACTATCATAAAGTTGTGGGGACTACTATTTTGCAAATTTCAAGCTTTATGCCTCAGTCTTCTCTTTGTAACAACATAGTCTACTACTATTTATTGAGTATTTATTAAGTGCCAGACACTGGTATATATATAGTCTCACTTACTTAACGAAACAGATCTATTTAACCCATGTTACAGACTGAGAAACTGAGGCTTAAAAGTATAAGTAAAATGCCCAAGGCCACCTATGGTGTTCATCCACCCACCTAAAAACCATCCAAACATGTAAAAAGAGAATCATCTGTCTTTATATTCAGGAAAATGTTATAAAAGATTATAAAAATGACAATAGTTTGCATCATGTTCTAGACTAGTGGTTCACAAACTTTAGTACACATGAAAACACTATGCAAATCTTGTTTAATATGAAGATTCCTAGATACTGCCACTACCACCCCAATATTCTAATCTAGTTCTGGGTAAGACCAGAGGATCTGAATTTATAAAAAGTACCTCAAGTGATTCTGATACAAGTAATTTTCAGATTCCACTTCAAAAACTAGCATTCTAGATTCCCCAAGAAAATGTCAGTCACAGAGTCAGAAGTACAGAGATTCACATTTTGATATACCTCCTCTGTTCCAAATACATGGTAATGATTAATAAAATATAATGATTCTAAAATAACCAAGCTTGAAAACAATATAAATACCTCAACAGAAATTGAATCTCTGCAGAGCAAAGCAGTGAGTGTGAAATGAAGCCCAGGGCTCACTAGCTCCCAACCCAGAGGCAGGCATTAGTGACTGGGAGTTAAACTACTATAAAGAATGAAAATTGTTGTACCAGGCAAAATGGTATCTGATGCAGAAATCATTAATAGAAGCACAAATAGACAGTATGAATATTAATAGGAAAAACTCACTGACTATATAACAATTATAAATGTATATGTACGTAACAGCCCAACCTCAAAATATGCAAAGAAAACTCTGACAGAATTATGTGTAGAAATAGAAAGATCCACTATTGTGAGTGGGAGATTTTTAACATATCTCTAGCAGAAACCAATGACTCAAATAGCAAAAAGGGTATAAGTCTAAAGATTTGACCACAAAATTAACAAGTTTATCAAATAGATATAACACCTCACAGGGAATAAAAAGAAATTCTAAAAATTGACCATGTAATAAACTACATTGGCAGACTCAACAAAATTTCGATCAGTAGTATGCTTATTTTCTGACGATATCTAATTTAATATTTGAAAGTGAAAATAAGATAATACAAGCATATGTTTATAAACCTTAAAAGGAATTAAATATAAACTGTATTAAAGAGGAAATAGCAATAAACTTGTAAAACATTTAGAAGTGAATAATAATGAAAGTGCTGTATATAAGTAATGGCATATAATTAAAGGAAATTGTATAGCTTTAAATACATTTATATACAAAGAAAAGATTAGAGAAATAAGCTAAGTTTTAAATTAAGGAGCTATAAAGAGAATAACAGACTAAACCCAAAATAAACCCCAAAATAAAAAACTGAAAGAAAATTGGAGATTAACAGAAATTAATGAAATAGAAAAGACAACAACAAAGAGCAGCAGGTCAGGGGCTTCCCTGGTGGTGCAGTGGTTGAGAATCTGCCTGCCAATGCAGGGAACATGGGTTCGGGCCCTGGTCTGGGAAGATCCCACATGCCGCGGAGCAACTGGGCCCGTGAGCCACAACTACTGAGCCTGCGCGTCTGGAGCCTGTGCTCCACAACGAGAGAGGCCGCGATAGTGAGAGGCCCGCGCACCGCGATGAAGAGTGGCCCCCGCTTGCCACAACTAGAGAAAGCCCTCGCACAGAAACGAAGACCCAACACAGCCATAAATAAATTAATTAATTAATTAAAAAAAAAAAAGAGCAGCAGGTCAAAATGTGATACTGTGTAAAAAGATTCTAACAAAAATAGATCTAAAAAGAAAGAGAGGGAGGGAGGATGGAAGGTAGCAAATTAGAGAGAGAAAGCACAAGTGAAAATATTGGGAATGAGAAGAGGAACTTAATTACAAATACAGTTTAGAATTGAAAATCACAAGTGAAATCAATGAATGAATTTATGCCAATAAACCTGAAAATGTATATGAAGCAGATCTTTTTCTTAAAAATTTACTCAAGAGAAATTAGAAATCCAAAATATATCAATAACTATTAAGGAATTTGAATGGGCAATTAAAAGACAGATGGAAAGATGGATGGTCTTATAAGTTTTCCAAACCTTAAAGAAACAACTATTTATTATGTAAAACTTTTCAGATAATAGACTAAGAAGGAAGACTAATTCAACATGTTTCATGAAAGTAGCATACACTACCCAAATCAGACTAGGTAAGTACAAGAAAAAAAGTGTTAGGCCATTCTTAATTATGATTATAGAAAAAAATTCCTAAATAAACATTAGTGAATCAAATTTAGCACATTCTTTTGCTAAAACTCTGTTTGCTTGTGATGCATCATCTCAGGGATTCAAGGATGATTCAGCATCACCAAAGCTATTAATCTCATACTCAACAGTAATAGATTATCAGGGAAAATAGTAGCATTTCAATAGATACAGAAAACCATTTACTATTATTCATTACATATTCATGAAAATATTCTTGGCAAACAAGAAATAGAAGGAAATTTCATTAACCTTAATAATAAAGAGTATTTAACAAACTAATAGCAAACATTATCCTTAATAAAGAATATTTTAGTAATATTCTCACCAAAGACAGTCTCAGAACAAGAATATTCTCTATCACTTTTGTCAATAAAAATGAGAAACTAAAATTAGAAAATAAGAAACAACACAGATTGTAGTTGAAGACAATTTTATTATAGTAATAGAAATTCAAGAGAAAGTATGGGCATAGTATTATACAGTGCTTATATAGACTAGCAAGGTTTTGAATACAAGATCAACTCATCAAAACCACTAGCATTCCCACATGCCAGTAATAACTAAATAGAAAATGTAATAGAAAAATTACATCCCTTTCACTATAGCAACAAAATGTATAAGGTATTCAAAATAAATTTAACAAAAGATGGAAAATATCTTTATAAGAAAAATATGAAATAATATTTAAGGACACAAAAGAAGACGAAATGGAAAGAACTTAACCTCCATAAAGGTACGGATTTTTTATCAGTTTTGGTCACTGCTGTATCCTCAATACCTTGTACAGTGATATCCACCTAGCACATTAGATATCCAATAATTTGTTTAATGAATGAATGCACAAATAAATAGCACAATTCTTAACAGCAAAAAAAAGAAAATGATTTAAATGTCCTTCAACAGAAGAATGGATAAATACAGTATAATCCAATAACACAACGTTGGAAATATATTGTTGAGGGGATGGGGAGGAAGGAATCTACAGAGTGTGGTGTCAGTTAAAAAGCCTGATACCATGCAAAATAATACTTATTTCACTTATGGCTAAGTACGTACATAGTAATAGAATAAAATCATGCGTAAGTAGGGTAAACATGAAATTCAAGAGAATCTTAACTCAGGGATTGGAAAAGAATGGGATGCGAAAACTAAACAGAGGATTTTATCAGTAGTTGTTTTCTTAAATATTCATACATATGACTTGCTATATTTAACATATTTAACAATAAGAAATATGTCCCTTGTTTGTCTAAAAACTACCTCGGCATGTGCTCCTTCTTGTCAGTCTTTCTGAAAGTGTTAGCAAATTGGAGAGCTTGTGTGAAAAGATTTTTCACATAGAAGCGCTAGATTAAAATTCGATCTATGGACAGGAATAAAGACACAGACCTACTAGAGAATGGACTTGAGGACACAGGGAGGGGGAAAGGTAAGCTGGGACAAAGTGAGAGAGTGGCATGGACATATATACACTACCAAATGTAAAATAGATAGCTAGCGGGAAGCAGCCGCATAGCACAGGGAGGTCAGCTCGGTGCTTTGTGACCACCTAGAGGGGTGGGATAGGGAGGGTGGGAAGGAGACACAAGAGGGAGGACATATGGGTATATATGTACATGTATAGCTGCTTCACTTTGCTATAAAGCAGAAACTAACACACCATTGTAAAGCAATTATACTCCAATAAAGATGTTAAAAAATAAATAAAATTATAAAAATAAACACACACAAAAAAATTCGATCTATGATTTCACTCAGTTCAGAACCTGCATTGATTGTACTTCAGCAGGTTGAGTGTTAAACCACATCAAATGTGTTAAGGATTCCAGATTTTGCTTACAGTATGACATTAATCAATCTCTAGTAATTCCTTGGCCAACTATCCTAGATTTTCAAAGTGTCATAACCAACTCTTTTTATCCTATCACCCACAGTTAGCTTGTGCTGTAATTTAACATAAAATTTCCAGACATTCTCACCACACGCCCTGCTGAGGGGTTGATGTGTTTTCCACGTGCAGCTTTCCAAAGAAATAATAATTTAAAAAAAAAATTACACGACTCTATCTCTGAAGCTTGAAAACTCAAAATTTTTCCTTTTTATTTTTTTATTGAAAGATAACTGACATACAATTTAACGTTAGCTTCAGGTGTTCAACATAGTCATTCAACATTTATATACATTATGAACTGATCACCACAGTAAGTCTAGTAACCATCTGTCATTATCACAGTAGTATTGACTATATTCTCTATGCTGTATTTTACATCCCCATGACTTTATTTTACAACTGGAAGTTTATACCTCTTAATTCCCTTCACCTATTTTGCCCAACCCTTCAGCCTCCTTCCCTCTGGTGACCACTCATTTGTTCTCTGTATCTGTATTTAAAAATTAAGACTTATCTTGAACTAACCTCTATATGTTATAAAGGAAGCTCACAATCTGTCTTTATAGGACATCTTTCACTCTACCTCTTTTATAAGGGTGCACTTTGAAGGTGCAAATGAATTAATTCAATATTTATTGGGAGGCAAACTCTTAAATCAATAAATATTTAATAGGCTCAAGCATTATTTTGAATGAAAGCTCTCCTGCTTGCCTAGATAGAGGAAACTGTCATTCCAAATCAGTTTCCCTCCTCCCTACCCACCACCCTCCTAAAATCTTGGTCCTGCATTTAATTTACCTTTGCAATTTCAGCAATAAGGGCCTGGTCAATTAATGAGCAGTTCCTTAACTAAAAGGTCCTTACCTGAATGAATGAGGAATAACTGGATTCATTTATTTTAAAATGCCTAACGGAAATTACTACTTGCAAATTTGTTTTTGAAAATTAACAGTGGTTTAAAGAAAAATCTACCCTCCCCGTCCACCCAAAAAAAGTAATTAGTAGCCTCCCTGGCCCACCATTTGACCTAAAGTAAGAAACCTTGTCCATGGCATTTATATTTTAACCTAAAGTTAAGGAGTCCATATCTAAATGGAAAATGCCGTAACATCAATTGACCACCCCACCATCTCTCCTATTGCCTGTGTCAAATCCTGACACAAGGTTGACGGGTGGCTCATATACCTGGCTTGCTCTGCTCTTCAGCTAGATGCAGAGATCACAGCTGCTATTGTGCATTTGGAGATGTGGATTTTAAAAATTAAAGAAAACTAATAGTGCCTTTTATGATACTGCCATAGAATAATGAGTGATGCAAAATGGCCCATCCTCCTTAAGAGAGAACCTAAAAGAAATACTTCACTTTTGGGTTCTGGTCATCCACAGGCAACAGAATAAGTATATTGTTGTCATTTATAATTTTTAAAATGAGTTGAATTATGATAGAAATTACTCCACACATATACATCATTGTCTTACTTTCATTCCCTGCCCCCATCCAAAAATATTATACATTGGTAGGGAGGTTTTGTTTAGGAGAGATATTGAGATGAGTTCAGCATGCTTCCAAGGGGTTACTAGAAGCCAACTGCCAAGGGCAGGAGATCCCAGTGGTGCTCATTACACACATATATACATTTCAATTGAACAATTATTGAGCATTTACTGTTTATCAGGTATTTTGCCAGCCCTGGAGATACTAAGATGAATAAAATGCTGACACTAGCCTCAAAGATGTCTAATTCAAGGATGTCTACTAAGTAGACAGGCAATTCCAATACAAATAATAAAAACCATAAAAGAAGATGCTAAGAAAACCAAGCTTCTCCCAGCCCCAGGAAGGGCACCTAATTCTAGCTGAAGCAATCAAAGAAAGCTTTCCAGAAGAATTCACACCATAGTAAGTCATTAGGAATAAATGAGAATTTGTAGCATATGGTTGATATGGGTAAGGGCATACCAAGGAAAGCAACTGAGTATTCAGAGAAGCACAGACACATACACTAACACGGAGCATCCAGACAGACATGTAGGGCAAATGTGAGACTTTATCCTTAAGGCAATGGAGTCCTTGGAAGCATTTTACACAAGAAAGTGAACTGATCATACACATGCTTCAGGAAGGTCACTATGACATCGGTGTGGACCATGCATCAGAGGAGGGCCATGCAAGAAGCAGGAAGAGAATTATGTGGCCAGCAATCTATAAAATGTATCAGATGTCCATCACATCAGGAAACATGTCAGACTAATTTTGCAGTAAGTTGTACTTGGATGGCAAGAGGGAACTATTTCAAATGTTGTTGGAACATCATTATAACTCTACTCTCTGTGAAAATAATAGTAAAATAATAATGAAATAATAACTCAAGAATTGTTAGTGTCTTTGATCCTCACAACCATCCTGCATGGTAGAGTTTACCCCCCGTTTTATAGTTAAGCCAACAAAATCAGAAAAATTAGGTAAATCAAGTAAGTACCCCAAATCACATACCTACTAAATCACAGAATGATAATCCAAACCCAGGTTATCTAGCTCTAAACCCATACTCTTTCCATTACACTGATTCCTCTTAAATCCTCCATCTCAGAAGGTTTATTACAGGACCATTAAACTGTGGCCTCTTGGAAAATATTCCATTAAAGTTACTACAGAATTTTCTCAGTTGCTTTATTATTTTAGTCTTCCATATATTAAAGTTTAAAACATTACTCAGAGAAAATATACTAGAAAGAAACCGGCCACCATAGTGCTGATCCAGGCCACAGGGGTTATTCTCAAAGCTAATACAACTTCTCAGAAAGAAATACTAACACTAAATTATGCTAAAAGTACTTTTGGCTCTTACTAAATGATGCATATAGAAAGGCTAGTTTAAAATAGTCACAGATTCAAGAGGGGAGAGGAAAGATACTTTACTGTCATCACCCTTGCTTAAATTGCCTGATTGGTCATGCAAAATGCAACCTATATGCAATGGATGAGTTAACATTGTTATCACAACCTTCATTTTTCCATTATCTGACTTTTATGAGTTTAAATTTGCAGTCTTAAAGGTTGCTCCACTCTAGGATTTTTGCATTTAATTAAACACAGCAATAGAGAAAAATCACATTTTTCAGATCAAGTGTTCATCATCTTAAATCGAACAATAAAAAAGATGAGTCATCACGATTCTCAAAGGAAAGCTTTCAACTTGCCCTGCTACTGTACTATTATCTTTTATAGCTACTATGAGATCTGCCAGAAACATGTGGATACAACATCTATAAAAGACAATTATTGTACTTGTTTTCAAACTTGCCTATATGTTATTCTGTAGAGTGCAAAATCAGATATCCTTGTTAGAATTTATCAATTAAGCCTTTAATAGATATAACTTTTTTTTTTTTTTTACTATTATTACAACATGTCAAAATAATCTCTCTCTTCAAAATCCCAAGAATACAATATTGTCTACAAGTCTAGCTGGATATTTTGAAATCCTGTGAAGTACCCCAGACACCAATATCAAAACCCAAAGAAACAAAATCATCTTTCTTCCTAAAATTGAGTGGGGAAAGGGATCCTTGCAGTCTGTTAGAAAGACTAAAAATTACAAATATTATAATGGCATCTCGTGGAAGCATTTAAATATATGAGGTATGCTTTTTAGTGGTTATTAAAGCATCCACTTAACTGCAATGTGGATACTGTAGCCTTAATTTTAAAGTTGACATGCAGATAAAAGTTTAAATTTCTAAACAGAGAACCTTCCTTTATTCAGTCAACAAATATTCATAAGATATCTTGTAAAACCGGCACCACTATCCCAGGCCCCATCTTCTAAGGAAGGTAACCTTTGGCCCATGAAACAGAAATTTTTACACTTCACTTGTATCTCTCTCTTTTTTTTTTAAGAATCTCCTTAGCCCCACAAGATGCTAGTTTTGATAATTCATTTTTTTAATCGCACATGGACCCTTAAAGTTTCCACTTTACTTCTCTCGTAAGACTACTGCAGGTACAGAGAAATGAGGTAGCTATGTTCCCCACAGTAGGTCAGCTGGTTACTTGTGCTTCATGGAGTGACATTGCTGAGCTATGGTCACCATGTCTCAGCATTGACTCTCTTCCAGGAAGGTTCAAAGAGATTAGCAGCCTCACAGAGGATGAGTCACACTTAACAGTCAGATGAGAGACTGATAAATAAATTAGCATGCCAATTAAATACATTACAATGAGAATTAAAACAAGTCTTCCAAGTTTACTTGAAATCCCTTGACCAGTGCATTCTGTCCCTGTATGCCACCTACTTGAGAAACCAAATTATAATCAGAAACTGGTTTAGGAAACATGAAATCTGGTCAAAGGAAGATGTGGACTTGAGAAAGAAAGGGTATTGAAAAGGAAACTCAGAGAGGTGGAAAGGAAGCCAGTGATTTCTTTGAAGACTTGGGAAAAAAAGATTTTCAAGTAGATAGAGATCAGCTTTGGTAAATGCTGTGAAAGGTGAAGTATAAACAAACAAACCAAAAATAAAAATAAAAATAGTGTTTTGGGTTTGTCTTTTAGAAAGTAACTGATAACAGACTCAGTGGGATAGGGCAGCTGGAACCAGATTATAATGGGCTGCAGAGAATGGTCCTTAAAATGACAAGAAAGCAATTATGGGACATCCTTTGAAAACGCTGGTAGTGGAGGGAAATAACAAATGGAGGGACAGGGTCTATGAGGGTTTCTCTGGATGAAGCACTCAGCCATATCTATACTTTGAAGTGTAGTGAATAATAGAGAACACAGAACAGTGAAAAAAGAACCAGCATTGATGAAATCAAGACCACCAATGGAGACATAATTAATTAGTCTTAGATATCAGAAGAGATATCTCCTCTAGGTTAAGAGGAAACTAGGTGGTAGAACAGACATAGATAAATTGGTATGGATGGAGATATAATTCAGCAAGGGGTACACCTGTCTTGACAAGTACATTTTTTTTCTGTATGGAAAAGAAATTTTGTCTCCTGAGAGAAAGGGCAATAGTAGTGGGGTGGGTGTAGAAGAAGAGCTGATTAAGGGCAGTACTGAGGCTGCAAGTCACAGTGGAGACCATCAGCTTGGTCTCAGTTCCCTCAACTCTGATTTCATCCAGCATCTCTCAGCACCTAAGATATAAGAGTAGAGAAGGCAGGAGGTTGATCCAAATCAGGGTTAACAAAATGGGTCTAGTACAGAGGGAAACACAGGGAAACTCTGATACTGAGAGTCCTGTTAAGAAAACGACTGGAGTGATATACCACAAGCTTGTAGGTAATATTTGGAAGAAATGAAGCCATGAGTGGGCAGTGCACTAAGGAGAAAATTGAGGGGTGGATAATCTAGAGAGCTTGAGGAAAACAGTCATATCTGTGTCTCCTGGAAGCAGAGCCTCTGACAAAGGCTTGTTGGTGGACAGTTTATTTAAGAAACTCCAGGGAACCAGAATGAGGATGAGGGAGAGTTACGCAGGGAAGAAAGGGAAGTCAATACAAGGATATGTTATCAAATTAATCATGGATACATATAACTGGTGTTTGATCTCATTTGATCTTCTGAGAACTGTGAAATGTGTCCGTAACTGTTCACTCAGGGGACAAAAGAATAAAGTATTTTCCATGCACTTTTGGACATCATTGGTCAAGGGTGATTCCATGGGCATTAGCTGCATCACATTTCCAATTTGCACATGCGTGAGTGCCAAACAGGTTCCTGAAACGTCCCATGCTGCAGCATCAGAGAAGTCTTAGGGAGGGAAGTGAGAGGTATGCAAAGCAGGACATGTGATGAGATGCTGGCAGGTTGTACCTCCAGAAATTTGGCCAAATCCTAACCAAAACCTCACCATAGCAGTGACTAGAGAGGTGAGTGTGAATGTATGTAAAGTGGTACAAGACCTAAGATCAAGTGTAAAGTAAGAAAGTGAGAGAGCTTGAAGAATAAAAGGCTAATGACTCCAGACGTATATCAACACTTAATATCTTAGAGCTGGAATTATTCCAGAGATTGATAAACATCTGGATGTAGCCTTGAGAGTAAATTATTGGAATTGAGGTAATCTGGGAATTCTGATTACTTAATACTGGTTATACTGTAGTAATGACCCCAAAGTATCTAATTTATAACAATGTTTTATTTCTTATTTAGACTACATGTCCATCTCAGATCAGAAAAAGCTCTGCTCCATTACACTGTGACCCATGCCAAACAACCTCCATCTGGAAAATTATAGGTCTTTTGATAGGAGGAAAAAACAGTATGGTAAACCTTGACTTGGCTATCAAAGCTTCTCCTCAGAAATGACACGCATCACTTCTTTTCACACTTTCCTGGCCAAATCAAGACATATGTCTGTGCCTCAGTTCCACAGAGCAGGGACCTATAATTCTTCCCCAGGGAGGATCACCAGCAGGGGAGGCACCAAATATGAGTGAACAATAATATAACCGACCACCGAGGCTATGTTGTGTCCTGACTCGTATGAACACTTGCTGATGGTGGGGTTGAGGTCGAACAGAAGAACAATGTCTTCACTGAATAAAGGGCAGAAAGTAACAACAATAAGGAGCTCTAGAAGGTGATTTATGAAAGGAACGCTCTCAGGAGAAAGGGAATGAGGAAATCAGATCAGGGCAGCAGAAGAAACCAAGCAAAGGTTTGACCTCAGAAGATGACTAACCTCAGTCTGAACCCATGGGGCACTCTGGAACATGAATTGAGGCAAGGGGCCAGTCCTTTGAACCTCCTGTCAGTCAGCCAGGGGCTGTGGGCTCTGGGGACATAACTTCGAGTTGCGGTGACTTTCTGGCAACATTGCAGAGCAGAGAGCAGAGATGAGCCAACACAGCACCTGGGAGATGGGTGAACAGGCCCAGTAAAGAGTATCTGGTGGGGGACCAGTGGTGTCCTTTCTGTCCTCTGATGGAGAGTTCCGAGAAGCTGTTTACACGGCTGCTCAGGAAAGAGCCCCCAGCATCAAGCAATCATTTTTATTTCATCACAGCCAGCTCCATGCCACATCCTTGTAGTGGCTCTTCTTCCTCCTTGGCCTCACTTCCCGTGTCCTTCATTCCTGCTTCCTGGGATTGTAATCTCTAGAAACAAACAAATCCACTACCTCAGCCTCGCTTTCTGGGGAACTTAAACTAAGACCACTGTGAAAGGAAGAACCAAGGAATACGGGACCTGAGAGGATATTCACTGACTTAAGATGGGGCAGCGTGTAGGGAGGGGCGTGGGAGAGAGGGAAGGGGGATAAAAGTCCTGATTTCTTTGAAGGGGCTGTGCAGAATGAGGTCTCCTGTGTGGCACTGGAGGCCTCATGAAGGTGGCCTGATTGCTCCACATACATGCAGTATTTTGCTGAGAAGTCTATCTACAGAATCCCATACCTAACACAACTCAAGGCAAGCAAAACTCAACTAGTCCAAGATTTTGGAAGGTAGAAATCTCTCAAAATATAAAACATTTTAAGATTTATCTTTCAACCAAAATTTGAGACTAGATGGTCCATAAAGTTTCATTACTTTATAATTTCAAGTCAAATATGCCTGTATATTGATAGGTGACTGGGAAAGGGTTATTTTATTTCCTGAATGCTTTCTTCTCAGAGGACTCACAAGGCTTCCCTGGCAGGAGAGAAGAGACCTCAAGTTACCTGGGGAAGCTATCAGTTTAAATCACAGTTCTTATGGAGAGTGTAAATTCCTATATGTTTACTACATGGGCCTTTGAGATAGTCCTACTTGTTAAAGTGTGAACAACTTTCAAAGAGTATAGAGAAATAAAATTTTCTTAAAGCCCCATTTGAATTGCTTCACTAGCAGAAAGTTACAGAGGTTATTATGCCTAGGTAATTGATTTACTTCACATCTACGACACATTCAATAAACACCCCATTACCAAAAGCTTCCTTAATCCTCTTCGATGTGAAGAGCAAGAATTCACTTACCAGCATAGGAAATAAGATTATTGTGCCTAGCAATACTATTATCATTAATTGTACTTGTTAACTTTTTCTATTTCACCAGGTTCAGAACGTTTCCCAAATGTTAGATCATCAAATAAAACAATGCCATATAAAGCTGACTGATGAAAAATCACTCTGGTTGTCACCAAAGGATAAAGAATGATCAGCCCAAAGCCATACAGTAAAGATATCAGAGACTGCAAGTTACGAGACTCTATCATTCCCAATAGGCAACCATTAGTCCATGCTCTGTATTATATAAAAAATATATGAACACATATTTGGACACATTAGTTATAAGTATTTAGCTATATAAACATCAGATTTTATATGCAACTCAAGTGTCTTTTCAGTGAATTTGAAAGTTTGGGGAAAAAATATGACAGAAGCTAGGCAGAATAAACAAAGATAAACAACCACCAACATAGACAGAAAATGCTCAAAATATGAGCAATTTTGGAAAGCTTATAATTTAATAAAATGTTAAACATAACTTCTAATAAATGCCTGTGGGTAGATATTTTAAAAGCTTAATCCCTTATTATTCAAAGTTCAAGGTACCCACATCTTAGGTGTCTGCATATTGTCACAAAATGCCTAGGAGAAGGGCTGCTATGTGAACAGGGCATACATTTTCTCACAGCTATAAGGATAGTGAACAGGCATGTTCATTGACAAATCTAGAACGTGTTATTAAATAGGATTTTACTATGAATTTTCCTGTCAAATTGGGGACCAAGTTTTAGTTTTTTCTTAGTGCACACAAGCAAAACCTTGGTATACAGAACATCAGTAGAAATCCTGCATATTTCTGAGACCTCTAATACCTATTTCAAATTTCAGCTCAGCGTTCAGTGACATCCTAATACTGTTCATTCATTCAGCCTGAGTCGGGGAGAGTCCACTCTGTGCCAAGCACAGGGCTCGGGATGGGGCTCATAAGGGCAAATAAAAATACTTTGCAATGTAATACATTATGTCTCTCAGGTTTATAAGAGTATAAAGATCCATAAGGAAGGGCACCATGTTTTAGATCTCCCACTGAAATTACCAGAGTGCTGAGTTCATATTAGGGGCTCAAAACTCAGAGTTGTTTTCTTTTTTAATCCTGATGGTGATTACTGACATATGAACAATGAAGTCCTGTACTCTAAGATGTGTCATTTACTAGCAAAACAAAAACAACAAAAAAAGAGTAATTCTTACAGATTATGGGACAAGATACATATATACTGATAAGCAACTTTGCCTCTCAGACACTGAGTCATCCTATTATGGGACAAGATACATATATACTGATAAGCAACTTTGCCTCTCAGACACTGAGTCATCCTATTCCTTAATTGTTACACTGCCTGGACTTTTGCTACTGCTGTTTGCCCACCTCATGAATGTAAGTGCTACAATGTCGTCCAAAGGAACTCTTCTCCCCACACTTCTTGCAGATCAACAATTTGAATTTACCAAACAGAGGCATATTTTTAGTCTTCCTACATGACCTGTTCTTTGGGCAGATTCCTTACTGCACTGTGTTATTCCATTTATTATTTATATTCTACCTACTTCCCAAAAGGATTAGAGATGGCTTAAAATATTAAAGTGTATGATAGACAAGACCATTAAAAGTAAAAAAGGGAGGTCAAAAACCGGTTCAGAGTACTGAATAAACATACCAAAAAATGAAAATGAGTTACTCTAAGAGTCACTAAATTTAGCCACAAACGTTCCCAAAGTCAAGGAAAAGAGGGAGTTTCTGCTATAACATGGTTCTCCTAGGCAGATTCAAGGAATTATATAAACTTATCTGTGGCAGGGACCACTATGTAGCCACCAAAATCTGTTGCCCTCCTCTTCTGTAGTGATAGTCTTGTGGCTGGGTCACAGGTAGTGACTGCATTTTTCAGCTTCCCTTGCAATGAAAAGAGGCCATGCAGCCAAGCTCTCACTACTAGGATTTGAGCAAAAGTGATGTGTGCAATTTCTGCATCTCATGCTTAAGAGGAATTCTATGATCTTGAACTTCTAGTCTTTTGCCTTCCTGCTGGTCAAAATGGGAATGATTAGTGTGACCTTGGAAGCTGTGAGTTGAAAATGGTGGGGCCTGGATCTCTGATTGATCATAAGGAAACAGAGGAAGTAGGAAATATAGGGTGCCTAACTGGAATAGTTTCCCAAAGTCATCAAAACACCTCAAAAGTTAAACAAAGGGGGTATTTTTGAGCTAAATCAAAAATGCTACTGAATATCAAGAGAAATGAAGTATGAGGTCATAGCTGGTATTTAGGGTCAGAATGGTTAAAGAATTAGGAAAATAGTATCAAGAAACATGACACATTCTAGCTGTCACTGGAGTCCCATGATAATGCAAATGGGCACCAGGAAAGCCTGCCCCAGTGGCCTGGCACTGCCCATTGCAAAGCTCACCAAAGGGCTACTCATTGGACTCCTTAGACCAGAGTACACAGAGTTGATCATCACATCACTCAAGTCTGATCCTAGAGAAATTTTTGAAGTGAGTTCCTTCATTGGGTGGGTCACTCCACTCACCTGGGGCATCTCTGCTGTCCATGATCTCCATGGCAATACGTGACAGGACCATGGAAGGGGAGTCCCCTTTTAGGGATTTCAAAGCTTCAGGATACCGCTTATTCTTATGGTTTCTAGGGCCTGATATTGCCTTAGAATTTAAGCCATCACACCCTATACACTAGGCCTGAGGTTTCTCTTTAAATACAATCTCCCAAAAGCCCCTGAACTCTCTGGGACGCATATACTATTCTTAAATGTGTATTTGAGCCTTTTTCTCAGCCCTAGTAAACAACACAATGAGATTTTGTTATCTCGGCCCTCAGAGAATTGCACTGAAGACCAACTCTCAGAATCAGAAAATAGCACCATGATATCAATTTCTTTTTTGGGGGAGAGGGACATTATTTAATCAATTATTGAGATTTGCACAATGTAAGTACTGATTATAAAAGTCACAAGATATTAAAAGCTTCCTCAAAAGTTTACAATACACTTTCAACACCACTGGGAATTGTTAAATGAAACAGACCTTGCTCCTGAGAAGTGAAGCCTGGATTTTAGTTTGAGAGCCAGGTCTCCCCGTCAGTCAGACCATTGCTTCCCTACAATAGTGAGCTTCTGCTTCCCAAAAGTGAGTGCCAAGGTGACTTTGATCAGGATCTGTGTGGTCAAGCACTGCCCCCTCACCTGCAACACACACACACACACACACACACACAGACACACACACACATGTCAATAAAGCCTGATTTCTATTACTGTAAACTAGACACATTTTGTTTGTTTGTTTTTGTATTTTGCTTTTCAGAAGCAAACCATCTGGAACCATCACGGAGGTACTTGGCTCAAGAAACATGTATTTTGCCAGTGGGTTAATAGCAGCTCTTCTAATTCCAGTCAACAATGTCTGTTACACAAACCCAGCACACACACCCCTCTTTACATTACCCCTACTTGAAGGCAGTGAGCTGTCTTTATACTTCCAACTCATTGCTATTATAACTCATTAAGTTGCTGCATTTAGGATAACTGTTTGGCAAAATTGCAATTTTCCTTATGCACAGTAAGTGAAAACTCTCATTATATGTTGCTACATTGGGAGCAGCCGAAAATGTTATTTCAGAAAAAGAAAAAGGGCAACATCTAGCCATCAAGAAACTTCTCTAAGTATGTGCCCAACAATCACATTATTCCTTCTGAGTTACCCAGCACCTTTCCCATGCAGAGGGAAAGCATTTCTAGTTATATCATTTAAGTTATCCTTACAAAATCTGAATAACAGAAAAGAGATATAAATATTGTCTCTGTCTTCTTTTGGGTTATGACTAAAATAAAGCCACTATTATTTCAGAGAACCAGAGCAGAAGTAGGAAGAAAGGCTGCCTTGATCTGAAGGAAGATGGGTTAGAATTGAAAAAAAAAGAAAAAGAAAATAATTAAGAACAGAGGCAGCAAGCACAGAAGTTGAATCTCCATTCTGTTGTGTTTGGCTTTGGGATTAATCTGTAACACTCGCCTCAGGAATTTCAGGTTTGAAGTTGTACAGTAAAGGGTTAACTCATCAGGCCCTGGGTATTCAAACTGAAACCACACAACTCAGATGGGACATGAACCCAACCAAAACTGAGATTGGGACTCGACCCCCCTGTCTTTTAATTGAAATTGCACATGTGGCCTCAGGGCTTAACGAAGCTCAAGTTCTTTATGTCTCAGCACAGAAGGAATTCAGCAAGTGGCAAAGTGATAGGTAAGAAGTGGATTTATTTAGAGAGATACACACTCCACAGACAGAATGTGGTCCATCTCAAAAGGTGAGAGTGGCCCCAAAATATGGGGTGGTTAGTTTTTATGGGCTGGGTAATTTCAAGGCTAACAAGTGGGAGGATTATTCCAACTATTTGGGGGAAGCGGTGGGGATTTCCAGGAATTGGGCCACAACCTACTTTTTGGTCTTTTATGGTCGGCCTTGGAACTGTCATGACACCTGTGGGTGTGTCATTTAGATACTAATATATTACGATGAGCGTATAATGAGGCTCAAGTTCTACTGGAAGTCAAATCTTCCGCCATCTTGGACCTAGTTGGTTCTAAACAGTTTACGTCATATCCTCAACGGCTATGTCATTCTTTTAAAGGTTGTACCCTGCCCCCTTCCCTCCTGTTTCAAAACCCTGTACATTTCCAAGAAAGGACTGACTTCAGGAAGACTGGCCTCTAACCAGCTCCTGGGAGATAACCTCTGATTCCTAGGAATATCCTGCCTTCTCAGACGTTTCTGTATTCCTGAGTCCTTTGACCACCCTCTATCAGTTTGACCAGATAGCTTAGGCTAACAGTGTGACTTATGGTGAATGCCTGTTTTTGTATGCCTGAGGCACTGGGCCATCCCATATTTGTTTGACCTCTGGGTGCTGAGGAGAGAGCTAGACACTGAATAGCCAAGGTCAGTCATGAAGATGCTCCATACCTACATAGCTGACCTCAGATAAAAACCCTGGGCACCACGGCTCTATGTGCTCTTCTCTGGTTGGCAACACTTCACGCATGTTCTCACACAGCACTGCTGGGAGAATTAAGGACATCTCTGTACGACTCCACTGGGAGGGGATACCTGGAAGTTTACGTCTGGTTTCTCTTGGATTTCACCCACATGCCTTTTGGACCCATGTTGATTTTGATCTACATCCTTTGCCTATAATAAACCACAACCATGAGTATGGCAGCATTTCTGAGTCTTGGGAATCCTTCTAGCAAAGCATCAAACCTGAGGGTGGTCTTAGCGCCCCCCAGCACAGAAGTGACTATAAGAGATGCCTGGAGGAACTTGCCCCCTAAATAGTTTGTGCTGACCAACCGGAAATAGAAATGTTCAAAGGTCTTCTGCTAACTGCTCCCTTGAAACCAAAGTCCTGAAATCTAATATTTCCCCCTTATAATGACTATTTCATATAACAAATGAGTCACTGACCATAGCAGGGTTTCTCACATTAGTCTAGTCCCAGAGAAACGTGCTTACCATTGGCCTTCTCCCTTTCCTCTGTCTACTGCAGAATGAATAAACATTCAGGACTCTCAAATGCAGGATCCCACAAGCTTATAAGTAAAGAAAAGGACTGTGAACTCTATGGCACTTCACATCCCCTGGTCTTTTTTGTAAAGCAAATAACTTTTTTAGACCATCATAAAATTTACATGATTCATAAGACACAACTTTGATATTTTATATTGTATTCTTATACAAAAGGTATTAAACTCTCCAAAATATTGAAAAATCAGAAGAATATACAGAATTAGACTTTTGTCCTATGTGGGTTAAAAGTTTACTTATGCTATATTTTAAAAAAGAAATGAGGAAAGTGAAGAAAGAGAGAAATAAACTCCTAAATAACCAGAAAATGAACTCTCCTGCTTCAGCGTGCCCAAACTGGCTCTATTTTCTATAAAAATCCCACTTTGAAATTGCAGATTTCCTTTAGAGTTATGCTAAATCTCCCTACTTCTGTCCATCAGTTTCTGACTTTCCCCTCTTCGTTAATCACAAAACTTCTTCTTAGGATAGTTTTTGTCTAACATACAATTCAGAAATCCCTACACTCCCTAGGACAGGAGCCACTATCATTTCCCAACAAGTACAAAGTATGAAAATACCATTTGACCTGGCAGATCCCATAAAACTTGTGACCTTAGCCTGAGCAACACAAGTCACCAGAGGAGGCTGCAAAGAGTGGGGACTCAGACTTTTTAACCCAGGCCCAGCTCAGTCTCCACCTTGGCTTAATGCTAGCCAAAATTAACATACGTGTTTCACGTTGGAGACAGAAAACGTAACTGCTTCCCAACTGGAAAAGTGTGTTTTGGTCTCTTTTTAATTTTCATGCGTAAAGGATACAACAAGTGAATAACAAATATCTCAGAACATAAGTTCTCCTACCAAAGTACAATAATATTAGTAAATCCATCATGAGCCTTGAAATGCTAGGCAGCATTAAAAGTCTGGCCACCCTAGCCTTGCCTAAAAGCTACAAACAACCTCTGTGCTTGAAAAGACTATGAGTCTGTTTTACAGCCTCAGTAAGAACAAAGAGCTAAACCAATCTATAGGCCCATTACCACTTAATGAACTTGCATTTAAAAAGCACTAAACCTAATGTTGGAAAAAACTGCCTCTTCCTAGGGTACAGTTTCTGAAAAATCACAGCTGTAGAGTCCCATCAGCTAATCTGTCTACAATCAACTTCAAACAAGACTTTCCCTGAATAAAAACTAAAAAGCCAGAGGGCAGAGAAATACCCCCAAGTTCTTATATGTCAGTAAAGAAGCAAGTTTGGATTTCAGAAGAATGAAAAAAGCAGCCATCAACTGACAGCTGCCTGGTTGGAATGGAAATATTGAGGTCTATTAAAGAGTTACGGCTGTAGAAGTTTGATGTTACTGGAGCTCTTTGGAAACCATAGAACAGATCAACATTCAAACAAGAACTGAGGTGGACAAGAAGTGCAAAAATAATTTTTAATCTGCTCACTCAGATCATTGGTTTGATATCTGACATCATGTCCTCAAGGCAGAATAGCTTTAACTGTCCATATGTTTGCATAATGACTTCCTGGTTCCTTTTGTTCTTTCTCTACTCATTGGTTTAGAATACTTCTGCTATTTTCAAAAATCCTCAAATGGGAACTTAGCCCCCGAGAGATAAAATTTTGGTAAGCTGAGACATTCAAAACACGTTGTCTAATTACTGGTGGTGTTAGAAACCCTTGGACTATTAAGGGGAAAAAAAGTTTCTAGATCAGATAAAATTCTCCTTTTGTCTGTTGCCAGGATTGTGGGGATGGAGTGACTGGACAGATACTGGAGTATATAAAATAGTATCAGAGCTTAGAAAAGTGTGGCAATCTCAATAAATGGAGACTTAAACCATGTCCATAGATTAGAAATCTTAGTACTTTTAAGATGTCCACTCAACCCCAAATTATCTATAGATTAAGTCTCACATGGAGTTTTGGAGTGATGTCAGCATCATGGTGGCATTAGATGAGCCAGTGGGAAAGCATTACCCAGCAGATTCCCCCAACTAGCCCAGAGTCATCCCCAGCATCCTGTGTGTCTCACCCACACATCCCCCTACTCTGTGGCAGACTCCCTGGGCACTGTCCTGAGAGTGGTTATGAAGGCTAGCTTCAGCAGACATCTACAGAGCACACACACAGAAAGCAGGCCAGAGAGAAAACACAAACTTGAGCTGTAACGCCACCTTCAGGAAAACAAAAAAGAAGCTATCAGTAGCCAGGCTGGTTCTTGTAGGATCAAGAAATACAAGCCTAAGAATTCAGCCACAAGAGGGAACAAGAAGCATGGAGCAGATGTTTCTATACAAGGTTAGAGAAGCCTCAGAATCTTTAGCAGGACTTATGGAAGGTATTTCTCCCCTGAAGGAAGTTAGTAAAGATTAAGGAGGTAGCTGCTACTTCAAATGCAAAGAGAGCAGTGCCAAACTCCAAGGAACATGAAAAATCAAGGAAACATGACATCACTTTAGGATCACAATAATCTTCTAGTATCTGAACCCAAAGACATGTAGATCAATGATTTACCTGATAAAGAGTTCAAAATAGCTGTTTTAAGGAAACACAATGACTAAAAGAAAACACAGAGACAATTCAATGAAGTGGCAAAATAATACATACAAAAAATGAGAAATGAATCAAAGAGATACAAATTATTAAGAAGAACCAAACAGAAATTCTGGAGTTGAAGAATTCAGTAAATGAAATGAAAAATACAATGGACAGCATCAACATAAGAATAACCAAACAGAAGAAAGAATAAATGAGTTAGAAGGTAGGAACTTTGAAATTACCCAGTTAGGGTAGAACCAAAAAAAAAAAAAAAAAAAAAAAAAAGAGAGAGAGAGAGAATAAAAAGTAGGACATCATCAAAAGAACCAATGCACAAATTATAGGAATTCCAGAAGGAGAAGAAAGGGAGAAAGGGACCAAAAAGATTATTTAAAGAAATAATGGCTGAGAACTTTCCAAGCCTGGGGAAAGACTTGGACATCCAAGTTTTTGAAGCTAACAGTTCACCAAATAATTTCACCCTGAAACAATCTTCTCCAGACTCATTATAATGAAACTGTCAAAAATCAAAGTCAAAGAGAGAATTCTAAAAGCAGCAAGAGGAAAAAAAGTGTAACCTACACAGGAACCCCCATTTGGTTATCCGTTTCTCAGCAGAAAGAAATCTTACAGGTTAGGGGACAGTGGAATACTATATTCAAAGTGCTGAAGGAAAAAAGCCTGCCAGTAAAGAATACTCTATCCAGCAAAGTTATCCTTCAGAAATGAACAAAAATAAAGACTTTCCTAGGCAAACAAAAGGTGAGGGAATTCACCTCACCCTGCCTTACAAGAAATGCTGAAAGGAGTTCATCAAGTTGAAATAGAAGGATGCTAATTAGTAACGTGAAAATAATATGAAAATATACAACAAACTAGTAAAGGTAAATATATAGTCAACTTCAGAATACCCTAATAGTGTGATACGGTGACGTGTTAACCACTTAATGATAGTATAAATGTTAAAGGACAGAAGTATTAAAAATAACTATAGCTACTATAATTTGTTAACAAAAAATATTAAAAGAGATAAATTGTAACACTAAAAACATTAAATGGAGAGAGTAAGAGGGTAGAGTTTTTGTTGTTATCAGCATAAAATAGATTGTTACATTTACAAAATGTTTAATGTAGGCCTCATAGTAACCACAAAGCAAAAACCAATATTAGATCCACAAAAGATAAAGAGAAGGGAATTGCAGCATACCACTATGAAAAATCACAAAGGAAGGTAGCAAGAGAGGATGAAAGGAACAAGGACCTACAAAACAGTCAGAACATAATTAATAAGATGGCATTGGTAAGTACTTACTTATCAATAATTACTCATTAAATGGACTGAATTCTCTATCAAAAGGCACAGAGTGGCTGAATGGATTTAAAAAAACAAGACCCAACTGTATGCTGCCTACAAGAGACTCATTTCAGCTTTACGGACACACATAGGCTCAAAGTGAAAGTATGGAAAAAGATATTCCAGGCAAGTGGAAACCAAAAGAGAGCAGGGGTAGCTATAGTTACATCAGACAAAATAGGTTTTAAGCCAAAAATGGTACCTAGAGACAAAGGTCATTATATTATGACAAAGTTATCAAAAAGATAAAATAATAATAAATATATTCACAACCAATATCAGAGCACCTAAATACATTAAACAAATACTAATACATCTAAATGGAGAAGTAGAAAAAATCTAATAGTAGGGGACTTCAATACTCCACTTTCAACAAAGATTAGATCATCCAGAAAATCAACAAGGAAACACTAGACTTGAAACACACCTTCGACCAAAGGGACCTAACAGACATATATAGAACATTCCATCCAACAGCAGCAACACACACATTCTTCTCAACCACACAGGGAACACTCTCCAGTATATATCATATGATAGGCTACAAAACAAGTCTTAGCAAACTTAAGAAGACTGAAATAATACCAAGTATCTTTTCCAGTAGTACAAAACTAAAAATCAATAACAGAAGGAAAGCCATAAATTTTACAAATATGAGGAAATTAAACAACACTCTCCTGAACAGTGAATGAGTCAAAGAAGAAATTAAAAGGGAAATCAAAATATCTTAAAACAAATGAAAATGGAAATACAACATACCAACACCTGTGGGATACCGCAAAAGCAGTTCTAAGAAGGAAGTTTATAACAATAAATGTGTATACTAAGAAAAAAGAAAGATCTTAAACAAAATAATCTGACACCTCAAAGAACTAAAAATAGAACAAACTAAGCCCAAAGGTAGCAGAAGTAAGGGAATAAATAGAGACCCAAAAAAAAAAAAGTCAATGAAACTAGAAGCTGGTTTTTTGAAAAGATAAACAAAATTTACAAACCTTTAGCTAGACTACCTAAGAAAAAAAGAGAGAAGACACAAATAAATAAAATCAGAAATGAAAGAGGAGACTTTAAAATGAATACCACCAAAAATACATAGATCATAAGACACTACTGTGAAAAGCTATAAGACACCAAATTGGCTAATCCGGAAGAAATGGATAAATTCCTAGAAATGTACAAAGACTGAATCATGAAGAAATAGAAAATCTGAATAGATCAATAATGAGTAAGGAGATTAAATCATTAATCAAAAACCTTCCAACAAAAAAAGCCCAGGACAAGATGATTTCTCTGGTGAATTTTTGCTAATATTTAAAGAAAAATTAATGCCAATCCTTCTCAAACTCTGCAAAAAATTGAAGAAGCTCACATAGGAGATGGCAGTTAAGAAGATGGACTTAAAAGTTTGGAGGATTTTGAGAAGTGTGTCCATGACTAGGGAGGGCTGGCAGTGGTGAGCAGGATAAGGGTGTGGGAGGGCCATATTCCTGGCAGAGGTTAGGGCATGATCACACACCAAGCACAGAAGAGCTCAACAGAGGTATGGGAAATGGCAAATGAGTAGAACTGGTTTCAAGCCCAAGATTTCCTCATGGAATAGTAGGAGACAAAGTGAGAAGAATAGGGTGGGACTTTAATTGTGGAAGGCTCTGAATGCCAGGGATGGGCTTTCCTCTAACAAGTAGTTTTCAACTCTGTCTGCACATTAGAATCATCTGAAGAGCTTCTTAAACACTCCCACCAGACCATCATCATCAGAATTCCCAGGCATGGGACCAGATGATTCTGATGCAGTCAGTTTACGAACATCAGTTCTAGACAGTGGCTATGACAAGGCCAAATATTAAATCCAACCCTTGCAACATGAGACAAAGAAAAAGCTTTCCCTTTGATCTTCTTCCAGAACAGCCACCCTGATCCATGCCACCATCATCTCTCTCAACTGTGGGTTTGACTCTTGCAGTAGAGGCTCTGACCCACTAGAATAGCCTGTCAAGTGGCCACTCCACCTCTGACAAGATGTCACCTCTGATAGCAAAAATCTCACTGTCTCTTAAGACATGTTCCAGTTTTGAGAGATCTAGCTGTGAGAGTACCTCCTGGTATTCAGTTGAAATCTATATCCCAGAAATCTCTACTGGCTGATCCTGGTTTTCTCCTCTGAGGTTGTATAAAACAAACTGAAACCATTTACCATACAAAAATTTTGAAATACCTGAAAATAGCTAACAGGCCACGCCCCTAACTCTACTCAATACATTAAACATCTCCAACTCTTTCAGTTCTTCCTCCTGTAATCTGCTTTCAATTCTCCACACCATACTGATCAGGCTATTCTGAATACACACTAGTTTGCCATTGTCTTTCTTAAACTGTGACATCCAGAACTGGACAAAGTACTGCATATACAGTGAGACTGACATGTTAAGAAAAGCACAGATTGCTCTTTTGATTTTCACATTATTTTAATGCATCTGGGGTTGACTTGGAGGTACTACTGGGACATGCACACTGAGGAGGTGGGCAAGGTTCACTTCCCTTTACATGTTAAGTCCCACATTCTAAATCTTCATCTGCTCCAGAAGATCCTGATATCTCTGCTGTTGGGGAATACCACACTATGGGTGAAACTCCTGTGATACAGTTTTTCCTCTGACTCCATCTCTTCCCATCATTCCTTTTTATTCCTAGCTCTGATTCTCCTCTCTAGCCTCAGAATCTTCAATTTCCTGGATCCTCATTTTTATGATTTCCTCAGGTTTCCTCTTTATTCTAGATAATAAGCCAGAAAAGAAAGAACATATTGTTAAACATTTTTCACTTTCTCCTCAAGTCAGGAAACCAAAAGTTAAGTATGGTTTAGTACACTTCCCACGTTGGCTGTTCCTCTTGCTTAGGGCTGGGTTCAATATGCACCCTACGTACAATTACAACCCTACCCCCAATGACCCTAATCCATCTTCCCTGCTTTATTTTTTATATAGTACTTATCTAACTTATTGAATAGTTTACTTACATTATTTACTGTCTGTGTCCTCCTACTTGAATGTAAGCTCCATGGGCGGGAAGGGGAGAATTTTCACTATTTTGTTCACTGCTATATCTCTAGTGTCTAGAAAAATGCCTGACCTATTCTAGGTACTCAGTATTTGATACTGAGTTTGTTAAGTGAATTTCTTTGATATATCCCACTGATGTCTGCCAGGTCAAACTAATTGTGTTTATTCCCTTGTGCTAGACTCTACTTCTGAATACTTTCCAACTTTGCATTGGATATCAGGCCAGGTAGGTTGGACTGTCAGTTGCTGGCAAAACTTTCATCAGTTACCACTAGTGTGACAGTTTCTCCCAACAGCTAGCAGATAGCAACTCCCTCTATCAAAGCAAGTCATGGAGATTACTGGAGAATTGTTCCATTTTTTTCTACCATTCCTTCTACTCAGCTGCTATAAGTTCAACTGCACTAATTCATCCAGAGCTCTGATCAATCCATGATCCCCCCACATTGGGTTGCGGTACTTTGTCAACATTGCCAAGTTCCAAGGCCCGTGGATTCTTACAGTTAAGACATTAATTCTCTTAAATCTATGACATGGGTTCCTTCTCATCTTACCACTTTATTATGCTGGATCTTCTGGGATTTCCATCAGTTACATTTCAAAATGCTTGAACTTAGTTTGATTTCTTCCCTCATATTTCAACACTGCATTTGTCTTATGTGCGCATCTGTTGCAAAGTGTGCCATTAATATAAAAGGTATGCTCAGGTAAACAAGCTACATAAGACAAATCAAAAGCAATTCCTAGTCCTGTAGGTGTTGAAAGTCCAGTTTATCACCCTGATTCTTTACTCCAGGGAGCCAATTCAATGTCCTCTTATCTACCCTGGCACATCTGGGTGAACCAACTTCTAGAAAAGTCAACAGGAGAAACACTTTTGAAGGACATACAGAAGTCCCAAGACACTTTTCAAAACACAGTGGAAGGGAACAAGACAGAGTAGACAACATCAATTTCCTATCCCTCTTAAAATTCTGAAGATGTGCCTAACACAGGGTCAGAGATAAAACAGACCGGGAACTGTAAAACTAAAGAATGCTTAGGGGAGATATGTGTGTGCACTGTGAGGAGTAATGGTCAAACCCAATAAGGAAGAGAGGGAATATTAGTTTGATTTCTCTGTGGCTAATAGAGAAATATGGTTACTTTGCATTAGCCATAAGTGCCATCAAGCAATTGTACTATTTCAAGAACTTTTCCTGATTTTCCATAGTCATGACAGAAAAATACTTCTATGAAATTCTTTCCATGAGAAGCATAAACTATGCTTGACCCAGTTTTCCTAGCAGAGCTAGGGCATTCCACAAGCAGCACTTGAAAGGCTCAGAATTACACAGCCTTGACCACAGTGTTGATCAAAGAGTGGCCCTCTGGTAAAACTGAACCAAACACAAAAATCTAAACTGAACCCTCCCATGGTTCAGTATCCCTGGGGTGAAATTTTGCCTGAAGCCCTTACTTTGGCCACTCTTGAAGTTCAGAATATGAGTTTTAGGCTGCCGAATAGTTTGTGAAAATTAACGGGAAAATAATGAACCCTCAAATGAGTGGAAGTCCTGTGTCTCTGTCTTCCAAAAGACAACATGGTGTGCTGTTATCTTCATGTGGAGCAGGAGACTGACCAGTGAGTTCAATGCTTTGCCTGTATTCAAAACACATCTCTTTTCATCAAACCAGAATTCATTGCTGCTGTTGCCTCCTCCTCCCCAAGTTATCAAAGCTTTCAATATGGCACAATTACACCACCATCTCCCTGGAACACTGTAAAACAAGCTCCCTGAGTACCCTTCCATTGCTCTCAAAGTCAAGCTCTCCGTTCCCTGTCAGGGGTCCGTGGCACTACATCTGGTCTTTGTTTGAATGGGATTATGAAACTTTTAGAGAACAAGGAACACACTGGTGAAGGTTAAAGAGGTACCATATTAAATCTACGGCAAATGAAGATTTAACTCCAACTGCAAGCGGTAGTATTTACTGAACCATAGACACTAGTTTTCTGTACTCATGTTCAGAGTTATTAATACTGGATTGCTACTGCTGTACTTTTAAAATTATCACCGAAATGTGATTTCACTGCTCGTGATGATGTAATTGCTGAGAAGCTGGGTGGGTAGTAATTATACAATGCAGTGTATGGAACTGAGCTAATATCCTGAAATCTTTTTATTGTTTGATTTTTTTTTTCCTTTCTTGTAATTAATTCCACTGATGTTCATTTTATGGTTTAGATAAAATAAAATACAGCATCCATATTCCCTTGCTTAGCCCTGGAGAGTGGAGGAGTGTGAGAAAGGAGGTGGAGAGGATCTAAACAACTCAGATTATTCTGAGTTCCAGGGGAGCACACACTGAAGTGCTGATACATTACACCATTGGTCATTTCTCCATTTCAACCACCAGCAAGCCATCAGCACTACATGCAACTGCCAGTTAACATACATTTAATATATGTGTGTATGTATGTATGTGTATATATACACATATTTAAAGGTACAGGGCATGTTACCACCTTATTTGACAGATCCTAAATAGACTCTCATTATAATCCATATAAAGCACAGCTAGAAAGGAAAATTAAAAATATTTAGAAAAATACCTGCCATGGGCAACCACAAATTAATTTGCTATTACTGTTTTAAATTTGGCTTCATATGCAAATGAAGGCCCATGTCTGTTTGTCAAAAGGATTAAATTTGTAAGAGTTGATGAAAGGCCCAGATTTCATGTAGCATTGGCCCCTACTGTTTGCTCAGTGGTAATTTAGACTTATATCTTTGTCTCAGTCACGTATGTGTTCAGCCAGAGTGGTACAGAGAGTGTAAAAGCCTGGGCTTGGAGCCAGTCTGCCTGGGCCTGCAGCCTGGCATGGCCACTTACTATCTGTGTGATGTGGGAACATGATTTAACCTCTATCATATTTTCCCCATACGTAGAAAGAGGATTAATGGTATCTTTCTTACAGCATTGTTGTGAGTATTAAAGGAGTTAATATATGCAAAGTACTAAGAACAGTGCCTGGCACACAGAAAGCACTATTGAAGTGTTAGCTATTATTGATTGTAAATAGAAATGATCTCTAGCTAACGTAGGCAGAAAAGGAATATATTGAAAGGAAATCAGGTAGCTTGCAGAATTGACAGAAAAGCTGGAGAAAGCACATAAAATGGGCGGAAACAAAGGCATCGATGCATTAGGATTCCCAGGCTGTGCAGAACGTCACTGCCAACAGTACCATCCACATCACCACAGGACACTGTTACTGCTGGCACTGCGTGTGGCCCGTTAACCACTGAATGCTTTATGCTGCCACAAATAAGTCCGAATTCATCCTTCCTCCTTCCATCACCCACACCAGAGTCAAAGTCCCAGGCAGGACCTTCAGTTAGTCAAGCCTAGTTCACATGGCTGTATCCAATGGACCATGAGTATGGAGGGGTATTCGCTCCCTTTAGTTATGGAAGTGGGAGATGCAGCTGTCTCCCACCAAGATTCAACCATATGGGATGCCCCAAAACAGGAAGGGAGCTTGGATGTGAGGCAGAAAAAAACAAAAGTCTACTACTGTGTTAAATTGCCTGGAAGAGAACTTACCCGAGATTCCTGACCCATCAAGGAAGAGAAAGAAGAATGACTGTGAGATCTGGAAAACTGAGATCAAAATCCACGTCACAAGAGTTCATGGAAGAGTCACAGAAAAAGAGAAAGAAACTAGAAGCTGGCCATTAAGTAGGAACTATCAGTGTAGAGGACAAAGAAATTCAGCCTAGAAGGCAGTGGAAATAGGGAGCACAGGGGTCTCCCAGAGTCAGAGAAAAGGAGCCTAGTCTAGAGCAGTGATTCTCAAATATGCTGGTCTTGGGACTCCTTCACAATCTTAAAGATTACTGCAACTTCCAACATCCTTTGTTTATGTGGAGTTTCATGTGGGTGTTTACATGGATATCACTGGATGCTTGCCTTACTGAAAATTAAACCAATAAGTTTCAAGCATTATATTGTCATTTCAAAATAATTAAAATAAATACATTATATGTTAACATAAATGACATATTTTCATGAAAACAACTATATTTTCTTCCAAAAAAATGTAATGGGAAGAGTGGTACTGCTTTATCTCTTTGTGACTCTGGCTTATTAGAATTCTAGTCTCTAATAAAAAAATGATAGAAATGAATTTATTTACAAAACAGAAACAGACTCATAGACTTCAAAAACAAACTTATGGTTACCAAAGGGGAAAGGTGAGGGGGATAAATTAGGAGTTTGGGATTAACATATACATACTACTATATGTAAAATGGATAATCAACAAGGACCTACTGTATAGCACAGGGAACTCTGCTCAATATTCTGTGATAACTTATATGGGAAAAGAATCTGAAAAAGAATGGATACATGTATATGTATAACTGAATCACTATGCTGTACACCTGAAACTAACACAACAGTGTAAATCAACTATACTCCAATATAAAATAAAGATTAAATTTAGAAAATAGAAGTCTCCACGGGGCCCAGGGACTGGCCAGGCCACGGCAGGTGTTGTTTCTCTTTCAGTTTCCTTCCCTCTGAGGCCGGCGTGCTGGCGGTGAGGAGCAGCGGTGGCGGCAACCCCAGGATATGGAAAAGCAGAACCACCAAAAGCAGTGATGACCAGCGATTACATGAGAAGTCTGGATGTTAGTTCTAATGCCTCGGGACATGCAGTTGGGAACTCCACACCAGCTCCTGGGATCAGACTCTCATCCACTTAATACCCCTGTTTGCCTGAACTACTAGAGCCAGTCCTAGCTAACCACAAATGGCTACCCAAAGGAAACACTTGGTAAAAGATTTCAATCCTTACATCAGCTGCTGTATCTATAAAGGGTACCTGATCAAGCCAACTACAGTGATGGAATGCCTCCACACCTTCTGTAAGACCTGTATCGTCCAGCACTTTGAAGATAGCAATGGTTGTCCAAGGTGTGGCAACCAGGTTCATGAGACAAACCCGTTAGAAAGGTTGAGCTTGGATAACACATTAGAGGAAATTATATTTAAGTTGGTCCCTGGACTACAAGAACAAGAACTTGAGCGTGAATTTTGGAAGAAAAACAAGCCTCAAGCAAATGGACACGATGATACTTCAAAAGCTGACAAACCTAAAGCAGATGAAGAAGGTGATGAAAATCAAGATGATAAAGACTATCACAGTGCTTCCCTGGTGGCGCAGTGGTTAAGAATCTGCCTGCCAATGCAGGTGACACAGGTTCGAGCCCTGGTCCAGGAAGATCCCCTATGCCGTGTAGCAACTAAGCCCGTGCACCACAACTACTGAGCCTGCACTCTAGAGCCCGCGAGCCACAACTACTGAAGCCCACGTGCCTAGGGCCCGTGCTCCGCAACGAGAAGCCACCGCAGTGAGAAGCCCACGCCCCCAAACGAAGAGTAGCCCCCGCTCGCCGCAACTAGAGAAAGCCTGCACAAAGCAACGAAGACCCAACGCAGCCAAAAATAATAAATAAAATAAATTTTTTAAAAAAAGAGACTAACACAGAATTGACCCACAAATTGCTATATGTGTAGATCGTTTACGAAATAATGGACAATCGGGACAATGCAGTAAAGGGTTTAATGAAGGAATTCATTCGGTTTTCTACACGTGTAACTGTGGGAACTATTAAAAAATTTCTAAGTTTAAAACTAAAACTTCCAAGTTCTTATGAGTTGGATGTGCTGTGCAATGGTGAAATTATGGGGAAGGATCATACTGTGGAGTTCATCGACATGACAAGATGGTGACTAAGAGGCGAAAACTTTCGGTGTCTGAACTGCTCAGCTTCACAAGTCTGCCCTCAGGATGGCCCTTGGTATCAGTCATACCCCATGGTATTGCAGTATCGACCAAGAATTGATTTCGGTTAGACCAAGGGGCCTAGATCCCACTGAATGAATCCTGCACTATGTGTTTACTCATCAACAGATCGCACAGTGAACGGTGTGTGGCCTAGAGGGACACAACCAGATTTTCAGCATGCGAATAAGGCTATTGTCTGTCTCTAAATTGTTCAGTTGCATTTATGTTGTTTCTATTAAGAGCAAACCAAGTGCCATTCTGCTACTGAACCATCTGCATAAGTTATCTGTGCTGTCTCACAGTGTACAAGTCACGGTGGAAATCAGTTAGATATGCGGCCATGATTCAGCCTTCTAAATATTTTGCTTGCCTCTTCTAATGTTTGATTACACTAGTAACATGCCTCAATCTTTGTGGTGTTGCAGTTTTCACCTACTTACTATTTGATTAATTCTTGTTTAAATAGAGTACTGTACAAGGAACTAATAATTATTATATCTTGAAATTATTTTGTATGGGAAATATATTTAGAAAAGTGGTCCTTGAGCCACTGTCCTTTTCTCAGTAAGCTTTTTGTGTGCAAAACAGTTCACTCTTCAGTGTGCAAGTCCTTTTGGGAAGAATTCCAATTGTTCTTTACTTTAAAGTCCATTATAATTATAGGCATCTTGCGTCATCTGTCTGTGTAGTCTACCAGTCGCACAGGGAGGGCCTGTTCACCCTCCAGAAAATGTACGTGACTTCTTGGAGAGCTGAAGTGAGATTCGCAACCATTTGAAATGTTGGCAGCTGATCACATTTACTTCTAACAAAATTAATGTATAAGTGAGGTTAATCTTTCATAACGCCTTATGACGAGTCAGTGCTGCTTCATGAAACATCGCGCATCGTTATATTGTGGCTTTTATCTAATGAGTACATTGTTTCCCTTTTTCAGTTGGCCTTAAGTGTGTGTCATTGTGGCATGCAGAAGGTTATGGTGATTTAAGTATTAGGATTTTTAGGGCAGATAACATTAGCTATTTTATGGATTTCAAAAATCTCAAAGCAATTGTAGATTAAAACTGTTAGTAACCTGTCACATTTCCATACCATATGTATAAAATAGAAAAAACGCAGTGTCATGGATAAATATGCTTAACCAGAATTAATGGTTTCAGGATATTTCATTTTAGATCCTGTAGTAATCGGGGGAAATGGGATTATCGTTTTATACATAAGTTCTTTAAGGTCAGAGCTATGATAATGTCCTTGATTACTTATGGAAGCTGATTTTAATTGACTCAAAATGAATTAAGAGTGCGTTTTAAAAACCACAAATGAGACCTGGATGTTTTTGGGTTCCCACCCAAAACTTACAGCCTTAAATGAATTTTATATACATGATCTCATTAAATTTGGCCTGCTGCCTCATCTTATGTAATGTCACTATTTTCCAAGGAAACATATAGGAAGCATTTATGGCATTGAGAATAGTTTTATATAAAATTCCTTTATTTAATGTTAATGTATTAACATTTTTATTGAAATGCAAGGAATATGTGCCAAAACATGTGAAAACCTTGCATAAAGAAGGGCATCAGTTATATGGGGAAAGGTACACATTTTATGATGGTCCTAAGTAACGTGGTATTACTATTAGAACCACAGACTTCTTCATATACTCAACTATGGTTTTCTAAGTATTTCTATTTTCATGTCTAGTAATACACTAATCCCTAGTTAATTATCCCGAGTCAGGTTGTGGAATTTGTAAGAAACCAGGTATAGAAAAATTTAAAGGCAAAAATATACAGGTGGTTAGTTTTACAAACTTGGGGTGCTAATAAGATAAACTCCTTATACAAATAGCCTATAGGAATAATCATCTGAATCTGCAAAACTGGAGAATAAAACTAAATTAAGTTTTTCTTTAATCTCTTGTTTCTTAAGCAACAAACTGAAAGAACTTTACTTCCATAAAAGATTTTGTAATCTGTTTTGTCTGCTCTAGATATCATAGATGCATAAGGGTCAAGGAACCTTGGATCTAAAGAAGGACTGTGCTTTATAGACATCACTTTAACTGAAGTAATTACATTAGTTAATAGAAAAATCCAAATATGGCCCTTTCTCCAGATTATGCTTTAAAGTATAAAAACACATAAACTAAAAGTTTCACTGATGAGGCAGTATTAGGTCATTCAGTCAGGGGTCCAGATACGTTGGGGTGATGTCTTTTAACTACTTTTAGAAAAGTATATTTCTTTATTCATTAAAAATCTATCCCATATTAATAGGCCACATTTTATAAATGTAATGAGTTTGCTCAACTATATGTAACTTGAAATGATTCTTTAAGGGAAGAAAAGTATGTTATATAATATTGTGAACTGTTTAGCTTTACTGAACTATTTAAGAGAAAGTGCCTAATCGCTAAAGCGCATTTCTGTTTTAGATTTACTGCATATATTTTGAGTTTTCTGTCCCTGTCTCTTATCAATGGTCTTGTATCTAAATAGGCTCTTGTAACTTACAGTAATCTCTTTTTGAAAGATTTTCATAAGAAAATAATTATCACCAAAGACATTTTACTGTTAATAACCATGTTAGAGAGACAGTTTAACTGTTTGGAGGTTGGAAATTTTTAGACTGCAATTTACTTCTATATAATTAGACAATAACCTTGAGTAATTGCTAAAATATCACCAAAGAAAGGCTTTAGACTTAATTTTCATGGTAAGATCAATCAAATGCAGGTTTTTCTTGTAATAATCAGAACATACTTCCTTTCAGCTATGTTTCTTGTTTTTCCAGCACCATCTGACAGATCTTAGGAAATCCTCAAAGATGAAAAAGAGATTAACACAACAAATAGCCTCCCTCTGGATGAAAAGTGGGAGAAATACATACTTTGAAAAGAAAATTGAGATTTTAAATTCTAATTTGAGAAGCTTTTTATTCCATGGAGGCAATATAGACTAAAATTATGCTTATTTAGTTTCTGGGTTCTTAGTAATATGAGAAATTTTATTAAAGACAGACTTTGGTAAAAATGCAGACATGCTTACTTGTATAGAAAACAGTACATTCTATTGGACTCACATAAGTAAATGCTTTTTCTGTACTCAAAAGCAAAATTTTCCTAAAGGCCTGTGGTTTTTTTAAAGTAATTCTTTGTCTTGTTTCTCAGCAATTACTTTGTTTTTGGAATCTAGCCATACAGCCAAATTCGGCAAGATAAACCCCAGATGAAGAGCATATACACCAGGTTAAGCCCTGTCCTCACACCGGTCTTTTGGGGAGCCCATACTGTGGGCCACCTCAAGTAAAGCTCACATTATGAAGTCTTCCTGACAGGCCACTAGGTAAACCTCCTTGGATAGGATAAAGATGGATGCACTCCATTACATACTCTGGTTTACCATAAGGAATTTTCCAGCAGGCTATACTCTGTACCAGTGAGATAAAGATATTGGTTGTGGGAATTACAAAAATGAGTGAGTTTGCCATAACTTTAATTTTCTGGGTTAGAAACATAAAAACGTGAAATGCTATTATTTTGAGATATATACCTATCCCTACAATAAGGAATATAAAATGTCTGCCAGATCTGGTTTATAAAACTTGAAAAATATTAAATATACTAGAAACTCAAACCCTTTGAAAGCACAAAATAACCAAATAATTCTGGATTTAATTGATATACCTAGTTCAGTAGTATTCTGTTGAAAAAAGTTCAGATTGAAAGTTCGTTAAAATGTACTCAAATATACATTACAGGGTTTTGTGTTTATTTGCTATCCTTACTATATTTTCAAATAGAATTAACATGCTTGAACACTTGCTTTTCAGAAAGTTATGAAATTAAACAAAAATAAATTATTTTAAATGCTCATTAGAATTTGTCCAAAAACTTTTTATGCCCCTTTTCCTAGGATTCAAAACTTGAGTCATTATTCAGAAATGCTTTTTAATTTTAATTATCTTTAAATCTAGAATCAAGTGAAACATATTAAATACCGGGTCCAGTTTTCTTTCATCTTTCAGAGCTTCATGGAATAAGAAACTAATCTAGAGGGTGGAGTCAAGATGGCGGCAAGGGAAGATGCGACGTTCACGTCTCCCCACAACTAGGGTGCCTGCCAGATGCTGGTGGGGGACCTCCATGCCCAAGGAGAAGGGAGGAACTCCCAAACTAACTGGTAGGATGTGGGGGGACTGAGGGGGGAGGAGAAGTGAAGGCCAGACAGGACCGGAGCCCCTGGGGACTTCCATGAATGGAGGGACCCTTGGGAGCTCAGATCAGGGAGAGCACGCCGAGCGTTTCTCCTGCCCAATTGGCCAGGGAAGTCTGCCTGGCTCTCGGGATGGGTCCTATGCCCTCAGAGGTCCCCTCCGGGCCGCACTGGTCCTGGCAGCAGAGAAGAGCAGGAGAGGCAGGTGGGAGGGGCCCTCCAGGACCAGAGGAGTCGAGAGGAGAGGCGGGCATTTGCCCCACCCACTCGGGCCCAGAAAGCCAGCTGGACTCCCAGGTGGGGTCCCCCACTCTCTGAGACCAGAGGCAAGCCTGGGCCCATTCTGTTCCCTTGAGCCTAAGCCCCACACCCCACACCCCCCAGGGCCTTTTCCAGCCCTGTGAGTCCTAACATAAGCCCCACCCACTGCCCAAATCCCACCCCTACTTAGGCCCCACCCTCCACAGCCAAGGCCTTTTCCACCATTTTTTTCTTTTTCTTCTACTCTTTTTTACTATTGTGGTTCTGTTTTACCTTCTGGATGTTGTTTCATCTATATTTTTATTTTTATATTCTTTCTAACATATCGGTTAGTTTCCTAGTCTAATTTTAGTTTTTACTCTTTGTAATTGTTTGCCTTTTTATGTTTTTTGCCACCCCCACACAGCTTGCAGGATCTTGGTTCACCAGCCAGGAGTCAGGCCAAAGCTCCTGCAGTGGGAGCTCTGAGTCCAAACCACTGGACTAACAGAGAACCTCAGACTCCAGGGAATATTCATCAGAGTGAGGTCTCCTGGAGGTCCTCATCTCAGCACCAAGATCCAGCTCTACCTAATAGCCTATAAACTGCAGTGTTGGAAGCCTCAGGCCAAACAACCAGTAAGACAGGAACAAAATCCCACCCATCAAAAAAAAAGAAAAATGAGACGGTAAAAAAATATGTCACAGATGAAGGAGCAAAGTATAAAACCAACAAGACCAAATAAATGAAGAGGAAATAGGCAATCTACCTGAAAAAGAATTCAGATTAATGATAGTAAAGATGATCCAGAATCTCGGAAATAGAATGGAGGCACAGAGTGAGAAAATACAAGAAATGTTTAACAAAGATCTAGAAGAACTAAAGAACAAACAAACAGAGATGAATAACAGAATAACTGAAATGAAAAATACACTAGAAGGAATCAATAACAGGATAACTGAGGCAGAAGAATGAAAAAGTGAGCAGGAAGACAAAATGGTGGAAATAACTGCTGAGGAGAATAAAGAAAAAAGAATGAAAAGAATAGAAGACAATCTCAGAGACCTCTGGGGCAACACTAAACACACCAACATTTGAATTATAGGGGTCCCAGAAGAAGAGAAAAAGAAAGGGTCTGAGAAAATGTTTGAAGAGATTAGAGTGGAAAACTTCCATAACATGGGAGAGGAAATAGTCACCCAAGTCCAGGAAACACAGAGATTACCATACAGGATAAACCCTAGGAGAAACACGCCAAGACACATATTAATCAAACTAACAAAAATTAAATTCAAAGAAAAAATATTAAAAGCAGCAAGGGAAAAACAAAAAATAACATACAAAGGAATCCCCATAAGGTTATATGCTGATTTTTCAGCAGAAACTCTGCAGGCCAGAAGGGAGTGGCAGGACATACTTAAAGTGATGAAAAAGAAACACCTACAACAAAGATTACTCTACCCAGCAAGGATCTCATTCAGATTTGACAGAGAAATCAAAAGCTTTTAAGACAAGCAAAAGCTAAGAGAATTCAGCACCACCAAACCAGCTTTACAACAAACGCTAAAGAAATTTCTCTAGGCGGGAAACACAAGAGAAGAAAAAGACACACAAAAACAAACCCAAAACAATTAAGAAAATGGTAATAGGAACATACATATCGATAATAACCTTGAATGTTAATGGATTAAATGCCCCAACCAAAAGAGACAGACTGGCTGAACAGATACAAAAACAAGACCCATGTATATGTTGTCTACAAGAGACCCACTTCAGACCTAGGGAAACAAACAGACTGAAAGTGAGGGGATGGAAAAAGATATTCCATGAAAATGGAAATCAAAAGAAAGCTCGAGTAGCAATACTCGTATCAGATAAAATAGACTTTACAATAAAGACTGTTATAAGAGATAAGGAAGCACACTACATAATGATCAAGAGATCAACCCAAGAAGAAGATATAACAATTATAAATGTTTACGCTCCCAACATAGGAGCACCTCAATACATAAGGCAAATGCTAACAACCATGAAAGGGGAAATTGACAGTAACACAATAATAGAAGGGGACTTTAGCACCCCACTTACACCAATGTATAGATCATCCAAAATGAAAATAAATAAGGAAACACAAGCTTTAAATGACACAGTAGGCCAGAGAGATTTAATTGATATTTATAGAACATTCCCCCCAAAAGTGGCAGAATACACTTTCTTCTCAAGTGCACATGGAACATCCTCCAGGATAGATCACATCTTGGGTTACAAATCAAGCCTTGGAAAATGTAAGAAAATGGAAATCGTATCAAGCATCTTTTCTGACCACAACGCTATGAGACTGGAAATCAATTACAGGAAAAAAACTGTAAAAAAACACAAACACATGGAGGCTAAACAATACACTACTAAATAACCAAGAGATCACTGAAGAAATCAGAGAGGAAATCAAAAAATACATAGAAACAAATGACAACGAAAACATGATGACCCAAAACCTATGGGAAGCAGCAAAAGCAGTTCTAAGAAGGAAGTTTATAGCAATACAATCCTACCTCAAGAAACAACAGAAGTCTCAAATAAACAATCTAACCCTACACTTAAAGCAACTAGAGAAAGAAGAACAAAGAAAACCCAAAGTCAGTAAAAGGAAAGAAATCATTAAGATCAGAGAAGAAATAAATGAAATTGAAATGAAAAAAACAACAGCAAAGATCAATAAAACTAAAAGCTGGTTCTTTGAGAAGATAAAATAAAATTGATAAACCCTTATTCAGACTCATCAAGCAAAAAAGGGAGAGGACACAAATCAATAAAATTAGTAATGAAAAAGGAGAAATCACAACTGACACCGCAGAAATACAAAGGATTATAAAAGACTACTACAAACAACAATATGCCAATAAAATGGACAACCACGAAGAAATGGACAAATTCTTGGAAAGGTACAATTTTCCAAGACTTAACCAGGAAGAATTAGAAAATATAAACAGACCTATAACAAGTAATGAAATTGAAATTGTAATTAAAAATCTTCCAACAAACAAAAGTCAAGGATCAGATGGCTTCACAGGTGAAATCTATCAAACATTTAGGGAAGAGTTAACACTGATCCTTCTGAAACTCTTCCAAAAAATTGCCGAGGGAGGATCACTCCCAAATTCATTCTACAAAGCCAGCATCACCCTGATACCAAAACCAGAGAAAGACATCACAAAAAAAGAAAATTATAGACCAACATCACTGATGAACATAGATGCAAAAATCCTCAACAAAATACTAGCAAACAAAATCCAACAACATATTAAAAGGATCATACACCATGATCAAGTGGGATTTACCCCAGGGATGCAAGGATTCTTCAATATACACAAATCAATCAATGTGATACACCATAATAACAAATTAAGGAATAAAAACCATATGATCATCTCAATAGATGCAAAAAAAGCTTTTGACAAAATTCAACGCCCATTTATGATAAAAACTCTCCAGAAAATGGGCATAGAGGGAACCTACCTCAACACAATAAAGGCCATATATGACAAACCCATAGCAAGCATCATACTCAATGTTGAAAAACTGAAAGCATTTCCACTAGGATCAGGAACAAGACAAGGATGTCCACTCTCACCACTCTTATTCAACATAGTTTTGGAAGTCCTAGCCACAGCAGTCAGAGAAGAAAAAGAAATAAAAGGAATCCAAATCGGAAAAGAAGAAGTAAAGTTGTCACTGTTTGCAGATGACATGATACTATACATAGAGAATCCTAAAAATGCCACCAGAAAACTACTAGAGCTAATCAATGAATTTGGTAACGTTGCAGGATACAAAATTAATGCACAGAAATCTCTTGCATTCCTATACACTAATGATGAAAAATCTGAAAGAGAAATTAAGGAAACACTCCCATTTACCATTGCAACAAAAAGAATAAAATACCTAGGAATAAACCTACCTAAGGAGGCAAAAGACTTGTACTCAGAAAACTATAAAACACTGGTGAAAGAAATCAAAGATAACATAAACAGATGGAGAAATATACCATGTTCTTGGAATGGAAGAATCAATATTGTGAAAATGACTATACTACCCAAAGCAATCTACAGATTGAATGCAATCCCTATCAAACTACCAATGGCACTCTTCACAGAATTAGAACAAAAATTTTTTTAATTCGTATGGAAACACAAAAGACCCCGAATAGCCAAAGCAACCTTGAGAAAGAAAAATGGAGCTGGAGGAATCAGGCTCCCTGACTTCAAACTATACTACAAAGCTACAGTAATCAAAACAGTATGGTACTGGCACAAAACAGAAATATAGATCAATGGTACAGGATAGAAAGCCCAGAGATAAACCCACACACATATGGTCACCTAATTTACAACAAAGGAGGCAAGAACATACAATGGAGAAAAGACAGCCTCTTCAATAAGTGGTGCTGGGAAAACTGGACAGATAAATGTAAAAGAATGAAATTAGAACACTCCCTAACACCATACACAAAAATAAACTCAAAATGGATTAAAGACATAAATATAAGACTAGACACTATAAAACTCTTAGAGGAAAACAGGAAAAACACTCTTTGACATAAACCACAGCAAAATCTTTTTTGACCCACCTCCTAGAGTAATGAAAATAAAAACAAAAATAAACAAATGGGACCTAATGAAACTTAAAAGCTTTTGCACGCAAAGGAAACCATAAACAAGATGAAAAGACAACCCTCAGAATGGGAGAAAATATTTGCAAATGAAACAATGGACAAAGGATTAATCTCCAAAATATACAAAGAGCTCATGGAGCTCAATATCAAAAAAACAAACAACCACATTAAAAACTGGGCAGAAGACCTAAAGACATTTCACCAAAGAAGACATACAGGTGGCCAAAGGCACATGCAAAGATGCTCAACGTCACTAATTATTAGAGAAATGCAAATCAAAACTACAATGACGTACCACCTCACACCAGTCAGAATGGCCATTATCAAAAAATCTAGAAACAGTAAATGCTGGAGAGGGTGTGGTGAAAAGGGAACCCTCCTGCACTGCTGGTGGGAATGTAAATTGATACAACCACTATGGAGAACAGTATGGAGGTTCTTTAAAAAACTAAAAATAGAACTACCATATGACCCAGCAATCCCACTACTGGGCATATACCCTGAGAAAACCATAATTCAAAAAGAGACATGTACCACAATGTTCATTGCAGCACTATTTACAATAGCCAGGACATGGAAGCAACCTAAATGTCCATCGACAGATGAATGGATAAAGAAGATGTGGCACATATATACAATGGAATATTTTGCAGCCACAAAAAGGAACGAAATTGAGTTATTTGTAGTGATGTGGATGGACCTAGAGTCTGTCATACAGAGTAAGTCAGTCAGAAAGAGAAAAACAAATACCGTAAGCTAACACATATATATGGAATCTAAAAAAAATAAAATGGTATTGATGAACCTAGTGGCAGGACAGGAATAAAGACATAGACATAGAGAATGTGATTGAGGACACGGGGAGGGGGAAGGGTAAGCTGTGACGAAGTAAAGAGTAGCACTGACATATATACACTACCAAACGTGAAATAGATAGCTAGTGGGAAGCAGCAGCATAGCACAGGGAGGTCAGCTCAGTGCTTTGTGACCACCTGGAGGGGTGGGATAGGGAGGTTGGGAGGGAGGCTCAAGAGGAAAGGGATATGGGGATGTATGTATGCATATGGCTGATTCACTTTGTTGTACAACAGAAACTAACATAGTATTGTGAAGCAATTATACTCCAATAAATATGTATTAAATAAATAAATAAAAACATTCATTCTTCAAAAAAGAAGAAAAGAGACTAATCTAGTACAAACTGAAGATTAAATATTTCTGGGCAATGCAGAGATAGTGAATAGATTATGTATCCGTGGACTTGACATCAGTCCAGCAGAGCAGGAGTTCTGCACATTAGAAATGGAATGGGATCAGCCTAACGTTGTTTGGGGTTGGTTTTCTTTTGCTGTATTTTTTTGAATGGGGATGGGGGCCCAAGTGTCCTTATGAAGCTGTGGTCAACAAGAGCTTGTGAGGGAGCACCAGTGTTCTGCTTCATTCCTGCATCTGGCAACACAACAGCAAGTACCAATTTTTAATAGAGTAGCCCTCACATTAAATAAAACCATCATAGACTATATTGTACAGTTACGTTGCTAAAACAAAATTTCAAAATTTTCTTTTGAAATATAAAATATTTTAAGCTTTTTTTTTTGGTCAAAAGTGGTAACATCTTAATACAGATAAAAACCTTTTTGTGGTTGTAAGATTTAGCTTATAGATCATTCAAATTGAAGTGAAAGATTACCAGGTCATTATTAATGACTTAGTGTATTAAGAATATATGTATTTTTGTAAAGGAAAAGCACTTGTAGATATTTAATCCGTACTATATGTCTGTTTTGCAGAAATAAAATACTGCTTAGAGATTCTCTTTAAATATTTTTTATTTTTGTGCTCAAATGTATTTTGTGTTGACCTATGGAATGTTCTGTACAAAGCTGTATGGTTGCACTGTTGGGCTAGATACTTTTTTTGGTTAAGATCTGGACTTAGCCAAGTATATTTGCCCATGTTAAAAATAGTACCTTTGTTATTAAAAATTTGATTGCATAAAAAAGAAAGAAGTCTCATATCTGCTTCTATATTCAATCTGTCATGGTATCATCAACTATGGAGCCTCTGGAAAACTCCAATTGTGAGATAATGAGTAACAAAGCAAGCTAAAAAGACAGTACAGGCTTCACAAGGAACTACAAAAGATGGTCTTTGATGATAATCCTAACAACACATTCTCACCTCACATATATATAGCACCTTGTTATTCACAAGAGCATTTTCACATACACATTATATTTGATTCTCACTCACCACAGTCTTGTGAGGCATTATTTCCATTTTATAAACAAGGCCTCTGAAGTTCAGAGAAGTTAGCTGACATGCCCAGGATTACATAGTTTGTAAGTAGACAAGCTGGATGCCACATTCCCACCACTACCCCAAATTGAAAAAGTGATTTTTATCATCAGGGAAACACTGATGTAGTCTTTTTCATTTTCTAGACAGGAATCCAAAACCCAGAGTTTAGAAAGCAACCTGCCCTTGATCCATAAGAAGGAGCAGAAATGGATCCCAGACTTACTGGCTCTAAATTGGGCTTTGGTAGCTAATGAAACCTATGTCAGAGTTTTTTAAAAAAAGCAAAAAACTCTGTGAAACTTTTTTCCAAAAAAGAGCTGATTCTAAATCCATTCAGTAGATAAATAGCTGCTTGGTAGATACAAGCAGTGGATACATTTGGTCTTTCCCTCTTAGTCTTATTCACATATTAAAAACTTGGGAGGCAGTGGCTATGACAATGGACCTAAAAATAAGCAATGAGTAGAATTTTCTAGCTTCTATTGATCTAAAGATAAGCAATGAGTAGAAGTTTCTAGGTCCTAGGTTTTTTTGTTTATTTGTTTTTTAATATAACTATTGTAGCTGCCATTTATTGAGTACTAGGCTTATGTTTTGCCTTGATTATTGTCATTCTCACAATAATATAAAGTAGGTGGTAGCCCCTTCATCCATTCCATAAACAAGCATGAACAAATACTCACTGAAGTAATCAGTGAGAAAAGCAGAAGGAAGGTGGAAAGTTTGATAAGATACTCACTTTTATAATCTGATTACCAGATACCTTTGTGACTCAATCATGATGCCTTTAGTTGACAGAGAGACAGAAAGGAAAGAGAGAAAGCGGGAGGCATGGAGGCAGGAATGGAGGGAGGATGGGAGGGAGGGAGGGAGGATGGGAGGGAGGGAGGGAGGAAGGAAATAAATAATGACTGGGATGGCTTAAATAATAAAGATATTTATTATCTTAGATATTAAGATGTACCAAGGTGGGGCATCTCCAGGATAGGCTAACTCAGAAGTTAAATGATGTCATAGATATTCCATTTCCTTCCCTGCCTCCACTCTGACATCTTCAGTATGTCAACTGCCCTCGTGGCATCAGGATGGCTGCCAGAGCTCCAGATGTCATATGTAGATACAACTCCAAAAAGAAAAAAAGGGACTGTTTCTTCCTATGCCTCTTTACAACAGCAAAATAAATTTTCCCAAAAGCCTACATGCAGACTTCAGCTCACATCTCAGTACCTTTTCCTAAACATTACTGGTGAGAAGAATGTGGCCCAAAGATGAGCTGAGACATCCAACATTTATTTCTGTAATTGGGGATAGATCAGCTTTCAATGAGACCACTTTGGAGGAGTCTATCAGAAAAGAAGGGTGAAGTGAGTTACAGTAGTTGCTGCATTTTAGAGTTTTTCCACTTAAGAATTCAGTCACTACATTTTTGGTGGTGGGTGGGTGGAAATACAACGCTGACATAAACACTGTCCCATGGAAACAGACACCTGGAGCCTAGCATTAAAGCTGTGCTTTTTGAATATAATATTAATAAATGTAGGTGACTGGTTTTGATATAATGGAGCTAAGTAATTGCCAATTTACTAAATGTAACATGTTAATTTTTTCAGTGTCTTCCATATAAAAGTTGTCATTAAACAACCCTCCAGAGCCCCATTAAAATCACTGAATGTAAGCAAATTCAATTAGTGCTCACGTTCCAGGCAGAGTGTGCTATTCATATTAGGTCTGTAGATGTGGTAACAGAAGCATTAAGGAGTGCCCAAAAGCAATTTGGAGAACAAATGACAGGGAATGGGGCAACTAAGAATGGGGAGGAAAAAATGTGATTAATTGTTATGAAAGAAAAACCATCAAAACATAATTATGAGCGACATTATATAAGCCAGGCCCTCAGTGGGCAATAAACCACTCTCAGATCCTTAAGTAGCTAAATAATCACCAACTTGGCTATAAATCATCACCAGACTAAACATCAGTCAGTAAAAGCTTCCTTGTTCCTAGGGTCAATGAATTTAGTACCTTTGATTGCAACTGATTACCTTTATTTTTAAGAAAACAAAAACAAAAAAGTATACCAGGTTCTGCAAAAGATGTTAGCCAAAGTGGCAGTGGTTACATCTGAGATCACTGTACCTTGATTCTTTCCAGTAACTAGGTAAGAATTACACTGCACGCTAGAGAATGCCAGTCACCTTGATAAACCTAAAAAGAAACCAGAACAAAACCCTGTTCTCCTTCCTCTAAGAAAATCTCAAATATATAGAAGCAGTCTAAGGCAGCTTTTAGTTCATTACCACTCTCTCACTCAATGAAACCTCTAAACATAAACATAGCAACTGACAATAATAAATTCAGGTATTAAAGCATGAAAAGCTAAAGAGTAGCTGCCTCCTCTACAGCCCCGTCCCCAAAGAGGGCTTTCCTCTTCCTTCCCTAGGCAAGTGACTTTGCAGATAGATCACTGTCTTGGAGATACTTTTATGCCCTACACAGGGGGGTGATTTCCATTTCTCTGTGTGATTCAACATGTCCTGACTAAAAATGCCAGACAGACTTCAAGGTGACCCCATGATCCTGCCTCCTGGTTTTCTTGCCCTCTCCGTTTGAGTGTGGGCAGGACCTGTGACCTGCTTCTCACCAACAGACTACGGCAAAGGTGATGTGATGTCACTCCTGAGATTATGTTATGTCAACTTCCATCTTGCTAACAGACTTGCTGCTTTCTCTCTCTCTAGCTGGTTTTGAAGATGCGAACTGCCATGTTGTGAGAAATCCCATATAAATAGTGTGGCAGGGAACTATAAGGGCTCCAGGAGCTGTGGTCAGCTCAGCAACAACCAGCAACATGGTGGAGCTCTCAGTCTTCCAATCGCAAGAAGTGAAATTTGTCAGTTTCCTGAGTGAGCTTGGAAAATGATCCATTGCCCTGGCCAACACTCTGATTGTATTATTCCTGAGGACCCAGCTAGGTCTTGCCTAGACTCCCAACCCACAGAAACTGTGAGATGATAAATGTGTGCTGTTTTAAGCCACTAAATCTGTGGTAGTTTGTTACACAGCAATAGAAAATTAATACACTAACCAGACCTAAAATAAGAGGACTTCAGTTGGTAGAGATGCCAAACCAGGATATTAGACCAGTTCTGCACCAGACTTCACCAGCAATACATTGCTTTGTACCCCATGTTTTCTCTTCCTCAGAATCTTACTGACTCAGTTTGGTGGGTTAATCTGATCTCTGCACATTCTGTAGTTTACTCTTGTAGCTGTTTCTTCCTTCTCAGAGACACTGCCACTCTTTCCAGCTAATGGGTAAGCATTTCTTGCAATGAAACAAAGATTATTAAAGTGTGTCCAAATGGCCTGACAGAATTTATGCACCACCAAAGTCAACCAATTTATTCCTCATTCAGACACATCATTTTCATTGTCCCTACATCCATTAATATAGCATCCTTCACTGATGTTTCACTTGCTCTAAGCTGTCTCAACCTCTTATAAGATTTTATGATGAGATAGAATTCTAAAAGTAACAAAGATGACTTCTTATAAATTTTTTGCTATCTTTTTCAGGCTGGACAGATAGGTGGATGGATGGATGGATGATAGACAGACAGACAGATAGATAGAACTATTAACAATAACTTCATTACAGGTGTAGTGAAATGACACACTGTTGGCATTTATACTATATGCCCCTTTTATTCAAAGTGCCTTTATAAGTGATAAATGAGGCTGAATTTTAGGCTCAAAAAAAAGACTGGAGGTAGAGATAGAAAAATATATGGATATCTTATCTCTAACTCTGCAAGTAAAATAGCATATGTGTGAATTTTAAGTTAGAAGGACAAATACAGAGCCAAGGACAGGGGTGGAGGAGATGGAGATAATAATCTGTGGAAAGTAAAATTTTGATAACCTATATATTTTTGAATCTATACAATGTCTTAATATGAGAAAAGAAGACTAAAGTAACATTCACAACAAATCAATACATCTGCTTAATTGATCTATCACTGAAATTTACTTTCCTCATAAGCAAAGAGTTAGGGCAGTTAATTCTGTTAACATAACTCTATCACCAAGGCTCACCCAAGAGCTGACAAAAGCGGAGAAATCCAGGGGCTTTGTAATAAAGCAGCAATGTTCCCAAAAATATCAGCTCACATTCATCAACACCTACATGTTCCAGAGTAACTGGGAGGGGAAACTTTAGCTTACAAAATAGACAGTAGGAAAACACCATAAAAGATCAGATTACAGTGTCTTAAATAATAGAGACCATAGTTAGATCCCTTCTGCAAGCTGAATTTCTGCAGAAATGCTCTAACAGTGGCAGCTCAGGAATTTCCTTACAGTAGGGATTAGGGGGAACTATCTAGTTGGGAGAGAGTGAGGTTAAGAGCCGTATCTTAAATCGTGTTTGGGTAGACTTTACGTAAGACTTAAGACGTACCAATTATCCATTATAAAGAATGGGATGTGAGGAGGAAGTTGGTAGCTGAAGCTACCTCATGGCCTTACCATTATGAGGAAAAAAATAATTCACTTCTGAAGCCCAGGTTTTAGGTGTTTAATAGGATGAGAGAAACCAATGAGTAAGTAGCCTTACTTCTTACTTCTACTAGGTGGTGCTAATAATCCCCAACACGGATGTATTGCTTTACATAACCTCAGTTCCCTCAGCGTCCCTGCGGACAGAGCCATGCCTTGATAACACGGTCCTCACCAAGCTTTGGCATCTGCACTTTGAGGTCACCCCAACCTTGGGTGTATGAATGAACTGCTCTTTCCAATTTTCTAATTTGTCATATGAGTTTATTATAACCTAACTTGTCCTCAAAGCCATTAAGTTCTTCTTCTCCAAACCCTTCATCAGACAGAAACTGACCAAAAAAGGGGAAACCTCTCTTAGACCTTTCCTAATATTCTAATTTCCTAAAATTTGCATAGAAAATACAAAGTATTAAATAATACTCAACTGTCATAAAATATGCTTATAAAAGAGTCAAAATAAATTATTAAAATAAAAAATAAATATCTCTAAATTCACTTTACTAATTTTCAATTTGCACCCTCAAAAGATTTATCATTTAGCAATAAAAATTTTAAGTTGGTTTTTTAGAGGCCCATACAACCAAGTTCTAAAAATAGTCATAATACCCACCACAATGATGATAAAAACTCAGGCTCAGCCTCAAATAAATCAAGTGATGGGCTAGTCAGATGTTGTGGACAAAACCTCTCATGAAGGTAATACAGTAATTTCTCAGGCTAATAAGTCAAAGAAATCAAATGTGGGATAAAAGAAAAATAAACACTAATGGAATTTAGAAATGCTTTTTTGTTTGCTGGAATGGCAGCCCTGCTTCTGGGCAGAGTGCGGGCTTAGAAAGCAGGAGGATTACAGTTCAAGTCGTGCCTCTAGCACTTATAAACCACGTGTCTGGGCCAGTCACTTCCTCCTCCTCTACAAAATGTAGACAATACCCAACGGTTTTTCTTTGGATTAGCAATAGATCATGTTTTAAAATAGATCATCTTTTTAAACGACAAACCCTATGCTGCATTACATACCAGGCACTGTTCTAAACACAGCTAGTCCTTCTAACAGTCTCATGATGCAAACAGTGTTATTATTCCCATTTTGCAAATGAGGAAACTGAGGCCCAGTGACTTTCACTTGCCCACAGTCACAGAGCCAAGATTTCAGCCCAGGCAGGCTAGAGTCAGAGCTTGCACTCTTAACCTTACCACACTAGGCTGCTTCTCAAAGCATCAATAATAAAACCAAATAGCTGGCTTTTATTGAACACTTTCTTTGTGTCAGGTACTATGTTAAACATCTCACTTGCATCGTCTCATTTCATTTTTAAAACAACGTCATGAAGTAGCTTCTGCCAGAATCTCCACGAGGCTATATCCTATTCCTCCTTGTGTAGTCCTGGCGCAATACGGCCCCTCAATAAACGGTACTTCTTAGTATTACTCTCCCCACTTGTGTTTATCTGTCTTCAAGCGTGAAGCAAAGGAATGATCCTGAACAAACCAACTGATATCAGAAAGAAACTTACTTTATGGAATAATGTTTTCTCAGTGTGTCGGAACACACGCAGACCTGGCCAGCCTCTCTCCAGCCTCCCTCTGTGGCAGTCACCTCAGGAACTAGGCAGACTCTCTCCCTGCTACTGCCATCAAATCAGGAGAGCTGTTTGGTCAGGGCTGGTTTCTGCTGCTGTTTGGAAAATGAAATCGCTCTGCTTCCGTTCAATATATTGAACTCTCTAACCGTGGCATCAATACCTCACACACTTTCCCATCTTCATCTTTTGTGTCAAAAAATTAGGGAGGGATTGTGAGAAACTGCTGTGGTAGTGGCGAATGATGGATAAAATGAAAAATTCCCTGCTTGCTTGCTTCACCGAGAAAATTCCATTTTTAACGTGTAGCCTGCTACCACTGTAGAGCTACAAATATATTTGCAAGGGCGGATCTCAGGAATGCAGTTTCTTGTTCTACACCTGAAACAAGCTGAAAGGGGTGCGGGGGGGCAGTGCCTGGTCTGGGTGATAACACAGCAGCGAATGCAGAAGGTGCCCTCCGGGCATTGATCCAGCTTCCTGTGCAGCCGTCCCCCATTTGGGGCTGGGGAGAGACAGCCGAACCCCTCCTGATGCGAAGGGGACTAGACAGATCACCACATGAGCAATGTTCAAATCTGCAGGCTAACAGAAGGAAGTGCACTCAGGAGACATTGTTTGGAGAATGATTCCATGTGTTCTCCTTACTTGTTGCAAGTAATGAATACTTCCTTCTCCCCCGACACACACACACACACAAAAAGAAGTGCATTCAAATGTAAGACAGACTTTTGACCTAAGAATGAATCCTATACAATGTTTAACTGTATATCATCATTTATGTGTGGAATCTAAAAAAACAAAACTAATGAATTTAACAAAACAGAAACAGACTCACGGATATAGAGAACAAATTAGTAGTTACCAGTAGGGAGAGGGAAGCGCGGAGGGGTAAAATAGGGGTAAGGGATTAGGAGATACAAACTAACTGTGTAAAATAAATAAGCTACAAAAATATATTGTACAGCCCAGGGAAAATAGCCAATATTTTATAATAACTTTAAATGAAGTATAAGCTATAAAAATTTGAACCACTATGTTGTACACCTGAAACTAATAATGTAATATTGTCAGTCAACTATACCTCAATTAAAAAAATTTAACAGCAAAATTGCTAAATGAGCTGAAGCTGATTTTAGAATCAGTTCATACATTTAAGTACAAATGCCAGTGAGTGGTGAGAAAAGGGAGACTGAACAGCAGAAGGAAACCAGACAGAGATTAATGCGGACAGCTGGCTCACCTTAGTTGCCTACCTCTACTGGAAAAAAAAATAAAAGAAAAAAGTAATTTTCAAATACAAAGAACATAAGAATCACCTAGACAGTTTTCAAATGCAAATATCTAAGCCCCAGCCCTGATGATTCTGATTTCATCAGCTTGGCAACCTCCCCCCAGGTAACTCTTTTTTTTTTTTTTTCCAGCTTTATTGAGACATATTTGACATATAACATTGTATAAGTTTAAGTTATACAATGTGATGATTTGATATACATATATATTGCAAACTGATAACCACAGTAAGGTCAATTAACAAATTCATTACCTCACAGTTACCATTTGTGTGGTGTGTGTGTGTGTGTGTGTGTGTGTGTGTGTGTGTGTGTTGAGAATGTTTAAGATTTCTTAGCAACTTTCAAGTGTACAGTAGGTACTGTTAACTTATAGCCATCATGCTGTACCTTACATCCCCAGGACTTATTCGTCTGTAACTGGAAGTTTGCACCGTTCTGATGAAGTTCATTTGAGGACCAGTGCTCAGGGGCACTATTAAGTGCCTCGAGCACTGGTGGTAAAAACCTGTGTGTGAGTCAGTGGACTTGGCTGAGGAGGAAGCTTGAATCACATACTTCCCTGGGCCTTTGTGCCTGGGATTTATCCAGAAAGCTAGAGGGAAGCCCACCGAAGCCCACTCTGGGAACTCAACTCTGCCATTCTGCTTTCTGACCTTCCCCTCAACTGTTGTCGATTTTAATATGTCATCTAGCATTATCTGCACCCAGAAAATGAGGACACAGACTCAGAGGGGGATTGTAGAGTTTTCTTAAGTTTACATAAAAGTGATATAACAGCAGCTCTATTTAAGGTCACTCTGTGCCTCCCTGTCTTCCCTCCACCCCTACGTCCCCATTGTTTGGCCCATAATAATAAATAACAGCTAACACTGAACCCCTCCCATGTGCTCTGTGCTGACTATATTGTACAGATTATTATATTTAAATCCTAGTAAATGTTAATGAAAAATGGAAGTCTAAAAGTTATTGGAAAAGATTTGAAAATTTTTTAATTAAGGATTTTAACATGGCAAAAGAAAAAATTTTAAATAAAAAGAGGTGTGCTTATTCTGGCCAAGTGCTACTGGAATAAGATCAGGAGGAATCTCCTTTAGGTAGCCTTTAGCCTTACTCTGGTTTAATGACATAGCATATCGCATAGCCATCAAGCAACAGTAGAGCCTACACAGGCATGTAGCCTCTGCCCCTGCCTCTACTCTTCCCATCTAGGCGACTTCCCCCAAAATCAATGAGGAAGGGAGGAAGAAAAGAAGAATTCCAATCAAGTGTTAAGGTTTGGAGGCAGGAGACCAGAGAAAGAGTCAAAGGCTGAATCAAAGACACTGGGAATAGAATATTACTCAGCCATAAAAAAGAATGAAATAATGCCATTTGCAGCAACATGAATGGACCTAGAGATTGTCACACTAAGTGAAGTCAGTCAGACAGAGACAAACAAATATCATATGATTTGACTTATATGTGGATCTTAAAAAAATGATACAAATGAACTTATTTACAAAACAGAAATAGACTCACAGACAGAAAACAAATTTATGGTTACCAAAGGGGAAACAGTGTGGGGAGGGTATAAATTAGGAGTTTGGGATTAACAGATACACACTACTATATATAAAATAGATAAACAACAAGGACTTACTGTATAGGACAAGATACATATTCAATATCTTGTAATAACCTATAATGGAAAAAAATCTGAAAAAGAATATATTTTATATATATATTTATATAAACTGATTCACTTTGCTGTGCACCTGAAACTAACACAACATTGTAAATCAACTATACTTCAATTTTTTAAAAAAAGAAAAAGATACTTGGAAGTGAAATTTAGGAAATTTCCACACTAGCCCTGCATGGTATTTTATAAAATGTGTAAATTGAGTATAATGATAACTAATGTATTATTGTTTAAATGGTTACCTTTTTATCTTTTAAAATGTACGAGAAAATTAAACTGACCTCTCTCAGGTTTTCTCACAGAATTAGAAGAAAAATATATTAAAGCACATAAAACAGTCCTCAGCACAGGTTAGCTGTACTCATTTTCCATGACACGAGTAATTCTAACAGCTGTGCCTAGGCTAGTTTAATAAAACTTTACTAATCACCCAATGGCACTGCCACAAAGGACAATGTTGGGGAAATAGAGTTAAAAACAAAATCTCCTGCCAACCTAGAAAATCTCTCAGCAAAGGTAAATGAAAAAGAAAACAGTTTTATTACTGAATAAACATTAAACCAGAATGTAAAGCACACTAATCCACTAAGAGACTGCAAAGACAGAAAGAAATCTCACCCTTTTTATGTAGCCAAGCAGCCACAACCCATTACATACATGTTCTCAAAAGAAATAACTAGTCCTCAGGTAAGAGGACTTGACAGCACCATTTGTCACACACAGTTCGTCTTAGATTCACCCGGTAATGGAGGTGACCCCCTCTGTTAGCTAGATGGTTTTATCCAAAGGAAAAGTAATTTGCTCATATCTTTATGTTGTGAGGTGGTTTTGGAGGCAGGTACCCTCTGAAGTGAGCCTCCAGCCTCCCACAGAAACTGGGAAATTCGGGGCACCAACTTCCTTGATGATGATATTTCCAAGAATTGTTTCCCAGGCCCTTGAGAAAGACATTCGTGGGTCAAAAAAGAAACTGATAGGAGATGCATTTAGCTTTAAAAAGGGTTTACATGCATTTCAAGGGGACAGAGAAGGAAGTGGAAATTACAAATTTTCTAAAATAAATCCTTTAAGAAAAGGGAGAGGACGAGTCTCTTTATTTTCAACAGGTAGAATTAAGCCTCTTATTTTTCATTTGTATTTGCCTTTACGAAGGCAGATATCTGGGAGGAGTTTTAAAATCTCTCTGGTATCCTTCCTGGACATGACAATTATTTCCTAATGAGGAAACCCACTCAAACACAAAGGCAATACAGAAATTAGACATTTCCAAAGAACACATGGGTAGTAGAGGGGACATACGATATCTACTTTTTTTATTAAGTCAGAAGAGAGAAATATTGCCTCTGAAAATAAAAATACTAAGTTGGCAAGATGTTAAGAGACAGTGTTCTATCAAGAGCCATATAAAAGTCAAAGACGATTTCATAATCATCACAGCCTCTCTCAAAACCTTTTGAAGGATATTAATATTGGTATGCCAGTCAAATTGGGTGAGTAGATTATGTTGCTTTAAAATTAAGGCCTGAGTGACTGTTATCATCACCCTTGTCTTGGTGGGTACCACACAGCTGTGACCTTATGGGTGTTGTTGCTCTCTGAAGAAATGGCTGCATCACAGAGAATAGTCATTCCTGTAAACATATGCTCAAAAGGCACTCTGGGACCCTTCATGAGGAAAGTGCCTTGTAAACAGGAGATATTGCTGCCATTATAGGTGTAAGTTCTAACCCTGGACAACATCATAAACTTAATAGTGGGAATTAAACCACCACCATTTCCAAGTATTCCAGCCAATGTATATTCTCATCATGGCTCAGAAATCATGAGCTGTCATCATCAGGATACCTGCCCACAGATCCCAAACCATGTGTTTCAGATCATAAAAACACAGGACACTTCAAGCCTAGCTTAACCCCATCAAGTAGTAGATTTAAAATATTACCCTTTAGATATATATATATATATCAAGATGATCTTACAATTCCACTTAAAATAGGTAAATAAAGAGTCCTGACACAGTAACTTTTCTAACACAGTACTTGGTTTTTATTAATGTCAAGTATAATAAAGTGACATTCACTTTCCCTTAATAAATAACTAAACTTCATTTTGTTTCTTATCATTTTTATTTCAAAAGACAAACATTTGAAAGTTAGCTAAACACACTGCCCAAAACAATATTGTGCCTAAAATAAGGAGGTGATATTGGGTTGGCCAGAAAGTTCGTTCGGGTTTTTCATAACATCTGATGGAAAAACCCGAACAAACTTTTTGGCCAACCCAATATGTTATAAAATAGTCTTTCTACATTTCTAGGGCTCATCCTCATAAAGAGATCAGCAGGCTTCCAGTTAAGAAAAGGTGAAAACTACAACAAACAGGTAATCAAATAAAAGTATGCACTGGGCAGAATTGCCAAGCTGCCCAGCAATCTACAAAGTCACAGTTCTGTACCAAGCACATGACTCTCCTACCTCCCCCAGCTTCCAAGTTCAACTCCCGCACAAGGTTATTGTGTTTAGCACTTTGTCCATAGGTTCTTGGCACTTCAGGTACCACTGAGGTTTTATTGAACAAGTGCATTCTTTAGTCCCTTCTGCCTAATCAGCAGGGCTAGATGAACATGGATTTCATAAGGAGAATGTCTGCTCATAGGAACACACGTTCATGCTTCTGGGGCAAGCTGTGAGCTCTTCCATGAGCTCTTCTTTCTGACCCTTATCAGCCGCACCTAGTCTACATCTCAGATCCTGCTCTGCACATCTGTATTCAATGTTCATCTATATCTGTACCTCCCACTCTGCATTTCCATTCCAGACCAGTTGACAAAACCTATTTAGAAAGAAGACAAATATATCCAAAATGATCCCCAGTGCCATCTTATCCCAAGGACTCCATGTGCATGTTTTTTATTAAAAAGTGGACAAAAACAAGATTTCTTGGGCGGAGAAAAACTTCCTAGTCAACAAAGTCCCATTCAACTTGCGTACTGATGTCTATCCATAGAATAAAAAATGACAGCCTGACCAACCACTTACATCAAAATTCCACTTCTCAAAACCCCAAACACACCTGAGGCAGTGTAGCATTCTGATTAAGAGAATGCATTTGGGAATCTGACAGGTGTGGGTGTGAAACCCACTCCCACAAAGCATTACCTATATGACCATGAGCAAGATACCATCTCCCCTGCCTCGATCCACTCATTTGGTAGAATGGGGATAATGATTCATAGCTAACTCATAGGGGTGTGAAGATTCAAAGAAAGCATTTGGCATGGAGCCTTGAAAAATATTAAGTGCTCTATAAAGTTTAACCGCTATTATTAATATTACCATCAGGTGGCTCAGTCAATGCCAAGTAAGATGGATGATCTCTCTTGTGAAATTTAACTTATAAATCTTAAAAGCCAGAAGGCCAATGGCATGTCTGACCACTATAGAACCATGCACATAAACTCATGGTCTTCTCACCCAGCTAGAATTTCATTACCTTCAACTGGCAGAAGCAATGAACCACCCTAGTTTCTCAACAGAAACTCGCTATTCTTCGTGAAAACCCAGTGTCAGACCTGAATAGCACTTCCCTAAGCAAAAGACTTTTCATACATGCATTTCTCCAGAGTGTAGCTATCAGGCAAACCCAGAAATTTACAGTCCCATTACGCCATGGTCTGCTAGACCCAGTGGGATCACACAGTCTGTATAAAGTCCTCTTCTAGGTTTTTTGTGGACCTCAGATGACCTCAGAGGCACCACAGTGGATTACCTCCTTGACTATAAAGACATCTTAAAACCTTGCTTCAGGGTCCAAGGCTCACTGTTAGGTTCTTATCAATAGATACCCAATCCCTGGGAAGGAACTTGGTGCGGTAGAAACACCCTGCTCAGCACACCAGTCAATCAGAAGGTAATTCAAATACATTACCCTGGTTATATAGGCAGAGTCTAGGAGCAAGGAAAACTCTACAACCAGCCTCACACCAAATATCTTCAGAACAGAATGACAGAAACTGAACAAATATCATCCAAGTGACTGCCACCCTCAAGATGCCTACAGAAGGGGAGAGGGTCACAGGGGAGATTTCCCTATAGCCTTCAACACAGCTCACAGAGCCTTTAGTGAACTGACCACACATTTTCTCACCAGCTTCATCACTCTTAGTCCCGCCCCTGCACCCGATGGTCCAGCCTTACCGAATGGATAAGGTTCCCTCTCACACCTCGATACTATCGTCCATCATCGCTCCCTATACCTGAACAACATTTCCCTATTAAAATTCAACTTTTCCTTTAGAACTCAGCTGGAGCATCCTCATCCTGCATGTTATCGGTACCATAGCACTGAACATATTGCACTGTGGTTGCAGGTTTGCACGTTAGTCTCACCCACCACAATTTAAGCCCTTGAGGGCAAAGACTTTATAGCTCAATGCAGGTACATAGAAGGCTCTCAAAAAGTTTTGTTGATACAATGGATGTTGCTATTCTTAATGGAAACTTTACTGTACTTTTAATCAATTGTCTTTTAATTAGTTACTGCTGGTTTATAAGAAAACTATTAACATTATATTATTTCCCTAGCTTATTGAAATTACTTAAAAATCATAAAAGTTTCAAATGGTTCTCTCAGGCTTTTTTAAACCAAAAATTCGTATCATCTAGATAAAATGATATTTAATCTATAATTTTTGAATACTGATATCTCCTACTTCTATTTCATAATTCATTGCAGGACTCAAGGCTTCCCGTCTTGTAAAGGCCTTGAAATGTACAATGTGATAAAAGCTTTTTGTGCTTGGTCCCTGGGTTGTAAGAGGTGAGGTTGATTATAGACTGAATTCTAGGCAAACAAGGAACTTCTGTCTTTCTTGAATATTATGATGTGTATAGTGCCTTGTAACGTTTTATTTTGTCCATAAATCTTAATCTTATCTTCACAATTAAATTATAAACTTCTTGGGACAGAGACTACAAAAAAAAACAAAAAGACTATGTTCAAACAATAATAGTGATTTCAGAGTCCCACTTTATATCTGATTTTAGAGCAGCCACTCATATTTTCCCATTAAACATGATGTTGGCTGTTAGTCTTAAATAGTTAATTCAGTTAAAAGACGACAACTGTCAAAGTAAAAAGCCAAAACCAATCTCATTAGAACAAAATCACAAAACTAAAATAAACAGATAGTCAAGGTAAACCAACCAAAGGGGAACAAAGAACACAAAGGGATAATATTAATAATATCAGACAAAGTGGACAAAGAAGAAGTTCATTTGCATATCTTTCCTGGACATGGGATATAGAGTTCCAGTTTTTTAGCAGCAACTACTAGAGAAAGGATTTGGGGATTTGGGGTTAATTGCTTCTAAGAAAAATTCCATAGAGGACTGCTTAGAAAGAAAAGGGAAAGATTCAGTTTGGGATTATGAAATAGACCACAAATTTAAATTTTTGTTTACACTGTCCAGGATCTGATTTTAAAATCTCAGCACTTAAGCTGAGACTTGAAAACTGAATAGGAGTTAAGAGTTAGGGAGTCATCCTGGGACATGGGACAGAGGGTTGGGGGGAGGGAGGGAGGAAACGTGATCTGATTAAAGAAACTCATGTACAGAAGCGGGTTGTGAGAGGAGAGAGCATAATATCCTCAAGGCACTGCTCCAGATGGCTGGAGCTTGGAGTGTGAAGGGTCAAGCAGAACAAATTGTATTTGAAGTATAAGCTGTGCCTCCAAGAGGGCAGTGGGGGAAGAGAGCAGCAATATGATGTGAGAATGAACTAATGGCTCTTAAGCCCTCCAACCCTGAAATTCTATAACATGATCTTATCTTAGTTAAGTCATCCAGTACCATCTGAGGAAGGCTGAGTTATGACCCAAAATTTGCCACAGGTGTTGTCAATATCTCGCCTGAGAGAAAGATGTCACAACAGTTACCTAGCCAAGTCTGTGGTCAACAACCATTCAACACAAATTTTAACCTGTAGCTGCTCAGTAAGCACTATTTGGTTAACTGTCTCCAAATATATAGAAATGAAAAGACTAGCAATTAAATATACCTATGGGTTACATTTTAATTTAATTTCCAAACTTGTCTAAGATCTTTAACATTAACATGAAAGTGAAAGTTGGTTATAACCATAATGTATGCACATCTTACAAAAGATTAAAAGACCCTATAGTCTTTCAAAAACCACAATAGTTTATCTTCAGTGGCTCATAAAGATCATTGAGGGGAAAAAAGAAAGATGGTCCAATGTCAGTGCTTCCCTTCCACATAGGAACAAGGTGCAACAGTGTGATTCATTACAAGTAAAATCAAAGACATTGTGGACTAAGCACAACGAATGAATATCGGACCAGTCCTCCCTGTGTTAGTGACCTACTGTGGCAGCTTGTGGTCCCACTTAACAAGAGTGCGTCTCCATTCCCTAATCTGTAAAACAGGGTTAATAATTTTAACCTACTTCTCAGAGATAGTAGGCAGATTAACTATCACCATAGACTGATTAAAAACACAAATCATGAGAATGTTTTAGCGTGAGCTATAATTTCTCATAGCAAGAAATGTGAATTTCTTCTTCTCTAGAATTGTTCCAAATGCTTCAGCTAATAATTTATAAGAATGACAAATACCTAGTGACCTTCCCTTTCAATGACTGAAGATACTCTCTGGACTGAGTCTTTTTTTTTTTTTTAAATAAAAAATTTTCAGGTTTAAAAAATGACTTTGATCCTATCTCAGCCCAGTAATTCAATGAATGGCAACTCAGCCGAGAAGATTTAAGAGCACTGTCCCCAATTTATAAGACTCCACTGAAAAATACTCATTTAGCAGTTTGAGAGTTACCTTGACCTAGAATTTATGCCAGAAACAACAAAGGCATAAAGATAAAATAGCTTTAGCCCACTAATCAAAATAAGATTATCCTAGACAAATTTAATGAATAAATGCAGGGCTAGCCAATTCAATTGTCTACCTAAATTTCACAGTTTCTAGAGTATAAATACCAAGCCCCTAGATAGTTTTCTTAAAACAATTAAGCTTATTGTTTCTCCAGAAATCAGAATTACAGGAAAACACTGAAGTTCATTGCCAAGCACTCATCATAACAGTTACTAAACAGTCACCTGCATTTGTACTTTATGGAAATATTCACATTCTTATCACAACTGGAATGCTGCAATTCTGGTGCAGAGACAAAGTTAAGCAAACATTAAGGGAATCTAAATCTGCACAATACACACCAGTGTTTTAAACCCTGGCTGGCTGCAATTTATTAGCACCCACAGACATATTACTTCTGTTGAAGTCAAACAGCCTGAAAAAAAAAAAAAAGGATTTTCTATAATCCGGCTACCCAGTTTCCCTTCAATTTTCAAAAGATTACAACTTCCATTTTATGACACGACCACATTTTTTCCACCAGAGGGCTAAAGATAAATCACACTGTGTATAATGAGGGTGGGATCCCAGGACAGGAGGATCACAAATCCCACCTCCAGAAGGGTTGTGAACCCTCCCAATCCATGACAGAAGTAGTATGCAAAACAAGGCTTCCACCAGCTATATGGCCACAGGACTGCCCAAAGTAAGTCAGAAAGTTCCCAAAATAGCAGCTTCTTGAACAGTGTTTCCAAGGACACAAAATAATGCTACTTTCTACTGCCCTTCCTCCCAATTCACAAAGAGAGAGAACTATCCAATTATACTAATGTAGTGCTTCCTTCTGGAGTTATTCCAACCTATTCTGGTGAATGTTTATCCAGCGAGAACTTGAAATCTGAAGAAGGAAACAGAAAACAAAAAGTTCAAAGAGTAAAAGATACTTGATGATTTTCACGTTGTTAACAAAGGTGTAACATTCATCATTTTTAAAGTTTTCATTCTTAAAAATATATTAAAATACAGTTTTTAAATTATAAAGTGGTAGGTTATGTTACCATAAAATGCTAGATTACTCTAACTACCTAAGGATGATCATTGTTTCTATAATAACTAGAGTTAAACTGAGGGAAAATTTAAAATAGAGTAGCAGTAATCATGAAATAAAATTATATTCTTGGGCTTCCCTGGTGGCACAGTGGTTGAGAATCTGCCTGCCACGGGTTCGAGCCCTGGTCTGGGAAGATCCCACATGCCGCGGAGCGACTGGGCCCGTAAGCCACAACTACTGAGCCTGTGCGTCTGGAGCCTGTGCTCCGCAACGAGAGGCCATGACAGTGAGAGGCCCGCGCACCGCAATGAAGAGCGGCCCCCGCTCGCCGCAGCTAGAGAAAGCCCTCGCACAGAAACGAAGACCCAACACAGCCAAAAAGAAAGAAAGAAAGAAAGAAGCTTTCATTTAAAAAAAAAAAAAAATTATATTCTTGTTATCCAGGCTAGATATCCAAGAATAATGAAAATTCGAAGAGAAAAGGAAAGGTTTAGATTGGTTTGAACAACTCAGCAAATTTAAGGAAGTAAAGAATAAGTCTTTTTAATAAAGACAGAGCAACTTTTCCACTGGTACTGAAACAATACCAGATGGTCATTGGTACAATCCTATCTTCTACATACATTTCAGAGAGGAATTTTTACACTTACTGGGACAATTTAAATAACATAAATGAGTATAGGCAGTCAAAGCAGAAAGTAGATCAGAAAAATTTCCAAGTCCAATATTTAAAAAAATGAAATTAACATAATATTAGACTGTCTCCATGCTTCAGACTTTCTGTTCTGTCCTCAGAATACCTAACCAGTGTTCCTTCTGAGGTCCCTGCTGTAATATTCATCAGAAAAATGTATCCAGATGAAGAACCTTTTAATTTTCCGAAGGGAATGTTTAACTGTAGTTTTCCACTGCATAAGATAAGTGTGAAAGTGTGTTAGCAAATATGATGGAAATGCTAATTAGAACATTAAGGCAGTGTTTTCCATGCAAAATGCATATAAAAATAAGCATTACAGGAGGTGGAACACTCAAAGTTCTTAAATCAGACTTTGCACATTTGGAGAGAAATGTGAAATATGTGTTATTTCTTTTATTTCTAACTATACTAAATGATTGTTTAGAAATCTAAATCCATTGATGGCCAACGAATAATCAGAAATCTAAGTCCATTGATGGCCAACAAATAATCTGTATTTCAGTGGAAATACTAAACAAGAAGTCCCACAGTAAAGTTGTTTCTAATTTCTATTTTCCAGTTCTAATATGTAATAGGGAGAGATGCTACAAGAAAATCAGAATCTGAGTCTCCCTCTGACCTGTCCAATGTAAATGATTAAATTTTCAGATTCAACTGTTAACTGTGGTGGAAACTGACAAGCCATGCCCCTCTTGCTCTCTCCCTACAGAGAGACTCAGTGGAGTTTAAAAATTAGACTTTCAAAAGAAAACAGAAATGCTTTGTGTTTTACACATTAAGGTGAAAAATAAATTCTGCCAGAGGAAGGATTACTATAAATTTTATAATCCTGGTGCCGAAAACTTTATTATAGATGCTTCTTCTTTCACTATGGCAATGGAAGGAATTCATAAATGAGACTTTTATCTTAACTTTGAGTGTTCTCATTGGATAGCTGTGGGTTCAATGTGATTGCTGTAGGAGTTATAATTTTGATTCCAAAATTTACTCAAAAGTTTCAATAAGCCATTGATTATGGATATAGTAAATACAATTATATACTTCAGTCAGTGGAATTCAAAAATTAAACACTCTCGCCTCCCGCCTCTGAACAAGTTCATACCGTACTGTAGCACAAAATTTGCCAGTGAAACCCACTGAATTCTTTTTTTTTTAATATCAATGTGCTTTTTTTTTTAAGGAAAAAAAAAAGTTAATGTAAGTTAGCATTCTATTCTTGTTGGCACATATTTATGAAATGTTTCTATTCATTAAGAACTTCTACAATTTCATCATTACATTGGCAGTTGCTACAAATATATGTCAAGGATCTCCTCCATGCAAGGGAATGTGCTAGAGGTAGTTCATTATTACAGCTCTACTCACAACAAATTGGCCAGTTCCTTTCTCCCACATTTATGTCATCACTCACCTATCAGAACCAGTTAGAATGTTGACAGGGGAGGCCAGTTCCTCATACTTCTAGACTTATGAATATGTTCATAAAGCAGAGATCCCTTAATAATAACAATTAACATTTCTTGAGCACAGTGATGGTCAATTCACTGACCTTCTCTGCCCTCTGGGCCCTGCAAGGCTGACCTCTGAGGACTGCTTGACCCAGGCTTGGAGCCCTCGGTTTCAAGTTCGATTTGGCCCCTGGGAGCCATCCACAGGAGATCAGAAGGCAAGAAAAGAGAGGGAAGGGATTTCTTCTCTGTTCCCTCCCCACTTCAGTGCAAGACCCTGGCAGCAGCTGCCCTCTTCCAGGGCCATAGCTGTCCCCCACCGTCCACACTCTCACCAGGTTCTGATAATGACGTCCTGCTGTTGCTAATCCCTGGCTGCTTCATCATTCCTCCTTTGCTCCCTTTACCCTGCTCCCTCTGTACACGGTCTCTTTATTAACATGTATTCATTTGAACCATTTGTGGGAGACATAATTCTAAAATGGCTCCCCTCGTGTGCACTCCTTATGTAATCACCTCCTCTTGAGTGTGGGTAAGCCTGGTCTAATCAGATGAGCCCTTTAAAAAGAGGGTCTAGGGGTCAAAGATGAAGGAAGTCAGAGAGATTCAAAGCTACAGCAGATACTCTTCTGAAGGCCTTGAAGGAGAAAACTGCCATATTATGGAAAAGGCCACATGGCCAGGAATGCCAGGCAGCCTCGAGGAGATTCACCCCAGCAGACAACCAGCAACAAAACAGGACCTCGATCCTACAACTACAACCGGAAGAAGCTTGGAGGAAGATCCCAAGCTCCAGATAAGATCACAACCCTGGCCAATACCTTCATTTCAGCTTTGTGAGTCCCTGAGCAGTAAACGTAGCTAGCTCATACCCGACTTCTCTCCCACAGAAACTGTGAGATCACAAATGGTCGGTTACTACCATTACTAAACAAATACGTCACACCCACTTATTAGATAGAAATGCTAATGCTTTGCTTTAACAGTTAGAGAGTAACTTCATGAACTTAAAGAAATATATCCTTTTTCTTTTTCATACCGTTTCTCATTTCAAAAAGAATTTAAAGTAACTAACCTAGATTTCCATATTATTCTATAGCTCAAACTTTTTAAAAGATATCCACTCAAAGTTTGTCTGCATTAGCGAGTTTGCATTGTCTCGAAAACTGATTTCTTAACTTCATTTGAATGAATTATGACTCTAAATATTAAAAAATCTTTATCTTCCTTAGGCATCTCAGTAACTTGCAAGTTGTACAGTTCTGGTTCAATATCCTTTTTCTTTCCTCCTATTCCTATCACTGTTTCAAAATTAGGTGAATGGCTGGCTAACTCCTTTCATAAATCAAATAACATTCTTCCTGTGATTTCAATGGAGTAAGTCAAGCTTCAGAAACTAGCACAGATACTTACAGTCGCACTGTTCCGGGAACCCCAAGGAATGAAAGACTCTATGAAAAAGGTCTATATAAGTCACATTCCCACTCAGCATAATCACAAGCTCTGCTGTTGCAAAACAGTGTTTGAATTCTAAATCAGTCCTTCAATTATCAGAGCTGTCACTCCTCTCCTTGATGTTTTTTCTGCCCCCAGCAAAATCCCTACTCTTACTGCTATTGCTTCAAAGTTCTCAATTCCTACCCTCAGAATTTTTCCAGAGAACAGAAAGTTTTCGTGAAACAATGACTACTGGTGGACACTGAGATAAGGAGAGGCCTCCCTCTCCAGTATATTCAATTTCTTTCTCTCTCTTGGGTCTTTCTCCAAGAAAATTTAAACATCCTCAAGTTGCTATGATATTTAAAAAATCCTCCTTCACACCCATATAGACCTTTATATCATATTCATGTCTCAGCCAAATTTCTGGAGTTATCCATATTTACTTTATCCATTTCCTCTTGACCCATTAATTTTGGGCCCTGCCTCCCTTGCTTTACTGAAACAATACTTGCTAAGGTTACCAATGATCTCTGCGTTGTTAAATCCAAAGGATATTTCTCACTCTTTGTTTTATTCACTATCTCAGAAACATTCTTCTTAAAATCTATCTTCCTTTTGCCTCTGGATCACACTCCCCTGGTTTTCTTCCTCCCCCTCTAGTTCATATTTATTTGTTCGTCTTTATTTGTAGGCCTTCTGGTCTACCAGCCACTTAATGCTCACAAAGAGAAGTCCTAGGGCTGATCCTTGAGAATCATCTTTGGAATCTCCCTCTTCAAGTCTGATTAATTTTGCCTCTTAGAATGGACTTGAGGACATGGGGAGAGGGAATGGTAAGCTGGGACGAAGTGAGAGTGTGGCATGGACATATATACACTACCAAATGTAAAACAGATAGCTAGTGGGAAGCAGCCACATAGCACAGGGAGATCAGCTCGGTGCTTTGTGACCACCTAGAGGGGTGGGATCGGGAGGGTGGGAGGGAGATGCAAGAGGGAGGAGATATGCGGATATATGTATATGTATAACTGATTCACTTTGTTATAAAGCAGAAACTAACACACCTTTGTATAGCAATTATACTCTAATAAAGATGTTAAAAAAAAAACAGAAAAAAAAATTTTGCCTCTTAAATAGTTTTCAAATCCATATACTTCTCCCCATGTCCCTTATCATCACCTCTCACCCAAGCTATAATTATCATTTCTTTCCTACTACAAGAGCCTCCTAATTGGCCTCCTCATGTGCCCTGTCTCCCCTCTAAGGTGCTCTCCTCATTGAGGCCAGAGGGAGATTTTAAATATGCAATCTGACCATGTCATCCTATCCCCTTTAAATAAGTCTTGCCACAATTGCTTTTAGGACAAAGACCTTTAAAGGACTTCCATATTCTTTAAATCATCTGCACATTCTGCCTGCCGTCCAAGTACTGTCACCCGGCACCATTACTCTCTCCTCCATTCTGCATTCCTGTGGCTCCTCGAATAGTCAGTATTCCTCCATGGTCTTAGCAACAGCTGTGACCCCCCTGTAAAAAATGCTCTCATCTCTCAATTTATTCAATAATAATCACTCCTTCAGGGAAGCCTTCTCTGACCTCTCAGTGTGTGTTATATTCTTTAGTTGTGTCTCCTGTAAGTACATGTTTTGTCATTAATCACATTAATTACCATGATCTTTTGCTCGTTTACCTAAAGTCTGCCTCCCAACTAAACTGTAGGTTCCTTGAGGAAAGGAGCTGTGTACATTTTGTTTATAGTTGCAGGATTTACTCAATACAGTGCCTGAAAGATGCTCTAAGAGAAAAGTGTTCAATAAATTCCTGAATAAGTGAAAGAATAATATTAAAGCCATGCATAGGAAATCGGCCGCGCTTGACCCTGCCTCTCTGCCCCTCGTCTCTTAAGGAAACCATAAGAAATGATGCAAGAAGTTCAGCAAAAATAAGGAGCTCCTTCCTCAGTCAGCCCTAAAAAGTTTCGTTTTTCACAAGGATGTACCAAATGTTTTGTGAACGTTTATTAAAAGGACAAAATGGTGGGTCAAGATGTCTAGGTATAACTCATAATGCCTCCAGGTCTAAGTGCACTGACCAGAAAAATCGTGCCCAGAGCGAGTCAGCTGGGCCCCTGTCGTGTGGACCCTATTCTGGCCCTCCACCAGCCAAGCCTCTCCCCACAGAATGAGGAGGGCTTGGAGCCAAGGGGATGAGCCACCTGGAGCTGTGCTTCCCCTTCTAGATATCACTCCAGGTGTGCAAACATCCCTGAGCTGGAACCTACATATGCCTCTTCCTCGGTCCATTCTCCAGAGGGCAGATAGCACCATGGGTAACACATCCTCAGGTCCAACTCAGGGCCAAGGGGTGATTGTTTTAGGGCAGAGTGGAGGTGGCAGACAGAGCCTGGACTCGCACACTGGGGTGTCCACAGCCTACATCAGAGGTCCCTCCAGGACAGCACTGAGCCAGGGTGGGAAGACAATGGCGCCAGAGAGCTGGCCAGGGGGTTTCATTTGCACTAAATAAGTGAAAACAGAATTAAAGCTATTCAAATACTGAGGCAGGCCCACTAATTGGGCATCTATCCTTATAATAAAACTGACTTCAGTCTCTCCCCATCTGTTCCAATCATTAGGCCACAACATTCTTCACAGCCTTCTCTCTCTCCTTCAATAATTTACAAGGCAATTTTTTTTTGCCTACCTTGCTGAATACAATCTTCTCTTACAAGCCCTTAAAGCCTTCTACCATAGAGTGTCAACCTGCACAGTCTATAGTCGCTGGAAACTGTCTCTTCCTATCAAGTCCATTTACACACACACATACACACCCAATACAATTCACATTTCCAGCTCTATGCTTTCACCTCTGCTACTCTCTCCCCCAGTATTTCTGCCCCCTCAGTCTTTCCAAAATTGTGCCCTCGTTTCAGAGCCTTGCTGCCAATCTGTCTCTCTCAGCAAGCCTCTGCATTTGCCCAAAGCACACACTGAATGCTCCTGCCCTTGAACTTCCATACTCGAGATGTCATACACTTTCAATTATGGGTCACATAATCAGAAATCCAGCTGTTTAAGCCCCATTAATTTTATAACAATAGCAAGGAACTTATCAGAAATATGGATTGAAAAGCAGTCTCCAATGGAGTCAAATTTATTTAGATGTAAGTGCCAATCTAGGCTTAGCATTCATCGTTAATTGTTTTTTACCAAGTGAGTGAGAACTCTGGCATTTAACAAGCTGAACTATGTTTAAGACAATGGGACATTTTCAGCCAGGACATATCCCAATTCCAACTCCAGATCCTCCTCCCCAGGGATGCTTCTTGGTGTCTCTTTCAACAGTTTCACAAAATAGAATGTACTTTTGCAGAGTTTCACAGAGACAAACAAAAACATAGTCCAGGGATTTGCTGCATAGCAAGGATTTACAGGAGAGTTTTGAGAGTGACATTCTCACCTCCAAAACTCCACAGATACTTCTGGATATGAAGTTTGTTTTCAATTCATTCAGTTCTTTTTGAAACTCACCTTCTTCCTCCACATGCACAAGACTTTACTAAGCCAGGCATCTAATAAAAAGCTCAGTAAATTCCTGCTGTTTAGTCAATTGAGGTATTTATGAAATTATAGTATTTCAATGCCATCCGTAATTGCAATCCCCTACCAAGATGTGGGCAGCTGAAATACTTAGCTCTTAATAGACTTGCAAACAAAGGCAAACCATGAAAACATCTTTGGATTCTTTTCTTCTTTAAAGAATAGCACTAATAGATATAGATTCTCTTTTAATAAATGTTTCCCAACATGCTATTTGCTGTACTTTTCAGTGATAAATATAAGTCACTTCCTGAAAAATGCACCTCACAATTTATTGTATAACATCTAATAAGGAAATCCAATAACTCAAAAAACCATCAGGGGAAAAAAAACCCATAGTTCTATTGTAGAGAAAAATCTTTTTTTTTTTTTTGGTTCATCCATCACTACTAGTCTGGCATATTATGCACATCAACACTTTCTGAACTTGCACTTTTATGCTTTTGATCGGCTGAGTCACAGTCAAAAGAAGAAATAGGAAGTAAAGGAAATATCTCCTACAGAAATCCTGACAAAAATTATTTTCATATTTTTCTTTTATTACGAAATAGGCAAACTGAAAAACTGAGAATCTATTTTTTATACCTTATTTTGATAAAAAAAAAAGTTGCCTGTGTTCTTTACTAAAACTCAGCTGTTTACCAACAACTAAAGAAAACTGACTTAATCTTGCTCTTTTTCTACTCCGACAAGATATTTTACTGCATTATATGCAACAGCCTCATTGAGTTTCAATGCTTTAATGTTTTAGACTTATTTATTTATTACCTTTACACACACACATACACACACTTCCTATTCTCTAGCCCAAATGGCTAGAAATTGTGGGCGGGTAAGATCTTGCTGTTATTAAATGAAAAAGATTCTCCGCTAGCCTAAGAGACAGATAGATATTCAGTCATTTTCAAAATTTTCTTCTGTATATTACGTGTTTTAAAGATTTTATCAGTTTCTCAGCAATGAAAATTTTCTTTTCTTGGAGAAGTTCCTCTTCAGATTGTTTTCGTTCTTCGAAGTCTTCTAGATGAGTTTAGACAATGAAGAGGATGAGAAGGCAGACCACGGCATCAAGCCTTATGAAGTATTTTCAAGTATATGAAGGTTATGAGAAAGGCACCATCTCTATAAGAATCAACAAGATAAGGAGGTTTTCATCACTTTAAGAGGGTTTCACTGTCTAGATTTCAGAAGGGAGAAATCTTCCTATGTATAGATACACAAGCGTATATTCGACATAGAACATGCATTGTCCTTTTGAACAATTCAACTCTTTCCCTACCTTAAAATTTTTATAACTCTGTCCCTGTGCATCTACCATTGGTAAATCTTATTTTAAAACCTCTGCATAGGGGCTTCCCTGGTGGCGCAGTGGTTGAGAATCTGCCTGCCAGTGCAGGGTACACGGGTTCGAGCCCTGGTCTGGGAGGATCCCGCATGCCGCGGAGCAGCTGGGCCCGTGAGCCACGGTTACTGAGCCTGCGCGTCTGGAGCCTGTGCTCCGCAGCGAGAGAGGCCGCGATAGTGAGAGGCCCGTGCACCGCGGTGAGGAGTGGCCCCCGCTTGCCGCAACTGGAGAGGGCTCTCGCACAGAAACGAGGACCCAACACAGCCATAAATAAATAAATTAATTAATTAAAAAATAAAAAATAAAAGAAGAACATTTAAATAACCAAAAAATCTTTAAAAAAAAAAAAAAGAATCAACAAGATAAGGAGGTTTTCATCACTTTAAGAGGGTTTCACTGTCTAAGATTTCAGAAGGGAGAAATCTTCCTATGTATAGATACACAAGCGTATATTCGACATAGAACATGCATTGCCCTTTTGAACAATTCAACTCTTTCCCTACCTTAAAATTTTTATAACTCTGTCCCTGTGCATCTACCATTGGTAAATCTTATTTTAAAACCTCTGCACAGGGGCTTCCCTGGTGGCGCAGTGGTTGAGAATCTGCCTGCCAATGCAGGGGACATGGGTTCGAGCCCTGGTCTGGGAAGATCCCACATGCCGCGGAGCAACTAGGCCCGTGAGCCACAACTACTGAGCCTGCGCGTCTGGAGCCTGTGCTCTGCAACAAGAGAGGTGGCCCCCGCACGCCGCAACTAGAGAAAGCCCTCGCACAGAAACGAAGACCCAACACAGCCAAAAATAAATTAATTAATTAATTAAAAAAAAAAAAAAACTCTGCACAAATAATTGTTCATCAAAAACACTAGAAACAATCTGTTATAAGTGAATATAAAAAATTATAAATTAAAAATGTTTCAGAATATGAAAGCAAGGCCAGAAATGTTATATTTTCTGAAGTGAGAAGCAAAAAGCCACCCTAAAAAGAATGTTTATTTAAATGAGATTACAGTAGTTCTCATATTTAATAAGGCAGTCAGGGTTGACATCAGGCAAGCAACTGACATATAACTTATTAAACAAATCAACAAAGAATTAACTACTCAGAATTTACCTTGGCAATATGAGATAGAGCTATAGATATAAAACACAGAGCAGGGGTCTGCAGAGAGAGAAGTAAAGGAGATTCTGAAGCAAGAATTTGTCAGTTTCCACAGAAGCCCAGGACAGAGAATACTCTCTCACTAGGCAGAAATATCCAGTGTGCAGAAGAGTAACCCATCCTACTGGCCTGGAGCAATGTACCTGTGCCTTATGATTATCTGATCCCCTGGTTTAGAATCACTTGTTTATTTAACAGCTCTCTTAAGCGTTGACTTTGTGGCCAGCCACACAGTACATGAAGAGGGTACTAGGAATAAGATGCTCAGTGAGTCTGGACAGAGAAGGAGACGAGTAGTCAGACAATTTCAAAGCACTCTGATAACTCTTTGTTCACTGAGTCACTTGTTGATGTATATTGTCTCTCCTGAGGACCTACCAATATGGTCCTGGTTCTTGAGTCAGACGTAACTTCTACCACAAATTAATAGAGCAGTATTCTAGTTAATCAGTAAGTCCCCTGCGAATCTATTAGCATGTCAGCCTCCCTGCAGGCAAATATATCCAACTTAATTTTTGCATATGCAAGGTTGAGGCCCAGGCCCCAAACCCATGAAGACTCCATCCCATTAGGCTCTGCCTGAAGCAGCCAAATGATATCTCTTCGACAACTCTTAGATGCAAGAAAAGCCATTTATCAGCAACACTTAGCCCTCAAGTGACAAGATTTCTATTACCCAGTAACATCTTCCTAAGTCATTTCCATTATAAATGCACATGGACTTTCAGCTTACTCTATACCAGCGATCCTCCAACTTTAGTGACTATAGGAATCTTCTCTAGAGATTATCTTAAACGCAGAATCCTGGGCCCCATCCTAAGAGAGGCCAGAAAGTCTGGGAGAGGGCACAGAAATATGCTTTTTTTTCTTCCAAACACTCCAGGTGATTCTGCTGTGACTTTAAGAAACATTCTTCAATGGAAACACTAAAAATGGTGTCCGTAAATGAGGCATATGCATTAATGTGGAAGTATCAAGTGATTTTCATAATCTTATTTTTAATAGTAATTACAGACTTTTACTATTACAGTCTTAGAATTCAATTCAGACATTGCTCTGTCCCAGGCACTAGCTCCTATTCCCTGCCTCTGCCCCTGCAACAGCGAGGAACATCTGATCTGCTTTGCCACTCTGCCTCTGAAGTCACGCTCTTAACTCTTCCCCGAAGCCTCTCCCAAACAATCCAAACTCACAGCAGCGTTTTTTTATCCTGCTTATCTCTGGCCCTTGGTGTACTTACGTAGATTATTCCGCATACTACATATTTGAATAAATGTTGGTTTTTTATTGTTGTATCTGGTCTGGATGTTAGGGATGGAAATAGCATACAAAATTATTTGATGATTTTTCAATCCAAGTGAAGGGCACAAACAGAAGTGAATCTACTCTCCCTCTGACACTGGGCTGGAATGCATCCCCATGAGCGTCTCACCAATGTTTCTCCTTCTAAACTAACTGCATCCTGTTCACATCAGGTACACATTTGGTCTACTCATGAGCAAGTTTAACGCTACAAAGGGACTATATGTGACTGGAAGTAGTAGAGAAACATGTAAAGCTACCAGATCTAAAAATTGTAGCTGCAGTGCTAGTATTCTTATTAGAAATGGTAGGAAACCTCAGAGTATCTAGGTAGAGCATATGAATATAGCAAAACATTGAGGAAGAATTTAGACTGTTGCCTCAGTAGTGGTAGAATGAAGACAAAGCTGATGACAGACACGTTAAATATTCTACCTTTTAGAGAAATCTGCAGAAAATTGAGAGCCAGATCCCCCTTCCCAGCTACTAAGAGCAAGAAAAACCAGTCCTGAAACCCCCAGTGATCACTCCAATCCCCAGACCCTCTCCCCCACCCAACCCGAGAGGCAACCCACTAAGGGGAGGAGGGGAAATGGAGAACAGTAAGTGTTCTGTCTAGTGAGGAACCTCCAGCTTTCAAACAACACACGTGTTAACTGACATCCTCATTGCCCTTTGTATGCTGCATGGTACTTGATGGCTCAGCTGAGGACATTTCCAGGCACTGTACAAAGATGTCGCCCAAGAGTCAACAGTTCAATTTCAACAGTTTCCATCTTTGCCAATATAGCATGGCAATGACTGAATGTTAACTCCCATAGCCTGAAATACAACTTTCTTTTACATAGATTTTATAAACCTGTGACTGAGTCAAATATTTAAGTTATTTTTACACTTCATCAATTCATTCTTTTAAAACCCTGTCCTTATAGGCTTTAGTCCAGAGAATCAAAATACCCTACTTGTGTAGTAAATTAATTACAGGTCTGGGGCCACCAAGGTTAACACTCCATTGAGAAGCACAGCCACTACAGGGCACTCCTCTTCCCAGATGCGCCAGCAGAGAGATTCTTGAGGTTGATGCAATGTTAACTCTCAAGTGAACTGGAAAAAGAATCTGATGCTTTTAGTATTGCCCAGAAGTAATTCAAGAGAGGACTAGAAATGAAGCCCCATATTTCTGCTTTGAGATATTGGATGGAAAAAAAGGATCCCAGATTTAGTAGTCTGGTGGCTCTGAATGAGCCAAATGATTCAACGATCCATTTTGTATTACCAATAAGTAAAAATGATGCTCCTAAGCTTTTAGACACACATTCTGTCATTGTCATCCACACATGCTAAGATGAGAGCAAGACTCCATTTATTTCCAGAGCTTCTTTGGTGAAGGATGCCATGTGTGATGCGATATTCACTGACATATCAATTCACAATTGGTTGTGATTGTCACAGAAATGTAAAACTTCAAACAGTATAAAATAGAGATAGATCTCTGCCATAAAACACAGAGGATAATCATTCATCTGAGTGTCTCACCTTCTTAGTTTCAGTAACTCAGTATGCGGACATGTCTAAACTGCATTCCATTTCCATCCAGACCACAATCTGGACCATGTTAGACCAAACACTTCACCTGATGGCAGCTATAATATAAGGGCCAACTGCATCAAACTTTGAAACATTTAGACTGGGTTCACAGCCTTGCTTTATCAATTACCAGCTGGGTAGCCTCAAGCCCATAGTTTAAAAACTCTCAGAGCCTCAGATTCCTCACTTATGCAATTCGGACGATACTTTAACTATTTGGATCATTAGAGCTTTAAGTTAGAAAATATTTGCGAAAACACCTAGCACAGATGTTCCCGAGCACAGAAGCCCAGTAATGAATCTCCCCTAAATCTATGAATAAGGGTATCTTTCTAAGTTATCTTCCATGACACTCATTCTTTTTCCTTCTCTCCTACCTGTTGTAGACGTGACAAAGTTTCCAAGTACAAATGAAGTGACCCTCGTCAAGCAATAAAGAAACAAATCCTTGAGCAGCTATTTCCTGTCTGACAGTTGGTATGCATATGCTTCACTGACTTTACTGTTTAGCCATGAAACCTTCATCGTAAGTGTCATTTGGCTTTAACTCTGCAATAAGGTAATTATAGTGCTGGGCTTATTAAAAACAGACTCTATCACAGGAGACTTTGACGGATGTTGGTTGAAGTTCTAGCTTGACAGGCAAGTGGGATGAGCAAGTGGATGGCAGGGCTAAAGACATTATATTGCAAATGCTGTTTATTTCTGTCAACTATAAACTATGCAGTAAATAACACAGCATATAAAAGAGATCCAGAAATAACATTAAGCTAAAATGGAACCATCAATTATTCTCTCTTCTTTAGCTTTCAATTTCTTTTCCCCTTCACTATTGGTACTTTTTTTCCTTATTCATTAATTGCTTTTTTCCATGACTCCCCTGTTCTGCTCCAGTGCCTATAAATCACTGTAAAAAAGATAAAATGTTACTATTATGAAACGAGTGTAAAAATGGTTTTTAAATAAATTTTCTTTTGCCATCAAGCTGACTTTCTCTAACCTTTAAGGGAGAGTTTAAAGCTTCTACTGAGAACACAGTAAACTCTTTTTGGCAGAGTGCATGTATTTTTAGCACTCACACTATCTTGGGCACTGGGCAGCGTCCAGAATTGAAGGGGTCACTTCACAGTAAGTTGTGAGATGCAAATTTCAAATATACTACGGTAGGAAGTTCAAGGTTTTACTGTAAGGAGGAACTTTGAAACATACTCGCCTGTGGTAGTGAATCACAAAGGATTTTGGATTAGCTGGCTGCAACAGCAGGATGATAATAAATGGAGAGAATGGGAAGAAGGAGAGGAAGAAAAGAGTATGTGAAAATTTATGTCTAACCTCACTCGGTTCCCCACTGGCAGCCATGCCCACGTCCAAGCCTAAGGAAGCTGTTCCAGTTCCCTATGCGAGGGCCCAAGGTTCATATCTAGATCAATAAATAGTTTCTGAAAATCTATCACATGTCCAGCATCATGCTAAACACCACTTTTATAAGTGAGTCATTCATTCAAACATTTTGAGCACCTAATATGTGTCACATATTGGAACCCAACTGTGAAGGAGACATAAATGGCCCTTATGCTTAAGGAGTTCACATTTTATTTCTATAGCTGCTCTTACAGTATTCAGAATAAATTGTAAAAACTCTTTTATTTCCTCCAGGATAATGTTCAGTGGATACACCTACTGTTGTCACTATAGAACCTCCTTGTTACATAATCTTGATGAGCATATTACTGTTACAGGTAAAACAATGTGGGAATAGGAAACTTCAGTTATTCTAGTTAAACACAACCATATATGTGGGCCAAAGCAGAGAATTGAATGGGATGGAATTTAAGCAAGTTCTATAATGGGACTAATGTACATATCTTGAGTCCATCAATGGGCTATAAAATTACTGTTTAGTCAACAACTCTATGCATAATAGAAACCCCCAATACAAAGACACATACAGTAAAACCCACTGAGCACAATCCTGTATTTCAGGTTCTCTAAGATTTCAGCTTCTCATTAAAAACATTACATAGCTGCAGGTATACGGCTACTGGTCCCTCATTGAGTTTTTCAGCCATATACAGACAATTCATCCTATGTTTAGAAAAACAATAAACAAATTCTAATAATTTCATTAGAAAATATTAAATTCCTTGCATCCCTGCAAGTAATTGGAGATCATCTAAAATGTCTTAAACACCATGACTGGGAATCACTATCTGGTTATCAAAGTTATGTGAATTACAAAGCTTTGGGAAATAATAATTGAAAAGAGTGTATGTCCTTAGAGATTTTGGCTAGCACAAAGTACCATGGGAATAATTAGAAAGTATTTGAAACCACGATCCATTATCACAATTCAATAGGCATAAGGTATAAGAGCAGAAAAGCTGAGGTGCCTAGATAACATGATTAAATCTCATTGACAAAGGACCGCAAAGAAATGCCCACTATACCAGGCCAGCTCAAAGACCTGCCACCATTTCTTTAACTCTCTGAGCACTAAAATTGTCTAAAACCATCAAATAAAATTTTGATAACTTCATTTAAATACTCTCCTGTAAGGAAAGTGAGCATAATTATAAAGCAAATGTTTCTGTTCATAAAAGTAAGGCATAGGAAAGTTCATGGCATTTAAGATACAGGCAGCAGTCACCAAGTCCTCTTCAGTCTTGGGGGTTTCTTACAGCTATTGCTTCTCCAGAATGGATACATTTGCTGCTTGTTCATTCTGCCACTTTTTCAGCAGCATATTTTCGCATATGTGTTTCTCCTACATCTTAGGATGTAAATGTATTTTTGACACATATTGGTGATGTGAAAGAACACGTAGACAGTCCAAATCAGAAAGACTCAAATAATGATATCACTGTGTGTTATTTATTCATGATGCTTTGGTTTCCTCATCTAGAAAATGAGGATGGCGTTGGTGTCTTCTGCTTAGGCATGTTATAAGGAGTAAATGAGGTCATCAATGTCAAGGGCTTGGCACTGTGCCTGATGGCGGTTGCTAAAATTACTATTTACTATAAATGCTGTTGATATATTGATAACATCTTTACCAATAGCACAACTGATATGTATATATGTGTGTATATATATTATCTATAGAGAGAGAGAGACAAACAGAGAGAGACAATCAGAGACAGAGAGAATTTATGCAGAATGGGTAGGAAAGGGGGCTGAAAGATAGTAAATTTTAGAAATAACCAAAGACTGTCTTTCACACCTAAAGTGATTTCAGAATTTCTAAGCAGTAACTCTATATTCTTCCAAGTCTCCAGTGTATAGAATTCCACCCATGTACCCCAGGGCTCCCCTGGCAGCCTCTTACATCTCCACTGGCCAATCTAGTTATCTTTCAAGAGCTTGGTTCCTACAGTGTCTGGGCATACTTCCATGACAGCACTTTGCACATGATGCCGAAATGATTTCTTCCCACAGAAATCTCCCCGACCTAACTGTCCACTCCTGAGAACTGACCCCATCCATCTCTGAGTCCTACAGTCCTAACACAGCCCCTTGCTCCAAATTTGAAGGAGGAGAAAAGGAAAGAGAAAAGAGAGCAGAGGAAAGGGAAAAGGAAAAATTAAGAGGAATAGAGAGAAAGGAGGCAGAATGTGCACAATCTAATCGCCATTAAACATTTCTAGGTTCTGTTCTCAGAGGCTTTTATTGATTTCAAGAGCTTCCCCTGGAATTCTTTGACTCTTTGCTCTGGTCTGAATTTTCACTCTCAGAAGACAGTGAATGCTACTGGCTCAGTAAGTGAGACCCATGAAGCGACAAGAAAAGTGGTGAGGGCTTCCCTGGTGGCGCAGTGGTTGAGAATCTGCCTGCCAATGCAGGGGACACGGGTTCGAGCCCTGGTCTGGGAAGATCCCACATGCCGCGGAGCAACTAAGCCCATGAGCTACAACTACTGAGCCTGCGCATCTGGAGCCTGTGCTCCGCAACAAGAGAGGCCGCGATAGCGAGAGGCCCGCGCACCGCGATGAAGAGTGGCCCCCGCTTGCCACAACTAGAGAAAGCCCTCGCACAGAAACGAAGACCCAACACAGCCAAAAATAATAAAATAATAAATAAAAATAAATAAATTAAAAAAAAAAGTGGTGAGAAAGAAAAGCCTTCATTTAAATATTTAGATATTATCCCTCTTCATACGGCAAGAATTTAAGAAATTGTACAGTCTATGCATTTTAAGATCTCTGATGATTTTTCAGGAATTCCTCTCATTGTTTACTACTTACCTTAATCAAGTTTACTTCATTCATTCAACAAAGATTTATTGAGCACCTACAACGTGCCAAGCATTCTTCTGGGGCCTGAAGCCTGCCTTATGAAGCTTACATTCCCAAGGGCAGACAGAGACTGAAAAAGCAATAAGTAAATTACTAGGTGACGGATGGGGTCAGGAGTGGGGCAGGGAGAGGAGACAGAAGGGATGGGGGAATGAGAGTGCCTGGTTCAATTTTAAATAGTCTGGTCAGGTTAGGTGACTGGGAGGGGGGCATTTGAATAAAGTACACCGGCAGTTCTCAGGGAGTGTTCCACACAGAAGGAACAGCCACTGCAAACAGGCTCGGCACCCATGAAAGGCAGTGAGGAGGCCAGTGCGGACAGAGCACAGTTGCTGGCAGGAGAGAAGAAGAAGGTAGATAAGGTCAGGGAGGTCATGGGACAGAAGGGTGGCAGATCGTGCACAGCCTTGTAGCCACTGCAAAGACTACGACTTTCCTCTGAGTCACGTGGCAATCCTTCGGAGAGTTTTCCTTGGCTTACCTTTCCCTTCCAATAAACAGCTTCCTAGAGTTGCCATCCTATCCCTCACTGGTCAGTTAGGGGCTTTTGCAGTTAACCTGTCTGCTCATGCTTTTTTATAACTTTAACTACCAAGGTCAAAGTCAGTTTCATATCAGATGTACTTCCCTTAGATCTGGAACCCAGGCCCCTGTCCTGGGTCCCATTTTTTAGAGATCCCACCCTGTTCTGGCCCTCTCCTAGTGGCACCTCTCCCCCTGGGGTGAGGAGTCCAAGAGGTCAAGGGACTTGCTCACCCAGATCCGCTTCCCTCTTTCTAGACCACACTCCAATGCCCAGGAACTTTCTACCCAAACAGAAGCCTCTCATGCCCAGGGCCCGTGCAGCCCTCTTCTCCTGGTCCACCTTCCCTAAGCCAGGCCACGATCCCCCAATGTGCAAACCCCCAGGCCAAGGATGGCCAAGAGCTGCTGCTTGCAGGGGGACAGAGCTTGGTCTTTCAGGCTGGGGCAGGGGCACCACGTGCTCTGATTGGAGGCCCCCTGAGGTGTGGGTGGAGCCAGAGGGAGTGGGCTGGGGCCACTCATACTCCAGCCCTTTTCACACTCCAGCCCCCGCCCTTCAAGTGTCCAGTGTTCTAGGTGTCAAAGCCTTTCAAATGATCAACCGGAATACTCAAACTGTCCTGCCAAAAGTTAAAAGTGAAAACTCTCCTCTCCACCTGGTTCGAACTGCAACAAGAAGCTGTTTCCCCTGCAGTTCTACTTTCCCTGCTCCCCTGGCTTATTTACTTTATCGAAATGGATTTCCAGATCAGCCAGAGATATGGATTCCCATTGTTACCTGAGCACATCTCTCTCAGGTCCCCTTGTTCCCAGGCTGCCAGTTTCCTATGAGATAAGAGTCAGCCGATCACCCCTGAGGCTCTCTTTTCAGCCACAGGTCATCAGACACACCATGGAAATTGATTATTCTACTCACTTCAGTTGAGAGGCAATAACTGTCCATTAAAATGGCTCTTGGCAGCAGCAATCACTTTTTAAAGGGACTAAGCACTTAGGAACAATTTTAACTTGAATATAAGGTATTTTCAACAGTTAAATAGTAGCTTTCTCCATAAGAGTACATTTTTTAGAAGTGCTTTCTAATCTATTATCTCCTTTTATTATCTTAACATCTCTGTGAAGCAGGTAAAGTAGGTGAAGGAACAGAATTCCAGAGAGAATGAAGGATTAGACCATGACCACTTAAAGGGAGTATTCCCATGAAGTCTAAATCTTGGTCAGGACCTGACTCCAATACCATTTTTAATATACCATGCAAATCCTTCTGAATCCCCTCCTCCCTCTCCAGACATCCTCAATTTAGTTGGCCATTTCCAAGTCTCATGTGATGCATCTTACCTTCTGGATCTGCCACATCAGAATGAAATCAATGTTAGAGGCCATGTATTTTCCAGTGAAACTCCATGTCTTTTCATTTACTCAACTAATGCTTACTGGGTGCCTATTCTGTTCCAGGCGCCATGTCTGGGGAACTCAAAATAGTCAACATCCCTACTTTCATGGAGCTTACGTTCTAGAGCAGGAGAACGGTTGATAAACTAGAAAACACCTAAATGAGCAAGAGGGCTTTACCTGCCACGCACCTGTGCCTCTGCACCCACTGTTCTCACCCCTGCCACTCACAAGCTCCCTCCTGTAAGCACCTGTGACTTGGCACCCGAGGCTTTCTCTGCCTTGCCCGGCCCTCATTCAGGACAGGCCCAAAGTGCTGGGGACTTGATAGCTTCAGCAACAGCTCTGGGCCAAGAACAGATTAGAGTTAGTGGGTAAATACTCCAGCTTCCTCTCTCTCGGGGGCGACAGCTTTGAAGTGTGTACTTCTATACTCTAACCCAGCTTCCCCAGGGGCAATGAGCCCCAAATGCCCACAGCCGGCACCTGCTCAGTAACATATCCTGCATCGGCTTCTTTTGCTTCCCATCCTTACCTCCACACTCCCCCACCTGTACCTCCTGGGATCACCTCCTAGAAAAATGACTTACACTCAAGTCTTTGTCTGGGGGGCCCTTCAGAGAGTGATAAATGCAATGAGGAGGAGAAGTCAGTGTGAGACAGAGACTGAGGGAAGAAGAGACAATATTACGTTGGGTGTTTAGGGAAGACTAAGGAATGAGGGGATGCCGAGCTGAGGTGATAGCTGAGCTGAGACTGGAATGAGTAGAAGGAACCTGCCCTGGAACCTGAGGGCCTAAGGGGTCTCTCCAAGGACAGAGACAAGCAGGTGGGAAGACCCTGGGGCTGGACGGAGCTCAGTGGGCTTGAAGGACATCCCAGGCCAGAGTGGCTGGAGCAGATGAGCTCAGAGAAGTGAGAAGAAGCTGGTCCCAGAGCCCCTTGGGGCCATGGGAAGGGTTTTTCTGAATTTCACGCTAAGCACTATGGGAAGCTGCTAAACAGCAGAGCCACAGACATGATCCAATCCATTTTTTTTAAAGGTCATTCTGGCTGCTGTTAGACCCTGTGGCCCCCTGTAGATCCCACTACCACACAGCACATATAAGCAGCCCCCTGAGATGGCTGAATTAGACAGCATATGAAGTGCAGTTAGAGTGAATTTCAACAACAACAACAAAAAAGATAATGATTCAAGAATTTTCCTCTGGTTGTTGCCATATGATCTAGCAATTCCACTCCTGGGCATATATCCAGACAAAACTATAATTCAAAAAGATACATGCACCTTTATGTTCATGGCAGCACTAGTCACAATAGTCAAGACATGGAAGCAACCTAAATGTCCATTGACAGATGAATAGATAAAGAAAATGTGGTACATATATACAATGGAATACTACTCAGCCATAAAAAAGTATAAAATAATGCCATTTGCAGCAATATGGATGCAACTAGAGATTATCATACTAAGTCAAGTCAGTGAAAAAGAGAAAAACAAATGCCATATGACTTCACTTATATGTGGAATCTGAAATATGACACAAATGAACTTATCTACAAAACAGAAACAGATTCACAGACATAGAGAACAGACTTGTGGTTGCAAAGGGGGAGGGGGACTGGGGGAGGGAAGGATTGAGAGCTTGGGATTAGCAGATGCAAACTATTATATAAAGAATGGATAAAAAACGAGGTCCTACTTATAGCACAGGGAACTATATTCAATATCCTGTGATAAACCATAATGGAAAAGAATATGAAAAAGAATATATACATATATAACTGAATCACTTAGCTGTACAGCAGAAATTAACACAACATTGTAAATCAACTATACGTCAATAAAATTTTTTTAAAAAAAGAATTTTCCTCTGGTTAACAGAGAACTTCCCAAATCCGTAGCCCTACACGTCCCACGTCAGGAATGCATTCTTCAATCTCTTTGTGAAGAAAGTCATGGGAAGTACAACTGGCACAATATTACTCCCAAATATGTCTCAAGTAGCCATGTGATCAAGAGTTCTGCCTCTCGAACCTAAAAGTTCAGAGAATTCAGTCACTTTCCTGATAACCATTCTGAATTAAAAAGAAAAGATGTCTTTTGCTGATAAGAGAACAATGAAGGTCAATTTATCTGACCATCTGGCCCCTGATTTCAAAAGATCCCTGCTTTTAAGCACTCCCAGCTCTTAATGGTGCTGTACTAATGCATAAGCCTCCTGATAGGAACTCCTCGGCCATTTTGTTATTTAATGTGGATGCTGTAAAAGCAAAGGTTAGAATCTTGCAAATTTTAGGGCAAAAAAGATGAGGCTAGTTAGGCTGATGCTTGACAAGCAGTCAGAATAAATTAGTTTCCCCTCTCTGAAATGTTCCTTTGTCAGCTTCGCAGGAGTCGGTAACTACTTGAGCTCAGCAAATGCTGCCAAGAGCAGAATATCAGATGAGATGCAGAGAAGCTTACTTTAAAATCACTGCTTAGAGCCAAAGCATCTTAATGCCTGTTCACACAGTGCCCGTGAGCCCATCACCCCATCACCCTGCCCACAAAGGGGGATTCCACGTTTTCCACGGTTCCCAGGAGTTATTTACTGGGAGGCAGATTATTTTGTGGGAGAATGTGTTTCTAAACGCCTTAATCCATGCACTCTCTCAAAGAATTATATAGGGAAAACGTTTCTAGAAATTAAGCAAAAGAAAGCAATTGCCCACACTTTTTAAAAGCGAGATTTTTGTTTAAAAGAACTAAAAATAGTTTTATTCACTTTTCATTCTGGATATTTTTAGGAAATTTTATATCACAAAAGAATCACTCTTTGGTTGAAATATTTTTTGCAATTTCAGCTCTCACAGCCTTATCCTCTGCAATTTGAGTGTGGTGTCACTGGATAGTAATGGAAAGTCACTCATACCCAAGATCTAAATAGAGGTTAGGTTTTGCTGGAGAGACAAGATAGCGGGTCTCTACTCCGTGTCCAGGAATGAGCATTATAACCAGCACAGGAATAAGGAAAACCTACTGTAAACCCTACTGCAGTCAGTCATTTTTGGAGGACAGAGGCGGTGCTTTTTAATTGATTCTCATCTCATACTAGCAAAACAGGAAGTTAAATTTCTATTTTGAACTTCTGCTTTGTGTTTTCAGTTGCATCGCTTTTGTAATTCTTGAAGTAATTATCTATTTTGCAATATTTATGTAAATAACCATTCAAGCTTGTCAAATGTGTTTGTGGAATAAGCCCCAGTGAAATCACTCATTTTAAGTTACATATGTGAATAAAGTAGAAAAATAAAGCAAGAATTGCTACATTATTAATATGTGTAAGTATAGTCAAAACAATACGTGAGATTCACTCATTCCATCATTCATTCAACAAATTTTCTGGGGGACCTGTTCTGTACCAGACCTTGAAAAGTAGCAGTGAAGAAAACAGACAAAAACCCTTCCCCTGTTGCAGTTTATGTTCTAGTGACTACAAACAGACCAGTCAACAAGACAGACATATGTATGTTTATGCCAGAGGCAATAAATGCTAAGGAGAAAAATAAAGCTAAAATGAGAGACAGGAAAGGCCATGTGAATGGGGGAGCTATTTTAAACAGAAGGTCAGGGAAGCTTCACTGATAAGGTGACATTTGACAGAAACCTGAAGGGGAGAAAAGAGCCATTCCTAAATCCAGGAGGAATATTCCAGGCTAAAATAATAGCAAGTGCAAAGACCCTGAGGTGAGACTAGGATTGGGGTGTATAGGGAACTACAGGAAGGAAAATGTGGTTGATGCTGAATGAGCAGTGGGGAAATCAGTAGGAAATGAGGACAGAGAGATTGTAAGCAGAGGGCTGGGCAAGATCGTGCAGGGCCTTGCAGCTGACTGTAAAGAACTATTCTTCAGTGTCTGCTATAAGCCAGGCACTGAGGACATGGTGGCAAAAAAGACAGCTAAGGTCCCTGCTATACACAGTTTACTCCTAGTAGATACACATACACACACACACACACACACACACACATACACGCGCGCTCCACTTCCCCTCCTCACCCTTTCCTAATCCTCCAGCAACTTCATCATCTTTCCCCAGTCAGTAGAGGAAGCAAGACCATATTCTACAGGAAATAAAATGGCTTGTCCCCCATTTTGCCCTGAGCATAGCTGACCCAGAATCTCACAGCTCATAGGGAGCCAATGTAGAGCATCAGGTGTATTTTACCAGTAATGACAGCAAAACACATTTTAATGTCAAGAATTTCTATTTTTGTTAAAGCAAGAAATCATTAGCAAAATTGAAACGAACTTCAGTTTGGGATTAACAGATACACGCTATTATACATAAAATAGATAAACAACAAGGACCTACTGTATAGCACAGGGAACTATATTCAATATCTTGTAATAACCTATAATGGAAAAGAATCTGAATAGATAGATATATATATATATACATGCATAACTGAATCACTTTGCTGTACACCTGAAACTAACACAATGTTGTAAATCAACTATACTTCAGTTTAAAATGTTTTTTAGAAAACATTATGAACAACCAAAAAAAGCTTCAAACGGAAAAATAACTCTTCTCTGGAGTAACATTTTCAAAAGTAAATCTGAAGCCTAAGATACAGACCACTTCCAACAGCTCCCAGGACTGCTGGTCTTCATCTTATTTATAATTCTTATTAATTCATTCCAAATTTTAACTTGGAAGCAAGCCATTACTCTCTGCTCTGGCTTGTTCCTTGGTTTAGGTTAAGATTTCAAAGCCCCCAATATTTCTGCTTTGTTCCTCTCAGGAGCAAATTCACCTGCCATCCTCTGATGTTGTTCTGGTGACAATTCGCACTGCAGGCCCTGGACCACCCACTACTCACCACTCACCACCCAAATGGGCCACCTGCAGAGGGACAGTCGGCAAATACCTGTGCCTATGTCACTAGCTCCCTAGGGCCATGTTTGTGATTCTCTGATACTATGTGAATCCAGGCCTCCTGGACCCCACAGTGCTGTGTGCTCTTCACTGCCAGAGCTGGAATTAACTCCTAGCTATCCAGAAGTTTCACAGCTCTCACCATCCCCCACCACACACACACACACACACACACACACACACACACACACACACACACACACACACACACTCTTAATAGGGCCCTGTTGCCACCTGCTAGGCACTAACCAATAGCTTATGTCAGTTTCATGTCTTTGTTTTATTCCCTTTGAGGATCTTTTCTCCATAAGCACCCTGAGTTCATGCCCTGCCTCTTCATCTTCTTCCCTTACTGACTCCTGGAAAAAAGCCACTAACTTCCTGTTGGGAAATGGAGGTGGAAAAGGGTGGGATGGGGTTGAAGCCAGACTGTTCGTCACCACTCCCCAAGCCCAGCCCAGCACAGCACTCCCACCCAGCCCATTTTCTCTCAAACCAGGACTCAGTGGCTTAATCCATACACAATGACAGAGGTGAATTAATTAACTGCTTCTGTCCTGGTCGCCCCTAGCAACTGACTTTGGCTCATAACTAAATCGCAACTAGAGATATTTCTTAAGAGATTTGGTTAACTTATACTAGAAGAGAAAGTCTATCAGTATTTAGAGCAGAAAATTAACTGGAGGTAAGAGAAATCTTTTCCATTGATTAAAATCTCTAAATCCTCATCTTCTAACAGTGGTCATGTCCTAATTACTCAAGGTCACAATAAGAAAGCTCCTGATTACATGATGTTCTATTGAGTTAAAGAAACAAACATCCATTGGCCTTTAAACCAATCAAAAGCACCTCCTTGCAGGGCCCTGGAACACCAGTACGAACACCAGTATGAACTAAAGCAAGGGATCTGGAGTGGGGATGACAAAGGCTTCATAATTCCCACTGGCCAGGTTTGGCCACCAGCAGTGCTTGCCTAATACACACCCCAACAAGCCAGCCTCCATCCTCTCCATTATGGAAATCACTCTGTGCCGTGGCGGAAATTGTTTGTGCCTTTTCCAGCCCATTAATTTCTCTGTATTTAAGAGGAACAGCATTTCCATCTCTTAGATTAGATTTTGTTCATTAAACCCTCATCTCACTTCCCAACCTGCCAAATTTTCATCAGTAGAGATCTGGGATTCAGGACCACAACGCATTAAGCACAACATTTTGAAATTTACAATTTTGTTTTACAAAACCCTCTAAAGATAATCTAGCTTGCATATAGTAACCTAGAAAAAGACTAAATATAAATGGATGTTTTCTAAAACATTTTGAATATATTATTATTGGCTTAACACTTTATAATTTCCATTTTGCAGAATACACTTAATCATATATAATATGCAAAGGCTGGAGAATCTAAGTTCTTGTTTGTCTGTTTTTTGATTATGACTACTTAGTGTAACGATTTGTTAACTTTTTAAAAAAAAATTTTTAATGAGGAAGGGAAATACACATGATGGTTTGGGAGCATGTTGTCTAATAAGGCTTAAAGTAGATGATTTTGATAATCAAATTGTATTATGCCAGAAAGGAGGAGTTTAGTGGAAAAGCCTGAACCCTTGGAGGAAAACAGTACAACCACCTGGTCCATTTGGTTTCCTTGGATGTGAACGCCATGATCAAAGGAGGCTGGTCATAGAAGAAGTATTAAACAGCTCCAGGGAACAGCTGGGCAACATCAAGCCTTATAGGTCAGCCCTCAGATGACTTCCTTATAAGCAATGGGGCATCACCTACCAAAGAACTAAGCCAAGGAGACCACATAGGACTGATCATGCCTGCAGATGCCAGAAGTGGGAGAGAACCCTTTACGGTGAGGGGAGCAGGAAAGACCTGAGAATAGAGTTCTGCCCAATGAGCTGGAAAGACGGCCCAGAGGTAGGAAGCTGGGAGAAGTCATAAACCTAGATACCATGATCCAAATAAAGAAGGATTAAACCATGGGACAAAGCAGCCTTAGCAGCTTTACAAGTAATCTTTCAGCCTCAGGAAACTAAAGCACGGCTGTCCTCTGAGGAAAGTCAGGTTTAAATATTTGGGACTTACATTCTCATGTAGGTTAATCATGTTGGAAATGAAATTGTTCAGATACAATTTATCACATTTCCTGATCAGCCTGTTCTACAATGTGATTAACACTGGGATCACAATAAAAATGTTTTATTTCGTGGATAATTGTATGTACCAGTAGCTACCATTTCCAAATGTCTCCTTTTATTACCCTTCTTCAAGAAAGTCTTAATATTTAAGTGATTTACTGATCACTTAAAATGCCAGCCTCACCATTAGGAGGGACATTCACTATACGTGGCTTAATTTTATAGCACATTATTTCTTTATAAACAGACACATTACTGTAGCACATTAATTAAACCTTTTCCCCATTATGCACTACATTTCGAAGACAACAGTGTAACCAAGTGTTGGCCTGATGGCTGTGCATGTGACACCAGTTCTTGGCTCACAAAAGAGGCACACTGCCCCACCCCGGGAAGTGGTGCTACTGGGACTCCAGGATCAGGCAACAGACAGCGCTGATTTGTGAAAGATGTGCTTCATGAATAAGGCATGGCAGATGTGCTTCAACAACCCGATTTGCTGAACTATTTAGCATCAATAACTTAGCTATAATAAAAAAAGGCTTTTTAGAGCTGGGTTATGAGAAGAGCTTTAATAAAATGATATCACTCCAATCATGTGCATCCCATTTGCGTTTAGTAGAACCTGGTGTTTAGACGGGTATAAAAAGAGAACTTCTGCAGCCACTTTTGTAAAGCGCTTGCTCAGAAATGTGTTGGCCAATGGGAGCTGTGCGAGGTTCAACCACTGGGGAAGGATTTCAGGAAACACTGAGAGAGGTCTTCTCCCTGAAAATCACACAGGATTAAAAAGGCCAAACTCTGATTTCAGAAAAGCCTTCCAGTTGAAAAATAATTCTAGTGAGGAACACAAAACTACAAGCAAATTTCCTATTTGCGTTGAGACTGGCTAAGCATTACATTAAAATTTCCTGTGGAATAACATATTTTCTAACATTCATGGAAAAGGGCAAGAATAGTGTCAAGAAACTAATCTTCAGTAAATCATTTGCTAAACAGGTTTGAATTATCTATTTTATATTTCCCTGTTGACCCTTACTTTCCAAAATCAAGCAGCAAGAACAAAGTCCCATGCCTAATACCCAAGAGACCATGAAAATGTTACGTCAAGGTATCTAGTTAGCAATAGGTAAATGAAAATTTATAATTCAGCACCTTCCCATTGATGAGAATAAGATACAACCATGTCAAATTTCCCAGCACTAGGAATATATGTAAAGAACAGTACTAAATTTGACAAGAATAGGATTTTACTGTTGCATCAGCAGCATTTACTGAGTGAGCAAAGATGAATTCAACATTCAATATTAATAGTTATGTAAAGACTTGGGAGAAATTTCCTAGAGCAAAAGACTGGTCTGAAGCCCATGCTCCATACAGAATGGCCAAAACCATCTTCCAGGAGCAACGCATTAAAATTCCCCCCAGGCCCTGTTATATCCCTGGAAGCCTTGAAATCCAATGACATCTCTGAAGTCTAGTAGTTGGCCAAGCAGGAGACTGGGCTTAGGGACCCCAGCTTGTAAGTAGAATCTCACCATGGTTCAAGATCTTCTACCATTTATAAAGCATCTCACACGAATGTCAGACTAAATGTGGGAGGAAAGCTCTGCTCCCCCGGGTGACTTATCTACCCATTCAGATGTGAGCAATTAAGCCCTTAAAGAAAGTCACTGTAAATGCAAGACATCGGGCTTCTGCTGAAAAAGGAATGATGACTGCTGTGTAGATTCTACATGCCAGGCATTGTGCAAGGTGATCCACGCACTGTCAGTAATGATTAGAAAAGATGAATATTGGAACTGACAAAATAAAATGAAGTTAAAGTGAATGGAAGAACCAAAGTACATATTTTTGCTATGCAGCTTTGGGAAAAAGAAAGAAACAGAAGCAAAATAAGACAGAGAGGAGTCCTGTTGGGACTACATTCTTGTCTGTCTTAGAGAAGGTGCTGGATGAGCAGGTTGACAGGTTCTGCTACATCCTGGCATGGAATTGTGCTCCTGAGCAGTGTTAAGTCATACATCCCTGGGTACTTAGGAAGAGGAGAGGGAAACAGTCCACAGGCATGTTTCTCCTTAGCAACCCTGACCTATGAGTTTGTAAAAATGCCCCAAAACTTCTCCTAAGCATCCAAATTGTCCTGCCTTCATAGATGGGTCAAGACTCCTGCCATACGAATTAATACATCTTTCATCTCAGTGAGTCTTTCACTTTATTGGAGAGGAAAGCAAGGTTTAAATGTAAATTGCCCATGTCGTAGACAGCCTTGGAAATTATTACTGATTGACCCCAAAGCCCCGAAATATCACCTCTCAGATCTGAATAGAAGCTGAGCATTTGGGACAAAGATTCAACAGGATCTGAATACTGTGGCTGCATCAAAGATTCTCATGTGTGCTAGGAATTCATTTCAAATCCCATCTTAAAGGAAGGGAAAAGATTGCAAAAGTTCCTTAAATTCAACATGTCCAAGAACAGCTCACGACTTTTCCCTCCCAGCAAGTCCCTCTCTCAATGAGTGCTACCAATACCCACCTATTTCTGCCAACAAGGATGTAGAAGTCATTCTGGAACTTTCCGTGACCCCCTCTCCCAGACACACACAGGTACATATCATAGGCAGTCCATCTCCAAGTCCCGACAATTTTACCTTCTAAGTACTTGTGGGAACCACCCACTTCTCTCTGTGTCTGCTGATGCCACGCTCATCCAGGCACCATTACCTCCGTCCTGGACAACCACAGAAGCTCCTCACCTCCTAATACATTAATCATACATTAACCAGAGCCTCACTCAGCCCCACCCATTCTGTCTATTGCAGCTAGAGAGCTAGAGTATTCTTTTTGAGATGTAAGCCTGATGGTATCCCCACTCCATTGCCCCTTCCCCAATTCACAAAACACGCCAGTAGCTTCCCATTGTCAATAAGACAGAACAAAATCAGCGTGGCCCTGCATGGACTGACTCTGGCTACTTATCTCTCCAGACTCGCATCAAATTGTTCTCCTCCTCTCAGTTCGTCAAACATTCCATGCTTCTTTACTTCATAAGACCTTTACAGGCACAGGGCATCCACTCAAAGTGTTCTTTCCCACTCCCAGCCAACTAGCAACTCCTATCCATCCTTCAAACCTCAGCTCAAATGGTGCATCCTGATAGAAGCCTCCGCTAAGCCCTAAAACTAAGGCCCTGTTGTTAGACACTTACATAGCATCTTGTGTCTTCCCTTCATGGCACTTACCAAGGTTTATCATTACACATGGATTTATATGATTATTTGATTCTCTCTCTTTTACTTAGTTGGAAGCTCCAGAAAGGCAGGGACTGCATCTTCATTCTCTCCTCAGAATCCCTAACACCAAGCACAATTCCTGACACCCAGTAGGTGCTTAGCAAATATTTGTAGATGACAGAAAGAACAAATAAAGGAAGGGAAGGAGGCAGGAAGGAAGGATTGTGGTGAAGACTACTCATTTGTATCCTAAGTCTCAGGACTGGCTTGGGAACTAGGGTGGAACTTGGGAACAGCCCAGTTGCTTACTAAGAGTGGGATAGGAGCTGATTATGGGGAGGGCTGTCAACAGGTCCGCTCTACCCTCCCTGGAAACCCACATGCTTGGCCACCTCTGAGGCTGCCCTGTGTAAGCCAGAATCTCCCAGATAGGATTTCTTCAAGCACTTGTCCTACTTTTATTTGAGGCAAGATCAGACAGTAGGTAGGATCTGAGAAAACATGAATATCTTGCATTGGCCTAAAACCAACCACATTTATGTAAGCTTTATCTGTTCAAGCTTGGTTCCTACAAAGTACTTGGTCAAGTTAGGGTTGTGTTGCTTTTTCCCATTCAGCTATTTAGCATTAACTTTTTCTATATTTGTGCATCTCCTGGTTACTATCCAAAGTTTCAGTGCTGCCTTAGAATTTCTCCCTGCAGTATTACCTTTCCTCTTCCCTTATTTCCTATGGTGCCTGCTGTGAGCCAACTTCATCTGGTTTCACTTCTAACTCCCCCTGAGTTGCCTCCTAGCTTACACCTCTTCCTCTGTGATGTTGGCACCCACCCGATGGGGATTTTAGAAATGCTGACTCCAATACAGGGCACAAAAAGCCTCTGGGCTGCCATGTCTGCCCCCTGTCAATCCTGCTTATGTGCTCAAAGAATTCCTACAGCAGGTTAGTTCCAGCCCAAAGCTGAGATGCTACGTTTACCACGGACAGAGAGGAATGTCCATGTCACACTCTGGCAGCAGCTACCCCTGAATGCTCTCTCCTAACTAGTCTAGAAGACCACTTGAAAAGCTACTGCCACTGGCTTCCCTGCCAGTATGTTTAAGCAGCTCCATATTTTAGATTCTCAAAAATAAAGCTCATTCCACTGGCACAGAGAGTCTTTCTGGGAAACAAAGAGCAAGAGGCTGCAACGATGCTGGCAGCACCTGTGGCCCTTCACTTATCTACTGATTGCAGAGCAAATAAGGGCTTAAAAGAGAAGAATCATGTTAAAAGTCTAAGTGATCCACCCTTTAAAGTGAAAATGAAATCTCTTCACCTCAAGCAGACATGGACCACTGACCCCATAAGATTATAGCACCAGCTTCCTATACCCACCAATACAACTTGCAGGTAGATTACTAGTAATTAAGAGACCACCTCCAAATTGAGCTCCCATTCCAGAAGCACTGGTTTGAGTAGACAGAAAAAGGAATCGCAGAGGCAGCAGCTAAAAAGAATAATGTTTCTCCTGTAACAGAGACCTGAGTATTTTCATCAGAAAGAACACTGGGTGGGAGAACTCTCAGGTGTTATTTGGGTGGAGGCCCTGCTCAGTTCTGGAGGTGAAGCTAACAGAGGAACACAGACAAAGTAAACGTGTCCCCCACCACACACTGCTCTCTAGTCTGGAGCTTACTCCATGTGGCCTCAAGAGGTGGGGCAACACAAAAGGGCAGCAGCTACAAAAGGGCAATTCGGGGTTCAATATAAGCAGGAACTAACAGAGCAGCCTAAGGATGGTGCTGGCACCCTCCAGGGGCCATGAGGTCTCCATCAGTGGATGTCCAATCGCTTAGAGACACAGGGGAGAGAATCCTTATTCAAAGACAAAGGAACAAAAGCAAAAGCCTAGATTTAAGTGAAGGATGAAAGTGAAGCCTTGAGGAAGCTTCTGAGGTGACTAGCAGACTGAGACGGCCATACTGTCCAGGGTTTCCAGGACCAAAGTTGGGCCAGGCTTGGAGATTTCAAATTTAAACTGGACAACTTTTTGCCAGGGTATCATAGAAGGTATGCCATCTTTGGATAAGTAGTGGGATTTTGTCAGTTTTCAGTTGGAATTGCTAAGCCCTCAAATTATATGTCATACTTTGTGTGTATGTGCCCATGTACTTTTTTCTGGAGAGAGAGTTGACAGCTTTTATCAGATTCTAAAACGTTTGAAGTTTTAGATGAACTTCAAAGCATCTTCAAGTGTTACATGCATGTTTAATATCAAATATTTGGATTTTGGAAATATTCCCTTTCTTACTTGGTATTCAATAATTAAAGGTTAAAAGTTGTAACTAGGATTAATCCTTGCTCTTTGGGAGCCTGAAAGTAAATAATGGATAAATTCTCCTCCTACTGAATGAGTATACTTCAGATGGTATTCAGGTTTTGGACTTTTATGGAGTGCTGGGAACAAAAACATAACATAATGCCTACCTAGTAAGTCCAGTCGAAGGGGGTCCATATGGTATGTGTAGTGGACATTGCCCTTTGTCTCCCCAAACTCCTTCTCACCTTCTGGCAACTGCCTCAATTTTTGTTTGGAGGTCAGCTCCTCCTTCTCTCAAATGACGTGATCTGGACAGGCCCTCTCTGCAGTTCTGGGGGTAAAGCTCCTTCGGTCAGAGTCAGACCTTCCCTGGCCACAATGACTGGCGTAGGGTAGGAGGGTAACCTAATCCAGTCTAGTCCTTGTGACTCTCAGGATATTTCCTGGCAACACTGAGACAAGGATCCTTGTTTTCTCGCCCTGGATCTAAATCTCTGGATTGCTGACAGGCACCACATAACTATGCGAAGTCCCCAAATAAAACCAACATCGGATAACAGGAACTCAGTTCTTGGTAGTGTGGGTTGAGCCATGAATCAAGGCACACTTGAGACTCCATCACATCTCACTCATAGGTACCAATAAACTCCATCTTTTAAACAAGCCAAGCCAGTTTGGGTTGGGTTTTTGGTCACTCGCAACCAAAAGAATTCTGACTAAAATAGAAGGTGAAGATGCAAAACGACAGTTTGACGGTTACCATTTAGAGTCCCCATAAAGTAAACCTCCATCAATCTATGCACACCTAAATGTGAAAGTCCTTTTACCTGCTTTCTCTTCACTTATATCTTTGCTTCTTTCCCCTCTTCTAAAGTACCTCCAAGATAACACAAATTCCTTGGAGGATCCATATTTCCATTTAAAACATGCTCTGAAATACAATCAGCTCTTGAAATCTTTTCACAGAAACCTTACCAAGGTGAAGCAGCAAAAGGAATGTAAAATGTAATATGGCCGTGGTTTTTGAACAGGGGGTATTATAGCATGATGAGGAAACAGACCTTCTTCCAGTTTCACTTATTCCAAGAAACTAAAATCGGTGTGAAAAATAATGTCACCTTTTTCACAGAAATAATATTTGCATAAGGAAAAAACTGGCTTTATACCTTGAGACCTAGTCCTCTGTTTATAATTTGTGAAATTATAATTCAAATGCCAATTAGCGAGTAACCAAAAACCAAACCAAGATCCCAAAAGACTTAAAGGTTATTTATAGCAGAGACAGAAATGAAGCCAGATAAAGGAATATATCTTTCCCTGGTTTGGTCAATGCACTCATGGGTACTCAGTAAATCATTATTTAGCACAGTCCTTTCTGTAATCATTTAATCCACATACAATGTCCTAGTGGTAAACCAGACACACGTAGTCACACCTAACTTGAAATTAGATGATTAATCAGTCAATAAATAAAACTACTTGCCTAACAGTAAAAGTTTTCATTGTAAACAATTAAAATAGCAGCAAAAGAAGCTGAGAACTGACAATGTACAGAATTCTGCATATTGTGAAATTAAAAGTAGAAGAGAGATTATTTGATAAAGTAGCTGTAAACATCAAAAGAAGTTGGGACAATCTTTCCAAGATGTCTTCAGCCTGAATATAATAGTTCACAAGAAAGTAAATATGTGTAAATCTCAAATGTCTAAGAAATTGCCTTAGTTGGAATATTTTCCCAGACTGACTTACATACTGTCATTCTAGAGGCAAATAAAAATATATCTGTTGAATGGGTTCTTGGGTTTTCTCAGGTTTATCTAGGGACACTTATTCAGATGAAATAAAGAGTTAATTCATCCAAGTAAATTAAACTCAAATTTACACAGTTTTCAAAATCTCTCCAGTTCCAAAGGTTTTCTTTTGTACTACACTTAATTGCAGCACTTTTACCTTATAAAATCATCTCACCATCTCTTTAAAAAGATTAGCTCAGAGGAATATTGGTCAGACCCAATGGCTCAAAGCCCAAAGGTCTGGCAAATTGTGGTATTAGATTTTACAACATCCTTGCTCTTCCCATTTCCTGTGAATTCGGAAGCATTTAAATTGAATTCAAAGTAATTTAATTTTTAAAAAAAATTTTACGAGCGCTTTTAGAATAATTGGACAGCCATACCTTCTGATCAAAAGATCAGCATGTGCAGAGGCCTCTCAGAGTGACCCTAACTGTGTTTCCTCAGAGATGCATGGGCTGTATTGGTCTTGGGACCAAGTTCTGCCTGATTGAAGGTCCAATACCCTTAGAGTTGACTGATGTCAAAATATGACAACAGAAAGTAATCATTTCAAATCTTTAAAGGATACTTTGTGTTTAGACTAAGTACAAAAGCTCATGAAATATTAGACAAAAACATAAGCGGCTCTTTACACATCTCACAAATGTACAGTCCATAAAAAAATATACGTAAAGCTAACCACTTGAGATTTGATAGGGCAATCAAAATGGGATATCGGGAAAAGGCTAAGCAAAAGCATTCGCCGAATACTGTAAGCATTTAAATGGCAAAAATATGCTAATCTACAAAAATAATATTTTATAAATAAGCTTTCAAACCTAAAATAAAATGGAAATACAATGAAGAATAAATTTGGAGCCTGAAACACAGTTCAGATAAAGTTATTTTTAAATGCCCATATTCCTTAAGTAGTTTGTTCCATGAAATAAAACTCATAAATGAAACTGTCTTTTCTGGAAAATAGTAATAGCTAATTAAAGCTCCCAATTCACACAGCTGGAGCATGAATTATTAATGAGCTTAAGGGTTGGTAATAAGAGACCCCTAAGAGGCAGCTTGGCACTGTAAAATACCCTAGAAATAGGAGATTCAAGGAAGGGAAAACCAGTTCTCTCAAGAAAGAGAAATAAGGCATTTTCTACAATTGTATTTTAAATATTCATAAAGCAAGAAAACTAGAGATGCCTGGTAAAAGTAAAAACCAATAATATAAAAATTCTACTAATGAACATTACTGATGGAGTTAACTGCTAGACAGAGTAATGACTATTCTACAGTCAGCACAGCAGATACAGGTTTTTCTTTAAATTGGTTTGGTCACCTAACTCATTAAAAATGTATGTTTGAAGGACTATTTTGAAAGCATCATATAAGGGTAAGCAGCAAGTGAATCAAAAATATTAAGGCTAGCTCTGAGTTACAATTTCCTTAACCCCCAAATTCCTACTTAGAACATTCTTTTAGAAACCAGCATTCCCAAAAAGAAATCAACCATTAGCAGCACAGAGATGTGTATACACCAAGCAGAGACAAGAGTGTAGTAAACAGGCTAACTTGGAATCACCAGGCAACAACAACAAAAAAAAAACAGTTGTCTTTCATCACTGCCCCACCTTCCGGAAAGTTCTCATTTGTATGGATTTATCAGCAGTTCCCATTCATCAACTCAGCAGTGCATAAGAAGCCAAATTCATCATCCAGGTTTGACATCTACTGTTTCCAAGTGTTCAAACAGAGTGTGCCTTCATGGTTCTCTTATTTGAAATATTTTAAATGAGAAAATTGGGACAGTTAACTACGGTTAGAAATTTTGAGTAGTTAATTCATAAAGGTACTAGCAGAAAAGAACCAAACTTTAACTATTGCATCTCCATGCTGAAATTAAGCAGTCTTCTTGAAGAGTCTAGTATGAAAGCCTTAGACCAGTAAGTTGTTACCCCTCTGTAGCCCTATCTTTATCCTACCCATTCTATGAGTGTTAAAATAAGGGATGTGCCTTTCCCTTCACTTGTGTGTGTGTGTGTCTTTTTTTTTTTTTTTACTTCTTTAATTATTGTAGGTCTTCAAGTTTCATAATCTATGGAATTGAAAAACTCAGGTATGCTTGAAAGCAAAAGCAATTATCTGCACCTACAAGAGAAATGATATTTAACTCAATTGTAAATCAGTTAACATTTAATTAATGCTTACCATGTGTCACATCCTGTGTTAACAGGAAACATAATACATGAGAACACAGAAAACTCTAATCACAGTTAATTCCAAAACTTTATTGTAGCCAAAGTTGCAAACTAACCACTGATGAACCAGGTCTTTTCCAGACCTGTCGATGTTGGTGGGAGTCCTCATCTTCCCTTGCCTCTTTCCCTTCTGGTCTCATGGGCTGTATCAGAACTGAAAGTCAGACAAAAGAAGGGCAGCAAAACTACAGGATTCTGGGCTTGCCTGGTGGCGCAGTGGTTAAGAATCTGCCTACCAATGCAGGGGACACGGATTCGAGACCTGGTCCGGGAAGATCCCACATGCCGCGGAGCAGCTAGGCTCGTGAGCCACATTTGCTGAGCCTGCGCGTCTGGAGCCTGTGCTCCGCAACGAGAGAGGCCGCGATAGTGAGAGGCCCGCGCACCGCTATGAAGAGTGGCCCCCACTTGCCGCAACTGGAGAAAGCCCTCACACAGAAATGAAGACCCAACACAGCCATAAATAAATAAATAAATAAATAAAATTTTTTTAAAAAAAATTGTTTTTAAAAAAAAAAAAAAAAACTACAGGATTCTACAGATCACCACCCCTCATCTCTCTCTGGAAAAGTCTTGTCTTGAACTTTATCCACTGGTGATAAGTACTGTACTGGAGAAGACCAAGCTAGCCTGAGGCAAAACTCCCAATGTAATGAGTTTATTTTCAGAGCCGTGCATACTCCTTTCAGCATGTCATTTTATCCACAGTAGGGGCTGGCTCTATCCCAGCAGACAGCACAATGTGGAGCCCAGAGGAGGTATCAATAAATATTTGTAGGATCAACAAATTGAGTAATTAATATGTAGCTTCTATTCCTGGATTCCTTAGCCACCATCAGCCAAGTTCCACAGCAGCAATAAAACATGGCCACTATCACAACTTACCACAGAAAGTCATCCTCAGAAAGTCATCTCAGATTCAATTAAAATGCTCACAACAGGGGGAGGCACTCAAATTTGACTATTCCAGGGTAGATAAATTAATCAATAACTTTTTACTTGACAGTTTCCATAAATACAATGAATGTCCAGGGTTAAATTTTCAGATATTATCAAAAGCTGAGGCCAGGGGAATCCCTCAGATCACAGACACCTTTCCCTAATCCACAAGGCTATGACTGGAGCCAAACATTGTGACCTCTGCTGGAGAAAGGGAAGAGAGGGGAATTTTTTCTTTATTTCTGTATATATTCTGTTATGCTCTTCATTACTACCAAGCAAATCTAAAATAGATTATGCCACAATCATTTTTAAATATATCACAAGGCCGACTCAAGAAAAACAAAAATAGTCTCTCTTGCTTATTATTAACACAGGTTACTTACACAGAGGCACAATGGTACACTGGTTAGCAGCACAGACTCCGGAAGCCTTACTACTTGTGGCTTTGGACAAGTTGCTTAACTGCTCTGTGCCTCTGTTGTCTCATCTCTTAGGAGACAGTAAAACACCTTCCTCCTAGAGTTGCCATGAGGAAGAACAGCACATGGCACAAAATGTACACTTAGTAAGGAACAACTTCTCTAATTTAAACTCAAGAAAACTAGGCAGTAATCAGTCAAGCTACCAGCCATTTTGGTTTATACAACGTAAATGCAAACCGAGGAATGAAAGCAAGCACTAGACTTTCAAACAAATGAGCAGAGACTTGATAGTTGGGGCCTCAGATTAAAACATAACTGAAGAATTCACATTTTAGCAGTGTTCAGACATTTTAAGTTACTGTGGTGAGTGACTGAAAATAGAAATTCAGGTATCAATCAACAAATGGGAATTTTAAGAAGTAATGGTCTTTCCAGCACCCCTAAAATATATTGCAGAGTAAGTCAATCTCTCAACCAAGGATGGTAATTGGCTAGAAAAGGTTTTAAAATACTTCCCTACCAATTGGTAAATAGCCTCTCCCTCACACGTGTCCCCAGCCACCCCTCCAGCCCCCCAGACACCGCCACAGTCCAGCACCAAAGGGCTAAGCCCTGACACAAGCTCAGCCAGGGACCTCCAGGACTGACTCCAGAGCTGCAGCCAGCACGTATACCAGCACATACCACTTGTTATGGGTGGGATTAGGTCCCCAAAAAACAATATGTTGACGTCCTAACCCCTAGTACCTCAAAATGTGATCTACTTTGGAAATAGGGTCTTTCCAGAAGTAATCATGTTACAGTGAGGTTATTATGGCAGGCCCTAATCCAATATGACTGGTGTACTCGTAAAAAGGAGAAATTTGGACATCAAGACAGATACACACACAAGGAGAATGCATGTGAAGATGAAGGCAGAGATGGGGATGATGCATCTACAGGCCAAGGAACTCCAAAGATTGCCAGTAAACCACCAGAATCTTGGAGAGAGGCATAGCACTCAGAAGGAAAGAACACCACTGACACCTTGATCTCAAACTTCAGGCCTCCAGAACTGTGAAACAATAAATTCATGTTCCTTAAGCCACTGAGCTTGTGGTATTTGGTTATGACAGGCCTAGCAAACTAATACACCACTTCTAATTATACCTTTCCATGAGGTGGTATATACCTCCTGGACTTTTCATAAAACCTAAGCACAATTCCTCAAATCTTGGGAAGATAAAAGCAAGATTATTGTGCAGCTGTCTGAGTACATTCTCAAAACTCAGTCAGAAGTCCAGCACCTTTAGGAACTAAAGGAGATTTGAGAATCGAAGGTTAAAAAAAAAAAAAGGCTGGACAACCACAGATTCCCAAAGCCTGGGACAGGTTAGATTTTCATGTTCCTGAACTGAAGCCAGGTTTTACTAACAAGGGTTACTTGCAGCCCCACCTGCTCGTTAACCTTGGTCAACAGCCTTTGTGTATGTGAAAGAGCAAGTCTCCTGAGAAACCCAGAAAACTGGATAAGGTTAAAACAGAGAGTCCTGTGGAATTGTTTTACCAGGCATGCTTGGAAGAAAATAATAAGAATGCCTGCTTCTGAAACTCAAGTAACCTGTACATTCTTCATCTTTTTTTTTTTTTTTTTTTTTTTAATTTTTTAATTTTTTTTTTAATGCTATTCTTGTCCGCTTACGTTCTTTTTTATGTATGTATGTATGGCTGTGTTGGGTCTTCGTTTCTGTGTCGAGGGCTTTCTCTAGTTGTGGCAAGCGGGGGCCACTCTTCATCGCGGTGCGCGGGCCTCTCACTATCGCGGCCTCTCGTTGCCGAGCACAGGCTCCAGACGCGCAGGCTCAGTAATTGTGGCTCACGGGCCGAGTTGCTCCGCGGCATGTGGGATCTTCCCAGACCAGGGCTCGAACCCGCGTCCCCTGCATTGGCAGGCAGATTCTCAACCACTGCGCCACCAGGGAAGCCCCATTATTCATCTTAAAACCTCGCGATGTAAATTGAACACACAGTAGAGATCTCAGGATATCATGAATTGATCTGATATATGTGTACTTGAATTTCCTCCCATTTTATAGGCAAAGAAAAGAGGCCCAGAGATGCATAGTCAATCGGGGAGGGGCTGAAACTAGACTCTCACCAGATTTTCCATCAAACCACTCAATCCACTCAATTATTATTAAATACTAATTATATGCTAAGGATACAGAGGCGAGAGCAGTGAGGAGGGGTGAGGAGTGGGGATGTGGACACCTAAAGAATTAAAGTAGAAAGGGTTAATACGGTGAGAACACTTAGAGCAGCCGTAGGTAAGAGTCAAAGTCACACAAAGGAGATGACCTTTGAGCTGGACTTTTGAAAATAAGTCAGCGTTCACCAAGCCAATGTGGAGGCCAGGAAGGCAGAGGAAGAAAGGTTCTTCCAATCAGAACAGTAGGAGAAAAGTGACAAAGCACAGAGTGGGAGGTCCCCAGTGGGAAGTGTCTGGAGGAGGGCAAACTGGGCCTCGGATGTCAGAGGCTTGGGGCTTTATTTTACAGGCAAAGTAGAGCTACTGAAGGGTTTATACGGGATATGATCAGTTGTTTCAGAAAACTTGCTTAGTGACAATGTTTAAAATAAATGAGCTGGAGATAAGCTTTTAATAATTCTCCCTGCATCCAGCCTATTTCAAGAGTTTGGGAAAAATAAGAGTAGAAAACGCTAAGTCAATTCAAAAGGGGAACTAACAAATTGTGGTGGCCAGTTGAACAAATGGAAGGAAAGTGAGGCCAAAGATGACGATGAAGGTCTACATTCAAAAAAAAAGACAGAGTGATGATGTTATCAACTGAGAAAATAAATCCTGGGAAAGGTGCTCATTCCTGAGGAACTTTTGGATTGTCTCTCACAGCTTCTTTCTGACACTAACAGGATCATAAAGTTGTGTGGAACTGGTATAAAACTTTGTGATAAAAACCCTATCCACTGATTTAAGGTAAAGAAAAGACACTTTGAGTGTTCAGCATTGACAACACACACATTTCAAATATTGCCCTAGGAAGTATCTATATTTAACCTGATTGTAACAGGGGTAATTATTGTAACTTTGAAAAACAATTCTCAAACAGAGAAACACCAAATATTCCTCTTGTAAGTTATATTATAAAAGGCATCAATAAACCAAAGACAAATAATTGATTTTGATAATTTGGGATTTATATTTTAACACAAAGAATTCCAATGTAACTCCAAACTAAATTTATGCTTGAGTGTGGATAGGTATTCATTCAATCAATGGGAGAACACAAGAGGAAATTCAGATATATAAATGTTTAGCAACATCCTAAAGGACCTCCACTCTTATTTATCATGAGTTTGAACAAAATATGGAGCACGCATGAGTTTATGTCCAATAGCACTTGTAAAAGTATATCAAGAGCTTTGTAAAACCAGTCATTAATATAGACCTTAAAATTATTCATAGAAGTAGCCTCAAGTCTTCTCATTTTATATTCTATCCTTAAGACACCTCTTCCATTTCCATGCAGTTGTCGTCTGATGATTCCAAATACAGTCCTCTCTCCTGGGCTCCAGATCTTTTTCAACTGGGTACCATACCTCTCAGCTCAAACTGAACACAACCAAAACTGAAATCAAGTCTTTTGTCTCCCCAAATAAGCTGGCACTTCCTTCTTTATTGTCTGTCTTGGCTAATGGAATTGTCATCTACCTAGGCTCCCTACAGCTGGAGCTTCAGAGTCATCCAGGATGACTCATTCTAAATACCTCAATCAGTCCCTACACCCATTTTCTAACTAAGTCTGCCCTCTCCCCTTCCAGCCACATTGCTACCTGCTATGTTTCAGGATCCCATAATTCTTGCATGGAAAATTGCAGTATCCTTTTTCACCTTGCCTCAAATATCTACACTTCCAACAAAGTGAACCCTCTGAAGCATAACTCTCTAAAGCACCACCATATTCTTTGGATAAATATACGTCAATAGCTTCTCTTTGCCTTCAGGATGAATTCAAACAGCTTATGTAGTAGGCAAAATAATGACCCTCCAAAGATGTCCATGTCCTAATTCCAGAACTTGTGATGAAGCCATGAGCCATAGATTACAGGCAGCCTCTAGAAGCTGAACAAGGCCAGGAATGGATTCTCCCCTAGAGCCTCCAGAAGGAACATATTTTTTCCAACACCTTAATTTCAGCCTCAGAGGACCCATTTTGGACATCTGACTATTGGATAATAAAAAATTTGTGTTGTTTTAAGCCACTAAGTCTATGGTAATTTGTTACCAAACAACAGGAAACTAATACTCCTTTGTATGGCATGCGAGGCCATTCACAAACTGGGCCCTACCTACCACTGGTACCACGCCCCTCCACTCAAACTCAGCACAGCTAAAACTGAAGTAAAATCTTTTGTCATTCCAAATCTGCTGGTACCTCCTTCCTTGTTTTCTATCTTGGTTAATAGAATCACTGTCTGTGAGTGTGCCTTCCGAAGTTCCTACTCTTCAGCCAAATCAAATATTTATTTTCTCATGTTTCTATGCCTCTGTCCACATAGGTCTTTCTACCTTCTCTACTTGCCCTTCATGAGTCCACTAAAGCAGCACCTGCTTTGAGAAAGCTTCCTGCTCATTTGGATGGAGTCACATGGCCCCATGTCCATGTCCTTCCAGTCTCCTACACTTAACTTGGCTTTGTATTTATCACAATCTACTATGCCGGCTGCTTTGTCGGGACCTTCCACTAGACCATCAGCTACTTGAAAACAGACTCTCTGTGTTAATTCTTCTCTGCCTCTCCAGTACCTAACACAGTGCCTAGCTCATAAAGGCCAATTAAACAGTACAATTGATGGTAAGAATAAAAATAGATCAGCAGACCAAAAGGAAGGCAAGGCTAAAAGAAGGAGATTCTAGGAGATGAGAAAAATCTTGATTTATTGCAGATAAATGGCAAAGGAGCCGCTGGAGATGGAGGGATTAAATATGCAAATGAAAAAAGGGAGAGAAATTTATTTTACTAGCCTGAAAGTAGTCCAAACAAATGAGATCATTGACAAAAATGGAGGGACTATCTATGAAAAGAAGGAAAGATTTTTTTCCTCCAAGTAAGAAAAAAAATGCAGAAGATTAATACAGATATTAATTCATTAAAAGATTAATATACAGATGGAAAAAGGCAAAATGTGTCATTTTACAAGGTTAGAGACATAATTTTATTTTAAGGCATTATGTTTATGTAGTTCCCCATGTTATCTTTCTCCAAGATCTCTCAGCATAATTTTAACAATAGATCAAATAGCTACTAGCTCTTGGGAATTTTTTCTTCCGCATCAGGTTCTTTTCCAAGTCAGGAAAGCATCTGAGTATTCCCAGGTGCTTCTTTCCACAAAAGAAAAAGAGTTTTTTCCCAACCAATAAAATTCTGCTAACAGAGCCCATAACAAATCTCTGCTAGACCAAAGCCAAAAGCAGAAGTTTCTGTGCCTTGATCTCTAGGCCACAGTACCCCAGCTATATTCTCTTAAATGTATTTTTCACAAGCAAAACACATCCAGGTTTACTAGAAAATCCCATCCCTACTAAGTCAGTGGTGATGAGATGACAAGCAAAACGCTGCAGAAACAAAAGAATATTAGGAAACGTTTACAGAGGCACCACCTCAAAGAACACCAATGTAAAGGTACACCACTGACACTGCACTCCGTACCCTAGTTGTGGAGTCAAAAAACCTCCGATGTTGACAGATTTAGATGGTAAAACAACTTTACAGAAAAATGTGCTCCAAGAGGGCAACACAACTCACCTGGCAAGGAACACGCTCTGAAAGCTCACGCAGAAGTGATCCTCGAGTCCATGTTTCTAAGAGAGCTGTTCTCCCCCCTCAAAAAACAACTGATCAAAACAGTGCTAGTGGAAGCACCTGCTGCTGAATCAGCAGCTTTAGGTTCATTTGTTTAGTCTTTCTCTCCAGTCACTTTCTCCAACAATACTTATAAAGGCTTGTTTTTACACAAAAAGGTCAGACTATTAAAACATAATTTAAAAAAATTTTTTAATGGTCAGGCTTCAGGTATGGTACTAGGAAACTGAGATTCTTAATCAGAGCTTGTATTTCCCATAGGGCATGGGTCCAAGCAAGTTATCTTCTCCCTTTAAGCAGAAACTTGTTGCCATCTCACTGTTTTTCCCAGTTTCCAGTGCCCTATACTACTGGTTGTCATCACACTTGACATGCCCATCTGCAAGGCTTAGTCCATTTCAGGCAGGTTTTATACCATTTCTAAGGCTTTCTTTAGGAGATTATTTCACCTAATTCAACAGAGACCAATTACATCCCATTCATTACCTCATTCATTTATGGAATTAACACATTTTAACCTCCTTCTGCATACAGGTACTGGGCCTTTTCAGAAAGGAAGTTGCCATAGACTTGAATGTTTTTATCCCCCCAAATTCGTGTTGGTACCTAATTCCCAATGTGATTGTATTTGGAAGTGGGGCCTTTCAGGGGTGAATAGGTCATGAGGGTAGAGCCCTCATGAATGGGATTAGTGCCCTTATAAAAGAAACTTCAAAGAGATCCTTGCCCCTTCTACCATGCGAGGACACAGCAAAAAGATGAATCTATGAACCAGGAAGCAGGTCCTCACCAGATATAAAATTTTGGACTTCCCAGCCTCCAAAACTGTTAGAAATAAATTTCTGTTGTTTATAAGCCACCCAATCTATAGTATTTTCATTGCAGCAGCCAAGCTAAGACAGAAGCCAAAAGCATATGGGACCCAATACCACTGCTCATACTGGGGTCCCAGATGTCACTCCCAATCAAGAAAGATAATTTCCTGAGTAGCTACTCTGTTCCCAGCATCACAGGGTTACAGAGGACTTATAAAACATGGTTCCTGCTCCCAAAGAGTTTACACAGCAGTCAGAAAATCAAAATGCATAAACATGAAAGAACAAGAGAAAGAGCCAAGTGAATAGTTTCTTTCAAGGTAGATAAGAGTTAACACAAGGGAAAGGGATGCTTCAATGTGGACTAAGTCAAATAAGCTATAGGAGGTCCAGAAGACCTGTTGCTTGAGCTGAGCATTCTGTCTGGTGTGGTGAAGTGTTGGATTGCATTATAGGAAAAGAAAACACAGGAGCCAGTGTACAGTATTTTGAAGGCTGCCTAGGATATTTTCCACTTTAATCAAAGAAACTGCTAAAGAAACTATTTCTCTCAGACTAAGAAAATATAGAAAATATCCTGGGGGGATAGGATATGTGAAAAACTACTCATGGAGTAACACTTGGAAAGGAAATATTACTTTCCCTTTTAAGGGGGGAACATTAACATTTTCAACTCCCATCTCATTCCATTATTTCAATAACAGGAGTGCTTTGAACTTTTAATCTACTATCTTTCTACAAACTACCATAAAGAGAGAACATTCTCTCCCATATGAAAAAAAATGCTCCTTTTACTGGTATTTACAAATTACATTTTGTGTGGAAATGACAATACAAATAAGACGCCCTGGCTTCTATTAGTTTGGGCCAATAAGAGACACCAGAGACCAACAAAGGCACAAAACTCCATTCCTCCAATTGTATAAGACTCATTTTCATGATTTTGTAAAACATCATTTCTAGGAATATTACATAACCCTAATAATTCACAGACTAAAAGCACCCCTGTCAGGTTGCAGTGGATATCAAACTAACAGCAAAATCACTGCTATATTTTCAGAAATGTGTGTCAAATTTATATTTCCAATGTTATGAAATAGTTTGGAAAAAACTAATCAAGCATCAACATCACAACAAAGAAAAAGAGAGGCAGGATTCATAATATTAAAATGATATCACATTACCAGCTGAAAATACGTCCAGTCTCTAATCACAGCAATTTACTAGCCCAATGAAAATCAAAAGGGGAGATAGAACATTGAAAATAAGGTTAATGGTTCTAACATTTTATTGCAACAAGAACTACCCTTCTTTTTAGAAATGATTTTTCCACTATCAGGTCATTTTGAGTACCTTTTATTAATCTCCTAAATTGATCTTTAATAATCTAGAAATAGTGAATGAATACCTCTCCAGGAAGATATTATATAACAGCCAAAACAAACTGCATCTAGACAATGATCTGTTGGAAAAGAAAAATTATCTTATTCAAGGTTTGGATTCAATATACTGAAAACAAATCTGTACCACTGCAGCAAAGAAAGGTTGGGCTTTTCTTTTCCTTTGCTGAATAAAGACAGAAGTTGGCAAGACTTGCTAGGTTCTTAAAAGAAAATAATTATATCGCTTAGCTGACAGTGCTTTGTATATAGAAGGTGCTCAAAAAATACTTAGTAAAAGAATTAATTATTTTTTAACTGTGAAAATTTTAAATTAAAAAGCTGATTTATCAGGTCAGCCCAGCCTATACAATGAGGACAGATTTTTTTTGGATGGAACAATATTTCTCCATCATCTCCCTCACCATCTCCACCCTAATTTCAGCCAGGTCTGGCAGCAATCATCTTCCACTCAGTAAAAAGGAGCAATGCCTTATTATACAATTACGTGTTATTGCTTTTCCTCTATAAACAAACACAAAATTTCAGAAACATGGTAGCACTAGGTCTAGATTCTTTGTCATGTTTTTCCGCTTGGCAGAAACCTACAAAGAACAGATGGAGAAATAGTGGTGGTTAAAAAGAAAAATACACATATAATCGTTTATAGTCTTTTCATAAAGCTGGAACAATTCTGCATGCAAATATTTCATCTGTCTTGGAAGACATAATGAATTTTCAATAGGCATGGTCAAGAAAAGACAGCCTTGACAAGGAAAAACATCAAGTAGCATCTGATAGCAAACATGCTCGACTATGAGTAGCTGAAACTTTCCACACCCACAAGTACACATTTTTGAAAAAAGAAACTCATTGAATGTTCTTCAGGTTATACTCATACTTATATTCCTCCTTGATAGACCAAAAAGATGAAAACAGGGCTCTTACAGTTCAGAGAATTTCCCAGTCTACCAAAATAGAACAATAAATATCTGCTAAATTTTCATATTTTTCCCAGTGAGATAGTATTATACTGAGACCCTCCTGCAAAATTAATTCTTCCTAAAAAATGTGAAGAATAATAATTACCTCTTACAATGTTTATAAAGGCTTATCTCAAGTCCCAAAATTTAGAATGTATTATTTAAAAAACTTTTTAGGGGGACCTTCAAGATGGCAGAGGAGTAAGATGTGGAGATCACCTTCCTCCCCACAAATACATCAAAAATACATCTACATGCAGAACAACTCCTACAGAACACCTACTGAATGCTGGCAGAAGACCTCAGACTTCCCAAAAGGCAAGAAACTCCCCACATACCTGGGTAGGGCAAAAGAAAAAAGAAAAAAACAGAGACAAAAGGATAGGGATGGGACCTGCACCTCTGGGACGGAGTGTGAAGGAGGAAAAGTCTCCACACACTAGGAAGCCCCTTCACTGGCAGAGACGGGGGTGGCGGGGGGAAGCTTTGGAGCCACAAAGGAGAGCACAGCAACAGGGGTGTGGAGGGCAAAGTGGACACATTTCCGCACAGAGGATCACTGCGGACCAGCACTCACCAGCCTGACAGGCTTGTCTGCACACCTGCCGTGGCAGGTGAACGCTGGGAGCTGAGGCTCAGGCTTCAGAGGTCATGTCCCAGGGAGAGGACTGGGGTTGGCTGCATGAACACAGCCTGAAGAGGGCTAGTGTGCCACACCTAGCCAGGAGGGAGTCCAGGAAAAAGTCTGGACCTGCCAAAGAGGCAAGAGAAAATTGATTCCAGGTGCGCGAGGAGAGGGGATTCACAGCACCACCTAAGTGAGCTCCAAGACGGGCACAAGACGCAGCTATAAGCTCAGACCCCAGAGAAGGGCATGAAATGCTAATGCTGCTGCTGCAGCCACCAAGAATCCTGTGTGCAAGCACAGGTCAATATCCACACGCCCCCAGGGGCCTGTGCAGCCTGCCACTGCCAGGGTCCTGTCATCCAGGGACAACTTCCATGGGAAAACACACGGCACGCCTCAGGCTGTTGCAAAGTCATGCCATCCTCTGCCACCAAAAGCTTGCCCCGCATTCCATTTATGACTACTGTACCCCTCCCTACCCCCGGCCTGAGTTAGCCAGAGTCCCCTAATCAGCCACTGCTTTAACCCCGTCCTGTCTGGTTGGGTAACAGATGGCTGAGGGTGGCCTACTCACAGAGGTGGGGCCAAAACCAAAGCTGAACCAGAGGAGGTGTGTGAACAAAGAAGAGAAAGGGTAATTTCTCCCAGCAGCCTCAGGAGCAGCAGATTAAATCTCCATAATCAACGTGATATACCCTACATCTGTGGAATACCTGAATAGACAAGGAAACATCCCAAAAATGAGGCGGTGGATGTTGGGAGCAACTGTAGACTTGGGATTTGCTGTCTGCCACTGATTTGCTTCTGATTTTTATGTTTATCTTAGTTTAGTGTTTAGTGCTTGTTATCATTGGTGGATTTGTTTATTGGATTTGTTGCTCTCTTCTTTTTTTTAATTATTATTTTAAGAAACTTTTTTTTCTTTCTTTTTTTCTCCCTTTTCTTCTGACCTGTGTGGCTGACAGGGTCTTGGTGCTCCAGCCAGGTGTCAGGCCTGAGCCTCTGAGGTGGGAGAGCTGAGTTCAGGAAATTGGACCACCAGAGACCTCCCGGCCCCACGTAATATCAATCTGCAAGAGCTCTCCCAGAGATCTGTGTCTCAACGCTAAGACCCAGCTCCACTCAACGGCCAGCAAGCTCCAGTGCTGGATGTCCCATGCCAACAACTAGCAAAACAGGGACACAACCCCACCCATTAGCAGAGAGGCTGCCTAAAATCATACTAAGATCACAGACAACCCAAAAAACACCACCGGACGTGGCCCTGCCCACCAGAAAGACAAGATCCAGGCCCACCCGCCAGAACACAGGCACCAGTACCCTCCACAAGCCACTGAACCAACCTCACCCACTGGGGGCAGATACTAAAAACAATGGGAACTACGAACCTGAAGCCAGCAAAAAGGAAACCCTAAACACAGTAAGTTAAGCAAAATGAGAAGACAGAGAAATATGCAGCAGATGAAGGAGCAAGGTAAAAAGCCACCAGACCAAACAAATGAAGAGGAAATAGGCAGTCTACCTGAAAAAGAATTCAGAGTAATGGTAGTAAAGATGATCAAAAATCTCAGAAATAGAATGAAGAGAATACAAGAAACGTTTAACAAGGACCTAGAAGAACTAAAGAGCAAATAAACAATGATGAACAAGACAATAAATGAAATTAAAAATTCTCTAGAAGGGATCAATAGCAGAATGACTGAGGCAGAAGAACGGATAAGTGACCTGGAGGATAAAATAGTGGAAATAACTCCTGCAGAGAAGAATAAAGAAAAAAAGAATGAAAAGAACTGAGGACAGTCTCAGAGACCTCTGGGACAACATTAAACACACCAACATTCGAATTATAGGGGTCCCAGAAACAGAAGAGAAAAAGAAAGGGACTGAGAAAATATTTGAAGAGATTATAGTTGAAAACTTCCCTAACATGTGAAAAGGAAATAGTCAATCAAGTCCAGGAAGCACAGAGAGTTCCATACAGGATAAATCCAAGGAGAAACATGCCAAGACACATATTAATCAGACTATCAAAAATTAAATACAAAGAAAAAATATTAAAAGCAGCAACGGAAAAGCAACAAATAACATACCAGGGAATCCCCATAAGGTTAACAGCTAATCTTTCAGCAGAAACTCTGCCAGAAGGGAGTGGCAGGACATACTTAAAGTGATGAAAGGGAAAAACCTACAATCAAGATTACTCTACCCGGGCTTCCCTGGTGGCGCAGTGGTTGAGAATCTGCCTGCCGATGCAGGGGACACGGGTTCGAGCCCTGGTCTGGGAAGATCCCACATGCCACGGAGCAACTGGGCCCGTGAGCCACAATTACTGAGCCTGCGCGTCTGGAGCCTGTGCTTTGCAGCAAGAGAGGCCGCGACAGTGAGAGGCCCGCGCACCGTGATGAAGAGTGGCCCCCGCTTGCCACAACTAGAGAAAGCCCTCGCACAGAAACAAAGACCCAACACAGCCATAAATAAATAAAATTAATTTAAAAAAAAAAAAAGATTACTCTACCCAGCAAGGATCTCATTCAAATTTCACAGAGAAATTAAAAACTTTACAGACAAGCAAAAGTTAAGAGAATTCAGGGCCACCAAATCAGCTTTACAACAAATGCTAAAGGAACTTCTCTAGGCAGGAAACACAAGAGAAGGAAAAGACCTACAAAAACAAACCTAAAACAATTAAGAACATGGTAGTAAGAACATACATGTGGATAATTACCTTAAATGTAAATGGATTAAATGCTCCAACCAAAAGACAGAGACTGGCTGAATGGATCCAAAAACAAGACCCATATATGTGCTGTCTACAAGAGGCACACTTCAGACCTAGGGACACATACAGACTGAAAGTGAGGGGATGGAAAAAGATATTCCATGCAAATGGAAATCAAAAGAAAGCTGGAGTAGCAATACTCATATCAGACAAAATAGACTTTAAAAGAGAGACTACTACAAGAGACAAAGAAGGACACTACATAGTGATCAAGGGATCAATCCCAGAAGTAGATACAACACTTGTAAATATTTATGCACCCAACATAGGAGCACCTCAATACATAAGGCAAATGCTAACAGCCATAAAATGGGAAATCGACAGTAACACAATCATAGTAGGGGATTTCAAAACCCCACTTTCACCATGGAGAGATCATCAAAAATGAAAATAAATAAGGAAACACAAGCTTTAAATGACACATTAACAAGATGGACTTATTTGATATTTATAGGACATTCCATCCAAAAACAACAGAATACACTTTCTTCTCAAGTGCTCATGGAACATTCTCCAGGATAGACCATATCTTGGGTCACAAATCAAGCCTTGGTAAATTTAACAAAATGGAAATCGTATCAAGTATCTTTTCCGACCACAACACTATGAGACTAGACATCAATTACAGCAAAAAAAAACCTGTAAAAAATACAAACACATGGATACTAAACAATACGCTACTAAATAACCAAGAGATCACTGAAGAAATCAAAGAGGAAATCAAAAAATACCTAGAAACAAATGACAATGAAAACACGATGACCCAAAACCTATGGGAAGCAGCAAACGCAGTTCTAAGAGGGAAGTTTATAGCAATAAAATCCTACCTCAAGAAACAAGAAAAATCTCAGATAAACAACCTAACCTTACATCTAAAGCAATTAGAGAAAGAAGAACAAAGAAAACCCAAAGTCAGTAAAAGGAAAGAAATCAGAAAGATCAGATCAGAAATAAACGAAAAAGAAACGAAAAAAACAATAGCAAAGATCAATAAAACTAAAAGCTGGTTCTTTGAGAAGATAAACAAAATTGATAAACCATTAGCCAGATTCATCAAGAAAAAAAGGGAGAAGACTCAAATCAACAGAATTAGAAATGAAAAAGGAGTAACAACTGACATGGCAGAAATACAATGGATTATGAGAGATTACTACAAGCAACTCTATGTCAATAAAATGGACAACTTGGAAGAAATGGACAAATTCTTAGAAAAGTACAATCTTCCAAGACTGAACCATGAAGAAATAGAAAATCTGAACAGACCAATCACAAGCACTGATATTGAAACTGTGATTAACAATCTTCAAACAAACAAAAGCCCAGGACCAGATGGCTTCACAGGTGAATTCTATCAAACATTTAGAGAAGAGAAAACACCTATCCTTCTCCAACTCTTCCAAAATACAGCAGAGGAACACTCCCAAACTCATTCTATGAGGCCACCATCACCCTGATACCAAAACCAGACAAAGATGTCACAAAAAAAAGAAAACTACAGGTCAATATCACTTATGAACATTGCTGCAAAAATCCTCAACAAAATACTAGCAAACAGAAACCAACAGCACATTAAAAGGATCATACACCATAATCAAGTGGGGTTTATTCCAGGAATACAAGCATTCTTCAGTATATGTAAAACAATCAATGTGATACACCATATTAACAAATTGAAGGATTATCATATGGTAATCTAAAAGGATGCAGAAAAAGCTTTTGACAAAATTCAACACCCATTTATGACAAAAACTTCTCCAGAAAGTAGGCATAGAGGGAACCTACCTCAACATAATAAAGGCCATATATGACAAACCCACAGCCAACATTGTTCTCAATGGTGAAAAACTGAAACCATTTCCTCTAAGATCAGGAACAAGACAAGGGTGTCCACTCTCAACACTATTATTCAACATAGTTTTGGAAGTTTTAGTCATGGCAATCAGAGTAGAAAAGGAAATAAAAGGAATCCAAATCAGAAAAGAAGAAGTAAAACTGTCACTGTTTGCAGATGACATGATACTCTACATAAAGAATCCTAAAGAAGCTACCAGAAAACTACTAGAGCTAATCAATGAATTTGGTAAAGTAGCAGGATACAAAATTAATGCACAGAAATCACTTGCTTTCTTATAAACTAACAACGAAAACTCTGAAAGCGAAATTAAGGAAACACTCCCATTTACCATTGCAACAAAAACAATAAAATACCTAGGAATAAACCTACCTAAGGAGACAAAAGACCTGTATGCAGAAAACTATAAGACACTGATGAAAGAAATCAAAGATGATACAAACAGATGGAGAGATATACCATGTTCTTGGATTGGAAGAATCAACATTGTGAAAATGACTATACTACCCAAAGCAATCTACAGATTCAATACAATCCCTATCAAACTACCAATGCCATTTTTCACAGAACTAGAACAAAAAATTTCACAATTTGTATGGAAACACAAAGGACCCGGAATAGCCAAAGCCATCTTGAGAATGAAAAACAGAGCTGGAGGAGTCAGGCTCCCTGACTTCAGACTATACTACAAAGCTACAGTAATCAAGACAGTATGGTACTGGCACAAAAACAGAAATATAGATCAATGGAACAGGATAGAAAGCCCAGAGATAAACCCACGCACGTATGGTCACCTTATCTTTGACAAAGGAGGCAAGAATATACAATGGAGAAAAAACATCCTCTTCAATAAGTGGTGCTGGGAAAACTGGACAGGTACATGTAAAAGAATGAAATTAGAATACTCCTTAACACCATACACAAAAATAAACTCAAAATGGATTAAAGACCTAAATATAAGGCCAGACACTATCAAACTCTTAGAGGAAAACATAGGCAGAACACTCTATGACATAAATCACAGCAAGATCCTTTTTGACCCACCTCCTAGAGAAATGGAAATAAGAACAAAAATAAATAAATGGGACCTAATGAAACTTAAAAGCTTTTGTACCGCAAAGGAAACCATAAACAAGATGAAAAGACAACCCTCAGAATGGAAGAAAATATTTTCAAATGAAGCAACTGACAAAGATTTAATCTCCAAAATATACAAGCAGCTCATGCAGCTCAATAACAAAAAAACAAACAACCCAATCCAAAAATGGGCAGAAGACCTACATAGACATTTCTCCAAAGAAGATATACAGATTGCCAACAAACACATGAAAGAATGCTCAACATTACTAATCATTAGAGAAATGCAAATCAAAACTACAATGAGATATCACCTCACGCCAGTCAGAATGGCCAGCATCAAAAAATCTAGAAACAATAAATGCTGGAGAGGGTGTGGAGAAAAGGGAACCCTCTTGCACTGTTGGTGGGAATGTAAATTGATACAGCCACTATGGAGAAAAGTATGGAGGTTCCTTAAAAGGATAAAAATAGAACTACCATATGACCCAGCAACCCCGCTACTGGGTGTATACCCTGAGAAAACCATAATTCAAAAAGAGTCATGTACCACAATGTTCATTGCAACACTATTTACAATAGTCAGGACATGGAATCAACCTATGTGTCCATCAACAGATGAATGGATAAAGAAGATGTGGCACATATATACAGTGGAATATTACTCAGCCATAAAAGGAAACAAAATTTAGTTATTTATAGTGAGGTGGGTGGACTTAGAGACTGTCATACATAGTGAAGTAAGTCAGAAAGCGAAAAACAATACCGTATGCTACCACATATATATGGAATGTAAAAAAGAAAAAAATGGTTCTCATGAAGCTAGGGGCAGGACAGGAATAAAGACGCAGACTTAGAGAATGGACTTGAGGACATGGGGAGGGGAAAAGGTAAGCTGAGACGAAGTAAGAGAGTAGCATTGACATATATACACTACCAAATGTAAATAGATAGCTAGTGGGAAGCAGCTGCATAGCACAGGGAGATCAGCTTGGTGCTTTGTGACCACCTAGAGGGGTGGGATAAGGAGGGTGGGAGGGAGATTCAGGAGGGAGGAGATATGGGGATTTATGTATACATATAGCTGATTCGCTTTGTTATACAGCAGAAACTAACACAACATTGTAAAGCAATTATACTCCAATAAAGATTTTTTAAAAAATAAAAAAGAATAAAAAAGAAAACTTTTTAATCAAAAACCTAGCTCATTATCATTACTATCATTATTATTTAAATGAAGCAGATATTTCCAACAATGACAATAACAACAACCAAAAAACCACTAATGGGAAGGATACAAGAAAACCAAAAAGTCCAAATAATATAATATTTGGGAAAGATAATGGTTCTTAACAATGCTAACCATGGTGATAAAATAAATATCAAAAAAGTTATTATAACTTTTAAAAATAGATGCTTATTTCAGTAAAACTGCTGGAGTCTTGCTAATTGAATGTAATATTTCTTTAATGGCAATAGATTCAGTACACGCTGCACGGCTTAAGAGCCAAAAACCCATTGAATTCATGGTATTCAGAAACTTCAGACAACCCACAATATGTAAATCTTCTTCAACTTAATTGTTGATAAAAATATGAAATTTGGAATCTGCATGCATGCACACACACATACACAAGCCTAAACACACACAAATTTACTCATACGTACTTAAGAACTGTGAAGGTCTGAGGTTATAACCTATCTGCAAGCAAACATATTAGCCTGTCACTGCTTCATGGCCAATGACAGAAGAGACTTCTAGGTCAGAGACAAAGGACATGATTACTCACAGCACAGCAAGCATGAGCTTCACATTTACTTTGGTTCTCCTTGCTCCCCAAGTCCCAACGCAGTAATGTTGAGCATCTCATATAAATGCTGTGCACAGGGTTGGTTTTCATCAAGCCAAGGAATACTAAGCTAAAGCAAACCCAATCTTTTATAACAGACAGCAAGCAAATCTGCCCTACCTTTGCCCTAGAGGGAAACATTATCTTTATTATACTGGACAGTCAATAAACCTGCCCCTGCTCCAGAGGAAGACATCACTAGCTCCACCTACCAAGGCTTTTCACTATACAAACATCCTTGAAAGGACTGTCTGCAGGAAAAGCTGTCAGTGCTTTTGCTTGCAAGAGTGCAGAAATACAAGAGGCCCACAGAGAATTGTCTCCCAGTACATAGATGTTATTTGTAATATATAGAGAGTTTATGACCTTTAAGTCCCATTTTGCCAGCTTGGAGAACCTCCTATTTCTCTAAGTATTGTATTTTAATATGACTCCAAGGCCCTACCTCTCTATTGTGAGAGGATCTTTGGTCTGTCAGGTTCCTGCCTTCCTTAATAACTCAGAGAAACCTAGGGGACAGTCGATGCAAAGGCCAGCTGTGATTGTTCTCACATCTTCCCTGGATCTGGAACTCAGATTCACCCTGTTAATGCAAGAGGATTTCATGCTCCTCTAGATTCTAGGTGCTCTAGATTACCTCGTGTATTAGTTTTCTGTTGCTGTCATAACAAATGACCTCAAATGAAGCAATTAAACCAATACCTATTTATTACCTCATAGTTTCTGTATCTCATAATTCTGGGCACAGAATAGCTCAACTGGACTCTGACTGAAGGGGTTGGCAGGGCTCCATGCCTTACTGGATGTTTTGGAAAAGAATACTCACAGACACATTCAGGATGTTGACAGAATTCAGTTCCTTCTCATATTTTCCACTTGGTCCTTTCACCTTCGAGCCAGCAATTATATTCCAAGTCCTTCTCACTTGTGGAATCTCTCTGACATGTTCTTCTCCTCTGCTCTCTGCTTTTAAGAGCTCACGTAATTGTACTAGACCCACTCAGATAATCTAGGATAATCTTCCTATTTTAAAGTCAATGGATTAGTAAACTTAATTACATCTGCAAAGTCTCTTTTGCCATGTAAGGAAATATACTCCTGGGGATTAGGGCATAGGATCTTCTTGGGGGTCATAAATATTTCTACCACTCTCTGCTACACAAAGTGTGGTCTTTAGGCCAGCAGTATTAACATCACCTGGGAACTTGTGAGAAAAGCAGAATCTCAGGATTCACCCCATATCTGGTTAATTAGAACCTACACTTTAACAAGATCCTCAGATGACTCATATACACATTGAAGTCTGGTCTTCAGGGTGAAGTGATGTCCAGAAAAGCACTGGATATCTATAGGTCTAGAACATATTGCCAGATGCTGCTCCTACCACTCAAAAAATTAGAGACAGTCAAAATTTGGGTAATCAGAAAATATTCCTCCCCTTCTCCCTGCTAATGACAATTTTTCTAGAGTCTTCACTTGACAAAACCTAGAAAGCTGAAGCTTTGCAACTGGGGTTAAGATTCTTATCCTTGTCATTACCACCTCCTGCTGGCCGAGATTCTGCCAAGGTAGCAAGTTTCCTCAGGTTGCAGAAGGAGGTCATTCCTTCCATGAGCATTAAAATTTTTCATTGCAAATATGTACAGCCAGTTTTCTCAAGGCATGCTGACAGTAAGGTGAACTGATAAGAAAAAATCCTCATAGTCTTAGTTTCATATCATTCCTCCTCCTTAACCCTCAAGGACCTAGTAGAGATCCCAAGTCACTAGTCCAGAACTGCCTTTATATTATAATGAGTTTTTCCTGAAGAGCTGGTACCTTCTTACAGCTGACCTTAGTTGGGGCTACTTCTATCCATCAGATATATTTTAATAATTTTGACTCTCAAAAGGAATATCCTTAGTCCCTATGCAATTTTGCAAAACTAAATCTGATTCAAATAAATGCAAGCCTTTTTCATTTCATGTAATTTCATGTCACTCACTATTAATGGAAACAAAAACTGAATTAGAGTTTAGAGTCAAGGCCCCATGTCACTTTAAATTGAAATAAAAATGGCTTTGTTAATTAATAATATTATAATGTTCCTCATTTTTTAATATAAAGCAAGCCAGAAGTTGCATTTAAATTATGGAGTGATGATGTCATCATCATGACAAAATAAGAGTTTTCTACTATCTTGCCCCCAAAGAACACTAATTTAGAAAATCTCCCATGGACAAGGGAGCCTTTGGGGAAATCCAGGAGTTCAGCAGAGAAGTTCAAGCACACCACTGGAGCAAAAAAATCTGAGATTGGAAGTACTGAACAGGATAAGAGGAACAGCTTCACTTTACCTGCAACACCTCTCCCCCAAAACAGCACAGCTTAGTGCCAAAAGAGTCCTTCTTGTCCCATATTTCTCACGTGAGGGAAAGTGAGAATGCATGAGTGAGCACCACAGCTTCCCCAGCTGTGTGGGACACTGTTAAAGAGACCAACTTCTTTCTCACCCCATCCAGAATACTGAGTCATGAACTGCAGGACTAGGGCAGAGAGTGGCTGGGAGAACAGCAGCCAAGGGTCAGAACAGAATTATCAAAGGTAGGTGGGTCCTACCAGGTGCTTCACAGACTCCATCAGGAAGCCTGCCAACAAATCACTGGGGATTCCTCACTTGCAAATTCCAGCATCTAGCCCATGAAACCACCAACACTCCATGCGCCAAACCCACAGAATCCCCAAACCCAAGACCAGCAATCTGTGCACTCCTCCAAGGGTGGGAAGAGCAAGCTTTTGCAGACAGCTAGTGAGCATCCACAGAAAGCAGCCCAACCTTGCAGACATGGGAGAAACCACGCGAACTTGAGCATATAGCACCACCTTAGGGAAAGCAAAAGGGAAACTGTCAGCACCCAGCCTGGCTTTACAGGATCAAGATAAGGCATACAAACTTAAGAATTCTGCCACAAGAGAGAAAATATTGCTAGCAGGCATATTCATAGAAAAAGTCTGAGAAAGCTTCAGAATCCCTAACAGGGCTAATGGAAGGTATTTCTCTTTTGAAGATAGTCGTTAAAGACTTGAGGAGGTTACTGCTTCTTCAAATGTGAAGGCAGCAAAACAAGAATCTAGGAACGTGAAAAACCAAGAAAACAACACCAAAGCAACATAATAATTTTCCAATACCCTCAATTTACACAGTAAGGAATTGGAATAGTTGTTTGAAGGAAGCTCAGCAGGCTAGAAGGAAACACAGAAAGACAATTTCAAAAAAATGAGGAAAATACATAAACAAAATGAAAAGTTTAACAAAGAGACAGAAGTCATAAAAAAGAACCAAATAGAAATTCTGGAGCTGAAGAATACAATGAATTAAATGAAAAATGCAATAGAGAGGATCAATATCTCAACCTAGATCAAGCAGAAGAAAGAATCTGTGAAGTCAAAGCCAGATCCTTTGAAATTATTCAGTCAGAGAAGAACAAGGAAAATAGAATGAAAAAGAGTGAAGACAGACTATGTGAACTACAGGATACCATTAAAAGAAACAATCTACATGTTACTGAAGTCCTAGAGGAGAAGGGGCAGAAAGATTATTTAAACAAATAATGGCTAAGAACTTCCCAAATCTGAAGTGAGCTTCCAAATTCAAAAGCTAATAGGCCAAAATTTCAAACCAATTTTCTCCAAGACACATTACAATAAAGCTCTCTAAAATTTAATACAAAAAAGAGAATTTTAAAAGGAGCAAAAGGGAAAAAAATCCCCACATACAAGAGAACCACAATAAGGTTATCAGTGGATTTCTCAGTAGAAATTACAGGCCAGGAGAGAGTGGGGTGATATATTCAAAGTGCTGAAAGAAGAAAAAAAAAAAAACCTGTTACTAAGAATATTTTACCCAGCAAAGCTGTCCTTTGGAAATTAAGGAGAGATAAAGACTTTTCCAAACAGACAAAAGCTGAGGGAGTTAATCACCACTAGATCTACCTTATAAGAAATGCTGAAAGGATTTCTTCAAGCTGAAATGAAAGGATACTAATTAGTAACAAGGAAATATAAAAAACAACAGAAAAAAATATACATATACAGTCAAATTCAGATTACTAAAGTGATATGGTGGTATGTTAACCACTTGACCCTAGTATATAGGTTAAAGAACAAAAGTATTAAAAATAACTATGCTACATAGTAATATGTTAATGCAGAATTTAAAAAGGTAAAGCACGACATCAAAATATAGTATGTCAGGGGGAAGTAAAGTATAGAGTTTTTGTATGCAGTTGAAGTTAAGTTGTTATCAGTGTAAAATAGACTACTATATCTAAAGATATTTTAGATGTAACCACACAGCAAACAGCTACAGTAGGTACACAAAAAATAAGGAAATCAAAACACACCACTATAGAAAATTATCAGTTCACAAAGGAAGATAGCAAGAGAAGAACAAACAAGGAAACTACAGTCAGAAAACAACTAATAAGATGGCATTAGTACGTCCTTACCTATCAATAATTACTTTAAATATAACTGGATTAAATTCTCCAATCTAAAGGCATAGAGTGGATGGATGAATTAAAAAAACAAGACCTAACTAAAGTTGCCTACAGAAGACTCACTTCAGTTTTAAGGACAATCATTTCACCTTTGAGGGGATGGAAAAAGATATTTCATGCAAGTGGAAACCAAAAGAGAATGGGGATAGCTATACTTAATATCAGACAAAATACACTTTAAATCAGAAACCGTAACAAGAGAAAAAGAATGTCATTATTTTATAATAAACAGGTCAATTTATCACGAGCATATAACAACTGTAAATATATATTCACTCAATATTGGAGCATCTAAATAGATTAAGCAAATAATAACTGGTTTGAAGGGGAAAATGACACCAATATAATAATAATAGGGATTTTAATATCTGACTTCCAACAATAAACAGATCATCCAGACAAAATCAATAAGGAAAGAGTGGACATAAATAACACTACAGACCAAATGAAACTAACAGATATATACAGAACATTCCATCCATCAGCAGCAAATAAACATTTTTCTCCATTTCACATGGAACATTCTCCAGAATAGATCATATGTTAGATTAAAAACAAGTCTTAGCAAATTCAAGAAGATTGAAATCTTCAATTTCAGACCACAATGTTATCAAACTAGAAATCAATAACAAGAGGAAAACTGGAAAACTCACAAGAATGTAAAAATTAAACACAATCCTGAACAACCATTAAGTAAAAGAAGAAATTAAAAAGGGAAATTAGAACGTATCAGACAAACAAAATGAAAATACAAGATACTAAAATTTATGGGATGCCCCAGAAACAGGTCTAAGAGGGAACGTTACAGGGATAAACACTTAAATTAAGAAAAAAGAAAGATCTTGAATGAACAATTTAATTTCACACTTCAATTATTAGAAAAAGAACAAAGCCCAAAGTTAACAGAAGGAAGGAAATAACAAAGATTAGACATAAATAAATAAAATAGAGGAGAGACCTTCAAGATGGCAGAGGAGTAAGACACGGAAATCACCTTCCTCCCCACAAATACATCTACATGTGGAACAATTCATACAGAACACCTACTGAATGCTGGCAAAAGACCACAGACTTCCAAAAAGGCAAGAAAATCCCCACGTACCTGGGTAGGGCAAAAGAAAAAAGAAAAAAAAAAGACAAAAGAATAGGGACGGGACCTGCACCTCTGGGAGGGAGCTGTGAAGGAGGAACAGTTTCCACACACTAGGAAGCCCCCTCACTGGCAGGGACATGGGGGGGGCGGTGGGGGTCTTCAGAGCCACAGAGGAGAGCACAGCAACAAGAGTGCAGAGGGCAAAGCAGAGAGATCCCTGCACAGAGGACTGCTGCCAACCAGCACTCACCAGCTTGACACACTTGTCTGCTCACCTGCCAGGGAGGGTGGGGGCTGTGAGCTGAGGTTCAGGCTTCGGATGTCAGACCCCAGGGAGAGGACTGGGGTTGGCTGCGTAAAGACAGCCTGAAGGGGGCTAGTGCACCACAGCTCGCTGGGAGGGAGTCTGGGAAAAAGTCTGGACTTGCCAGAGAGGCAAAAGACCATTGTCTCGGGGTGCGCGAGGAGAGGGGATTCCTGCTCCATGTGCCCACAGAAGACAGAGCACCGCCTAAGCGAGCTCCAGAGACGGGTGCAAGCCGCGGCTATCATCTAAGACCCCAGAGGCGGGCACGGACCACTACCGCTGCTCCTGCTGCCAGCAAGGATCTTGTGTGCAAGCACGGGTCACCACCCACACCCTCCCGGGAGCCTGTGCAGCTCACCACTGCCAGAGTCCCGTCATCCAGGGCCAAATTCCCAAGGAGAACACACGGCATGCCTCAGGCTGTTGCAACGTCACGCCAGCCTCTGCCTCCACAGGCGCACACCACATGTCAACTGTGACCACCTTACCCCTCCCTCTCCACAGCCTGAGTGAGCAAGAGAGCCCTAACCAACCGCTGCTTTAACCCCCTCCTGTCTGGGCAGGAAACAGATGCCTGAGGGCAGCCTACACGCAGAGGTGGGGCCAAAACAGAAGCTGAACCGCAGGAGCTGTGCGAACAAAGAAGAGAAAGGGAAATTTCTCCGTGCAGCCTCAGGAGCAGCAGACTAAATCCCTGCAATGGGCTTGGTAAACCCTGCATGTGTGGAATATCTGAATGGACAACGAGTGTTCCAAAAATTGAGGCGGTGGACTTTGGGGGCAACTGTGGAGCGGTGTTTGCTTTCTGCGTTCGATTTGTTTTTGGTTTCATGTTTATCATAGTTTAGTTTTTAGTGATTGTTTTTATCTGTGGGTTTGTTTATTGGTTTGGTTGCTCTCTTCCTTTTTTTTTTCTCTTTTTGTGAGAGTGTGTGTGTATGATCTTCGTGTGATTTTGTCTGTTTACTTTTGCTTTTACCATTTGTCTTGGGGTTCTGTCAGTTTTTTTTTTTCTTTTTGTGAGTGTGTGTATGTTTCTTTCTGTAATTTTGTCCCTTTAGTTTTGCTTTTACCATTTGCCTAGGGGTTCTGTCTGTTCGTTTTTTGTTTTGGTTTTTTCTTCCAAGCTGTGTGGATGGCAGGGTCTTGGTGCTCCAGCCAGGTGTTGGCCCTGAGCCTCCAAGGTGGGAGAGCCGAGTCCAGGATGCTGGACCACCAGACACCTCCCAGCTCCATGTAATATTAAGCAGCAAGAGCTCTCCTAGAGATTTCTGTCTCAACGTTAAGACCCAGCTCCATCCAACGGCCAGGAAGCTCCAGCCCTTGACGCCCCATGCCAAATAACTGGCAAGATAGGAACACAACCCCACCCATTAGCAGACAGGCTGCCTAAAGTCATACTACATTCACAGACACCCCAAAACACACCACTGGACATGGCCATGCTCACCAGAAAGACAAGATCCAGACCCACCCACCAGAACACAGGCACCAGTCCTCCTCACGAGGAAGCCTACACAAGCCACTGAACAAACCTCACCCATTGAGGGCAGACACCAGAAATAAAAAGAACTACGAACGTGCAGTCTGCGAAAAGGAGACCCCAAACACAGTAAGTTAAACAAAATGAGAAAACAGAGAAATATGCAGCAGATGAAAGAGCAAGGTAAAAAGCCACCAGACCAAAAAAACAAACAAACAAATGAACAAACAAAAAAGCCACCAGGGGGCTTCCCTGGTGGCGCAGTGGTTGAGAATCTGCCTGCCGATGCAGGGGACACGGGTTCGAGCCCTGGTCTGGGAGGATCCCACATGCCGCGGAGCAGCTGGGCCCGTGAGCCACAATTGCTGAGCCTGCGCGTCTGGAGCCTGTGCTCCGCAACAGGAGAGGCCGCGATAGTGAGAGGCCCGCGCACCGCGATGAAGAGTGGCCCCCACTTGCCGCAACTGGAGAAAGCCCTCGCACAGAAGCGAAGATCCAACACAGCCATAAATAAATAAATAAATAATTTAAAAAAAAAAAAAAGCCACCAGACCAAACAAATGAAGAGAAAATAGACAGTCTACCTGAAAAAGAATTCAGAGTAATGATACTAAAGATGATCAAAAATCTCAGAAATAGAACGGAGAAAATACAAGAAACGTTTAACATGGACCTAGAAGAACTAAAGAAAAAACAAACAATGATGAACAAGACAATAGATGAAATTAAAAATTCTCTAGAAGGAATCAATAGCAGAATAACTGAGGCAGAAGAACGGATAAGTGACCTGGAAGAAAAATAGTGGAAATAACTAGCACATAAAGAAAAAAGAATGAAAAGAATTGAGAACAGTCTCAGAGACTCCTGGGACAACATTAAATGCATCAACATTCAAATTATAGGGGTCCCAGAAGAAGAGGAGAAAAAGAAAGGGTCTCAGAAAATATTTAAAGAGATTACTGTTGAAAACTTCCCTAGCATGGAAAAGGAAACAGTCAGTCAAGTCCAAGAAGCACAGAGATTCCCATACAGGATAAACCCAAGGAGAAACATGCCAATACACACATTAATCAAACTATCAAAAATTAAATAATAAAAAATATTAAAAGCAGCAATGGAAAAGCAACAAATAACATACCAGAGAATCCCCTTAAGTTTAAGAGCTAATCTTTCAGGAGAAACACTGCAAGCCAGAAGGGAGTGGCAGGACATACATAAAACGATGAAAGGGAAAAACCTACAACCAAGATTACTCTACCCAGAAAGGATCTCATTCAGTTTCAATGGAGAAATTAAAATCTTTACAGACAAGCAAAAGTTAAAAGAATTCAGTACCACCAAACCAGCTTTACAACAAATGCTAAAGAAATTTCTCTGGGCAGGAAACACAAAAGAAGGAAAAGACCTACAAAAACAATACCAAACAATTAAGAAGATGGTAATAGGAACATACATATCAATAATTACCTTAAATGTAAATGGATTAAATGCTCCAACCAAAAGACAGAGACTGGCTGAATGGATCTAAACACATGACCCGTATATATGCTGTCTACAAGAGACACACTTCAGACCTAGGGACACATACAAGCTGAAAGTGAGGGGATGGAAAAAGATATTCCATGCAAATGGAAATCAAAAGAAAGCTGGAGTAGCAATACTCATATCAGACAAAATAGACTTTAAAAGAGAGACTACTACAAGAGACAAAGAAGGACACTACATAGTGATCAAGGGATCAATCCCAGAAGAAGATAAAACACTTGTAAATATATATGCACCAAACATAGGAGCACCTCAATACATACGGCAAATGCTAACAGCCATAAAAGGGGAAATTGACAGTAACACAATAATAGTAGGGGACTTTCACACCCCACTTTCACCTATGGACAGATGATCCAAAATGAAAATAAATAAGGAAACAAAAGCTTTAAATGACACATTAGAGCAAATGAACTTATTAATATTTATAGGACATTCCATCCAAAAACAACAGAACACACTTTCTTCTCAAGTGCTCATGGAACATTCTCCAGGATAGATCATATCTTGGGTCACAAATAAAGCCTCGGTACATTTAAGAAAATTGAAATTGAAACAACTATCTTTTCCGACCACAATTACAGGGGAAAAAAGGTACAAAATACAAACACATGGAGGGTAAAAAACACGCTACTAAATAACCAAGAGATCACTGAAGAAATCAAAGAGGAAATCAAAAAATACCTAGAAACAAATGACAACGAAAACACGACGACCCAAAACCTGTGGGATGCGGCAAAAGCAGATCTAAGAGGGAAGATTAGAGCAATACAATCCTACCTCAAGAAACAGGAAACATCTCAACTAATCCACCTAACCTTACACCTAAAGCAATTAGAGAAAGAAGAACAAAAAATAACCAAGGTTAGCAGAAGCAAAGAAATCATAAAGATCAGATCAGAAATAAATGAAAAAGAAATGAAGGAAACAATAGCAAAGATCAATAAAACTTAAATCTGGTTCTTTGAGAAGGTAAACAATAGTGATAAACCATTAGCCAGATTCATCAAGAAAAAAGGGAGAAGACTCACATCAACAGAATTAGAAATGAAAAAGAAGTAACAACTGACACTGCAGACATACAAAGGATTATGAGAGATTACTACAAGCAAGTATATGCCAATAAAATGGGTAACCTCAAAGAAATGGACAAATTCTTAGAAAAGTACAAGCTTCCAAGACTGAACCATGAAGAAATAGAAAATCTGAACAGACCAATCACAAGCACTGAAATTAAAACTCTGATTAAAAATCTTCCAACAAACAAAAGCCCAGGATCAGATGGCTTCACAGGCGAATTTTACCAAACATTTACAGAAGAGCTAACACCTATCCTTCTCAAACTCTTCCAAAATACAGCAAAGGGAGGAACACTCCCAAACTCACTCTATGAGGCCACCATCACCCTGATACCAAAACCAGACAAAGACGTCACAAAACAAAACTACAGGCCAATATCACTGATGAACATTGGTGCAAAAATCCTCAACAAAATACTAGCAAACAGAAACCAACAGCACATTAAAAGGATCATACACCATGATCAAGTGGGGTTCATTCCAGGAATGCAAGGATTCTTCAGTATATGTAAATCAAACAATGTGATACACCATATTAACAAATTGAAGGATTAAAAGGATTATCATATGGTAATCTCAAAGGATGCAGAAAAAGCTTTTGACAAAATTCAACACCCATTTATGACAAAAACTTCTCCAGAAAGTAGGCATAGAGGGAACATACCTCAACATAATAAAGGCCATATATGACAAACCCACAGCCAACATCGTTCGCAATGGTGAAAAACTGAAACCATTCCCTCTAAGATCAGGAACAAGACAAGGGTGTCCACCCTCAACACTATTATTTAACATAGTTTTGGAAGTTTTAGTCATGGCAATCAGAGTAGAAAAGGAAATAAAAGGAATCCAAATCAGAAAAGAAGAAGTAAAACTGTCACTGTTTGCAGATGACATGATACTATACATAGAGAATCCTAAAGAAGCTACCAGAAAACTACTAGAGCTAATCAATGAATTTGGTAAAGTAGCAGGATACAAAATTATTGCACAGAAATTTCTTGCATTCCTATACACTAACAATGAAAAATCTGAAAGATAAATTAAGGAAACACTCCCATTTACCATTGCAACAAAAACAATAAAATACCTAGGAATAAACTTACCTAAGGATACAAAAGACCTGTATGCAGAAATCCATAAGACACTAATGAAAGAAAACAAACATGATACAAGAGATGTAGAGATATACCATGTTCTTGGATTGGAAGAATCAACACTGTGAAAAAGACTATACTACCCAAAGCAATCTACATATTCAATGCAATCCCTATCAAACTACCACTGGCATTTTTCATAGAACTAGAACAAAAAATTTCACAATTTGTATGGAAACACAAAAGACCCCGAATAGCCAAAGCCATCTTGAGAACGAAAAATGGAGCTGAAGGAATCAGGTTCCCTGACTTCAGACTATACTACAAAGCTACAGTCATCAAGACTGTACGGTACTGGCACAAAAACAGAAATATAGATCAATGGAAAAGGATAGAAAGCCCAGAGATAAACCCACGCACATATGGTCACCTTATCTTTGATAAAGGAGGCAAGCATATACAGTGGAGAAAAGACAGCCTCTTCAATAAGTGGTACTGGGAAAACTGGACAGGTACATGTAAAAGAATGAAATTAGAATACTCCCTAACACCATACACAAAAATAAACTCAAAATTGATTAAAGACCTAAATGTAAGACTAGACACTATCAAACTCTTAGAGGAAAACATAGGCAGAACACTCTATGACATAAATCACAGCAAGATCCTTTTTGACCCACCTCCTAGAGAAATGGAAATAAAAACACAAATAGACAAATGGGACCTAATGAAACTTAAAAGCTTTTGCACAGCAAAGGAAACCACAAACAAGACAAAAAGACAACCCTCAGAATGGGAGAAAATATTTGCAAATGAAGCAAATGACAAAGGATTAATCTCCAAAATTTACAAGTAGCTCATGCAGCTCAATAACAAAAAAACAAACAACCCAATCCAAAAATGGGCAGAAGACCTAAATAGACATTTCTCCAAAGAAGATATACAGATTGCCAACAGACACATGAAAGAATGCTCAACATCATTAATCATTAGAGAAATGCAAATCAAAACTACAATGAGATATCATCTCACACCAGTCAGAATGGCCATCATCAAAAAATCTAGAAACAATAAATGCTGGAGAGGGTGTGGAGAAAAGGGAACCCTCTTTCACTGTTGGTGGGAATGTAAATTGATACAGCCACTATGGAGAACAGTATGGAGGTTCCTTAAAAAACTAAAAATAGAATTACCATACAACGCAGCAATCCCACTATTGGGCATATACCCTGAGAACACCATAATTCAAAAAGAGTCATGTACCAAAATGTTCATTGCAGCTCTATTTACAATAGCGAGGACATGGAAGCAACCTAAGTGTCCATCAACAGATGAATGGATAAAGAAGATGTGGCACATATATACAATGGAATATTACTCAGCCATAAAAAGAAACGAAATTGAGTTATTTGTAGTGAGGTGGATGGACTTAGAGTCTGTCATACAGAGTGAAGTAAGTCAGAAAGAGAAAAACAAATACAGTATGCTAACACATATATATGGAATCTAAGAAGAAAAAAAAAAAGGTCATGAAGAATCTAGAGGCAAGATGAGAATACAGACACAGACCTACTAGAGAATGGACTTGAGGATATGGGGAGGGGGAAGGGTAAGCTGTGACAAAGTGAGAGAGTGGCATGGACATATATACACTACCAAACGTAAAACAGATAGCTAGTGGGAAGCAGCTGCATAGCATAGGGAGATCAGCTCAGTGCTTGGTGACCACCTAGAGGGGTGGGATAGGGAGGGTGGGAGGGAGGGAGACACAAGAGGCAAGAGATATGGGAACATATGTATATGTATAACTGATTCACTTTGTTATAAAGCAGAAACTAACACACCAGTGTAAAGCAATTATACTCCAATAAAGATGTTTAAAAAAAAAGAGATGTAGAGATATACCATGTTCTTGGATTGGAAGAATCAACATTCTGAAAATGACTATACTACCCAAAGCAATCTACAGATTCAATGCAATCCCTATCAAACTACCAATGGCATTTTTCACAGAACTAGGACAAAATAATTCATAATTTGTATGGAAACGCAAAAGACCCTGAATAGCCAAAGCAATATTGAGAAAGAAAAACGGAGCTGGAGGAATCAAACTCCCTGACTTCAGACTACACTACAAAGCTACCGTAATCAAGACAGTATGGTACTGGCACAAGAAGACAAATATAGATCAATGGAACAGGATAGAAAGCTCAGAGATAAACCCACACACCTATGGTCAACTAATCTGTGACAAAGGAGGCAAGGATATACAATGGAGAAAAGATACTCTCTTCAATAAGTGCGGCTGGGAAAAATGGATGGCTACATGTAAAAGAATGAAATTAGAACACTCCCTAACTCCACACACAAGAATAAACTCAAAACGGATTAAAAACCTAAATGTAAGGCCAGACACTATAAAACTCTTAATGGAAAACATAGGCAAAACACTATATGACATAAATCACAGCAAGATCCTTTTTGACACACCACCTAGAATAAAACAAACATAAATAAATGGGACCTAATGAAATTTAAAAGCATTTGCAAAGCAAAGGAAACCTAAACCAAATGAAAAGACAACCATCAGAATGGGAGAAATTATTTGCAAACGAAGTAACTGACAAAGGATTAATCTCCAAAATATACAAGCAGCTCATGCAGCTCAATATCAAAAAAAAAAACAAGGAGGAGGAACCAAGATGGCAGAGTACAAGGACGTGGTCTCACTCCCTCTTGCAAGAACACCAGAATCACAACTAGCTGCTGGACAATCATCGACAGGAAGAAACTGGAACTCACCAAAAAAGATAATCCACATCCAAAGACAAAGGAGAAGCCACAATGAGATGGTAGGAGGGGCGCAATCACAGTAAAATCAAATCCCATAACTGGTGGGTGGGTGACTCACAGACTGGCGAACACTTATACCACAGAACTCCACCCACTGCAGTGAAGGTTCTGAGCCTCACGTCAGGCTTCCCAACCTGGGGGTCCGGCAACAGGAGGAGGAATTCCTAGAGAATCAGACTTTAAACCCTAGTGGGAATTGACTGCAGGACTTCAACAAAACTGGGGGAGAAAGAGACTCCACTCTTGGAGGGCACACACAAAGTAGTCTGTGCATCAGGACCCAGGGGAAAGAGCAGTGACCCCGGGGGAGACTGAACCAGACCTACCTGCTAGTGTTGGAGGGTCTCCTGCAGAGGCGTAGGGTGGCTCTGTTTCACTGTGGGGACAAGGACACTGGCATCAGAAGTTTTGGGAAGTACTCCTTGGCATGAGCACTCCCAGAGTCTGTCATTAGCCCCACCAAAGACCCCAGGTAGGCTCCAGTGTTGGGTTGCCTCAGGCCAAAAAACCAACAGGGAGGGAACCCAGCCCCACCCATCAACAATCAAGTGGATTAAAGTTTTACTGAGCTCTGCCCACCAGAGCAACAGTCAGTTCTACCCACCACCAGTCCCTCCCATCAAGCCTCTTAGATAGCCTCATCCACCAGAGGGCAGACAGCAGAAGCAAGAAAAACTACAATCCTGCAGCCTGTGGAACAAAAACCACATTCACAGAAAGACAGACAAGATGAAAAGGCAGAGGGCTATATACCAGATGAAGGAACAAGATAAAACCCCAGAAAAACAACTAAATGAAGTGGAGATAGGCAACCTTCCAGAAAAAGAATTCAGAATAATGATAGTGAAGATGTTCCAGGGCCTCGGAAAAACAATGGAGGCAAAGATCGAGAAGATGCAAGAAATGTTTAACAAAGACCTAGAAGAATTAAAGAACAAACAAACAGAGATGAACAATACAATAACTGAAATGAAAACTACACTAGAAGGAATCAATAGCAGAATAACTGAGGCAGAAGAACGCATAAGTGACCTGGAAGACAGAATGGTGGAATTCACTGCTGTGGAACAGAATAAAGAAAAAAGAATGAAAAGAAATGAAGACAGCCTAAGGGACCTCTGGGACAACATTAAACACAACAACATTCGCATTATAGGGGTCCCAGAAGGAGAAGAGAGAGAGAAAGTACCAGAGAAATTATTTGAAGAGATTATAGTTGAAAACTTCCCTAACATGGGAAAGGAAATAGCCACCCAAGTCCAGGAAGCACAGAGAGTCCCATACAGGATAAACCCAAGGAGAAACACACCGAGACACATAGTAATCAAATTGGCAAAAATTAAAGACAAAAAAAAAATTATTGAAAGCAACAAGGGAAAAACGACAAATAACATACAAGGGAACTCCCATAAGGTTAACAGCTCATTTCTCAGCAGAAACTCTACAAGCCAGAAGGGAGTGGCATGATATACTTAAGGTGATGAAAGGGAAAAACCTACAACCAAGATTACTCTACCTGGCAAGGATATCATTCAGATTCAATGGAGAAATCAAAAGCTTTACAGACAGGCAAAAGCTAAGAGAATTCAGCACCACCAAACCAGCTCTACAACAAATGCTAAAGGAACTTCTCTAAGTGGGAAACACAAGAGAAGAAAAGGACCTACATAAATAAACCCAAAACAATTAAGAAAATGATCATAGGAACATACATATCGATAATTACCTTAAACGTGAATGGATTAAATGCTCCAACCAAAAGACACAGGCTTGCTGAATGGATACAAAAACAAGAGCCATATATATGCTGTCTACAAGAGACCCACTTCAGACATAGGGACACATACACACTGAAAGTGAGGGGATGGAAAAAGATATTCCATGCAAATGGAAATCAAAGGAAAGCCGGAGTGGCAATACTCATATCATATAAAATAGACTTTAAAATAAAGAATGTTACAAGAGACAAGGAAGGACACTACATAATGATCAAGGAATCAATCCAAGAAGAAGATATAACAATTATAAATATATATGCACCCAACATAGGACCACCTCAATACATAAGGCAACTGCTAACAGCTATAAAAGAGGAAATTGACAGTAACACAATAATAGTGGGGGACTTTAACACCTCACTTACACCAATGGACAGATCATCCAAAATGAAAATAAATAAGGAAACAGAAGCTTTAAATGACACAATACATCAGATAGATTTAATTGATATTTATAGGACATTCCATCCAAAAACAGCAGATTACACTTTCTTCTCAAGTGCGCACGGAACATTCTCCAGGATAGATCACATCTTGGGTCACAAATCAAGCCTCAGTAAATTAAGAAAATTGAAATCATATCAAGCATCTTTTCTGACCACAATGCTATGAGATTAGAAATGAATTACAGGGGAAAAAACGTAAAAAACACAAACACATGGAGGCTAAACACTACGTTACTAAATAACCAAGAGATCACTGAAGAAATCAAAGAGGAAATCAAAAAATACCTAAAGACAAATGACAATGAAAACACGACGACCCAAAACCTATGGGATGCAGCAAAAGCAGTTCTAAGAAGGAAGTTTATAGCTATACAAGCCTACCTCAAGAAACAAGAAAAATCTCAAGTAAACAATCTAACCTTACACCTAAAGAAACTAGAGAAAGAAGAACAAACAAAACCCAAAGTTAGCAGAAGGAAAGAAATCATAAAGATCAGAGCAGAAATAAATGAAATAGAAACAAAGAAAACAATAGCAAAGATCAATAAAACTAAAAGCTGGTTCTTTGAGAAGATAAACAAAATTGATAAGCCATTAGCCAGACTCATCAAGAAAAAGAGGGAGAGGACTCAAATCAACAAAATCAGAAATGAAAAAGGAGAAGTTACAACAGACACCGCAGAAATACAAAGCATCCTAAGAGACTACTACAAGCAACTTTATGCCAACAAAATGGACAACCTGGAAGAAATGGACAAATTCTTAGAAAGGTATAACCTTCCAAGACTGAACCAGGAAGAAACAGAAAATATGAACAGACCAATCACAAGTAATGAAATTGAAACTGTGATTAAAAATCTTCCAACAAACAAAAGTCCAGGACCAGATGGCTTCACAGGTGAATTCTATCAAACATTTAGAGAAGAGCTAACACCTATCCTTCTCAAACTCTTCCAAAAAATTGCAGAGGAAGGAACACTCCCAAACTCATTCTATGAGGCCACCATCACCCTGATACCAAAACCAGACAAAGACACTACAAAAAAAGAAAATTACAGACCAATATCACTGATGAATATAGATGCAAAAATCCTCAACAAAATACTAGCAAACAGAATCCAACAACACATTAAAAGGATCATACACCACGATCAAGTGGGATTTATCCCAGGGATGCAAGGATTCTTCAATATATGCAAATCAATCAATGTGATACACCATATTAACAAATTGAAGAATAAAAACCATATGATCATCTCAATAGATGCAGAAAAAGCTTTTGACAAAATTCAACACCCATTTATGATAAAAACTCTCCAGAAAGTGGGCATAGAGGGAACCTACCTCAACATAATAAAGGCCATATATGACAAACCCACAGCAAACATCATTCTCAATGGTGAAAAACTGAAAGCATTTCCTCTAAGATCAGGAATGAGACAAGGATGTCCACTCTCACCACTATTATTCAACATGGTTCTGGAAGTCCTAGCCACAGCAATCAGAGAAGAAAAAGAAATAAAAGGAATCCAAATCAGAAAAGAAGAAGTAAAACTGTCATTGTTTGCAGATGACATGATACTATACATAGAGAATCCTAAAACTGCCACCAGAAAACTGCTAGAGCTAATTAATGAATATGGTAACGTTGCAGGATACAAAATTAATGCACAGAAATCTCTTGCATTCCTATACACTAATGATGAAAAATCTGAAAGAGAAATTAAGGAAACACTCCCATTTACCATTGCAACAAAAAGAATAAAATACCTAGGAATAAACCTACCTAGGGAGACAAAAGACCTGTATGCAGAAAACTATAAGACACTGATGAAAGAAATTAAAGATGATACAAACAGATGGAGAGATATACCATGCTCTTGGATTGGAAGAATCAACACTGTGAAAATGACTGTACTACCCAAAGCAATCTACAGATTCAATGCAATCCCTATCAAATTACCAATGGCATTTTTTACAGAACTAGAACAAATCATCTTAAAATTTGTATGGAGACACAAAAGACCCGAATAGCCAAAGCAGTCTTGAGGGAAAAAAACGGAGCTGGAGGAATCAGACTCCCTGACTTCAGACTATACTACAAAGCTACAGTCATCAAGACAATATGGTACTGGCAAAAAAACAGAAACATAGATCAATGGAACAAGATAGAAAGCCCAGAGATAAACCCACGCACCTATGGTCAACTAATCTATGACAAAGGAGGCAAAGATATACAATGGAGAAAAGACAGTCTCTTCAATAAGTGGTGCTGGGAAAACTGGACAGCTACATGTAAAAGAATGAAATTAGAATACTCCCTAACACCATACACAAAAATAAACTCAAAATGGATTAGAGACCTAAATGTAAGACTGGACACTATAAAACTCTTAGAGGAAAACATAGGAAGAACACTCTTTGACATAAATCACAGCAAGATCTTTTTTGATCCACCTCCTAGAGTAATGGAAATAAAAACAAAAATAAACAAATGGGACCTAATGAAACTTCAAAGCTTTTGCACAGCAAAGGAAACCATAAACAAGACGAAAAGACAACCTTCAGAATGGGAGAAAATATTTGCAAACGAATCAACAAAGGATTAATCTCCAAAATATATAAACAGCTCATTCAGCTCAATATTAAAGAAACAAACACCCCAATCCAAAAATGGGCAGAAGACCTAAATAGACATTTCTCCAAAGAAGACATACAGACGGCCATGAAGCACATGAAAAGATGCTCAACATCACTAATTATTAGAGAAATGCAAATCAAAACTACAATGAGGTATCACCTCACACCAGTTAGAATGGGCATCATCAGAAAATCTACAAACAACAAATGCTTGAGAGGGTGTGGAGAAAAGGGAACCCTCTTGCACTGTTGGTGGGAATGTAAATTGATACAGCCACTATGGAGAACAATATGGAGGTTCCTTAAAAAACTAAAAATAGAATTACCATATGACCCAGCAATCCCACTACTGGGCATATACCCAGAGAAAACCGTAATTCAAAAAGACACATGCACCCGAATGTTCATTGCAGCACTATTTACAATAGCCAGGTCATGGAAGCAACCTAAATGCCCATCGACAGACGAATGGATAAAGAAGTTGTGGTACATATATACAATGGAATATTACTCAGCCCTAAAAAGGAACGAAATTGAGTCGTTTGTTGAGACGTGGATGGATCTAGAGACTGTCATACAGAGTGAAGTAAGTCAGAAAGAGAAAAACAAATATCGTATATTAACGCATGTATGTGGAACCTAGAAAAATGGTACAGATGAGCTGGTTTGCAGGGCAGAAGTTGAGACATAGATGTAGAGAACGGACATATGGACACCAAGGGGGGAAAACTGCGGTGGGGTGGGGATGGTGGTGTGCTGAATTGGGCGATTGGGATTGACATGTATACACTGATGTGTATAAAATTGATGACTAATAAGAACCTGCAGTATAAAAAAACAAACAAACAACAAAACAACTAATACTAAACTTTCATTGGGTTATTTGTATGGAAATATGTTAATATAAATGTTTCAGACATTACATGAAATTTCTAAAAATCTTATATGTTCTGGTATAATGTTATAAGTCATAATCCTAGTTATTATTTTAAAATGTATATCTCAGAAATAACTAATTTTCTTGTCAACTGCATTATTATGAACTTTCATCAAATCTTTAACTGTGGTCATTTTTAAGTCTTTTGTCATTTACAGACAGTTCTGGGTGTACTCTGATGCTTTTGCAAATATGTTCCTATAAAAGGGTTTCACCTTCAAGAAATTCATGGAAAAGACTCTGACAAGTACAGGTTTCTGGTAACTGACTGTACTGCTGAACTGAATGAATAAGCATTTTCAGAACTCTAATGAAAAACTGATGAACTCATAAAAGTGCTAACAAAAGATCAAGATAAAAAAAAATTAATTACATGGGACTGAGTCAACTGATGAGGATGAGTATAATTTTTGTGACTTTCTGTTTGAATTATTAAAAAAAAAAAAATCCCACAAGGACTCAGAGGCAAAGAATATACAAATCAATTTTCACTGCAAAGTAAAGAAGCTGTTACAGTGGAGGATTACTGGACTGAATGTCAATATTATGACATAGTATGAGTGTGTTTCATGTTTGGTAATTGCAATCATTGTTGCTTTTGTTGTGGTCATCCATGTACAATGCTTGGTGTCAGTCTATTTATCTCTTGTAAAAATAAAATACAGTGTGTGTCTGTGAAAAAAAGAAAAAAAAAGAAAAAGAAATGTTGGCCTGAGTTCATAGAAAATCAGGGCATTGGATACAAATCTGGGAGCCGTAGTTGCAAATGTGGCTGTCAAACAACTAGTTAAAGACATTAGATTTCTTCATCAAGCATTGAAAGTAGAGCTCCATGAATAGGAGCATTAAAGAATGTGCACTCTTGTGGAATAAGAGGAAAGGAAGTTAGTGAAAGATGAAGAAGCCACAAGAGGAGGAAGAGAGGGTTAACTGTCACATACTAAGGGAAAGGATATCAAAAATATCAACAATCGTAAATTTCCAGAAAGAGTTCAAGGGCAATGAGATAAAATTATTTTGGATTTGATGCTAGAATGATACTGGGGACTATTAAGAGAGCATTTTCAGTAAAATTGTGGGTGAGTTCAGTTCATAGGTAGGAATCAGGGTAACCTGTTCTAGATTTTCTGGAACACTCCCAATTTCAATTTATTCTGTCTCATAATACGCCATGTGTTTTGATTTTCCATTTGAAATGATGGTAACATCGTAGTAAAGAGATAGAAACAATGCAGTTAAAGCTTTCAAGATGCTTGTCAATGAAAGAAAAGTGAGCAGTAAGTACTTATAATTGGAAGGAGAATCAAGAGAAGGTGTTTTAGGAGTGGGAAGTCCTCAACACATGTGTAAGCAGTAGGGAAGTGAGTAACTAGTGAAGCAGGAAAGTAAAGATTTGACTAACAAAAGGGCATTTATTGACAGCACTAAGTTTCAGAGGAAGGCAGAAGAAGTTGAGATGGGTAGCACAGATGGATGGTATGTTACTTCTTTTAAATAGCAGTAAGTAAAGAATAAATATGTAAGGTTATAGATGGGTTAATTAACTAGATGGGTGGGAATACTTTCACAATATAAACGTATGTCAAAATCATGTGGTACACTTTAAATATCTTACAATTTTATTTTGTCAATTACACCACAATAAATCTGGCAGGGTAAGAGGAGAAGAGACAAAGATGGGGACATTTTCAAGAATAAAGAAAGAAAGTAGGGATGGTGTAATGATGCTAGAATAGAAGCTCCGTTATAGAATATAAGCTCCATAAACTAAAATATAAGCTCCAGGAGATCAGGATTATTTGATCATTCTGTTTGACTGGCTTTCAATAAATATCAGCAGAATAAATTCCGTGTTCTCAGTCCTACCAGATAAAGGTGGAAGCATCTTGATCTCATAAAGCTAAGGACTTGGCAGGAGCTTAAAGAGAGGGATTTGGAAAAGTTCTGTAGTATGTGACACTGAGTTAAAATTAGATGGATAAAATAATTGCCGCTCATTCATGGGGGCCCAAATAAGGTTATAGCAACAATCTGCTCTCCACTTCCTCCAACTCTTTATTCAGAAGCCATTTTCTCAGTAAGATCTTCCCTGCACATCTAAAACTGCAACTTCTCCACCCATCTCTACCTCTTATTCCTGCTTCCTGCTTTCAGTACTACGTATAAGTGCCCCTTAGTACTTATTCTCTCTGTTGGGCTATATATTTTACTTTATGGTCTTATTTATTACCCATTTCCCCCCCACCAGAATGTAAGCAAGGGCAGGGATTTTTGTCTGTTTCTTCACCATTCTCTCTTCAATGCCTAGCACAAAGCACATTGAATCAATGACTGCCTCTGTATGAGAGAGAGTTATCAAAGTTAAATGACTTTTTCAATAGCACTGAGTTATTTGGGGGGGAAGCAGAAGAAAAAAATAGATGACATATAAATTAGGAGTTTGGGATTAACATATACACACTACTATATATAAAACAGATAACCAAAAAGGACCTACTTGTTGAGTATAGCACAGGGAACTATACTCAGTATTTTGTAATAACCTATAAGGAAAAAGAATCTGAAAAAGAATAGATACATACATATGTATAACTGAACCACTGTGCTGTATACCTGAAACTGACACAACATTGTAAATCAACTATACTTCAATAAAAAAATAGATGATGGAAATGTTCCAGAGTGAATAGTGACAAATTCAAAGGAAAGAGAGGTTCAAGAATGCTAACTAGTAGAAAGTGGGGTCACTGGGGTTGGTGAGGTGAAAGGATGAAGCACAGGGTAATGACCACCATGCCAACAGGAGCTACAAATACCACCTCACTCTTAAGATGGTCAAGAGGCAGAGGGTAGAGAGATCAGGAGTGTCAAGCTACATGACACATGTGAAAAACAGTGTTGCCCAGCACATAGTTAAGTGATAAGTGTTAGCTGGTGCCATTTTTTATATTTTTCACACTGCTCTGGTCCAGAGACACTGAGGGCTAAGGCAACTTCATCACTCTTAAGTCCATATCACACTGCTATCTGGTCAGAGGGATGAGCCTACAATGAGAGGAAAATCCTCATCTCTTCACTAATAAGGAAGTCTCAAGCACAGAATATGCTTGTCTGGAAATCAGGATTTGCCAAGCTTGTCAGGATGGAATTAAGTCACCATCTAGGCTTTGCTGAGCCATACCACACTGGTGTATATACACACACACACACACACACACCTTTTCTTGATCACTCATATTTATCCATAACTTTGAAATTATATGACTAAATCTAAATTGGGTTCACACTCTAAAACACGCCTGACACATGCCAAGAGTGATGGAAGGAGCACTGCTGTGCCCTGTTATACCGCAGCTCTGCTGACACATTCAAATAACAGCCAACTCTAACCCCAAGACTGTGTTCAGCCCCCTAAGCCTTTCTTCATATCATGTGTGTATAATTGAAACTATGCTCTTTTGCTCCTATAGATTACCTCATGGGTGACCAGGGGTGGGGGGTTGAGGGGAGTAGAATCATTTTTCCGATTTGAAGGTCATTTTAAGTACCAACGAACAACCCATCTCCATGTGACTCGGCTTCAAATATAGTACATATACCATCATTGTTATTGCCCATTGACTTGTTCGAGTGAATGAATGGGAGAGGCGCCACAGATGAGGTAGCTAAGCGTCAGCAAAGCTAAATCACTTGCCCAACGTCACATAACTTGTAAATGGTGAGACCCAGATGACTCTGACCCCAAGGCCAACATCACCGCCCAGGTTTAAGATAGATGACTTCCGCGCTTTCCATTTCTGAATGCTGAGAAGGAGATCATGGGGTAACAAGCTCTCAAAAAGGGACTATACCCTTTTCCTTCCAAAATCTAAGAGAAATCCTTTTCCAAATCCATAACAATGTCTACTATCATTCAATACTCTGCATTCACATTTTGAAATAAGTCATATTTGTTAGTTAAAAGAAAACATATTTCTGCAGCAAAACTTCCTGGCCAGGAGTTAATTAAATCTCTTTTAGGTAAGAACCATGTTTTCAGCAAATTTTCAAGAAAAAATACTAATTGATTGTGAAGCAGTTTAAATCAGTTTTTGTACATGTTTTCAAGCTGTATTTATGTGATGTGAGTCTGAAAAGCTACAATGTGGTTGTTAGAGGTTGTTCTTCCCCCCCCGCCCCACACACACATACACACAGCCATGTTTCTTCATTCCCCAGATATGACAAATCTTAATCTACACAATGGAACCGAATAGAAAAAGGGAAGAAGGGAAGGACATCTTGATGTAGAAACTGCCTTCTGTCCTATCTGAGAATTTTATCATAAATATATAAAACTTGTCATCACCACTTATTAGCCATTGATAACTTGCAGGATAGGAGGCATTGCAGAATGTTATAAAAATACGGTCTTCTCCAAAAAAAGAGACCAAAAGGAAAAAAGAAATAAAAATATGTAGGAGTAGGTGTGTGCATTTCCATTCATGCATTTTTTTCTTTAATCGCCCAGGTAACAGTTACATAAACTCTTTCTGGGTGGCAGATAGCAGTTATCTGCTGCTGCAGAACTAATTACCTCCAAACTTCGGTGCTTAAAACAACAAACATTTATGATCTCAGTTTTGAGGGTCAGGAATTAGGAAGTGCCTTAGCTGGGTGGTTCTGACTCAAGGTCTCTCATGAAGTTGCAGACAAGGTACCGGCAGGGGCTGCAGGCTTGCCTAGAGCTGGAAGACCCGCCGCTTAGCTCAGGCATGTGGCTGTTGGCATGAGCCTGAGCTCTTCGCTGGCCATAGGCCAGAGCAACGGTTCCTTGCCACCTGGGCCCCTCCACAGGGCTGTTCATGTATCCTCAGGACACGGCAGGTGGCTTCCCCCAGCGTGAGTAAACAGAGAGTGAGTGTACCAGACAGAGAGAGAACCAAGGAAAAGCCACTGTGTCTTTCATGGCCCAGACTCAGAAGTTACACCCATCGGTTCTGCCACAGTCAGTGTGTCAGAATCACTAAGTACAGCCCACACTCAAGGGGAGGGGAATACGGCTCCACATTTTAAAGGGAGAAGTATCAAATAGTTTGTGGGCATCTTTTTAAACGGCCACACCCACTAACACATTTTTCTGCCCCTCCGCCAGTTCTTGCTCAGACCCCTGCCAATGTATTGGACTTCCTGAACCAGCATTAACAACAATCATATATAAATACACTTATTTCAGTATTTACTATGCATCTGATACCATTCGACACACATAAATAAATGAAGCCAAAAAAGTCCCTGCCCTTATAATGCAAGGAGAAAGAAATTAAGAGAAAACAGATAAATATATAATGTGGTGGCGATAAGTGCCATGTCAAAAAATAATGATAAAACAGGCTAAGGAGTTAGAAAGTTATGAGCACTTAAACAGCCAAAATAATTCCCAGATACATCCACGTATCATACATTAAGAGGATACACTGCTTCTTGACCTTGAAAATTCAAGTGACCTCAACCTGCAAAAGCCATTATCTTCGTCCTTGACCACGTGTTTTTCCTTTTCTCTAACATTCACGCAAGACCCAGCAGCAAGATTTGCTTCTGTGTTCTTTCTCCCAGCTTTGCCAGGACTCTGCTGTCTATGCCAAATCTTAAAAAATAGCCAGAAAATCTCTCTCAGCTCCTCCTCAATGGGCCATTCCTTCTTTCTTTCGTTGCTGGCTCTCCTCCATGAAAACCTGGCATGTAATGCCTCCCCTTCTGGAGAACAGCAGGCTGTACTGGAAATAGTGTCTGCTCTCCACCTGAGGTACATCAATAACAAAGCCCTCTCTACTACCAGGAGTAAGGAAACCGTTCTGTCTATTGGTAGGAGCCATCTTTGCTCTCATTGTCTCACTATCAGTTTATCTATCATGACCCAGGACCCACCTCCTCTTCACTGGGTCCCCAATGTTTCCACCACCCAATCAGGATTCTAACACACCTCTAAACAATGTATAATAAAAACAACAGACAAAGTTCCCAAAGCACTGAAGAACTCAAAGGATCTTTATATTATGTAACTCTGAGGTATCATGTTATTACCTATTTCTAGTACTTACCACCATTTGCACGTCTAACAACTCTTGTATTTGGTTAACAATGAACGTAGGAAAGATTCAAATTAGGAGGAGACTAATCACTGGTAATTGCAGATTTTAAATACTGGGCTACAATTGAAAATTTAAAAGTTAATTTCCTTCAAAGACCAAAATCTCTTGCCTATGCTTCGTTTATTGAGTTGTTTCTTTTCCCCATTTCATCTGTGCACTAGATGTTTATTTCTATTTAAGAGAATCCAAGTCGTGGGATGTTGATGTAGTATATTTAGAAAACCAACTAGATCTCTCTTTTTTCTACCATATTACTCCAGAAAGAAATACGCATTGGCATATCACATAAGCCTTCCTGGTTACCTTCTGTTCACAGCTGCTCTGCCCATGAGGAATATGAAAATTGGAACTTTCCACCAATGGCAGACAATGTAACTAACTTAGAGTGTTCCAAATTTTCTGAATGGCACTGGGTTGCATGTTGCCATCTTACCTTCATTCCCTCTTGCCTGAATCTGCCATACTAATGTTTTTACATGAAAAAAGTACTCAGCACACATCATGTGGTATAAAGAAAAGAGATCGTGTTTCCTAGAGTCTTCATCAATTTTTCCTTTTGGCATTTCTTTCTCTCATTAAGTATATCCTAATCTTATAAGCTGTTGTACTAGACTAGTTATAAAGGCTACTTTGCTTAAAATATCACAGTATCCAGTAGACGATGGAAACAAAACCATAACTATATGCTGACACCATGTGCTAGTTTAAGCACTGACTAGAAGAAATGGAATAATAGAATACCTCTACCCAGAGCTCAGTCACATGCTCTTATTATGGCCCCCTAACCCCGCACACGCATGTGCCCAGTTAGAGAGGAAAATTCCAGGATGGCTCAGTCAGGCACCAATCTTGTAGCAGTATGTCTTAGTCAGCTCGGGCTGCTAGAACAAATTTCTGCAGACTAGGAGCTTGAAAACAACAAAAATTTATTTCTTTTAGTCCTAGAGGCTGGGAAGTCTGAGATCAGGGTGCCAGGGTAGTCGGGTTCGGATAAGAGCTCTCTTCCCGGTTTGCAGATGACTGCCTTCCTGCTGTGTCCCCACACGGTGGGAGGGGAGAGACAGGAAGCAAGCTCTCTAATGTCTCTTCTTATAAAGACACTAACGCCATGATAGGGGATCCACACTTATGACCTAATGACCCCTCCCAAAGGCCCCATCTCCCAATACCATCACATTGTCAATTATGGTTTCAACATACAAATTTGGCGGGGATGCAAACATTCAATCCATACAGGTACTAAAATATCACTGGAATAAATTGAAAATATTGTATCAATTATCTCAAGTTTCCACATGAAATTCCTTACATAATTAATGAAATGGAAATTGGCCTCATTCCTGCCAAAATAGTGACCTTAAATGAAATTTTTTAATAAAATTAATTAAAAAAAAAAAAACTCCTCATCAGTACCAGCTGACCCCCATTGAGTATTTTTGCAGCATATGTACAAGATTCACAGTACAACCACAAGCCCCAGCAGTCCTGATTCCTGCCAGCTGATGGTTATTTTGGGTTCATGCTCTCAATCACCTGAAACTGAGGAAACACTAAATGGCATAGTGCAGTTACTGGAAAAACATCTCTTGCTTTACTATCCAAATTTTAAACGTTTTAATTGTCTTATTTTACAAGTTACAAAAGAAACCTGGAAGGTGAAAAATAATTTTAAAAAATACTTTTAAGAAACACTTGCTAACACTAAATCCAGAGGAAATAAACACTTCTAAACGTTTTCAGTGATGGTAATATTTTGAAAGCCTTTCATGTGCTTTTTCTTCTGCCTTTTTGAGTATGAGACCATCACATTCATCGACATCTGGCTGGGGGGAGGGGGTATAGAGAAGGATTTTTTCACTGAAAGATGCAAAGAGAAAGAATGAAGTAATTTCCAGCATCTAACATGCAAAATATGATTATGCAGCAAGAAATAACCTTGAACATCAGGCATTCATCGAGTGACTATAATCTCCAGGAGAACAGGGATTTTCTCTGTTTTGTTTACGGCTGCATCCCCTATGAACAGAGCCCAGTAGTAGACTCTCAACAAATAGCAGACATTCAACAAATATTTAGTGGCTGAATGAACAAATGAATGAACGAGGGAGTTTATATTTTTATCTCCTCCTTTAACATATCAGCAACCAAGCCTGGAGTTGCCAGCTCAAGCTGGAATTGCCAAACTCACAGAATTCTCCCATAGAGTAGTAGATACAACTTTCTGTAATAATGAAGGCATGTTCTATCAAAGAAAGAATGTGCTGCTGGGGGCTGGCGGCGGGGGAGGAAGGAGGTTTTACCGTGACCTCCCCAAGGAGACTGTGGAAGAAGAGAAAAGAGAGAGCAAGACAACCGGAAGTGTGTTCCCTGATTTCTGTGCATCGAATGAGTAAGGATAACACTGAAGGCAGAAGAAAATCTGACCCCATTTTCTGTTTCGGACTTCTGAAAAAGATCGTCCTTGTGTGGGTCTCACACCAACCCGAGGAGTTGCCGCATCAATCTGTCAGGGTGGTTTGGTCAGACAAAGAAAGGTGTTAAATTTAGCGTTTCTGAGCAACTTTACCTGGTTCTCCTGTGGCACAGATGAGACCCAGAAGCAGCTGAAGGATGGCCAAGGAACCTGTCAGAAGGGACATCGTGGTGGGAGGCAAAGTGGAGCTGAAGCAAGGGCTGCAGAGCAGAAGGTCAGGTCCCCGCAGAACGAGAGTCAGAATTGACTTCAGAGCCACGGAACTGCTGGTGGGAGGGTCGATCTTCCCAGGTGTATCAGTTTTCTGCTGCTGTGTAACTAATTACCACCAATTGTGCAACTTAAAACAATACACATGTTTTATCTCACAGTTTCTGTGGTCAGGAGTCTAGGCGTGGCTTAACTGGGTCCTCTGCTCAGGGTTTCACCAGGCTACAATCAAGATGTTGGCAGGCTGCGTTCTCATTGGAAGGCTCAAAGAATCAGCTTCCAACTTTACTCAAGCTGTTGGCAGAATTCAACTCATTGTGGCCGTAAAATAGAGAGCCCTGATTTTTCCTGGCTGTTGGCTTGGGGCCACCCTCAGATCTAGAGACCACCCACAGTTTCTGCCCATGGGCATCCTCACCATTTGATACTTACTTCATTGGATCCAGAGGAGAGTCTCTCCTGCTTGGGGTCTTTGACCTCCAGGAGGGAGGTCCTTCTATTAAGGGCTTTCACCTGATTAAATCAGCCCCCACCCCGACCCCCCAGGATAACCATCCTTTCAATTTACTCAAAATCAGCAGGTTTGACCTTAATTATATCTGTAAAATCCCTTCACCTTTGCCTTATAATGTAACCTAGCCATGGGCATGACATCACATCACCTTCACTACATTTGGTTGGTTAGAAGCAATTCCCAGGTCTCACTCCAAATCAAGAGGAGGGATTACACAAAGACATGAACACTGAAATTACTGGAGGTCACCCTAGGGTCTGTTCTCCACACTAGGAGATCTAGGGTAGCACTCCCTCTACCCAGCAGAGGGGAAAGAGTAAGGGTCATGTGGGGCAGACAGGAACCAGTGTGATGATGGTGGCCACCATCCCGGAGACCTCAGGAGCCACAGACACCCCCATCACCATGTGGTCACTCCTCACTTTCCTTTCCCCAACACCCAGAAACAATCTCAAAAGGAGACAAGGAGGGAGAAAAGACTCAAAATCTGAGAGATTAACTATTTTTACCTCTAGAAATTGAACTTCACCTAAATAAACTGTTTAAATCTTAAGGGCAGACAGAGTAAAATCAGAGTTAACAGTTCATTTTTTAACTGTTAAGGGCCAGATTAATTAGAAACAAAATAAAGGGCACATTATTTTTGTCCAGACATCCCAGAAAGATGTGTAATTAAAAATCATTTGACTTGCTGCACCTATTTTTATGAAGATTTTGTAACTAAACCCATGTAAGGTGTCTCAGTCCTTGGTGAACATGGCTAATGCTACCCACTTATAAAGGATGGAACACCATAAAATAAGAACATTTTAAATAAATTTAAATGCTGTGTAGTGTTCAGTACAAATAATAATCCTTTTATTTTGAACATGAAGAACAAGTTATATAATTTTTGCTAAGAGAAAGTCAGTTTTTACTACCAGAAAGTCAGGTTTTCCTTGTCCCTACTAAATACATGTTGAATAAATAAAGAATGCCATTTTTTTTTAATTTTAATATTTTTGGCTGCACTGTATTTCCCTTGCTGTTCACTAGTGGGGGCTACTCTTTGTTGCGGTGTGCAGGCTTCTCATTGCAGTGGTTTCTCTTGTTGCAGAGCACAGGTTCTAGGCGCACAGGTTTCAGTAGTTGCAGCACACAGGCTCAGTAGTTGCAGCTTGCAGTCCCTAGAGCACGCAGGCTTCAGTAGTTGCAGCACGTGGGCTCAGTAGTTGCAGCATGCTGGCTCTAGGGCACGTGGGCTTCAGTAGTTGCAGCACGTGGGCTCAGTAGTTGTGGCTCATGGGCTCTAGAGCACAGGCTCAGTAGTTGTGGCACATGGGCTTAGTTGCTCCGCAGCATGTGGGATCTTCCCGGACCAGGGCTCAAACCCATGTCCCCTGCATTGGCAGGCGGATTATTAACCACTGAGCCCAGGGAAGTCCCTGCCATTTAAATCGTTGTAAAAATATAAGCCAGTCCAGCGCATCTATATGTCTCAGACTAGCCATTCACCAACTGCATGTGCATGCAGCTTCCAACAGAAGTCTCTGTCAGTTGTTTGTTAGAACTTAGAATACATTTACCACATTAATTACCATTTTAACCATTGATTGTATGCTAGACACTATGTTTAGTGCTTTGTATAATTTCAGGAAATCATTAAAATACTATGAGAAATATGTTAACTATGCCCATTTTACAGATGAAAGAACTGAGGCGTTGAATGGTTAAAGTAATTTGCCCAAGGTCACACAAGGAGTAAGTGGTCCTGCAGAATTTTAAGCTCAGATCCACGTGGTTCCAAAGACCATGCTTGGAATCCTTGTACTATACCTGTCAGACTGGTCTACAAGAGCCTATTAAACTCAGAATGTAGCTGAATACAATATCATAGTTGTACCTACAGCTTTCAGAAATGGTACAAATTGTATTCCAATGCAGAAACCCTCCTTCCTCTCCCTTCTACAGCCCTGCAGGGAACAAGGGCAGAGTCACTCTCATTTCACCAGGCTTCCTACCTCCAGGAGAACAAGAGGATGCCTCCAGCTCCAAGTTCGTGCTGGTTGTTGTTCTCACAAGCTGAATTAGTGACCAACATCTTCAGGGCTCAGAGTGGGTGAGCCTGGGGGGTCCACAGCCTCCTGCCACATTAAAGCCCCATGTCACTCCTCAGTCTAGGATGGCCCCCTGTCACGCTCTTACTTTTCCTCCTCAGGCCCCAGGGATTGGCCTCCTTCCCTTCCACTGCCACTGCTTGTTTCTTCCGACCAAGGTTTTTCTCTTCTCTAACCTTCTATAAAACAGCAGCTGGCCTTGAGTCTTCTGAATTTTAACCTTCTTATCAGAGAAAAAAACAAATCATAAGTTCCCCATTCTTCCTACCCTTCCTTTAAGATGTGAAAGCTCACATTTGCATGTAATTTTCAGTGACCAGACTGAGAGATTCAGGTGAAAAGTAGGTGAATATAACTAGTTGCTATGACAACAGGAAGATATAAAATGGCATAGCAATTCATAGGACAAGCTTTCTAAATTACATAAATTTGAGTTATTTCAAGAAACCATTCAAAACTACACATATATAGATGACTGGCCAATTGAAAGAATGAAGTATATCACACAAATAAACTACCTTGAATTAAGCAGACAATTAAAGATCTATACACAATTTTAATCCTCAACAGACTATAAGGGAGAGAATTACTCACAATTCTGGAGCCTCTGTAAAATTACTTGTCAATCAGACTGATCCAGCTGCATTAATATTAAAAATTTTCATGTCTACCACAGCTCTAAGAATTAAGTCACAGCTATATTACAAGGGCAACAGCATGAAACAGACGCGTTTGCCTTCACCATTTAACACTGTCGACTCTTGCCTCGCTCCTAAAATGTTCTCTGCCTTGATTTCCTAACCCTGCACTCATTTACAGCCTTCCTTGCTCTCAGATTGTTCCTCTCTTTCTCCTGGTTTCCCCAAGGTTTCATAGAGGGTACCCATCCCTTTGGTGTCTATTAGCATGTCTTCAATCGTTACCTCTAATCTGATGTCTCCCAAATATTTGCCTTCGTTCCCAAACCCTCTCTAGAGAGGCAGACCCCACATTCCAACGGCATGAAGAAATCTCCACTTGAATGTACTAATGGCATCTCAAAACTGGCATTCCTCGATTCAAGCTTAAAGATTATTTCTCCTATTCCTGGATTCCCTGATGAGGTTAATGGCACCAACATCTTCCAGAAATTCAGGCAAAGAATTTCTTAGTCGTTGTCTTTCCCTTCTCTCTCATATCCAGGCACTAAACTTTATTAATTCTACCTCTGTAACAGCCGTTGGATCTATTTGCTCCAGTACAATCAATACAGGCACCACCAAGTCTAGAACTGTCCATTACCTCTCATCTAAACTATAGCCATGGGCTCCCAACTTCTCTCCCTGCTTTCAGGCTTTCCTCACTTCACTGTTGTTCATATAATCCTGATGATAAGAATCACATGAGTGGGTTTCTTCATACAGGTTTCTAGGCCTTGCCCAAGACCTACTGAATCAGAATCTGTAGCAGAGGGGCTTGAGAACTTATATTTTCCTAAGTATTCCCAGAGATCACTCTAATCAGATGAATATAGTTTACTCAGTACTATCAGACTGAATTAATTCATGGCCCTTGACCAAAATTTTCCATGGCTCCCATTGCTGGTAAAATCAAGTCCAAATTCCTGGCTTGACATTTAAGGCCCTGCAAAATCTAGTCTATAAACATCCTTCCAGGCATCTTCCTCATTATTGCTTCTCACATACTCTGTGCCAAAACCACACTATTTGTCATTCCAGAATTTTTTCTGCATTTTTCCACCACAATGTTTTTGTTCACATAGTACCCTTAGCCTGGACTGCCCTATACCCATATCTCTCTGTGTTCAAACCCCATCCATCCTTTAAGGTTCATCTTAGCTTTATTCATGCCCCTTTTTTGTAGCATCACCACAGCAAATAGATACATCTATTGCTGTGCTGTTATATTCCTATTTTTTCCGTGTATGCCTTCCTCTCCTCTATGAGATGAAGCTCTCTGGGGAAAATGACTATGCCATTGTTCATCTTTGTATTGGGTGGGGGGTGTTTGTAGCAAGCAGCACATAGCTGGGGCTTGAAATGTTTGAATAAATAAGTGACATAGCAACAACAGTCAGAACCAACGGCTTGGGATAAATTGGTCTGCCCATTATTCCCTCTACTCACCTACATGGCCCACCTCATTATCACTGCCTGAATGCCCTGCTTTTTCCTCCTCTTTACTAGTCAAGTCTTGGAGTCTTTAAGACACTGTCTCTCAAATTATAGGCCACCAACTACTTGCATCAGAATGATATGGGTTGTTTGTTAAAAGGCAGATTCCCAGGTTACTGCTCTCAGATCTGAATTACAATCTCTGGGAGAAGATCCGCATTTTTGGCCAGCAGCTCCTAAGGGATTCTTTTGCACAGGGATGTCGAGAACATGTTTGTTTTTAAAACTGGTTAAAGCCCCACTCCTCCTAGAAAATTCAACAATTTGAGTCCTTACTATGGGCTTGATGCCATGTTGCTGCCTTACAATCTTATTTACTGTTGGTTTCTATTTTTATTTTGTAGGCTATCAAATAATTATAATCTTTGTGAGTTGTGGATACTAAACAGTACTATAGAGAGAATGTCATAAAACACATACAGATGAATAGTTTAAAACGTACCCTTGGAATCAACCTGTCTCCAATCACATCTCAGCTCTAGCACTTACTAGGTACGTGACCTTGGGCTAATTACTTAACGTCTCCATGCCTCCACTTTCCTATCTCTAAAATGTAATCATGATGCTACCTACATCGTAGGGCTGTTCTGAGGATTGCATGGGATAATTCATGGACAGTATAAGCAGCGTACCCCAAGAAATGTTAGTCATTATTACTGCTGCATGGTCATCACTATCCAAGAAGTGTTTTTATTCTACTTGGGCAAATAGGACACAAAATTAAAGACTAACCATAAAGTCTTTTCCATCTGTTTCTCCCATAGTACAGAGCTCTCCTGTACATGGAATAGTGGATAAAAACTATTAGACACAGCAAAAAGGGCTCCAAATTTAGAAGGATCCAATACTGAAACATCAGACACAACCCTAATATTCAGGGCCTTATTTCAGGAAACACAGTCTACCCTTTGGCTCTAGAGGCAATTGACATCGAGGCAATTTCTATCTAACCCATGACAAAGGTCAAAAACTGAGTCTATCTCTGTTTAGAGATTTCACTAGCCAATCTTATGTCCCGATGGGAGCATAGTAACTTCCCAGCTTGTGATTTCCATACTAAGGTATTTTGACCGATGTTTTTCAGAGGTTTAGACAGCCTCATCCGAGCATCCAGTTCACTGCTATCTTTCCCTCCCAACACCTCGACCACAGAGAATGTTCCAGGAGATATGTTCTCTTCAAGATCCTAATTTCAATTATTTTGGATGTATATACCCAGAAGTGGGATTGCTGGATCATATGGTAATCCTACTTTTAATTTTTTGAGGAACTCCCATAATAATTTTCAGAAAGGCTGTACCATTTTACATCCCCACCAACAGTGTACAAGAGCACCATTTCTCTACAACCTTGCCAACACTTGTTATCTTTTGGGTTTTTTTGATAATAGCCATCCTAAAAGATAGCTTTGACTTGCATTTCCTTGATGATTAGTGATGTTGAGCAACGTTTTATTTGCCTCTCAGCCATATATATGTCTTCTTTGGAGAAATGTCTATTCTAGTTCTTTGCCCATTTTTAATCAGGTTATCTGAGGGTTTTTTTTTTGCTATTGAGTTGTAGGAATTCCTTATATGTTTTGGAAATTAACTCATCAGATATATGGTTTGCATATATTTTTCTCTCATTCTACAGGTTGCCTTTTCACTCTGTTGACTGTTTCTTTTGAATAAATTTCATATGTTGAACAGCTTTGCAATCCTGGGATAAATCCCACTTGATCATGGTATATAATCCTTTTGTATGTTATTGCTAGTATTTTGTTGAAGATTTTTACATCTATATTCATAAGCGATATTGACCTTTAGTTCTCTTTACTCATGATGGCTTTGTCTGATATTGGTATCTGGGTAACAATGGCCTCATAGAATGAGTTGGGAAGTGACCTTCTTCTATATTTTTGGAAGAGACTGTGAAGAATTTGTATTCATTCTTCTTTAAAATTCATAGCATTCACCAGTGAAGTCTTCTGGGTCATACTGAGACATGTTTTATGGCCTAACATATGGTTTATCTGGAAATGTTCCTTGTGCACTTGAGAAGAATTTATATTCTGCTATTTGGAGGTGGAGGGTTCTGTATATGTCTTTTAGGTCTGGTTGGTTTATATATAGTGTTGTTGAAGTCTTCTTCAGGGACAGTTTCTACCGACTGCTTTTTCCTATAAATGGGCCATAATTTCCTGTTTCTTGTGTGTCTCATAATATTTGGTTGAAAATAGGACATTATAAATAATATAATGTGGCAACTTTGAAAATAAGATTTACACATACACACACACACACACAACACACACACACACCCCGGGTATTTTGGTTTTGCTATTTATTGTTGTTGTTGCTACTGCTATCTATCTGTTTAGTGAATTTCCTGGACTATAAATTCTGTAAAGTCTGTATCCTTTGTCATGTGCAGCCCCTGAAGTCTCTGCTTGTTTACCTTAGTGGTCAGCTGATGGCTGAACAGAAATTTCCTTGAATGCCTTGAACCAGTAAATCTCCTAACCTTTGCTGAGAGGCTATGCGCCTGTGTGTTGAGGTATGACTTCAACACTCTAGCAGTTTGAAAATCTGTCTCAGCCTTTACTTCCTGAAGAGCCTCTGGAGGTGAGAAACTAGAATATTTGCAGGTCTTTCCTGGGCACTACACAGCCCTGCACATGCACATGGCCTTCTACAACTCCGGGAATAAGTCAGAGCTTTCCCAAGCCCCCTCTGTACCTCTCATCCCCCATATTTTACTATTAAGTTTTTTGGCCAGCCTCTTGTTTGCCTCAATTGGTATTATTGTCTCAGGTAGCTGGGCATTAAACAATTGCCACTGATTATTTTGTTTTTGACACACATCCTAGGGAAAAGGCTTTTACACTAAGTGAGCTTTAAGAGAAATCAAATGGAGACAACCCCTGTGAAGTGGTCCTTTCCAAGGACCTGCTAGACAGATCAAGTACTAAAAATTCCCTGGGAATGGGGTTTTAGAGGAGCTCCAAATCTTCCCCTTCAGTGGCTGGAGGCTGCTAGTTTCCCTAACTACAATGTAAGGCAAGGCTGCTGGGTTTCAAGGCTACCATAGAGCTTGGAAAATGGGATGCGAATAAAGCAAGTTAAAATGCCACAAAGCTTGCTGTTCTTACAGAGAGTTGGTCATTTTTATTGAATAAATAACTCTCAGATTGCTGCAAGTCTTTAGTTAATTTTCAGAGTTCTAAAACAGTTGATTTTCACAACTGTTGCCAGTGTTTCTGTTGCTTTTATGGAAGAGAAGATTTTGGGAGTTCTTACTACTCCACTCCAAAAGTGCATCTAATAGCCTTTCCAAAAACTGGTGTTTGAAAGGACTTATATCTCAAATCTATAAGTAACTCTCAAAACTAATTTTAAAAATCCAATTTTTTAAAATTGGGGAAATTTTTGAACAGACACTTCATCAAGGAAGATATACGGAGGGCAAAAAAAAGTACATGAAAAGATGTTCAACATCTTTAGTCATTAGGGAAATGCAAATTGAAACCACCATGAAATACCACTACACACCTACTAGAATATCTAAAATTGAAAAAGAAAGGAAGAAAAAAAAACTGACAATACTAAGTGCTGGTGAGGACACAGAGGAACTGGAGCTGTCATACACTGCTTGTCGTTGTGCAGAATGGTACATCCACTGTGGAAAAGGTTGGCAGTTTCTTATAAAGTTAAAAATACCCTTACCATACAATCCAACAATCCTACTCCTAAGTTTTTACCCAAAAGAAATAAAAACATGTGTCATATAAAAACCTGTATGCACATGTTTTTAACAGAGCTATTCATAATTGTCAAAAACTGGAAAAAAACCCAACATCCATCAACTGGTGAGTAAAATAAAAAGGAACAGACTACTGATATATGCAGTGATACATTTGAATATCTAATGGATTGTGCTACATAAAAGAAGCCAGCACCGAAAGATTACATACTGTATGATTCCACTTCTAAGACATTTTGGAAAAGGCAAAACTATATAATAGGAAAATAGATTAGTGATTGTCAGGGGCTGGGGTTGGGGGAGAGGAATGACTACAAAGAGGCATGAGGGCACATTCAGAATGAGGGAAAAATGAAATAAAGAGGTTACCTGGCTGTGTGCGTTTATCGATATTCATAGAAACATACACCTAAAAAAGGTAAATTTTACTGTATATAAATTATACCTGACAAACTTGACATAAAAGAAAAAAAACTCCTTCCTGCTCTGAACATCATTTTTCTTGGTTTAATTAGTTTAGTCTAAGACTACCCTACACCCTTGGCCGGTTTCTAACCTTTATTTGTTTAGCAGACTATCCAGAGTTAAAATATCCTTCATGAAACATCTAACAGTGTCATTACATCATGAGTTGTCGTCCCACAAAATGTGTAAGAGAATTTGACAGGAGAGAGGGAAAAAAATTAATTTGATAACATAACTACAAGGAGATTCAATGTAGCATTTTTATAATAACAAAAAGATAAAAACATGAATGCTGATCAATAGCTGATTGGCAACTGGTAATATAAAACCATATCATAGACTATTATGTAGCCATTAAAATAATTATGTAATTGTAGATCAATATTTATTAATATGAAAAGGTATCGATATCTATAGTATTGATACTTTGTTAAGGTAAAAGCAAATGATTAAGTAGTATGCTAGTATGATTTTCTTTTGGAAATGCCTAGGAAAACATCCCCCGAAATGTAAATGCTGAATTCTCTTGGTGGGGTGATTATAGGTAGTTTATATTTATATGTGCAGGATAACCCTCCTAATCGTCTCAAGATCTGCTAGCCTGAGACTGGAGTTGCCTGGGTAACTGACCCCATCCTTGTTTTGCCGTTCTCAGTTCAGGAAAGCTGGAAGCCCAGGTTGTGAGGGCCTAGGGAGCCTGACGGTGATAAATGAGCATTGTGTTCAAGCTTAAGTGTGCTTTACTGAACCACACAGAGGAGACCTTTTGTATATTTTTTAATACCAGCATGGATGAAACACACCAGGCTCAGATGAGCGTTCCCAGCTCACATTTAAACTACACATGCAGAACTGCTCCAGCCACGGGTATAACAGGCTGAACTTCCAGAGGTTTTAATGTAACCACTGGTCACTCAGACTCCTCACCCACAGCAGTGTATGTACTGGGGAGGTCTTTTTAGATGACATGGAAACTTACACCTCTGTCTGTCATTGAATAATGTTGCTCTGACCTCTTTCTATAAACTCTAGATTTAAAAAAGCTTATTTGATTTACCCAGATGTGATCTGTGTCTGATCAATCTGAACCTATTACAACTGACATTTGTTCATTCGGTTAATTTCCATTTGTAACAAAGAAAAGAAAACCCATTTAGTGAGTCTGTAATATTATTCATAACAAGTAAAATGAAAAAGACAATCTGTTGGTTTTAAGATAGAAAGTCTTTATTAAATTAAAATTGACACTTCTCTTTGAACTAAGGATTCTGAGTTCTTTCAAAGATATGCCTCGGGCTTATTGCCTATCTAGTATAATTCATTATATTTTTCTATTATAGAATTTATTAAGTGACACAAATTTTGTTTAACAAAAAAAACTTTCACTGCATAAAATAATCTCTGGAGAAAATATTTTAAAAATAATATTCTTTCTAAGCCATCCTAAAAGCAAAGTATGACTTTTAAAGTGGATGTGGAAGACAGGTTATAAAATAAACAACAAAAAAAGCTATTGAAAGGACTACAGTAAATCAGCTGAGAACTGGGAGAAATATGAGTTGTAGAAACTACTTACATCCATACTGAGCCGTCATGGCAGAATGGAAATTATCTTCTTTTTTAGTGTCTGCTTTTACACAAGTATTGGGAGGAAAACTGAAAACACACAAATATACATAAAAACACATGCACCAAAACAAACACACAAAACCAAAATACAGATGCCTACTCAATTACATTCCCTAGTGGAACTGTAGAGTAATCAGCTCTAATCAAATAATTAAGAACATAGGACGTAAAACATGCCAAGTTTGTCTTGATCTCAGATTCAGCACCTTTTAAAGTGCAGACATGATTACTGACTCATTTACATAGTGTGAGTCATATTCCAACTGAACCCAAGCCCTGAAAAGCTGGGGGATTACTGCACTGTAGCTTGAGGGCATGCGGTGTTGAACAAAACAACACAGATACCCAATCCTTCCACATAGACTAATACTTAAAAAGAGTCTTTGTCTCAACCAACAGAGTAACTTCGAGCTTTTATTTGCCTAACTTTTATTATACATAACACTTTAATCATGGCTATCGTACATCTCAGATTTTCAAAACATGTCTGATTTTAAGTGTTCCACTATTACACGCCCTGTGCTGCTTTTTAGATGGAAAAAAAATGCAGTCTTCCTAATGATAGCATAAAACAGAGGGCTGTTATTGGCAAGGAGGCCTCTTGGGAAGACCAGACACAGCTGAACAGTATAAACTGTTAAAGTAAAATGTAACTGATCCAGTGCCTAGAAGCTCAAAGGAGCAATAATCACCCTAGCCTCATTATAGTCAAGGCTTCATAACATACGTGTAACTTTCTCTAATAGACCCGCAAGTTCTAAATACATCTAAGTATCTTAATAACTTTAAACAGGTGGTAGAGGATTGAAAACATGCTTGTAGTATTAATGCTATATAGAAATAAAAAAGAGCAGCAGTCTCCAAACTTTTTAATCACATATCTATCCCCTCAGGAAAAAATTTTGAGTATTCACCCCCAGGACATGTATTTTATTTATTTATATACATATATGCATGTACTATTTATTCATATAGATATATGCATGTAATAGTATGGAAGTACATAGTAGTTCTTCCCTACTATTACTTGGCATAATACACATTTCGAATAAGATCATTAACAATTGAGATTACGTAGTAGTTTACTTTTTAAACTCTTCTTGATGGTTTTAAACTGTGGTTGTTTTGTGAGGTGATTGATAAAGGGTTAAAATTAGGTCAAGGAGTGTCAGCGCAGTGATTTCGCTGTAGTTCCTGGCATTTCTAGTTTATCTTGAGCCAAAATTCTTAGGTTAGAATCTTTTTAAACCACTTGCCCATTTTGTGAGAGTTTTTATTTACATCTAGATGATAACCCATAGATCTACTTAACCAGGAGCAAATGAACACAAGGGTTAGAGCACTGACCTGTGGAGACCCCAAGTCTCATAACACATCTGTTTGTGACACCTGATGTGTGACATATATGCTAAGGAAAGGAGCCAATGCCAATCTGCATATTAAATATTAATTTCTTTCTCACATATATAATACACATATAATAAACTTAAATGAAAGTTCTAATATTTTCTACATGAACCCTAACCACTCCCTCTCCCACAACGTACACAGGAGTAATTCTCAACATACGAATGGAAATAACAAATATACTAATAATTGATAATATTGAATTGCATGTAAGAAGGACCATGTAAGTATTATAAGAAAAGGGCAGGTCACTAGAATACCTCAAACCAAACAACAAAATAAAAACACTCAAGTACCTAAGAACCAGCCTCTATATGAGGTCAATTCAATGGACCCATCATCCTGGAATCTAAACTCTACACTTTCCAGAACCATTCTATAGAAAATAGTCATGACCCTCCATGGTATTGTCCTCAGTTCCATCTCAAAATGTCTTATTTACTTTCACCACTTTCTATCCTTCCCATTGGTACCATCTTTTCCTAAATAATGAATATTTAGAAAATCCATTTCTCAACCAACAGAACTAACTAACACTGTGGAACATTTTCCAGGATCGCTCAATAGACTCTCCATCCAAGCTCTCCATCAACCTTCCCACTATGTCCTTTGTCACCTGGTCTCATACAAGAACCCTGTCCAAAGTAATTACTTATTACCATCTAAATTTAGATCCATCAAACTCCTCTGAATTTTCCCATTTGCCTCAGTCCCTCATACTTTTCAGTCTACAAGACATTTCAGACAGGCTATCTTATGGCTTAAACAAATTCAAGGAGACAAAGAAAGCCACTCAACCTTACCTTTACATCCTTTTCCAGTGCCCTAAGGGTATCACCACATGCCACGGGCCTCAGAAAGTATCATTTATCCCACATCACTGTCTGCACACATCATGCAGTGCTGCCAACACCTGCTTCTGCTAACTTTGAAACAGCTGAAACTGCACCACAGTCACTGCTGGTTTCTTCCCAGCTTTATTGAGGTATGATTAACAAATAAAAATTGTGTATATTTAAGGTACACAGTGGGATGATTAGCTATACATGTAGATTGTCAAATGATTATCACAGTCAAATTAATTAGCACATCCATCACCTTACATAGTTACCATTTTTTGTGTGTGGTGAGAACACTTGAGACATACTCTCTTAGAAGATTTCAAGTATAGAATACTGTATTGTTAACTACAATCACCATGCTGTACATTAGATCCCCAGAACTTGTTCATCTTATAAGTGGAAGTTTGTAGCCTTTGGCCACCATCTCCAAATTTCCCCCACACCCCAACCCCTGGCAATCACCATTCTACTTTCTGCTTCTATGAGCTCAACTATTTTAGATTCCACATGTAAATGAGATAATACAGCATTTGTCTTTCTGTGTCTGGCTTATTTCACCTAGCATAATGACTTCTAGGCTTATCGCTACTGTTGCAAATGGCAGGATTTCCTTCTTTTTGTGACTGAATACTATGCCACTGTGTGTATATACCACCTTTTCTTTATCAATTCATCCATTAGTGGACATTTAGGGTGTTTCCATATCATGGCTATTGTGAATAATGCTGCGATGAACATGAGAGTGCAGATACCTCTTTGAGGTACTGATTTCATTTCCTTTGGATACATACCCAAGAGTGGAATTGCTGGATTGCATGTGAGGGGTATTTTTAATTTTTTGAGAAACTTCCATATTGTTTTCCGAAATGGCTGTACCATTTTACATTCTTGTTTGTGCTGTGAATGTATGTGCTCCTTGACCATCTCCACCATTGGTGGAGTCAAGCCTTCTGGAAGTTTCCTGAGGCACTCTCACCCCCAAAAAAGTTATGGATAAATAAAGGCTATTTGACTTCTAAAGAGTTTTTTTTTTTTTTGTTAAGTTTAAATAACCAGCATAAACCAAATGTCAATATACACTACATAGAAAAAAATGCTGGGTATGGCCATTTTTCACAGGAAAAAAAAAGTTCATTTTCTTTTTATTTATTTATTTTTGGCTGTGTTGCGGCTTCGTTGCTGCATGCAGGCTTTCTCTAGTTGCAGCGAGCGGGAGCTACTCTTCGTTATGGTGCGCAGGCTTCTCATTGAGGTGGCTTCTCTTGTTGCAGATCACGGGCTCTAGGCATGCGGGTTTCAGTAGTTGTGGCCAGTGGGCTCAGTAGTTGTGGCACACGGGCTTAGTTGCTCCACAGCATGTGGGATCTTCCCAGACCAGGGCTAGAACCCATGTTCCCTGCATTGGCAAGCAGATTCTTAACCACTGCACCACCAGGGAAGCCCCCAAAAGTTCATTTTTAAAGCCCACACAATATGGGTCATGAAATAATTAAGCAATGATTTTGAGGTGCTGCTGTTTGGAGAAGGCTTTCTGGGGCTTTAGGAAACATATCAGAGTGGTATGCAAAGTGGGGCAAATCTATTTCTGGCCCAGACTCAAGGAACGAAATGACTCTTCTTATCAATGAAGATTTTTAATTTTCTTTCTCAGTCCCTCAACACAGAAAATTCTTGTTTTCCACAAAGAGAACAAAGACCTCAGAGAGAATAGTCACAATGTGCTGAAACAAATAAAGCAGTTAGTTTTTTCTGTAGCCTATTTGAGGGAAGTAAAATCTTCTACAGGAATCAATTGATTAATAAGTGATTCATGAGTGTCTTTGTTTTTGTTTTGTTTTGTTTTGTTTTCTTTCCGGCCTTGCGGCTTGTGGGATCTTAGTTCCCTGACCAGGGATTGAACCCGTGCCCCCTGCAGTGGAAGCGCAGAGTCCTCCACTGGACTGCCAGGGAACTCCCTCATGAGTGTTTAAGAAAAGCCCAGGGGCTTCCCTGGTGGCGCAGTGGTTGAGAATCTGCCTGCCAATGCAGGGGACACGGGTTCGAGCCCTGGTCTGGGAGGATCCCACATGTTGCGGAGCAACTAGGCCCATGAGCCACAACTACTGAGCCTGTGCGTCTGGAACCTGTGCTCCGCAACAAGAGAGGCTGTGACAGTGAGAGGCCCGCGCACCGCGATGAAGAGTGGCCCCCGCTCGCCGCAACTAGAGAAAGCCCTCGCACAGAAACGAAGAACCAACACAGCCAAAAATAAATTAATTAATTAATAAAATTAAAAAAAAAAAAAAAAAAAGAAAAGCCCAGGACACAGTGACAAGAGGTGGACAGCCAGGGCAGATACTCCAGGACACAAGCATTGGGGCACAAAGAAAAGGATTTGAACAACATAATAGAAATTATATTTTTAACTCTATGGTTTTGGACTATCACCTCCTCTTTGAAGAAGGAGTTGGAAATTTGTTCCAAAAACACTATTTAACCTTATATTTTGTCATATATAAATGTATATAGTAGACTGTAGATCACATTAATTCAGCAAGTCTCTACAAATATTTTATTACCTGATTTAAAGAGCACTTCCACCAGATATGATGATCCACAGAGTCGTAGAGTGGATGGGCCTTGCTCTCACTATTGTTTCTCAAGGCCTGGCAAGCCCAGTTAAGGAGGATCCTTAATGAGCAAAGTCTTAGGCAGGCTGGATCTTGTCTAAGTATGCTACAACTTAGAAAAATAGCTTTCAGCAAATAAACTGTAGGTATAAGTTAAAAAAAAAAAACAGTACAGAAGTATTTAATGCTAAGAAAAGTCTTTTGACATCGGTTCAATGTGTCGATGATATACAACAGAAAAATGATATATGACAGAACTATTACGCTTATACTCATGTTCTAGTAAAGGTCTGAATGCTAATGAAAAATGTATCTTTAAATAGCAACTGTCCTCTACCCTCAGGAAGTTGCAGGAAAAAAATTGCCTCAGATGTTATAAATTATATATTGCTCATCTTGAGCTCAGTCAAATTGATCATGTTTGCTTCAGTTGAAGTAAAGACATCTTTTGAAATTTCGGATCAGAGCCATTTTCTTTCAGAATAAATAAAATCAAGAAACAAACCAGACACTGATTCTCCATCAACTACTGCAGGTAATTTTTCTTCTAAATTGAGACCCCCATCAGGAGAGTGGACCAGTCTTACCTGTGAGGTCACCAAGATGGTGGGTCCAGGGTTTTGGGAAATGGAAGTACAATCTCTTCTGGGATTCTCCTCTTCTCTGAGGCTTTACTTGGGCAGCATTCTCCGCCTCAACTACTGCAACACTAGGACATTCTTCACTCTACCTGCACCAGCTGCAACAGAAAGATTCAGGAAACAAAAACTCTCTCATTTTTACAGCAAAGATGGAATCAATGTGATGTAAAGATTTAGTGATTTAATGGCTTCATGATTTAATGTCTAAATTTAATTTAATATCCAAGGCCAGTCATAAAATTGGACTTTATATGAAAGAGATTTCCAATCTACGCTAGTTGGCACTGTCTACTAAACACCATACCAAAATGTACACGAGAGAATATTTGCTATTCTGTAATGTGTTATGTTAAAGTGAAACATATGAGTACCTATAATTGGAAATTACTCCCAAAGAAAGCTAAATTAGCAAGTCTTTTACTTTGATAGATAAGCAATTTGAAAGATATGTTGTCAAATCCCTACTGTCTTTTGAAAAAGTTTTAAAGACTGTGTGTGAATCAGGGCTATCTTGATTGCAAAAGGGAAAAAGACAATTCAAGCCTGATTAAGTAGACCAGCTCATGAAATCCAAGGAGATCATCCCATCAAACAGCAGAATATGCAGGGCTAGAGCTAACCCCAGCAGCTTGGCCACAGCCTGGAGAAAAATCTCTCTCTCTCTCTCTCTCTCCTTAATCCCCTCTCACTGCCTACTAACTTCTCCAAATCGCAGGTTCTGGGCCACATTTGCGCTTTATCTCTTGTGACTTCCTATGACTTTCACCACCAGGGCGAGAACACCTCACCAGCTCTCACTTTGCAAATGTAAAAATCCCAGGAAGAAATGAATGCCCAGCCTCAGGTCAGGAGGCCAAGTCTGGCCAGGGATTTTGAAAGCACATCACACCTACCACAGGATTCTGCCCTGAGGAAAAAAAAGGAGTTTCCAACAAAAGAAAGAGTGATGAGAAGTCCATAAAAACAGTCTGATTCCATTGCATAGTAAAGATCAAAAGAGCCTTTGGTGGGGGGAAGATTATTTTTCTCAAACTTGTGATATTTTTTAATTGCTTTGTTTTAATTTTTTCAGGCCTGACTCCAAATCTTTGATATCACTTTGTCCTTCGTTTCATGGGTTTAATCAAATTAATGATGGACATTTTTAAAATAAGCTTTATTCTGTTTTCACCTACTTGAAATCACAACTCCTACTTTCTTCAGGATATGAGAAAAAACTACTTTTTCAAGGGGAGAAAAAGAATCAAACAAGTTACTTCCGGAAACTGGCATGTTTTATTCTTTGCAAATAAAGCATCAGAGGGAGAAAAGCACAATCAAAATACAGGCAGGGGGGTGGGGGATGAGAGAAATGGGCAAACTGTTTTTGTTTTGCTTTGTTTCGGTTTAAATAAATTGAATTTAAAAATAAAATACTTGATAAATAAGTCATATTTCTACATGGGACATTGTAAGGCAAAATGAGTCAACAGATGCCCTAAAATTCATAGTCAACTAGCCCACAAATCAGTGGGCTCATATGCTTGCTTGAGTTATTTTCTCTCTCACTTTCTCTCTCGCTTTTCTGAGGCAGGCTAAATAAATACACATACAAGAAAAATCTCTGCAACTAAAAATCCTCGATATACTCTGTACTGCAATAATATTAATAATCAGAAAGTACACTAGGATAGATAAAATCTCTCCTCATTCACTTGTTAAATATACCTGTACTGATTTTCTATACCTTCACTTTTAATCATTCATTACATCCATTTCCATTTCTTTTTTCAGAATCAATTCTGCATCCCTAATGACATCTACATGGTAGTTCAGACATTCTCCCTAAACTTACTGAACACTGCAGAGATCTTCAAAGAGCACATATACTACACTTCAAAGCTTTAAAATGTACATACACACGTGTGTGTGTATTACTTAGAATATTTTGTCTTCGGCATATTTTAGAAGTTTGTAGCTAGCCATAAATTTTCACTTCTCTTGGAGAAAATTCTTTTCTCTATGGTCATTCTTATCTCCTTAAGAGTCAGGTGCTACTTGCCTACCGACACCTCAACCCACAAAAATCTGCTACAGGCCCCCCGCCTCTACCCAGGCATGCGGAGCACAGCGGCCCCATTGAGTCCTGCACAGGTGCTACTGACCCCTGAAGTACCTAAATACCCAAGTAGCATTTATCTTCTTGCCATACCCAGTGACAAAAGGGATGTGTGGTGAGGGACTTGGCTTGCAAGACCTTTCTTCAGGTGGCTCTTCACACTGTGACAACCTAGATAAGTCAGCGAGTCTGAGACCAATAAACCTGAAGGGCCAATAAACCTGAAGCCCCGGCCCATGCCTCACCTGGGTTCTGCTCAGGCAACATGGATAGTCACTCCCCAGGGAAACAGCTCACTCAGCCAGAACACCTACAGAGTTAAAAACAACTCAACTAGTTCTCATAAGCATACTACACAAAGAGCAAGGGGACCTGTAAGGGAGGTTCTCTTACACCACTTCGGGCTTAGAACATTCCATTCTGATAGCTTCATGCTGGCAACAGTCACAGAAAGGAGACAACCTGATTATGCATGTCCTGGATATTGATCAACTGAAGATTGAAAAAGCAGCCCTGCTAATAGGGCAATTAATAGGGACCAAGGATAACTTTTTCTAATCATGATCAGAGTTAAAATGCAAACATTCATGATGAGCCTAATCAGACATTGCTGGACGCAAACACAAAGCCAATCGAAACCCAGATAATTTCCGTCAGTGTACTTCTCTTGGGCAATGCATCCCATCCTGGGCAAGGCCTATCTAGGATCACATGCAATGTCCAGACTGATAGTATAATGAATCTGAGTATAAATTCCTTGAAGACAAAGCCAAAGCATTTCTGTTCCATTTTGTGAATGCTATATAGCATCCATAGTGTGATGGTTAATTTTATGTATCAACTTGACTGGATTAAGGGGCTCCCAGATAGCTGGTAAAACATTGTTTCTGGGTGTGTCTATGAGGTGTTTCTGGAAGAAATTAGCATTTGAATAGGTAGACTGAGTAAAGAAGAGTACCCTCCCCAGTGTGGATGGGCATCATCTAATCTGTTGAGGTCCTGGATACAACAAAAGGGCAGAGGAAGGGAGAGTTTCCTCTCTTTGCCTGAGATGAGACACTCATCTTGTACCCACAGACATCAGCACTGCTGGTTCTTGGGCCTTCGGACTCAAACTAGGACGTCACACCACCAGCTCCCCTTGTTCTTAGGCCTTCAGACTCAGACTGAATTATATTACTAGTTTTCCTGGGTTTCCAGCTTGTAGACAGCAGATTGTGATCTTCTCAGCCTCTGTAATCACATGAGCCAATTCCTATAATAAATCTCCTCATATGTATCTATACCTATAGATATATATATATATATTGGTTCTGTTTCTCTAGAGAACGCTAACTAATACACATAGTGTTCAAATATAATAAATACTATTGAGGTAATAAATAACTGGAAAATTACACTTTCTCCCTGCAATGTTCAAATTAAGTCAAGCTACTAGACTGTTTCATTAAAAAAAAAAAAAAAAATACGGCAAATGTTCAAAACAGATCACTCGCACAAATGCAGCCAAGGCAAAAACAATATGACGTGTTTAATAAATTTAAAGCATCCCAACAGAGAGTCTTCACATTTTTAAGGGAAAATAGAGAAAAATCAAACAGATATTTTCAAATAACTCTTTTAATAATCTAAGCAATGGTGTGGAGGGGTGGAGGAGGGAGGGTTTATTATCAGATGCCAAAACCATTCCTACATGGCTTTAGTCAGACTCAGAGAAAGAAATGTTTCAAGGACAAACACCACCTTTTATTTCTTCCTCACATACAAGTTACGTAGTCTTTAGACTTAAGAGTACAGAGATCCCTTGACAAGTGGGCATTATCACTGCACCAAGGGCACATTTTCCCCACAGTCACTGTTAAGGGGACTGCCAATTACAGATCTTTCTCAAGCACCCTTGTGACCACAGAGAAATCAGCAACTGAGCAGGGAGGGGCAAGACAGGGAGACTGATGACCCCACAAGCCTGGTAACCAAGCACACTGGAAAGGGAAAGAATGAGGTTGCAGTATGAACCATGCAAAAAGTTTTAAAATGGAGGTTTTAACATTTTAATACAAGGGAGCTTAAAAGCATTGACGTTCAATTTCAGTTCCAAGTGATATTCTGTAACAGCACTGACAGACAGAAATGTAACACAAGCCACACATGTAATTTAAATTTTCTAGAAGCCCCATTTAAAAGGGTAAAAAAAAACAGATGAGATCAATTTTATTTAACCCAATATGCCCAACATATTGTCATGTAAACATGCAGTAAATAGAAAAATGTATTAATGAGGTATTCTACATTTTTTTCTTACTAAGTCTTTGAAATCTAATGTGTATATTACACTTACAGCACATCTTAATTCGGGCTAGTCACATTTCAACTGCTCAATAGCCAAATGTGGCTAGTGGCTACTTTACTAGACACTACAGCTCTATAGGCCCCCCAAGAACATTCCTTCATTCATTCAGTTACTATATAATAAGTGCCTACTCTGTGCCGAATACTGTGCAAGGGGTTAAGAATTAACACATCTCTGCTCAAATAGAGGTTGGAGTTTATCATCTCAGCAGGAACACAGATATTAAGCAAATGTTTATGATAGAGTGTGATAAGGGAAATGCATAAAGTGTTGCAAGAGTATAGAATAGTGTGAGCCTATCAGCTAGAAAGGAGTGAAGAAATCAATGTCTAATCTGAGATTAGAAGGATAAATAGAAGTTGATCAAGCTTGGAGGCTGGGAGAAGGGTGGAAACGGGAGAAAAGTGGTCCAGGCAGCGCTTGAGGACCAGATGAGGACAAGGAACTGAACGAAAGCCCATGAGCTGAGGGCGTAGTGCATAAGGGGGAGCGTAGCAAAAAAACGAGGTCAAAGAGGTAGGAGAAATCAAGCCCATCAAGAATGCGGGCTTTTATCATAAGAGCACATGGAAGCTTGGAGATAATGTTAGAGAGAGGTGTGACATGATCAGATTGCATATTAAGAAGGTTACAGAGAGTGATTTTTTGGAGATCAAGTAGGGGGCTTCAGCAGCAGCTAAGGGACAAGATGGCAGTGGCTCAAAATAGGATGGTGGAGAGAGATGTCAGAAATATCTAGGATGTAGACTCAGTAGGATATGATGCCAATGACTAAGTTGGATGTGAGTAGTGAGGGAGAAGGATGCCAGCTAGGTTTCTGACATGAGCAACCAGGTAAATGGTAGAGCCATGTGATGAGCTGGAGATATCATGGAAGAGCGAGTTAGAGGTGGAAGAACATGAGTTCCATTTTGAACATGTTCATGTTGAGGTGTCTATTATACATCCAAGAGGAAATATCATTTAGACCTGGACCTGGAGAGAGGTCGGAACTAAAATTTTAACTTTAGGGATCAGTGGCAAAAAGATCTAAAGCCACAGAAATAAATGATATCACCTAGGGTCCAAATGTCCAGTGCAAAGAACAGAGAGCTTGGTCCTGAGAATCTTCATCATGAAAAGATTGAATAGTTTAAAAGAATCCCAAGGTGGCTGCAATGTGTCCAGGGAAGTCAGGACAAGAATACAGAACAATGGCAGCACAGGAAAGCCAAGAAAAGAGTTTTCTCTGGGAAGGAGTGAGTGGTGAATATGTGAAAAGCACGTAAAAAAGTAAAGGAAGACAAGAGGTAAGAACTGTCCACTGGACTTTAAGTCAGACAACATTGTAAGAGCAGCTCCCATGAAGTGGTGGGGCCACAGGATCAGGAAGTGGAGACAGCATGCTTGACAACTCTGACAATCTGATTACAACAGGAAGATGAGAGTCAAGGCAGTGACCTCATCCCCATTCTCTATTCCCCATTATCCTGCTTCTATCTGTCAACGACCCACCATAAAATCAGCACTGACACACGCATAGTTATAACTACACACAGAAGGTCTGTCTGCAGCTAAAGCCAAGCAAACATAATCCCCACAGTAGGGGAAGCAACTAAATATTACGAGGTGATTGTTTGTCATCAAAAGATACTTCCTTTTCAAGGAACCCCCAAGTGTAAAAGAATTGGCACTGTGGTGAGGAGATTTTCCTAAAACATCCTTCTGTTGCTAAGGAACTTCCAGGCTACACAACTGCACACATGTAAGTCTACCCCTGGCCTGTGGTGATCATCATTATTCCCTATTTTCCTACCTTCAGAACCACTGGGGATAAAAATGTCCATGGGCAGGCCAGTGAGACGCAGATGATGGAGAAATAGAGATGGCATAAAACTGAATCATGGGCTTCCCTGGTGGCGCAGTGGTTAAGAATCCACCTGCCAATGCAGAGGACACAGGTTCGAGCCCTGGTCCGGAAGGATCCCACATGCCGCGGAGCAACTAAGCCCGTGCGCCACAACTACTGAGCCTGTGCTCTAGAGCCTGCGAGCCACAACAACTGAGCCCACATGCCACAACTACTGAAGCCCGTGAGCCGCAACTACTGAAGCCCGCGCACCTAGAGCCCGTGCTCCACAACAAGAGAAGCCACTGCAGTGAGAAGCCCTGTGGTCAGAAAAGACAGTTTTCATGGATTTCAAAACCTTGAAAGACAGCATGGTGGAAAAAAGAAGCTGGATCTCAGATCTGCCTGGATTTAAACCCTGGTGTTCCTACTTACTGCTGCATGCCCTTGGGTAAATCACTTCCACAGGGTAAGCCTCAGTTTCTTCATCCACAAAAAAAGGGTCTAATAGCTCCCTTACAGTTTTGTGGTGGAAATTAAATGGGATAATGCTTAGGATGGAAAGTGCTCACTCAACTGTCTGGCATTTAATAGTTATAGATAGTTAACAAATGTTCATTTCTTCCCACGAGAGGCTTCTGATCCTTCTGACTCTTTGGTCAAAATGTCCTTTAAATGTGCGTTAAATAGCATGAATGGGAGGTGTGTGCTAGCACTGAATATTTCAGCAAAAAGAATCAATGTGAAAATTAGAAGACCAAGCAAGTTAACATGTCAACATATTCTGAAGGAGTTAGAGAAATCCTGAAATCACACCAGTGATTATTATCTGACAGATGGGTGAATAAAACAGACAGCCAGTGTCACTCTTGTTTCAGACTTTCCAGAAAAGAATGAGGTTACGGTAACCTCTAGTATAGTTCCCTCCTGACATTAGGAGATTTTGTCACTAATATCCTTAACACAGAAAACTAATGGGATTTTCCCACTTCTACATGCCCAATTTCAGAACCACAGTTAAACAACTGTTTGGTTTTTTTAAAAAATAAAAAAGGATTTAACATTGTAGGAAACATTTTTTTTTAATTTCATTTCATTCAATGATTTGGTGATTAGTAGGCCTGTATTCTGTTTCCTTATCCATTATCCCAGATTTTGAACTACAGGTCATTTCTCTAAATCTCAAGGTCAGCTGGGATGCTCTGACATCAATCTCTCCAATCTTTAGAGGAGGCTTGTCCTAAGGCCATGCTCATCTTCCAAGCTCTCTCAGCACAATCAGTGATTGTCTCTGGGCTTATCCAAGAAATCAAAACCCTCCACCCCTCCACCCCCTCCTCTCCAGAAAGCATTCAGAACGCTGTGAATAAAAAGGACATCGTTTCAGAGTTAAATGTTTAATCAAACCTAATGTACTTTTTTAGAGTAAATTAGTTAGTACTTTAATAGTCTTTACAAACTACTTTTGACTCTCCTCACAACCAAGCCAGACTCAGTACATAGAGTGAGTCAAGACTTGCCCTCTTAAAGGGATCATTTTTGTCCTGACCCATACCAGCTGGAAATGATGACTACTGAATTAAGAACAAATTCTTACATGTTGAAGTAAGGTTTCCTACCAACTGCCCATTTCATCTTCCACATCTCCCTCATATTAACATTACAATCTCATTTATTAGCTACTAGCCATTTCCCAAACATGCCCCCCACTCTGTCTCATGCTGCACTTCACTGATGCTGTCACCTTTGCCTAGACTGGTTTCCTTCATCTCCACCTAGTCAAACCTTCCTTCAAGGCCCAATTCAAATGCCACCTCCTCTACGATCTTTCCAGATCAACACAGACAGTGATTAGTCTTCTCTCCACCAAACAGCCACAGCACTCAGACTATACCCACCCCATGGTGCTTTGCACAAACCAAATTTAACTCTGCTTATGTGGAGATAGAATTCATCTGTCCTCTTGGTCTGTAAGTTTCTTGATAGCAAAAATCATGTGTAAATATTATAATAATTTTTTATAAATAACAAGTGCTTACAAATAATCAATGTTCAATAAATACTAATCAGTTTTTTAAAAGTCTTAGCAAATGCTCTAAATCACTAGTCACATATTTCTCCATTTCTAAGTTGCCTAACACTCAAGGGCTGTATGACAGGATGGGCAAAGCCAAGGTCCTTTTAACTAGTCCCAAATTTTCACCACTTACCACATCCTAGTTTTCCTTCGAATCATCACAACATATTCATTACGGCTTTCGTTCTAAACCCAGGTAAGTCCCTCAGAGAAGTCAATCCTCCTTGGAGACTACATTTTGTAATAAGGATTTGCAGTTGGAAGGGAAAATTGGTTTTCAGCCTAGAGCCTGGTCCTTCAGGTTTTGACATTTCTATTGTGACAATATAGTAAACATATTCAACATGTGAGAAAACATCCTTCCTCCTATATACAACAGATATAGAAGTCACGAGCCCACTGCCTGCTACTTGCCATCTCATCAGAAAGGCAGAGTTCGTTATTGTCATGGTAGGTGCTTTCTGTGACCCTATCTAAAGAGAAGCTCCAGAAAACTCACCCACTGAGGGCAGGGTTTTAATAGCTTGAAGACTGACACAATTTATAATCATTTCTCAGTTTGAACCTATGTCACCCTCGCCATGTAAGAGATTTTTTTTCCTGTCTAAGACACACTTTCCTCCATCACTTTTGAAGATTACTAAAGCAAAATACTCTCCTTCTACACCTTATTTTTGGTTGGCAGGGGGTGATGCCCTTAAGAGGGGAGAAGACCCCGTGTCCCTCTCCAGAAGAATTAAAGCCAATCAGATCATTTTCTAGGAATTTTCTGACAGCTGACCCTCCACATCAGAGGCAGAGCCCCAGCTGCATTGTGCGAAAGCAAATAATACGCAGGAGGCAGCTTGGGCCTCTACTAAGGAGCTTTGCTATGGAAAAACCCAGATGCTGCTACTGCTGGACAGATCCTAGAGAAAGGTGGCCAGCCCTGGAGAGGTCAAAGTTCAGGAAAAGCTGGTTGATTTTTCTATTAAACTCTACACTGTAGGAAATCTGTGCTTCCAGTATGAAAAAGAAAATAGATGACAGACTAAAAAGGCTAGGTGCTTAAAGGGACATAAAATATTGACAAACATTAAGTAGCCTTCAAGTCCAAATTTTAATCACACATTGAAGCCAAGATAATCGTATTTACAGTAAAACTGCGTCCACGTGGCCATGTGAGTAACAGCCCCATTAACTGATGCCAAAGCAGAAAAACCATGCTGGGTGGAAGACGGGCCACAGGAGAGAAGGCAGGCTACACAGAGACAAACATGTCCCTTCCTTCGGCCATTTGTCCTAAAGAGACGCTGAAAGCAGTACAATTTGGAGTGTTGCAAAGCATCACGACCCCTTTCAACTTTTAGCTGTTCAATTAGTTTTCAATAAATTGAAAGAGGGCAGAGTTTGGACAGGCTTTTATGCCCACACCTCTAGAAAAATTCACAGAGCTTGACCAGAAAGCAATGTTGCTGCCTAAGTGATAAAGGGATAATTCTAATATAATTGAAAAGAGCAAACCATTAGGGGAATGAACACCTCTGGGCTTATCCACAAGAGCTAAGGCCTTTTATTACTAGATTTATATATCCCCATACCACCCAGATCAAAAGTGAGTGAAAGTCATTTCCACATAATGACTCTCTGGTAGCCTATGAATAATGAGTGTGCCATCTCCATCCGTCGCTCATTAGGAAGGGATTGGCCCCTTTACAAACACAGTACAGAATAGCTCAACCTTACATAAAGCTTTTATGAAGAAAGAGCTGGGCAGAATTTCCCAGAGCAACCAGGAGAGCAGATTCTATCCTCATCTTTACTGGTTGGGTTTGGTAAATTTAACCTTGACACGCTTCCATTTCTGAAGATGTAAAACAGAAACTCCCTCTCTAACAACCCATCTTCAACAGTCTTTATCAGGTTAATGATGTTCGTATGCACCGTAAGAAAAATGTACAAAAAGAATCCACAGCTATATTTTTCTCTTGTTTTCTGGCCATGGCCAAGCCTGTTAAAGACAATGATTCAGTAAGAAAAAGAATGCAGAAAGTTTATTTCTAAGGGTTATCCTTAGAAACATCCTTACATGTTCAGTGGACTTTTAGTGTTGAGGTGGCTATTTATCCACCCTTATGGTACCCAAGTGGCTAACCCGCAGCTCTGAGCCCTTCTGATGAGAATTTCCTAGTCCACCAGGGCCACATGGACCATGTCAAGATGCCTCCCAAGAGGAGTATATGAGGAGGTTGATGAGCTACATCCACTCTTCTGTCTCCTGATCTAGAGTATAGCTTTGGATTTCTTTTTTGTTACTTCAGTAGTGAACAGTGGTAAAAGTCAAGGCAAGCTTTAACATAGTCCAAGTCACCATTCTCACCAATCTTCAAACCCAAACCAAAGTTTGTCATCAGGCCTAGCTCACCAAGTCCAGACAATGTATACATTGCCAAAGCCATGAGAACAACTTTGTCCCACCCCAAGCATTGCCTGACATAAGCGCGTCTCCACCCTGGCTACACATTAGGATCACCTGGGGAGCTCCTAAAATCCAGATGCCCAGGCAGCATCCTAACTAAGTCAGAATTCCAAGGGTGTGTCATTACATTTCAAGTCTCCCTAGGTGATTTCAAAGTGTACTCAAGGTTGAGAACCACGACAGCCGAGTACCTTTCCATCCTACTATATGAGTTTAGTCCTAGGATGACCAATTTATCCAGGTTTGCCTGCAACTTTCTCAGTTTCAGCACTGAAAGTTCCACATCCCAGAACCCCTTCAGTCCCAAACAAACCAGGACAGTTGATCAATCTAATACTGAACACAATTTTTTCAATACTTAGGTTTCAGCCCTATCAAAAAGAGGTCTTTTTTTTACTGCTTCTTACACTTGCCAGTGATGAACCATCTCAAATCAAAATCCACTATTTCTCACCTTCTCCATATATGCTCTTTATTCTACATCTCATTTCCTATCCAAATTATTCCAGGAAAAATATCTAAGACACAGGGGATATTGACTCACGAGCAGAGAGATTACCTGAAAAAGTTAAAAATGGATTTCAATGAAATTTATGAAAAGCCTACTACATGCCAAGCAGTTTCAAATGTTGTGGATCAAAGATGAATAAGAAGAGAAGCTTACATTCAGAGGGTTCACAGTCCAGTAGCACTACAACAGCCCAGGAAGCAAAAGGAAAGAGCCAAGGGAAACAGAAATAAAGGAGTAGATTAAAAAGTAGGCCAGGAGAATACATTTGTAGATTTTGTAGATGTGTAGATTTTAACTTTGAACTTTAACCGTTTTAGGAAAATATGATACATATCCGCTCAAAATAAAAATGTAATGCTAGAAGAACAAAGAAACTTCCACATGTACTTTGAAAGAGCTATTTCTTCAGGCATCACTTCAGAAAATATTTTAGTTCTAAATTTTAAAAATCAGGGCAGATGAGCTGATTCAAAACCACTCACTTAAAGCTCCTAGAAAATCCAAGGTCAATGACCGTAACAAAGCCCAGAACACATCTGAGCTAAAGGAAGCTATTTGACTAGAAATTTGCCTCCATTTTGGAATTTGAGCTCATTATACTATTAATAACCCTCTCTTGTGAACCTTCCCTTAAGAAAAGCAAAAAATAAAAATAGCACATATGGTGGTCTGATGGGTCAAGGCACATTGAATAAGACTTGAAAACAACGAAGAGAAAAGGTAATCTCAGAACTGCATAAGAAAATAAAATACAGACCTCTCTTTTAATAAAATCAAAAAGAATAGGATAAAAGTTTCAGTATTCATTCTAAAACATTCTCAGCCACTAGGCAGACTTGATATGGTTGATTTTGGATAGGTTCAAATCTTATTTTTATAAATTCTCCAGAAAAGGTAATTATAGGCTCATTCAGTTTTCATTTTATTTTAAAATCTAATCAGAAAGTCTAATCTAAATAGCTCTCCCTTTTTCCCTATTTTCATTTCACTCCAGGAAAAAAAAAAGAATAACTCATCACCACATCAGGCTTAAAAGATACCTAAGAATATTTAAGTTCTATTTCTTCTTTTATTTCTTACTGAGAAATGGATAAAAGTGAAATTAGCTCAGTTTAAACAGGAAGCATTTCTGGGTAGAGATTCCAGGGGTGTGGGGAGCTGGCTTGTACCAGCTTGCAACGGCTGATTGCTAAATTTTGGGAGCTGCATGTGTCACATTTGTAGCTTGAAATCAGTCATGGTGGAAGTATTTACACCACAGAAATTGGCATTAGAAATCAGGACTGTTTAGTTAGTTAGTTAGTTAGTTAGTTTGAAAGCTGGTTGTTAAATATTTACCAGCACAACACTTCTTCTAACCCACCACCTATTTTTTTTTAATAAATATATAAAAGGTAAATTCTGGATCAGAAAAATAAGAGTCTTGAGGATTACAATCAGTGAAATGGCCAAAGGAGCACAGAGATTGCAAAGTGTTTCCTACCACAGTGATAGAATAGGAAGGAATAAAAAACTGCTCTGTATTTCAGCTCAAAATAGATGCTTCTTTAAAGAGGAGGAGCACAGATGAAGCCATAGTATGGAAAAAGGTTGACACTCTGGAGGCGCACAGAGAAATTATGGTGAAGGTACAACAGACCCCTTGCCCTCTCCACCTGCACCATCTCCACATGGTGCCATATGTAAGTGAGGTAGGAAGGACCATATACTAAGTTCCCAAGAAGGACCCGACATTTTCTATATGAGATCTGCCCAGTTTCACAGGCCAGAATGTCTTTCCTTTCCACAGCTCCACAACGATGCCCTTCATAAAGTATAAATACAAAATTTGATTCCAAAGCCTTTTCTCTCTGTCATACCAAAGTCATGCTGAGGAGAGGGAAAAAAAAAAAAAGGTAGCTTCTTGTTTCCCATTCTGAAGGTGATGTTCAAGGTAAGAGATTTTCTATTTTTGTTCATGCTTTGTAAGCATGAACACAAAATTACTGGGAGTCCTGAACTGTAGGTTTCTGTTTATGTTTTTATCCAAACGTTTTGAAATATCAGTTTCCTATTTTTTTCCCCAGCATATGCTTTATGTGTCCAGTGCTTCCCTCCTAATCTTTCACATCCTTTTTTGTGACAGTCTAAAGTAAAGGTGCAGCAGGGCAACCCTTCATTGATTTAGCAATGCCTCCCTGGGCTTGGAGAGGTAGAAAAATGTTTCCTGTCCCTTACAAGGCATAACGGTAGAAAATTGAGTTTTACAAAAGGCTGTCACACTCTGCCCATGTGAATACTTTTCTTAGCCTGCTTAGGGCTCCGCTACCCTGTGCTGACTGCCCATAGGCATCAGTTATGGATGCCCCATAACCCCAGTCAGGCTCTGGCACACTATATCAGGTCACCAGTCTCCCACCTGTATGGATGCCCACCTAAAACCTTCTCCGGCTCTGATACACACCCTGGGCTGCCCTGTCATGGGATCACCCTTCTAACCTCACTCAGGCTCTAATACCTCTGGGGTTCTTGGGTTCCTTTAAACTCCTCATATCTGGAATAGTTTCTTTCTCCCCCCAGAACAGAATTTGCTGTAAACTGTTACTATGTTCTATAGAAAGAAAGTAGGGAAGGAAGGAAGTGAGGAGGTGAGGAAGGAAGGAAGAAAGGAGGGAAGAAGGGGGGAAGGTGGAAACGTCCAGGGACATTTTCTGCCCACACACCTCTTCATGCTCATAAAATAAATGTTTTTCCTTCTACTGCCTTTTTGTGTCCCTGGACTGCCAACATTATTCAGCTGTGGCAACACATCAACACTGCAGCCACACACCATTTGCAATTCCTCTACCTCTTAACAGTTTATTCTTCTCCCAAGATATTTTTCAGGAAAAGGGGAAAAGAAAAGGTTAAAATTTTTTGCTCTGCAGCAGCCCTGGGAATTTTAAACTCTGAGAGATACATTCACACCATTAAGCTTGCAAACAAAAAAGAAAAGCTTTGTTTTCCCAGAGCCCATAAAAAAGAAAGAAAGAAAGATAAAACAAAAGCATCACAGAATTCAATGTCACTGGAAACATATCATTAATTTAAGATGACTGGTAGATTGGGCTCCAACCTCTCTCCTTCCTGAGATGACACTGACAGCTTGATACCAAAAGCAAGGAAGGAATGAAGGAACCTACCATCTCCCTGGGCAATGGCATACCCAATCTGGGAAAAGTAAAAGTGTTCCCAGTGAATCTGACTTTCTTTCTTCGTTGAGAAAGAATTCGGAGATAAAGTGATAAGTAAGAATCAGATGTATTTAGAGAGAAACACACTCCACAGACAGAGTGTGGGCCATCTTGGAAGGCAAGAGGCAAGAGGCCTCAAAATATGGCATCGTTAGTTTTTATGGGGTGGGTGATCTCATAAGCTAATGAGTGGGAGGATTATTCCAACTATTTGGGGGAAGGGGCAGGGATTTCCAGGAATTGGGCCACCACCCACTTTCTGGCCTTTTATGGTCAGCCTCAGATCTGTCATGGCACTGGTGGGTGTGTCATTTAGCATATGCTAATGTATTACATTGAGCGTATAATGAGGCTCAAGGTCTACTGGAAGTCGAATCTTCCGCCATCTTGGACCCAGTTGGTTCTCGCTAGTTTTCATCATATACTATGGCTATGTCATTCTTTTAAAGGTTGTACCCTGCCCCCTTCCCTCCTGTTTCAAAAAGAGGCAAGACAGAAACTAGCTGGAAAATGGAATTTATAAAAGGAAGAAGGCTTACTGGAAGCCATCCCCATGGTGCCTAAGCTATTAGAAGCATAAGTGACACAAGGACTTTTTGGACAGCTGTAGACACTCATTTGCATTTGAAGGTAAGCAATGACTAGCCAAAGGAGTTTAATTAACTTTGCTTTCAGTTACCACTGTGATGCAATTAATTATCTCTGTCCCCAAAACCATTTTTTTTTTTTTTTTTTTTTTGCTTGAGCTTCTGTTGATGGGATCTTACAAACAATGGGGCAGCAAAACTTTTTAATGCTTTGTGGCTCCTCAGGACTTTCAAGCCTTCCATTGAAAATGTCAGCACCAAGGACAGAGTCTCCCTCATGGCCTGCACAAACCTCTAGGGGTGTGCCAGGTGATCCTCTAGGGTGCTGAAAAAATATTAGGACTTCTATATTTTAATATATTTAATCCTTAAGAAGAAAGAAATCAAGATCTGCCGACATCTAATCTATGGATCAGCTCTGGCATCCTCACTCGGCACAGATGTCCGACTACCAGGACGTCTGATGTCACCTTTCTAGGAGATGTATCTAAAAGAGGTGTGGGAGGAGCAGTCAGCCCTGCCCTTGCTTGTTACTTGCTTTTCAGAATTTTTTCTCCATATTGCACTTTACATATGCCCAATTAAGTGTACTCACGGATCGTATTATCTAATTTTAATCAAACTGATCCTCTTCAAATGCTCTGATGGTTTTAAGATATTTGTGCAAAGAAACGAACATACTAATAATGCAAGTAAAAACATAAGAAGATGGCACTAACAAAGCCAACACTTCTCCAGCTTCCAGTACTAGCTGTTTGTCAGCTACACACTTAATCCGTCCCTTCAAGGTAAATTAGATGCTTCAACAATAAGCAAGAAAGCAACTGCTTTTTAAAAGAAATTCATGTATGGAAAGAGCATTGTGAAAATGAATGTTTGAAAATCTTTCCATCATTATATGATTTTGTTGAAGAAAATACTGTAAGCATATCACCATAAACACTCTCCTGTCTGAAGACTGTTTTTAAATCTTCCAAGTGGAAAGTTTCAGTGGGTTTTGAATACCTTTGTTCAAAACATTAAAATGCATTACCTTCAAATTAGCTTTGCAAAACATCTGATTGAGATCACAGAATACGGAAATTTGCTAGCCATATTTCAACGAAAACCATTGCAAGATGAATTTGGGGTTGAAAATTGACTTACATGACGAAGTGAGTGAGGTCCGTGATGAATTCCTTCTATTCAATACTTTGGGGAATATTTCTCAACTATGACAACAGTTGAAAACCAAGTCTCAAACTTGAATTTGAAACACCCCTTCTAATTACTTCATCACAAAGTTTTATTACTAACAGTCTAAAAACTAATAAAACATATTCAAGTACATTGCTCTCATTTTAAAATGGTAATAATATTTTATGAGAGCAAAAATATTTTGTAACCATAAACAAATTAAATATCAGTTTAAGGTATTTATTTATATCATCTTTTTAAATTCCTTTAAGTGTATGTTTTATAATAAACATATATGACTATTGTAGTACATGTAAATGGTAAATATATGCAGATTATGGGTGAATGTCGAAAAAATATTTGACTGATAGAGGCACAAGATCTGAAAAGTTTTGTGACCACTGGTCTACAATGGCTTCTGGCCTGGTGAGAATTTACTTCCAACTTATTATGGTGCCTACCATAGACACCAAATAGAGGAAGCACCTTGGCAGGTAAGTAAGAGAGCAGTAAAAACATATTCAGAGTAGTGCATCAGTCAAGCTTCAATTAAGACAAATAAGACACACTAAAACATAGGCCACGAAATATATGCTTTAAGTATTCATGTGCAGAATCACAACGGGATGCCCATGATGTTTCCAGTACTCTACTTTAAGTGCATTTAGAAACTCTGGATATGTCTAAAGTATGCTTTCAATTCAAAGGTTTCTAAAGCCATTTAACTGCCTTCCATGCTAGAGTGAAACTTCATGTTCACAGGTGAAGTCAAAATTTCTAATAATTAAAGCACAACCTTCATTGCTGACAACATTCTTCTTAACCTCATATGTCAAATCATGTCACTTCAATATTCAGCCAGTGAGCCTTCCGTCTCAGAGCAAAAGCCCAAATTCCATCTCAGTGCAAAAGCCCAGGACAGTAGGGCCCATCTCACCCCATGCTATTTCCCTGGCCTTGGCTCCCAATCCGTCTGCCCTCAGTCACTGGGCTGTAGCTACACACTGGTCCCCTTGTTCTTTCTTGAACATTCCAGGCCCATGCCCACCTCAGGCTGCACTTGCTGTCCCCTCAGCCTAGAAGACCTTTCTACCATTGGCCCCCTCAGTCACCTACCTCAAGTCTCTCCTTAACTGTCACCTTCCCAGGGAGGACTTCCCAAAATGCCCCCCTGCAACCCTATCCCCTTCCCCCGACTTATTCTTCTCCTTAAATCCTACCGCCATCTCAAATAATATATATATATGCTTGTTCTTTTTTATTTAGCCACAGGGATGATTTCTGTACTTTATTCATGCTGTATCCCCAGGACATATGACAGTATCTGGCACATAGTATAACATCTTTGAATAAGTATTCATCTTAAGAAGAAAACTGAAGCATCATTTCAAAATGCTCAAACGGACAAGGAGAAACCACCTCCGTTAATTTATTCAACATTTATTGTGCGCTTACTAGGTATAAAGCACTCTTTTTGATTGTTTGAGGAAATACAAAGATAAACAAAACTCCCTCAAGAAGTTTATGACTCAATAGGAGATACAAACACAAAAAATTATAGTACCTAAAGGACTACAGACGCTTAAACACCACTGAAAAGCTGCTGGCATGAGGAAGAGTCAGGGAGAGAGAACCCACTTCTTTCTGATCAGAGAGGGAAAGTCAGGGATGTGGAATGTCAGGAATGACATCAGAGAAGAAAATAATCTCTCAAAGGTAAAATTATGTCCATGGCTTTAAACAAGTCACCCATTACATAAAATGATTAATTTTCTCTATGATTATTTTCAGTTTTTCCCTCTTTCTGCTTCACAAAGGGGTAAATAAAGTGCACTTACATTCACCCTCAAGGAGCCTAGAGCTTCTTATAAGAATAGGAATTACTAGAATTTTAACAGAAGTTTTTTCATTCAGAAACAGAGAAATTTGACCCAACATAGCAAGGGGACATTGTGACATCAGAGGAGGATATGGGTGAGCTAAAGTCACTGGGATGCACCCTGGTCTGAATGGGGGAAGACAGGGTGTTTGTTTGATTTTAACACCAATAGTTTCTTTCAGCAAATGCCACATTCCTGGCAGATTTATGTTTCTTATTATGTCATTTTTACACTTAAAGAGGATAACAAGGAAAAGTCCAAGTCCCCCGAATCGCTATTATCTTTCATTCAAACATCACCTAGAGGATCAGGACATCAGATGTGATATCTTTCAGCCTTTTTTCCCCCAAGAACTCCAGTTCTTTCATGCCAAATGGGAAGAAGAGATATGAATCCAGGATTACCAGATTTATACTTGCTAGCATTTTTATCTCATTCTGTTATTACCTATCTGTGATCATAGCACCTGCTGCTTCAGAAGCACCAAAAGATCAGGTTCAAGAGCTCTTGTAACTGTTTAGTTGCTGGACTAAAATAGGTATATGGACAGAAGAGACTTCTGCTTAAAAGAGAAAAGCAAAAATATCTTCCATGCTGTTAAAAATATATAACCTTCCAGCAACAGGGTGAGGGTGAGCCAGTGGGTAGAGAGGATGGCAACCCATAGGCACTGTTAGGGTATAACTGGGGTGTGTTCTTCATTGCTGATGGTTTATATATCAAACATGGCATCAAAGTTGACTTCCCGGGAGCCATAATGGGATCGTTTTCTTTACAACAGTACAAGCAGCTGTGTGATGATGGGTGAGTTCTAAGAACAGAGAACTCCAGCATTATTTCCATAATGACTACAGAGATAGGGATGAATATTGGTCCCCAAAGAAATATTTTAGTTTGAAATGGAGTATGAACACAAAACTATTAAAAGTAGGAAACTCTTCCCATTATAAATAAACATCCACAGGTTTTAATCAAGTATAAAATTATATTTCCTGCTTGAATACTTTTCTTAAGTATTTAGAATATGTAAAGCAATGAAGAAAAAAGTCTTAGGGGTAATGCTTTGATTCTGTGACAAGGATCTTCATCAGTAGTCATGAATGTCACATCTACAAATTGTCCTTCAGAAGAAGGGCAGGGGTAGACGCTATACAGACCACCACAAAGCCCAAAAGAAATTCATTTGGTTTGCCAACCCCTTTTAGAACCAGGCTCCTGTTTGTACTTTCTTGTTGATTCAGAATCAATGAAGAGTATATTGCTCAGTTCAGGATATCCTTTGGATAAACATTGATTTCCAGAGCCAAGGAGTTGAGTCTCATGTTTTAAATGACACTCAAGGGGTTAATTATTAAGCAGGTAGTGTGCCTTCCATTTCCAGGAAGAGATAAACATCTCCTCCAATGGTCCACGGGGATGATGAAAGGCAGAGGAAAGATCTGATCTTCATTTCACTGTTAATGAAGTGAATATCCGGAATGGATATTCTATAGCAGTCTAATGAGACAACACAGCTCACAGCGGAAATTTGAAATATTCTGAGTCCCTAGAGAAGAGGAGATTCAAACCTGCTTTTGTTTATTTTCTCACCTCCAAGAGCTTTTATACCATTTCTCCAAGTGTGGAAATGCTCCTTGTCTCTCCCCTACCACTCCTTTTTGATTGCGTATGAAACTCAGTGCATAGTAGCAATTCCAGCCAGGCAGTTATTCTAGTCCCAAACAAGCATCAGACTTTGGCTTCTGTCCATGAACAGTGTCCATGAAAACTTGTTTCCATTCAGGCTCTTTATCCTCTTGTCACCTCATAGAAATAGCCTTGACGCATCCCAAGGCACAGACCACAGGAAATGCAGCACACAGATGCAAGTGAGTTATTCAGTAGCTCTCAGTGAATTCATTCCAATCTGAAAATCAGGCCACAACCACACTTTAGGATCAAATGTGGGACACGGCTCTAAGAGAAGTAAAGTCTGTAGCCCAAGGAAATACCACCATCAATTTTTATTGAAATCCTTTATTGGTTAAGGGCTAGCTCCTTTTAGGTTTAGGCAAATGTCTTTCAAATGCTATGGTCTATGAACCTGTGCAACTATTGATATCATGGCTGATCTATTCCATGAGTAAACAAAACTTTCTGACCTTCAAAAGGGTCAATCCAAAAATTTTCATCAAAAGCTTTTTAAAACTCCCAAAATATATCTGAAAAACAAAGCAATGTTTATCTCAGATTTCTCTACACTTCCCTTGGAGAAAATTCTCCCCTCTCATCACCCTAACCGCTACCCTTTACAAATGCAAAACCCCAAAGGCTAGCTCCTATTAAATTCTAAGATCTATAAGGGGAAAAAATCCCAATATGTTTCTATTGGTTAAAGCAATACAGCACAAACATTTTCTTCCATAAATGAAGTTACAGGGAAAGAAAGAAAACTTGAAACAAACAGTATAGCCCTCCCCTCACTCAGTTAAGGCTTTTGTGAAAAGTCCATGATTTATAAGTAGTACACAGACATCCTTGGTTCTCACCTGCTGCCAGAGAAGCAAAAGGTATTTTAAGTTTCAATGCTATGCATTTTCCTTACGAAATGATACCTGCTGGTCAGAGAGAAGAATTAACTATGAATAGCCAATAAATATTATTTTATGAACTTTAGGGCCCCCAGGGCAACCGTTATTTTACCAATGAACTAGCTTTTTAAATAGGATGGATGAGTACATAAGCACATTAGAGATGCCATCCTACGGCCTTTAACTGTCCGTGCATCTCTCTCTGAGACACAAGGTAGCAAACTAAACTGCAGCCCTGTAAGATGAAGCCATAAATGATGAAAATTAGTTTCACGTGTCACAATGAACCATGCCCTGTTTTATCCCACCCCTGAAGACCAATAGCATCCTCTCCCTCTCCCTCTCCCTCTCCCTCTCTCTCTCGCCTTTCTTTCTGGGTATCTTTTCTCCGTGTCTCCATCTGTGGATGGTGAAGGCTGGAACAAGGGGAAGAATTCTTTCTCCTTCTGTCTCCTTCCCCTGGTCTCTCTTCCCCTGTTTCTATCCCTCAAGTGTCTCTCCTTCTCTTCTTGTCTCACTTTGGTATTTCAATTTGGGTTTTCTCGCTTTACGGGGAACAGTACTGATTTTACACTCCAGGAAATGAGATGATACAGCTGGGCAAGGAGTTCTCTGGGAGTGAATCACTACTGCTCCCAGTGGTTTTATTTGTCTTTTTCACAAGTCTCCTTGCTGTCCACGAAAGTGCCAAGCTTCTGGTAAATGGGACAGCGAGGTGTCACGTTTTTCCCCTCTAACTGCAGGGTGAACTTTTACAGCCTTGCTCCACTGCACTGAAAAATGAAACTATAACTACATGCAGAAAGGTCCTTAAAGAATTCCTTTCTAGGTACAGCCCCAGAGTAGCTTCCACATAGCTAAACCAGTGTTTCAAAGGAAAAATATTTATCCTTATTAAATGATTTCCCACAAGACAAGTTTGGTTCTACAACTACCTGCCCCAGGAATCCTAGTTATACCACCGAGATTAGAACCCATGCCTGTGATAAGAGGTATATCGAGGGGGAAAGATGAGCAGCCCTTCCCAGTGAGCACTGGGTCCTATAGAGCTTTCCATCCCCACTGGCTGGCACAGTATAAGCAATGACTGTGTATTGGTAATGATGAAGCCTGTATTTTATGGCCTAAAGTCCTGCCAAGACTGGAGTCCTGACCCATCCTTTCTCTTCCCAGAATTTTATTAGTTCTTAAAAATAATAGAAGTTTTCTTACAGGTTTCTATAAGCCACCACTATCCAGAATAAGAGCTTCCCTCCACAACTATATTAGTTCACACCTGTAGCTCCTATAGCTCCAAACCACAGGCTGGCAAACTATGGCTCAAGGGCCGTATCCACCCCATCATCTATTTTTGTAAAAGTTTCAATGGGACATAGCCACGCCCATTTGCTTACATATTGTCTGTGGCTGCTTTTGTGCTGCAATGGCAGAACTGAGTAGTTGCCACAGAGGCTGTTTTACCCTTTACAGAAACAATAGACATACCTGCTCTAAGCAATACAACACCGATGATTATACCAACAATTGCTATTACTCACTGAATATTTACCATGAAAAGATGCTCGATGATTTACACGTATTATCTCATTTAATTGTCACAACCCACGTATGAGTTATAAGCACTTTTATTATTTCATTTTAAGAAAGAAACTAGGTACAGTATATACCTATATCAAATCACCATGATGTATGCTTTAAATATCTTACAATTTTATGTGTCAATATAACTATACCTCAATAAAGTTGAAATGAAACAAACACACTAGGTATCTTGTAAGAGCAGCCAGAGTCAAACCTAGACAGACCAGCTCAAGAGCGCACACTAATAACCACTTCTCCAAATTGTCTCCAGATTTGGGGATGCTACTACTCTGGTAGGCAAGAAATTGGACCTCGGGAGGACATAGTGCAAAACAAAATAAGGAATGTCTTTTTTTAACTGGAGAAAGTAGGACCAAAGAATGAGAAAGCATTGGGGTTAATCAAGACAAGAGCTGGGACAGCGGGCTGTAAATTTTTACACAAGTCAAACTTTAAACCACTTTCATAGATTCCTTGCATGAAATCCAGGAAAGAGAGAACAACTAGCTAGGTACTGAATAAATGTTTGATGAGTGGATGGGTGGATGGATGGATGGATGGGTGGATGGATGGATGGATGGATGGATGAATAGATGGATAATGGTTGGACGGAAAATGAATAGACAGATGGGTAGATGGGTAGATGGATGGATGGATAGATGGATGATGGATGGAAGGAAGAAAACTAGGGTATCTCACAAAATCAAAGGGAGAATTTAATACTTTTTTAACTGAAGAAAGCAGGACCAAAGAATGAGAAAGAACTGAGAAAAGCAGGTACCACAGTAAATCCAGAAACCTCAACAGGAGAATTTATCACTATCATCAACATGACTCAGTCCCAGCAACATTAAGTTTCTGGGTATTTCCATGCCATATATCAAATTCCAAGGAGACAAAAATCTTATTAAGCCACCTTGACTCGGGTATATACCTCTACTAGAGAGTGGCTTTCAAGTTGCACATTAGAATCACGTGGGGAGCTTTTCAAGCATCCAAACTCCTGAGCCTCACCTAAGATCAACTGAAACTGAATCTCTGGGGTGATGACCTGGTGAACTCAGGACTCTGTTCAGTGACTATGGGAAGCAGTGCTTTCTCTCTCTTCCTGCAGTCCCAGTTGAGGCTGGCAGCCATCTTACAAGACCAACTGGAAACAGAGCAGAGAAACTCAGAGCTAAAGCCTCCCCCCTCACCCTGCCCACCTGACTCTGGCCTTTTCAAGGACGGAAGCTGATAAAAGCCTGATTATTCTCTAAGCTAACTTGAGTTGGATCTTTTCTTACATGCAAAATGAAGCACACTAACCCACTGAATCCTGATCTGCAAGAAGGAGGCACTCTCACTAATCTGCATCATTGCAATGAAATCAGATCCAATTAGCTAATCAACATATTCCAAGGTCCACTCTATACCCAGAACTGTCCTGGGTACTATAGCGGATATTAATAATTGTTAGATTCCCTGTATCCTGAAGAAACTTATAAAATAACAGTTTTAAAACTCTGACCTATGGGATCTAAAAGAAATAGAGCATGAGAGATTTGAACTGAGTTAGCACACTAATAATATATATCCTTTTTGTCTGGTTTATTTATTTTTTTAAAAAGTGTGTTTTCAAGCAAAGATATAAAAATTGTGTTTGGGTGGAAATTTTTGAGAATAGTTATCTTGGGCATTGGCATAGATTTTGGCCTCCTAATATGGAAAAAAAACAAGTAATGTTTCTAGAACTATTTGCTGGGCTGAATAAAGGGCAATCAAAGGAACTCTTATAAGATTATCTATAGCTGCAAAGTCATGATTTCTGAAGCAAATCAAACTCTCCATGCAAAATCCCATCTCCTCAGTGCAACTTTGCAGGGAAGCAGGAGGACCAAAGCACTGATTTCAAAGGGGAGCTTTTTACCAAACTCATCCAAACCTCCAGTGGCCACTTGCTTCTGAGTAAACCACCTGATCGTTGGGAAGAGAAATAAATGTTCTCCTTGGTGGTTCAACTGTTAGTCCCTTGGAGGGTGCTTCCAAGATGGGAAAAGTCAGACATTTAAATAATGAATAGAACAAGCAGTTGCAGCTTCTCCTCCTTCAGCCCTAGGGGATTTGATTATTCAATTTTCAGCCTTCCTGCCTCGGAAGCAGCCACATGGGGTACACAAAGACTGCAACCATTCAGGGCCCGTCTCTCACTGTTTAGGGCTTGCACTGACTCCCTAATAAGATCCATCTTGTCGTTTATGGTGCAGTTGAACAGGAAGCCATAGACATCGGTACCAGGGTTCATTACCCTGAGGATAATTGAAGAAACCACTCCAATATGTTGAGTCTTAAAAAAGGGCAAATTCTGATAAGAGTTGTAAAAAGAGAGGCAAATGAGTTTGGATGGTGATGGTGATGATGAGTTGAAATTAAAATGTAAGGCAGACTCATTTTCCTTTGGAATTCAGAAGTTGTTTTCTTTTTAGCTTTTGTATCTCAAACTATTTCAGAGACTAGCAGTGGATAACACTTGGTAGTAACATACGGTGGGATATTCATTCTGGTTGCAAAACAGATTCTTTCAGTCTCTAAGAGCAACTGCTTGAGTCAACCAAACAAAGAAACACAGTTCTCTAAATAGGAATGGCATCTTTTTATAATACGTTTCTCCTGAAACAAGAATATTAGCACTGTTATTGTAACATGCTTATCAGAAAGACAGGTACCCGGTCAATTCGCTACCATCCCAAATGGGAAGACCCCATAAAGGAGAAGCAGAGATTTGTTCAGCAAAGTGGAAAGCTATTTTTAAAAAAAGAAAAAAAACAACAACAAAAAAAAACCTTTTTGTGTTTATAGCTGTATGGGCCATGCCTTAACACATTTTTTGCATAACAAGCACAAGAGGATTTCTGCAGCTTGGAAACCAGAGATAAAATTAATATATTGTTTGATACCCACAACAACCTCTCAGGTGTCATCATTGAGAATTATTATTTTCAGTAGTTCATGACTCATTTCTTTAAAATTAAAATTAGTGTTGTGGCACCCAAGGATAATTTTCCAGCTGTCTCTACAGAGAATAATATAAGCTTGGTGTGTTTAATGAATGGTAGTTTACTGCCAGACAGTGTCAATGCCGTGGATGCATTTGTATTTAACAGGAACCAGAATCACAGTCTTACCACTGTATCTTCATTAATATGAAATCCTTATATAGCTATGTTAGCTGATAAATTATGCCCAGCATCTCAATTACCTTATCAAAGAAAATAACTCCTAATGACCAAGGAGGGGATAGGAGAGTGCAGAGAGAAATCAGGGCCAGATTAGTTAAGATGAAACTGAATCCTCTGAAGATTGGCAGATCAGCTCTGGGTTAGTTAGTAGGAAGTGTGTGGCCAGAGTAAGCAGGAAGATGTGGAGGTGGTGTGGAAAATAAGACTAAATAGGAAATAGAACATGAAAGTTCTTGGGGAGGTGACAGACCCTGTAACTTCTCCAAACAAGCAACCAGAATGGTCTCACACAGACATTTATGTCAAGTTCCCAAACACATATAACCAAGCATGCACAAAATCCAGAGGTCTGGAACTGCTTAAGGACTTTGGGAAGACCCTATGGGTGAGACCCATGTTGGTACCATGCCCCGGCTTTACCAGCCATGGGCCCCTTTGCTCCTAAGTCCTTTTCAGCCTTCCTCTGCTCTACTCTGATGCAGAGGGACCAGCCCCTGTAGGCTGTTTCCCATGCCCCCTCATCAACTGGCTTCCAGCTGGATTTGGCCAACAGGAGCACTAAAAAAGACTGGAAGGCAAGGGGAAGGGAGAAGCCAGAGAAGTTCTCCCACTCCCTGTCTGTCTTAAGAAGCATCTCCAGCAGAAGCTATGCTTTTGCCTTGATCCCAGCTCATACTGGACAGACAGCTATGGGTGACCCCAACCCATGGGCTCCAATACCATCACCTTCTCCCTTTGTTTCTCCACATAAGGATAGGGAAGCTTCTGGTTGTTTCTAATCCCTTGAATACCTACTGTCCTCCACTTGACTACCCATCTCTTCCCTAACCCATAATAACCAATACCTTGTACTAAATTAGTTTTATTTTAAATATTGATACTTAGAGTGATTTATGTTTTCCTTTTTGGACTTTGAGTGACATAGGAAATAAGAGCTGGAGAGGCCACAAGTGAAAGCCCTCAGGAATCTATATAACAGAATCATTCATTCTTACCAATGAATTGTGTTGGGGGGAGGTAATTCATTATGGAAAAGTGACTGAAGATCCAGGTGCCCAGATTTACATGAATTCACAGCATTATTATCCATCCAGCAACCTAGGAACTCAAGAAAACTAGGAGCAATACCCTTCCCAGGCAGGCCTTTGGGGAAGAAAACAGCTATAAAATCAAAGCCCTTCCACTTTCCTTTCCCTCCAGAGAAGACTTGAGAAGACTGTTGAGAGACCTATTCTACTGATGGAAAACTATGTAGGCAATAGAACCTCTTCTCCCCATTCATGGAGAAGAGTTAGAAGCATCACTGGGATTTCCACATACTCTAAAGAAAGCATAGATTTCCAGCAACAGGGTGGATCCTTAAGCCAAGCAGCAAAAATTTAATTGAAAAAAGAATACTAATTAAAATTAGCTTCCTGTCTTCAAAATCAAACAAGTGGGCAAGCCTGGATTGGGAGTGCCTCCAGACCAAAGGCCACAACCCACTATATTTGCAAGGCTCAGGAAATGTTTATGAAAGAATGTTCTCCAGTTTCTTCCCCAGATGAACCCCATGAATCACCAGATCCCCAGGAACTGAAATAATTCCATCTTCCTCATGGAAGAACGGAGGCAATGGAATGGGATCAAGGCTGCACAACCCATAAGTGGAAGAACAGAGACAAATAACAAGATTTAAATGTAAGCAAAAGTCCCTGACATTAACAGTGAGTCTGCTGGCTCATGGCTGCCTCTCAGGAATCATTACCGTATTGCTTTCCATAATCTCCTTAAAGGAAATTAGAAGTCACCACCACTCTTCATCTCCCTGCCTATTTGCTCAATGGAATGAAATCGTCCTTCCTTATGCTGCAAATGAGCTGCCTACTTCAAGAATCCCTTAGACACTCACGGCATTTCCTTTAAGAAAGTCCTCCTCTAGTCACACTTAATTAAACCAAGGTGACAGGAGAGGCTCCCATCACCGCCCCCGTCAGCGTGTGCAGCAAGACGGTGCTTTACTCCCTTTACCTGTGTTTCCCATTTAGGCTTGTAGCCACCCAGGCCAGCTGCAACTCAGCTTGGCCCATGAGGAAATGGCTCATGCCTACACAGTCAGGGAGCCTTTCCCATGATTTTTTTCTTAATTTATTTTATTGAACTATAGTTGATTTACAATGTTGTATTAATTTCAGCAGAGTGATTCAGTTATCCATACATACATTCTTTTTCATATTATTTTCCATTATGTTTTATCACAGGATAGTGAATATAGTTCCTCATGCTATACAGTAGGGCCTTGTTGCTTATCCATTCTATATATAATAATTTGCATCTGCTAACCCGAAACTCCCATTCCATCCCTCCCCCACCTCTCCTCCCCCTTGGCAACCATGAGTCTGTTCTCTATGTCTGTCCCATGGTGTTTTGAAGAATGCTATGCCTCTGGGGCACCTGGTGGGGGAGCTGCATTGGAGCTCTGAAAGGAGGGTTGAGGGTGATGGGCCTACCTCTCTGCAAGGACTTGCATCCCTCCACTGACAGCTTCCCCTGGGAGCCACCAAGGCTTGGAGACAGGTCATTTCTGCCCAGAAGCATCTGACCAGATGAACGCATGAACCTGACCTCCAGGTCCAGCATAAAAAGGCTCCAGCTGCAACGGCATCAATGTCAGTCATCTTAGCCTTGAATGATTTTCCATTTCAAGAACTTTCGAGAATTTTAAAGGTGGAGCAATACCTCCTGAAATTAAGCCATTGAAAGGGAATGTATAGTAAAATTCAAGACTGACTCTGTGCATAGGCAGCCAAGGTAACTAGTGTATGTGACCGTAAGGAATCTAGAAGAGGTTGCTGTCAGCCCCCACCCTCCTCCAAGAGGCAGCATAGATTAGTGGCCAAAAAACAGACTTTAGAACCAGAGGACCTAAACTTGATTCCAAGTGTAACAGGAAAGTACTTTTATATTCTATCAGTATTACAAGTTAATCACCAAGGGGATGTTGCCTATAAGCTTAAATTATACATAATGGCCCATGTCTGGGAACCCTGCCTCCCAGGTAATGAGCATTAAGCTAAAATACCTTTGTTTAGCTCACAGGAAACATCCTAACCAGGCCCACCTGTGAATGACTGCAGGCAATAAGAAATGAACACATCTCCTCCAGAGGGTGACTGGAACCAGGAAATGCTGGACTTTACTCCCTCCCCTTTTAGTATAAAAGAAGCTTGAATTCTAACTCAGGCAAGATGGTTCTTTGGGACACGAGTCCACCACCTTCTCCATCTGCTGGCTTTCTGAATAAAGTGCTATTCCTGGCCCCAACAACTCGTCTCTTAATTTATTGGCCTGCCGTGCAGCAAGCAGTATGAGTTTGTACCTGGTAACACAAGTTCCACCACATGCCAGGTGACTAGAGCAAGTTTCTTCTCTGTATTTTTACTTTCTTACCTGTAAAATGTAGGTAATCATTATAAAAGTACCCACCTCAAGGTTATTATGAGGATTGAATGGGTTAGCCTCTATGGAGTTTATGGTCTTCGGACAAGTAAAACTTGCTATACATATAGTATTCTGTTTCCTAGAGACCTGAACGCTGATTTCCTGGTGACTGCAATTCAAGGATAAGAATTTTGTTGTGGTGGTTGGTTAGTTGGTTGGTTGGTTGGTTTTTAAGCATCAACCCCTCTTCTACTGCTAGTACCCATGGGAGGAGGCACGTGTGGAGCATATTTTCTCCCCTTAGGAGGAAGTTGGCAGGGAATTTCTCAAAGTTTGGAGGATTGTTAAGCCTAGCTTCATAGCATGCAATGTTGGCATTCCACTCAATCTCTCAGATCCCTTTACCATAGCACTTTTCAAACTTCTTTATGCTTTAAAACCACCTGGGGAATCTTGGTATACTGTGTCTTATGATTTCATAACTCTGGGGTGGGGCTTGAAGCTCTGCATTTCGAACACACTCCCAAGTGGTGTTGGTGCTGCCAATCCACGGACAAAACTTTAAGTATCGAGTCTTTTGTGCACACCAAACCCTAGCACACTCCCTTCCAACAGCCAGTACCTGTGTCTCATTATAAGCAGACTTCCCTTGAGCTGCGGGAGCACACTGAGACCTTGAGGGCATGAGACTTTATGCCCTGGGGGCAGCTCTTAATCAGTGATACAGGTATAAATACCTCAGTGACCTCACCTCTGATATGGACGACTCTGACGTATGACCAATGCTGTCTGATGCTGTCTCAAGAGCTCTTCCGTGGGATTGAGCCAAAGCTAGCTAGCTTCTGCGGGACCTTGCTTGCTTGCTTTCCTTCTATTCCCTGTCCAACTTCCCCCACTATTCTCTTACAAGATTTTTTTCAAGAACACTTCTTAATAAATCCCAATGAATGGTGTTTGCCATTCATCTTTGATTCATTCATTCAACAAATATTTACTATTCTCCCTGACTCCTGTATGTGCCTGACAACGACCCAGACATTGTGGACACAGAAACAAGACTCAGTCCCTGAGTCCTTATTCCCCTTAGAGTCCTATAACCACAAAGACCAAAGTCCACAATGTTAGCTCTTGGAGAAAGCAGAAGCCCATGGTAAAGTGGTGGCAACCACAGCACCGAAACCATCCCACCTGGGAGAACATGTATAGCTCTAAACATGTTCATCCCCTAGTGGCCTTTTCCAAATAGAAATTGCAAGATCAGAACTCGTTAGTACATCAGCGGCTCTCTCCCCATCCTCCCCTCTCTGGAGAGCTCTGGGAGCAGGACACCAGTGGCAGTAGGGAGCCTGCAGCCTGGTGGATCTGCTCTGGCTGCCCCACCTCATGGAGAGACTCACCCCATCAAGAGCGGCAGGCACAAGCTGGCTTTCCATGGCTCCTGCCTGTTGCAGGAAGCAGCAGCAAGGGGAAGAAAGCAGCTGCAGGAGAAGTCACAGCTGGTCACAGGATGACACATTCTAGACCTCCTCACGTCACCTTCCCTGAACCTCTGGGAGAATGGCTGATGTTTCTGAAGTTGTCTCTCTCCAGAAGCCCCTCAGAGCTTCTGCCAAGCTGGGGTTGCCAAAAGCTAGATGCCTCCTCTCCCTGGAATCTAAATGAGGAGCAGTACAGGCCAGGTGGGCTAAAACCTGCATCATGATGAACAGAAATCAGGAAACCGCCCCATGAACAGCCCATAGATAAGACCTGGTCACTGTGTGTGAACATCTCAAGGGATAAATAGGTAAAGGAGAAAAGCATCCTTTGGAGATGTGGTCAAATTAAGGAAAAGAAACTTCTCTGGTACCTTTCTGTTATGAATCAGCAGAATCATGAATTGAAAATCTTGGGTCAGAATTCTAATTCTGAAACATTCTAGCTGCGTGACCTCAAGCTGCTTTTAACCTCTCCTTGTGTCTCATTTTCCCCAGGGGCAATAACACCTGCCTCCTGAGGATGCTGTGAGACTGAATGGTGGCCTGATGTAGAGTGTTAACCCAGTGCTCAGACATGGGGTCCTCCCTGCGCCCCAAAGCCTCAGCGCCTCCTTCACTCCCATAGCTTCACCTCTCCTCCCTTCTTTCCAGCAAACATGTGCCACACTTTCCCTTATCTCCCTTCCTTTCAACATCTATTCTGCTCTTTGGTTTTCTCCACAGCTTCACCTAAACTTGGATGCACTCAACTTTGTTTCCTCAAAGAGCCCCGAGAAGCCCACTGTCCCACATAAAGCCAAGGCAGCTCCTGGCATCACACTCTAAACACCTGAACCTCTGGGTCTCCCCAGCTTCCCAGAGCAGTTTCTCAAACACCAGATCAATGCACTATAACTAATCTTGACAAATAAAATACTTTTTCATTGATAGAATGTCTTTTGTCTTAAATAACACAAACATTCCACTTTGCTGCAACTGTGTAGCCAGTGCTTGTGTTCACCAGAGCTCCTTTCAAGAATCATTATGTGTAGTTCCTGCATGTGGCTCAGAATGCGAGGTGTCATCAGGGGCTGTGTGTTCCAACGGCACCCTCCCTAATTCACAATGAGACCCCAAGCAGGTTACTTTGCCTCAGGTCACTTAAAAATGTCTTCAACACTGGGGTTTCGCTGGCGGCTCAGTGGTTAAGAATCCGCCTGCCAGGGTTTCCCTGGTGGCGCAGTGGTTGAGAGTCTGCCTGCCAATGCAGGGGACACGGGTTCGAGCCCTGGTCTGGGAGGATCCCACATGCCGCGGAGCAACTGGGCCCGTGAGCCACAACTACTGAGCCTGCGCGTCTGGAGCCTGTGCTCCGCAACAAGAGAGGCCGTGACAGTGAGAGGCCCGCGCACCGCGATGAAGAGTGGCCCCCGCTTGCCACAACTAGAGAAAGCCCTTGCACAGAAACAAAGACCCAACACAGCCAAAAATAAATAAATAAAAATAAAAAAATAAAAATAAAATAAAGGAATTCCTTTAAAAAAAAAAAAAAAGAATCCGCCTGCCAATGCAGGGGACACGGGTTCGAGCCCTGGTCCGGGAAGATCCCACATGCCGCGGAGCAACTAAGCCCATGCGCCATAACTACTGAGCCTGCACCCTAGAGCCCGCGAGCCACAACTACTGAAGCCCATGTGCCTGGAGCCTGTGCTCCACAACAAGAGAAGCCACCGCGATGAGAAGCCTGCACGCCACAACGAAGAGAAGCGCCCACTCGCCGCAACTAGAGAAAGCCCGCGTGCAGCAACGAAGACCCAACGCAACCAAAAATAAATAAATAAATAAAAATGTCTTCAACACTAAAATGAGGAAATCTTGATGTACATAAATAGCTTCCTGGGGTTTAATGAGAAATCATTTTGTATAGAGATTTAATTTTATCAATATAAATGTACATCAAAATATGCACTTCACAATTGTTCAGTAACAGTTAAAAACACAAGAATATTTTTCAGGAAGAATTGCTTTAATATAAACATCTTTGGGGGTTTATATATTTTAATTACAATCACGTGATAAATATTTGATTTGCATTCATTAGATAATTGGGAATAAAAGTTATAATCCCAGGAAAGACATTTAGTGATTCTAAATCACATTTGAATAATATTAGTCACATCTGAATAATAGTGTTGAGGGACTGAAATAGGAGTGAAATGTACCCAAGAGGAAAATTCAGAGACTTCAAAACAGCTTTGGGGAAAAATAAATAAATAATTGAATTTTTTTAAACATTACAGCTTAAAAGATGGGGGAGGGGGCAGAGATTTTAAAAATTAATGAACTGAGATCTTCTCTCCAGAAACATCATTTCTGTATCATTTAATCAGACTTGAGCTTTCTTAAATTGCCTTTGAAACAAGTTAATAAACAATACATGCCTGCCCTATCATGCATTTCTTACAAGTTAATGTACTCTGAGATTTGTCCTTCTGTAAACATAGGAGAAACACTAGTGGTCCCTGCAGACTTTATTTGAGGTCAACAGTGAAGGTAAAGGCCTTCTCAAAGGCTTTGGAAGGCACAGGAAAAGACCACTTGCCCAAAATATCACTCAAACTACTGTGGGGCAGGAATATCCACTACTAGGGTCAGAGTCACTGCTGGGAATTAACACCTTGTCTCCAAAGGACTGTAAAAAATAAACATGTGGCAAACACCAGGATTTCCTTTTTTCATGGCTGAATAATATTTCATTGTGTGTGTGTTTGTATATGTGAGTATATATATGTGTGTATGTACATATATATACACATATATATATATATCAATATATCACATTTTCGTGATGGACATCCATCAATGGACACTGAGGTAGTTTCCATATCTTGGCTATTGTGAATAATGCTGCAATGAACCTGGGGGTGCAAATAGCTCAATATCTCTTTGAAATACTGATATCATTTCCTTTGGACACGTATCCAGAAGCAAATTTGTTGGATCATATGGTAGTTCTATTATTAATTTTTTGAGGAACCTCCATATCATTTCCCATAATGGCTGTACCAACATGGATGAAGCTGGAGAATGTTATGCTAAGTGTAATAAGCCAAACACAGAAAGACAAATACTGTATGATCTCACTTATATGTGGAATCTGAAAAAGTTGAACTCATAGAACCAGAGAGAATGGTGGTTACCAGGGACTGAGGGGTGGGGGAAATGAGGAGATATTGGTGAAAGGCTATAAACTTTCAGTGATGAGATGAATAAATTCTAGGGCTCTAATGTATAGCATGGTGACTATAGTTAATAACACTGAAACTTGAAATTCGCTAAGCAAGTAAATCTTGTGTTTTCACTATGAAGAAAAAATTGTTAACCAGGTAATAGGTGTGTTAACTTGATTATGGTAATCATTTCCAAATGTATACATATATTAAGTCATCACATTGTATACCTTTTTAAAAATAAGTAAATAAATAAAATCTAAAAATAATAATAATAAAATAGACAAATGGGCTGTTACAGACTATAGATGAATCCATTACTACCCATGAATGTACTAAGAGGAATCAGAATTCCTAGAAGACAAGTATTGAACCAAAATATTTTGACAGGAAAGAAGGAGGACTGATTTAAAGAGGAAAGACTGAGATGACATTTCAAAGGGCAGAGAAGTTGGCGAGGTTTAGGGTTAGGGTTAAAACTGGAGGGGAAGAAAAAGAAGAGGGGATGGAGACATCTTAAAAATATCCTCATCTATTTTTCAATTTTACCTAAGGTGCTAATACTTCCACCAGCGTAGGTCTTAACATACCAGACAGAGATGGGCTGCCAGGGGGAGAACTTTTTTTTGAAGTCAGGGATTTATTTCTCAAAGGCCAATGAGAAACAAGCCCCTTAGTTTTCAAGTCTACAGGAATCTACCTTTCACACAGTTTGGAGCTAGGTGGAAATCTTTAGCTCACTGTGATAAACTTAAAATAAAACTGAGATCAAAATGTTTAGTAATGTGCAAGCTGAAGAAAATCTCATGCTTGCCCACCCTTTGCTTCCCAGGTGTTGTGTAAACACCTTTATATTACTGATGCTCAACATACTACCCAAAAAAAAAGGCTTAAATTTTCACAGAAATAAATAATTATTCTGCAGTTTGGGAAATGGAGTTGGTTTTTGTCAAAACTGTTGTAGGTTGTGACCTTTTCCATTTCTGAAATAACAGAAAATACAGAGGGAATTGAGGTTTGAAAACTGAGAGACTAGATCACTGTGGAGCTTGTTACGATTCTAAGCCTAGTTAAATGTTGGCTGGAAATGTGCACAAAACACCCAAACAAGGTGAAAGGGAGGACCAGAGATTTCCCAAAGAGAGCCATTGGTGAGAAAACTCACTGCCTGTTTGCTGGAGAGTTCCCCTCAGATACAGAGCCCCTGACTGAAATTTCATTGCCCAGAAATTTCACATTCTTCTATATTAAGCAGGCACCAAACCATTCCAAACCAAGTGCTAAGATACGTGAAATGTTCTAACAATTTTAAATTGCTCTCCTCCACTCATGAAACGACTCCCAATCAACTTCCTATTCCAGAACATATTAAGATGGCAGGAATTTTGTTAATATTAAATCACTGTGAATCAGGCATGGTAATTTAAAACTATCACAGACTAATGTTTGGTTGAGAACAGTATTCTAATTGGAAAAATGATATAAAAGTTAGTCTAGTTCAATGCTCCAGGACATATTGAAAGAAACTGTGGCTAAAAAGCATTACCCAATCACAAATTCTTGTCCTCTGTGTCCACTTCCTCGTTGAGAAAGCAGGACCCACCCTTGGCCCTCTTCCTGGGACATTAGCCAATCTGGAGGAGATGTTGCTGGGAGTGAGCTATGTGGAAATAGGGTATCCTGGGGGCAGGGATGGACTGCCTAGTTGCCCAATGATTGGTATGCAAAGGAAAGACTGAAGTCAATGAGAGAGCTGAAAAGGCCAAGCTTAGGAAGCAGTCCTAAACCCAGGCAAGAAGACAGAGGCAAGGACCAAACCAGGAAGACAAATGACTCAACAAAAGCCAGCAGTGATAAGAGCAAGTCAACAAGTTAAGTCTGAGATGGGCCAGAGTGAGGGATCATAGCTAAGCTCAGGAACCACAGAAGTGCTGTTTTCATATGGTCCAAACATGGTGGTTCCTAGGAACCATGCAGGTTGGGTCCCCTCCCAAGAGGCTTAGACCAAGGGATGCAGCCCAGGACTGGCCCAGCGTTACACTCTCAAATTGTGTTTGTGTGCCTGGTGTGCCAAGGAATATACAAAACCCCAAGATAAACATGGCACATAGAATACCAATAGTCCTAGGTGGATAACTCAAGTGCTATTTTTATTTTAAAACAATCCTAGATATATTATACAGCAGAATTCAAAACTCCCACTAAAAATTATGGCACTAGCAGAGGAGAGCTCTGCATTGGGTTCTGTTCCAAAGCTCCCTGGGGGCACTAATTCTCTCTACTTTACCAATACGGGAACTTAACTGTAAGACTGACCAAATGTGTGAATATAGTTGAACCCATTGGGGTCACCTTTTCTCAAATAACCAAAACTTAAGCAAACAACCCCTAATCTCCTATGGTCTATGTCCTGCCTCGTGACAGATGCACATACCTCTTCAATTTGAATATTAATTTAAAACCTAATTCAGATAGCAGGTTCTGGAGCCACAGAGCCTTAGGTTCGCAAGGCTTTTTGAAAGACTGTTTGTGATGACTTTCCCTCTGCCTTATAAATAATCCCAAACTTAAATGGTCTGTAGAAGTTGACCAGTGGAATTGCCTCAGGGCCAATGCTATTAGCAACACCTCACACAGCTACCTGTTCATTTGGAATTTACAAAGTGCAATTATGTAGGGATCTACAGGTAACACTGTATGAAACTGCCATTTTCACTTTGTGGGGTTTCTTAACATGGAATAGTTATATAGTTAAATAGTTTTTAACATGAAATGGTTAAATAGTTACCTACTATTTACTGGGTTCTAGCAATACTATGGAATAAAACAATAACATGAAAATTAGTTTCTTCAGCTAAACTGAAGAGAAGAAGAAGGTCCTCCCCAGGAATGAAGAGGAGGAGGGCTAAACAAGAACATCACAGATAAACTCCTAAGAAAAAGCCATGTCTTTCAAACTTTTGAGCTGGTGGATAAAGGAGAGAAGAGACAGGAGGAAAAGCCAGAGCTGCACCAACAGAAAGCTAGTTTTTGTTTTTTTTGGTTTTTTGGTTGTTTTGGGGTTTTTTTTGAGATACAGTTGATTTACAATATTGTGTTAGTTTCAGGTATACAGCAAAGTGATTCAGTTAATTTCTTCCAGATTATTTTTCATTATATTTTATTACAAGATATTGAACATAGTTTCCTGTGCGATACAGTAAATCCTTGTTGCTTCTCTATTTTATGTATAGTAGTTTGTAACTGGTAATCCCATACTCCTGATTTATCCCTCCCCCTTCCCTTTCCCCTTTGGTAACCATGTTTGTTTTCTATGTCTGTAAGCCTGTTTCCATTTTGTATATAGATTCATTTGTATTATTTTTTAGATTCCACATATAAGTGATATCATATAATATTTGTCTTTCTCCGTCTGACTTACTTCACTTAGTATGATATACTCTAGGTCATCCATGTTCCTGCAAATGGCAGTATTTCACTCTTTTTACAACTGAGTAATATTCCATTGCATTTGTATACCAATCTTAAACCAACTGTGTATTGACGGACACTTGGGTTGTTGCCACATCTTGGCACAAAAACAGACATAAAGATCAATGGAACAGAATAGAGAGCCCAGAAATAAACCCACACACCTATGGTCAATTAACCTACGACAAAGAAGGCAAGAATATACAATGGAGAAAAGATAGTCTCTTCAACAAGTGGTGTTTGCAAAGCTGGACAGCTACATGTAAACCAATGTAATTAGAACACTCCCTCATACCATATACAAAAATAAATTCAAAATGGTTTAAAGATCTAAATATAAGACATGATACCATAAAACTCCTAGAAGAGAACATAGGCAAAACATTCTCTGACATAAATCTTAGCAATATTTTCTTAGATCAATCTCCCAAGGCAAAAGAAATAAAATTAAAAATAAATAAATGGGACCTAATCAAACTTAAAAGCTTTTGCATAGCAAAGGAAACCATAAACAAAACAAAAAGACAACCTACAGAATGGGAGAAAATATATGCTAATGGTATGATCAACAAAAGGTTAATATCCAAAATATATAAACAGCTCCTACAACTCAGTATCAAAAAAAACCAAACACTTCAATCCAAAAAAATGCACAGAAAGACCTAAATAGACATTTATCCAAAGAAGACATACAGATGGCCAACAGGCACATGAAAAGGTGCTCAACATCACTAATTATTAGAGAAATGCAAATCAAAACCACAGTAAAGTATGACTTCACACCATTCAGAATGGCTATCATCAAAAAGTCTACAAATAATAAACTCTGGAGAGGCTGTGGGGAAAAGGTAACCCTCCTACACTGTTGGTGGGAATGTAAATTGATGCAGCTACTATGGAAAACAGTATGGAGTTTCCTTTAAAAACTAAAAATAGAGCTACCATAAAACCCAGTAATCCAACTCCTGGGCATATATCCTGAAAAGATGAAAACTCTATTTGAAAAGATACATATACCCCACTGTTCACAGCAGAACTGTTTACAATAGAAAACTACTTTTTAATCTTGTTCTCTAAGTCAATGAGAGCAAACAACTCAGAAGTCATACACCAAGAATCAAAAGATGGCCGCTTGCATCTACCTAACCCAGAAAGCCTTCTGAAGCTTAGTGCTATGCACCCAGTTTGGAGTTCAGAAATGCCTATGCCTTGCCTCAGGGTTTCAAAACTGCTAAAAGGAAACCTCACAGTAGATCTGTACCTTAGGCTCACCTCCCTGGCAAACCCATCTTCCTTCTCAGATCTGCCCCTGAAGAACTCAGTAAGCGCTGAAGGCGCCATGAGCTGTCCTCCACTGGTGGTGCTGAAATATGAGAGCTGCGTGCCAAGACACAAAAGCAATGTTGAAAGAGATGGGAGATAAGGAGGAGTAGCTGCTGTTATAGTCCACAGAGGTTTCCAAAAGGAGCCATGATCAAAAAGTGCCACCACCACCCACCACTGAGCTGCTGCCACTGGGAACAAGTGCCAATGAATCATGGGACAGGACCCTCAGCTGGGACTCCCACAGACAGGACTGTCCCCGGATGTAGCAGTTTCAGGCTAAGGAAGAAAGGAGAGGAAACTTTTTCCTGAGGGATTTTTGCAGCTCTCCATGCCACCCCAATGCAATAACACTCTTGCAATATCCAAAAGGAAATGGGATTATACACCTTAAATTTACACAATGTTATAACGTCATATCTATTTCAATTAAAAAAAAAAGAAATGGGAGATCACTGCTCTTTTAATATGTTTATGGAAGTCCTTCTGATAAATTCACTGAAGGAAAAGGACAGTCTTACACTCAAAAATTACATGGGAATTAGATACCCAAAATTTAGGGCAGCTCCTGCTCTGTCTTGAATACTCAAGCCTCTAACTCTCTAGGTCCCAGTATGTGACACTGGAAAAGAACATTACAGATAATAAGATGTGGTCAATAGAACATTGCTTTTCTAGCTGCTTCAAACCTAATCTGTAAACTATGGTTAATAATATCCTCCTCAAAGCTTGTTGTGGAGATTAAATTAACTTATTTTTAAAATATGTGAAAACTCTCTGGCATATTGGTTGGAACATAATAGATGCATATGAGGTGGGGGAGAGTATATGAGAAAACCAAGAGTCAGGGAAATGAATTAATTTTATACATATATATAGATACAGATAGAGATGGAGATCTTTATTATAACACTTATCACAATAGTTACAATTATAATTATGCATTTGTGTGTATCCTTCATAAAGGCAAAATCCATGTTTATTCCTGTGTCTTGCTACTATCATTGTTTTTTGAGTGCTTAGTAACTGTTGAATTAGTTTTACTTGTATTTCCTACTATTAGCCTTGAAGCATGAAGAGTGGAGAGCAGCAGTGAGATTATTGGGGTGTTATCCAGTCTTCCTGCCTAATACCCAGAAACTTCAGTGCATTACAGCAGCAGCTACTCCTCCTTATCTTAATCTCCTTAAACATCTCTCAGCATCTTAGCAGACAGCCTAATATACCTGGTCCACTACACCCCACTAATGCATTGTTACTATCTACTCATCATGCTTCAAGGTTAATAGTAGAAAAATACCACATACTTGAGATGTGCTTTCTGTATTGCCCACAAGTCAAATAGCAGGAAAGGGGAAAAAAGAAAACAGGACAAATGAAAACAGAATGTGTTACATTTTCTGGTCTCACATCTGTGGTCATAGATGCTGGACACTTTAGCTAGAGGTTTTTTTTTTTTTATTCCTGCACAAAATTCCTGAAGGTTCACTGAAGAAACAATATCATAACTTTTCTATAGATTTCCATACGTAAGTTTTAAATTTTGTTAATGTTTACTAATAAATTAGTCCAAGCTATACTCCAAAGTCTAGAGTTCAGATGACATTTCTTAAAGTAAATACATTACTAACTTTTTCAAAAAATTAAAATTCTACTAAGCCCTGAAGTTGGCTCATTATTTCATGGATGTCCATTTTACAACTTAGACTATTGCTTTTAAAGTGACCACCTCTAGACATTTCTTTTTGTAATTCTGTTTCCTATGAATAATTCCAAGTTGATAGAGAGGCCTGTAGATGTGGCACTAAATGGATTATCCAGACCAGAAAGAACTCTCTTGCTGTATGCATATTTATGATCAAATGCATTTGCAGCTTCTAAACCCCACACTCAAAATTGTTAATATACAGGAGGAGTGAGGCAACACAGACCATGTAAGACAAGAGCGAGGGCATTGATATGCACGACTAGAATTCACATCAAAAGATGCCATATTTGATCTTGGACCTGGACACAGCTTCATAGTAAAGTGTAGGTATTTTGGGTCTTTGATGCAGATAATCAAAGGGGAAAAGAAAAAACCAATGGTGTTTGATCAGATCGCAGAAGGAAATTAACCCTAGCTGTTCCATTAAACATCTTGGGGAAAAACTCACTTTACAGAAACACATAACCTACATTTGATGCTAATTTCAGACGCTGTTTTAAGTATCTGTACCAAGTTATGACTAAGCCAGTGTAGAAAAGAAAGGTGAAAAATAAGCAAGTCCCCACCTTGGTGAAAACTGAACAAACATTGAGAAAGAGCTCCACCTACTGGAACCGGTTTCCCTAAAGCCAGCTAAAAATAGGAAAACACTCATAAATCAGACGGAAGAACCACAAAGGTGCCTCAAAGTTTTCTGAACTAAAACTTCAACAGCAACAGAGGTCAAAGAACAGGTGCTGGTTGACCCTGATGTCAGGTCACATTGAGGTGCAGGGAATTTTTCAGGAAAGTCAAAGGAAACTTTTTTAATTAATTACCTTCTTTCAACCAGTGGTCCAAAGAGTTGTATTTTAGCAACCAGAATCCATACTATATAGAAAAACAGGGTTTTTTAAATTGTATTTCTAAACAGTCAAATAGAGGTTAAAAATAGTATTGCCTAACATTTGTGTGAATCTTTAGTTCACGAAGCACTTTTACATGTATTATCATTTAATAATATCTAATAATAACTAGGAAACTACTGTTTCCATGGTTAATATCTAGCCAGAACACACCAGTAAGATATACTAAAAGCAGTCATTCTAATTGGTAAGTGTCTGTGCGGTACCAGCTGTTAGACATTTTTAATATAAACCTTGACTATCACATTCTGATTCCAATAAAACTGAATTGAAAAGAGAAATCTGAGTAAATTTCAATCAATAGATAAGTATTTCCTTAAATCTATCCTCCAACACACACCCTAAGTCAATATTTGAGCTGGAGCAGGGAGGAAGGATTCTGCCCACTCACCACACACACACACACACACACACACACACACTTCTTTCCCTTACATTTGAGGAAACCTCCATTCCTTCATTCAACACATCTTACTGAATACTACTGTGTACCAATTAAGTTCTAGAAATATAAAGAGGATAATAAGGAGGAAAATAAAACTGGATCCCTACTCAATACCACACGCAAAGCCCTCCACAAACTGTAACTGGATTAATTACTGTCTTAGTTCAGGTTGCTATAATAGAATACCATAGACTGCCTGACTTAACCAACAAATATGTATTTCTCACAGTTCTGGAGGCTGGGAAGTCCAATATCAAGGTGCTGGCAGATCTGGTGTTTGGGTGAGCGCCTACTTCTGGTTTACAGATGGTCATCTTCTCGCTGTATTTTCAAGTGGTGGAGAGCAGAGAGAGAAGAGGCAACCTCCCCCATGTCTCTTCTTATGAGGGCACTAATCCCATTCATGAGGGCGCCACCCTCATGACCTAATTATCTCTCAAAGGCCCCACCTCTGAATACCATCACATCGGCATTAGGGCTTCAACATATGAATTTTGGGGAGACAAAAACATTCATCCCATAACAATTACCTAAATGCTACAATGGCTAGTAGAAGAAAATGTAGAATACCTAAAATGACACAAGGATGGGAGACGACTTCTTAAACAAAGTGCAAAAGCACAAACCAAGAGGCAAAACATTGACTAATTAGGCTTCATCAAAATTAAGCTTTTCAGTTCAACAAAGAGGGCAAGACACTATAAAACTCTCAGAGGAAAACATAGGCAGAACATTCTATGACATAAATCACAGCACAGCAAGATCCTTTTTGACCCACCTCCTAGAGAAATGGAAATAAAAACAAAAATAAACAAATGGGACCTAATGAAACCTAAAAGCTTTTGCACAGCAAAAGAAACCATAAACAAGACGAAAAGACAACCCTCAGAAGGGGAGAAAATAATTGCAAATGAAGCAACGGACAAAGGATTAATCTTCAAAATATACAAGCAGCTCATGCAGCTCAATATCAAAAAAACAAACAACCCAATCCAAAAATGGGCAGAAGACCTAAATACACATTTCTCCAAAGAAGATATACAAACACATGAAAGGATGCTCAACATCACTAATCATTAGAGAAATACAAATCAAAACTACAATGAGGTATCACCTCACACCAGTCAGAATGGCCATCATCAAAAAATCCACAAACAATAAATGCTGGAGAGGGTGTGGAGAAAAGGGAACCTTCTTGCACTGTTGGTGGGAATGTAAATTGTTACAGCCACAATGGAGAACAGTGTGGAAGTTCCTTAAAAAACTAAAAATAGAACTACCATATGACCCAGCAATCCCACTACTGGGTATATACCCTGAGAAAACCATAATTCAAAAAGAGTCATGTACCACAATGTTCATTGCAGCTCTATGTACAATAGCCAGTATATGGAAGCAACCTAAGTGTCCATGGACAGATGAGTGGATAAATAAGATGTGGCACATATATACAATGGAATATTACTCAGCCATAAAAAGAAACGAAATTGAGTTATTTGTAGTGAGGTGGATGGACCCAGAGTCTGTCAAACAGAGTGAAGTAAGTCAGAAAGAGAAAAACAAATACCGTATGCTAACACATATATATGGAATCTAAAAAAATTGGTTCTAATGAACCTAGGGGCAAGACAGGAATAAAGATGCAGACGTAGAGAATGGACTTGAGGACATGGGGAGGGGGAAGGGTAAGCTGGGATGAAGTGAGAGAGTAGCATTGAGATATATACACTACCAAACGTAGAACAGCTAGCTAGGGGGAAACTGCTGCATAACACAGGGAGATCAGCTCGGTGTTTTGTGACCACCTAGAGGGGTGGGATAGGGAGGGAGGGAGGGAGGCTCAAGAGGGAGGGGATATGGGGATATATGTATACATATATTTGATTCACTTTGTTGTACAGTAGAAGCTAGCACAACAATGTAAAGCAATTATACTCCAATAAAGATGTTAAAAAAAAAAAAAGAATACCATGGGCAAAATTAATAGAGCACTGACAGAATAGGAGAAGACACTCACAAAGCTTTACCTGTTCTAGACTAATACCTAGAATGTCTAAGAAACTCCTAAACCCAAAATAAAAAGACAGGAATCTCAAAGGAAAAATAGGCAAAGATTACAAAATGCAATTTACAGAAAAGGAAACCCTGAAGGCTAACGAGCATAAGAATAGACACTCAAATCCACAAGTAATCAGAGAAAGGAAAGTTAAAACAACAATGAAATGCAACTTTACAATGAGACTGCTAAAATTTAGAAAGCTGGATAATGCCAATTGTTGGCTGGGGTGTGAGACTATGAGACCCAAAGAGATAAAAAAGATAAATAAGACCATCGCCACAATAATGGCTAATGATACCATAGAAATTAGAATTTTTTTTTTTTACTGCAATTTTGAGCACCTGCTCTGAGCCATCCCCTGTCCTGCTCACCCTAACGTGCTGTATCTTCTTTAATCCTTGTGACAACCATTATTGTCATCCCACTTTGTAACCAGTATAAGGCAACTACAGCTCAGAGAGATTAAAGGGGGCGCCTGGGGTCACACATCTGCAAACAGTTCAATGGGCATTTAAAACCAAGTCTTCCGACTCAGAAACCAAGGTTCTTTCTCCTACACCAGATTCCTCTCCCATTTCTCTGTATACCCCACCCCTAAAAACACTCTAATGGGCCCAAGAAAATTTGCTTTTAGAAATAAATTACTACAATTGCTTCTGAAGCAGCTGTATAGGTTAACAGGAGAACCAAGTCCTTTGTTTGGGAAAGCTCATTAATGATCTTTTCTGGTTGTGCAAAGGTAGGACACCAGTCTGGGGTACAGATTGAGAGGACTTATGAGCTTTTCACTGGCAAGCTCAAAAGGATAAGAAAGGAATGAAAGCTTGAAGTGTCCAGACTTAAAGGACAAAAGGAGAGGAAAAATCAGCATGGGATGAGAGAAGGGGTCCAGCAACATGGCAGAGCCCAAGAAAGGACTTAGGAGAAAGAATGCCTGTGGGGAATGATGGCAACATATTTAGGAACACAGACATTTGAAACCAATATGAAATAGTTTCCCATTCTGTTCTGAGCTAGCCCTCCAGGATCCCCAATCCTCTAGGAGAGCCTACTATATGTCACAGCCAGGCCTTAGTGATGCTGATTCACGACCCCTCTCCCTCCAGATTCCCCACCAGGCACAGTGGCATCAAACAGGGCACGTGAGGTAATGTGAACATGCACATATTCACAACTAAATGGTGGTGCATGTGGTCAGAACATGCACTGACCACAGCTAAATCCAGCAGGATTGTTTTATCCTTTTATACATACAACCAATACCCCTTCCCTTGTGATTTCATTTGTCTGCTGCTCAAACCCCTCCAAAACTCCTTCCCAGACCTTACCACTGGTTGGAGCTAGCTAAACCATGGCCGCTCCTCCTCTGATTAATATTCACTTTACTTACTTGTGGTTTTTCTTACCATGATTTCATCGTCATAGTGGAGCGGGGGAGACCATGCAGCTAAGGCAACTCAGAGGAGTGTGTGCTCAGTTCGGTCTCACTAGACACCCTGGACCATTTGGTCCCTTTGGCCTGGAGTAAGGGGGAAATCAGGGAAGGCTTCCTGGAGGAGGTAATGTCTGAACCCAATCTAGAAGGCTAAGTAATAATTTGCAGGCAGAGAAAGAAGAGCAGAGCATCCAGACAGAGGAAAGGTGCATATTTGAGATAAAGGGAGTGTGGAGTAACTGGGAATAAAAACAAGGCAGGGTTTGCTGGGACATAGGACTGAAGAGGGCACTGAGCAGTGTATATTTTCCCCTAAGAGTGATAGGATGCTACTGAGGGGTGTTAAACTTAAGAATAACAGTTTATGCTTAACAAACTAAGAATGTGCTTTACTTAGCCTGACAAAGGATTGCCTCTTGGAAAGCCTAACAAAGAATTTTTCCTGTTTTTTAAATCAATTGCTACAAAAATATTTACAAAGATTTTTTTAAATGTCATATTTAATTGTTTCTTTCTCATATCCTTAGGGATACCCTAAAAAAATCTATGATACAGATACCATATTAATTTCTGGAATATGACAATGGAAAGACAGTTCTTGTTCCCAGAGACAAAACTCCAATTTTTAAAAGAACATGGGAGTAAAATTTCACATCAAGAAGTTACGGTCATCTGCAGAAATCCAGGAGTCCAGAACATGGTATTGAAAACAGGATACCAGCTTTCAGGAGGAAGTTCAGCTAGGCAGGCTGGTAAATGGCCTGGCTAGTGGCAGGTGGCTCTCCAGTAGTTGTGGCCGCCAGAGCCGTGGGAACAGCAGAAGGAACTGAGCAGAGATGTTAATATCAGAAAAGCTCTTTAACCCTATAGCCTAAGAATGACCAAGGAATCCAGATGCACAAACTATATCCTACGGGACACTTGCCCGCACCTAAAAGAATCCCCTCAGAGTGCTCTTCTTTTTCATTTTTTAAATTGAAATATAGCTGATTTAGAATGTTGTGCCTCTGCTGTACAGCAAAGTGACTCAGTTATATGCATATGTACATTCTTTTATATATTCTTTTCCATTATGGTTTATCACAGGATATCGAATATAGTTCCCTGTGCTATACAGGAGGACGTTGTTGTTTATCCATTCTGAATGTAATAGTTTGCATCTACCGAGCCCAAACTCCCAGTCCATTCCTCTCCCTCCCCTCCTTGGCAACCACAAGTCTGTTCTCTATGTCTGTGAGTCTGTTTCTCTTTTGTATCAAAGTGGTTTTTATCCATGCTCTCCACATGGCATCACCAACCCTGTCCTCTTTCTCCTCTCCTCCCCTAAACCCTGGTACATAACTGTCTCTCACTTGCATGTACTTAGGTGTTTGCCTATTTCCACGTGCATGGAAATCTGCCAGATACACGCACACGCACACACACATGCGCACACACACACACCAACAACGGTGAACCTGAGCATTCGTCAAACACATTGTCCCCATTTCTCCATTTCCAAGTTCCTGTAGTACGCTTGGCCCCCAACCACCCTTGTTATCATCAGAATCAACCAGGAGCCCAATCCCCTGTGCTGCTAGAGGAAGTGTAAACTGGTGGACCGTTTCTGGAGTTGTGCATGTTCTGAATTAGCAATGCCCCTGCCAGGAATTTATCAAATAAATATGCAAACATGTATGTACAAGAATACCCATTACAGCATTGTTTATTACAAAAAGGAAAATTTTAACAACTTAAATAACCATCAATAGGGAAAAGGTTAAATAAACCATGGTACATCTGCACAATGGAATCCTATAGACATTAAATATAATAAAGTAATTTCATATTGACTCGAATAGAAAGATTTTTTTATGATATAAAAGTTGAAAAAGAAGATTATAAACTGATATGTCTAGTATTATTCACTTTTGTAAAATATACAAATATGTGTGGATATATTTAAGAATATATACATTCTAAAAGTATGAAGAATTTAATGAGGTGATTTTTTTTCTATTTTTTTACCTACATGTCCTAAAGTTTCTACCATAACAGTATTCTATATCTTTTATAAGAATGAAGTTATTTCTTAAAGAAAAAGACCCATGGATTTCAGTTGCCATCATAATATGAAATAAGTGATGCAAATGTAAATCTAGTAGTATAGTGCTTAATAGTTCTATTACTAGTTAATAGAATATAGTACTGAGGACTTGGAAGGCATAGCTCATTGTTCACAACACTACCTTCCAGTCTGGATTCCAAGTGTTGAGCGTGACATTGATAAACTAAAGCTCATCCAGAGAAGTGTTCCCAGGAGTGCAAATGGCCAAGAATCCTGTCCTTGAGGAATGACTGATGAAACTGAGATATTTATCCCTGACACCAGACCCCATGGGGCCAGCATGGTGGTTGGCATCAATCACAAAAAGGGCTAACTTGTGGAAAAAAGATCTGGATCATTCTATATAGCTTTAGAGAACCAGTGAATGGAAGTATAAATAAGTCGAGATTTTCACTTACAACAGAAGAAGGAATAGGAGGAAAAGATAGAGAAAGGGAAGGAGGGAAAGAAGGAAAAGAATCTCCTAACAATTCAAACTTTTTGAAAACTGAACAGGCCAAAGTGGTAAGCTAGCTCGTCATTGAAAATGTGCGAAGTGCAGCTCAGGTCCACCTGTCAGGAAGAGTATAGCAGGGCTTCTTGTATCGGGGACAATCCCTAATGTTCTTTCTAACTCTAAGGTGTTATGAAAATTCACTCCCCTGATTCACTCCAATATACAAAACAGATGACAGGAAATAAATCAAATGCTTGGGTTCTATAACCCACAGAAATAAGGATAACTTAATTCCCTTGAGTGCAGCATGACTTATTCAGGGCATTCACATTTCAGCATTTTTTTCTGTAGAGTTTGAAGAAATTGTTATGAAAATGTTGAGTGCATGAGAAGTGAATGTCACTTAGAGTGATAATTCTCTCATGTTTCCACACTGTAGTAATAACAGGCTCTTGGCCATGTTCCAGATCCAGTTCATGACAAAGAAAGTTGGCTTGAGGATTTGGGAACTGCATATGGTCCTTCAGCTGAGGAGGCTTCCAGCTGTAATCCTTTCATGAGAAGTTTCTCTCACACAAAAAGTTATCTCACTACTGTGAATCCGTTTCATCTTTTGAGAATGAATGGAATACCAACTTATCTCTCAGAAATATAAGGATGAGTAATAATAATAAATTATACTATTTAGCTAGAATATATATAAACTATAATAAAGTATATTTTGTTAGCACAATAAGTAACATTATAGGATAGGAAATAATAAAATAAGAATAAAGAGAATAATATTATAATGCTAACAGAATACATATTATTCATAATATATAATATAATATGTATTCTATATAATAATATAGAATAATATTAATAAAATAAGCCCATATAGAATCATACATCAGCCCTTATGACTGTTTCTGTGTATGTGATTGCTACGTAACAGTGCCTCATGAAAACACCATACACACATTTCAGCATCCCCTAGAAGAGTGTGGTCCTTTGTCAGGAAGAGTTCCCTATGTCCCTTGAGTTCTCTTGCACAGGGTTGGGCGAACAAGTAGGGTGCAGTGGATCAAGGTCAGAGTCGCATGATCCCATCAGACAGAAGCACCAGACTGGAGAGCTTTGTGTGCCCACTGAGAAAGACCACAGTCATTCCCTAGGGCACTGATCCTAAAAGGGGATAAAAGGTAACACTTCTAAGTGAAAAACAGCTGGTCATCAGATTGATCCCCGATCCAAACCAAGGTAAAAGTAGCCCATGAAGCTCTGGATTTTATCCATGAAAACTCTAGTCAAAGCTCAGATGATGATGTAGAAGCCCCAAAGACATTAGTGTCTCTCCAAGGACTAGATTGAACTGTTATTCTAAGTCTTGTCTATTTGACATTTACTAAGTGTTTACAATGGCAGACACTGTGAAAGTCTTTACATATGTATTTAGTCATCACAAGAACTCTATTAAGTGGGAACTACTATTTTCCAGTTTTACAGATAAGAGGAATGAGGTTTCAGTAATTTTCACAAAGCCAAGAGGCTAACCCAGGGCTTTCTGACACCAAACTCTATACTAAATACCTCCTCCAAAAGGTGAATTGGCCAGTGATGAAACTATGTCACTAATTCAGAGCTGTTTATAGTTTGGGATTTGGATAATGGGAAATATATGAATTTGTACTGTCATTTCCAGCTCAGATTCCTCATTCTCAGGCAGCTCCCTGGATGCTTCCTGCACATGACATTAATTCCAACTGTTTAGAAGTTTAATCTATATACAAAGATTCATTGAGAACCTACTAAGTGCAGGATGCTGTGCTGGGTCTTGGGAGGCCTCAGTAAGAACAAGACATGCATCTTCCCCTGAAAAGGCTCATTACAGTCTAGTGGGGATAAGATATATGCAAGGAACTGAATAAAGGTAAAACAGCACAGACAGCAAAAGAGAAGCTGGAAAAGGTAAGAGTGCTTCCAGGTCCAGGAATAGGAAAAAGGAAAGCCAAGAAAGACACAGCTCCAGGTAGGGAAAATAGCATGGTCAAAAGCATATGTATGGAGAGTAAAGGTTTGGGCTAAAATGAAAAGTACATGAGTGAGAGTAATGAGAAATAAGTTTCTAGAGATAGGTTTGGACCCAATCTTAAAGAGCCCAGATTTTAAAAGTGAGGAATTTGGACATTATTTTATGAGCCATAGCTAAGAAATTCAACATTAAAATATGATTATAACATGAGGAACTTAACTTTCTATGTTTAAAAAAATGGGTCTAGGAATAAAGACACAGACCTACTAGAGAATGGACTTGAGGATATGGGGAGGGGGAGGGGTGAGATGTGACAGGGTGAGAGAGTGTCATGGACATATATACACTACCAAATGTAAAATAGATAACTAGTGGGAAGCAGCCGCATAGCACAGGGAGATCAGCTCGGTGCTTTGTGACCACCTAGAGGGGTGGGATAGGGAGGGTGGGAGGGAGGGAGATGCAAGAGGGAAGAGATATGGCAACATATGTATATGTGTAACTGATTCACTTTGTTGTAAAGCAGAAGCTAGCACACCATTGTAAAGCAATTATACTTCAATAAAGATGTTTAAAAAAAAAAAAAAAAAATGGGTCTAATGCCAAGTAATAAACTTCAATCAAACTTACATGAATTCTCTGTGGTTTTAAGGTTTTAAGGTAACTAAATGTATAAATGTTACTTTATTCAAAAAAAGACTTTGATGATTGAAGAAAAGAACCACCAAAAAGTCTACAAAAACTCTGATGAGCTATGTTTATACACATACTGAATGGCCTTTAAAATCCACATAGGAGATGGTCATAGTACCAAAGTCTCATGAGCTCACCATATTATATGTTTTTAAATTTTTGGTGTATTAGCTCAGCTAATTTTAATAGAAACTCAGTTGACCTGAGGAACAAAACCAGGGATACATTAACTTGACACAAAAGTGTTGCTGCAGCAGACAACCCCATTTCATTCTCATAGGGCACCTCATTTTAGCAGCAGGTTGCACCCAAGTTAAGAACATGCACAGTTTTATGCCAGATCCACATGCCCAAGAACATACAGAGACCAGCACAGCAAGCTCATTGCCAAGGTAAGGGACATAAGAAGGGAAAGTGTCAGTATAGGTAGGTCCAATGCTAGAGTCTGAAAGAGCTTCAGGGTAAAAACAGCTTTCCAATCTAACCCATATATGGTGATGCTTCCTGGCTCTCTCCAGGGGAGTTCTATACAAATAGTTGGGCCAGAAGGCAGTTATACCCAAATGTCTTAATTTAATTGTTCAACTGAGCCAGAAATCTGTCTTCCCTGTAAAATAGAAGCAGCCATTTATGTATTTAGTATCCACTTCTTTGGGGCTTCTCCAGGGTTTCTAGAGTTTTAGTAAGTGCTTTTTAAGCAATATTTATGATAAACAGCTAATCAGTGAACTAACCAACAGAATTTACTTCTTCACGTATTTATTCAGAAAATTTAGTGAGTATCCACTATATCCAGGCACTGGACACTGAGGTTATAATGATGAAAAATATAGTCAGTACTTCCCCTCAAGGTTATAGTCTAACAGGAAAAATTACATCAAGTATCTGTTCTTTACTGTTATATGCTAAAAACTGTGGGTGCATTAGCGGAGGAGACCCAGAAAGGGAAGAAGAGAGGGAGGAAGGAAGGAAAAAATAATACACCATGATATTGTCCTGACCTCAAGATTTTTTCAACCTAGTTGGAGACGCAGACATAAAATCAACAAAAATGAAACATCATAAACTTGGGAATGAAAATTTCAGCTTCAGAGAGATCACACACACACACACACACACACACACACACACACACACACGAAGTTTGAACTTTAGTATCATCTCAGTAATGTGTCAACAGTTTTCCCTGTCAGCGAGGGAATTTGTCTGAAAAAGTCCCAATTAATGAGTCTTCCTCTGAAATCTGAGTTGAAATGCTAAAAGGGCTCTCCATGCTGGCACAAGGCAATTTGTACACATTTGAGAAATGATTCTATAAAGAGAAGCTTCAAGAACATCATTGCATTTGGAGTGCACCTGATGGGGAGCCAACTGTTGGGCATTATTAGATGATACCTCAGCAGCAGATGAGGTTTGAATGTGTAATTACTGTACTCAGAGTCTGCCAAAATTCTACACTGGCCCTGGTTCATTTGCTTTCCTAGTGTAACAGTGACTTTCTGTTGGTGACTGTGAAGCACAGAATCAAGATGTCCCCTTGAAGGTAAACAGAAAATGCCCCTCCCTCTAATGAAAACTTCTTAAAAATGCAGAAAACATAAACATGAGCCATTATGATATATGTATCATATGTTAAAGCACAGAAAACTGGCATGAAAATAGGTTACCTCTTGAAATCACAGTTTTTATTAAAGCAATTTTTTTAGACAATAGAGTTATGACTCTAATACCACAAAACCAAGGGTAACAGAATATGCCAATTCTTTATTATCTTAAAATGAATTGACAAACTTGGAGTGATAGAAAGATATTTTTGCAATCTCTGTAGATAACTTCATCTCAGGGTGCACACCCTATGTGGCCACAACTAAAACAGTGGTTGGCACTTCTTAGGAAAGGTTTAGTAAATATTTGTTGACTGAATGGATGATTTGAGTGAATGAATAAGCAAATGAATGCTTGCAAAGGCCCTCTGAATGAAAGGAGCTTGGGAGGTTCCTTTTTACAAAGCAGAGTGAGCAAGGGAGAGAGTACTGTGAGACAAGGGTGAAGATGAAAACAAGGACCGGGTAACCCAGCATCCTGCGCGCCGTGGGAAAGAGGTGGACTGCACTCTTGGTCACATTGGGAAGCTTCTGATGGATTTGTAGCAGTACAATGACTTGATTTGTGCTTTAACTCTGATTACCACAGTTAGAATTAGAATAGAGTTAGGACAGAATATAAAGGACAAGTAGAGAGTTACGGTGACTGGGACCACGTGGGGTTGGTAAAGGACAAGTAGATGGATCCAAGACACTTTAGAGGAAGAGTCAAGGATGACCACCAGGTTTCTGCTCTAGTGACCAGGTGGATAAGGAAACCGTTTGCCAGGATGGAGAAGACTGGATAGAGCCAGGTTTGGAGGGGAAACTCAAGAGCTCAGTGTTGATGCTAAGTTTAAGTTGCCTGTGAGACATTCAAAGGGAGATGACAAGACGGCAGTTACATATGAACCCCGAGCCCTGAAGAAATATCCAACTAAAGATAAAAAGTTTGGAGTCATCAGCATAGAGATGATACTTAAAATCATGGACAGGATCACATCATCAAGGGAGAGAGTAAAGACATGAAGAAGATCCAGGATTCAGCCCTGAGGACTTCCAGTAGGGGTTGATTAGAGCAGAGAGGCCAGCTAGGAAGGCAGAAAATCAGGAAAGGGTGGTGGTGTCACAAAACCCAAGAAAGGAGAATTTTATGAGAAGGAAGGCACAAACAACTAGGTGGAAGGCAAGTAAGCAGACGTTGGAAAAACGTTTCATTGGCTTCCGCACAGTCACTAGCAACTCTAGCAAAAACCAGGTTGGAACACAAAGGGCAATGAGAAAGAGGACATTGCATTGTAGACTATTCTTCCTAGACCCATGAACTTACCTCCATATTTCCATAAATTCTCTCACCTGTTTTATTTTTAAAAGCAAACAAGTAATTTCATATATGTTACCAAAACTGACAGACCACTTACCATGACATAGTTTCAGCCATTAAAAAGAAGAATTAAATGAAAAAAATTGAGAGTTGAACAAAAGATAAAACAAAGAAAATAAACATATATGTTGAAAAACAAAGTGTTAAAAGAATACATAATAATAAATTATGAAGGAATACACAGCAAATTGACAATCACGATTATCTTTGAGGGAAGGACTGAGAGGTATTTTCATTCCTCCATTACGTATTTGTGTAATATAAATTTTATACAGGCATGAGTTATTTTTATAATTTGAAAAAAATGTTTTGTTTTATATTGCTTTGTTTTTTAGTGAATACAGAGACTAAACAAAACACTGTTTCCAAAAAAGTGGCCATAATTTAGAGGGCTTTTTTTTGGCCTTGAAGCATTATTTTTCTGATTAGCATTTATTTTAACATTTTGTTTTGTTTCACGTGCCTTTGCATTTGCTTTCTTTAAGTGAAAAAAGCTACTTTTTCAGGGCAGTTTGAAAATGTATGGCAGTGTTGGCATAGAGCAAGATGCTTTCTCCATGGTACTTTAAATGTTGTCATTTTGTTCCTCTCTAGTCACATCCAATGCTTTAAATTCAGTCTGTCTTAATGTTTCCAATCCAGATGAGCGCTCAAGCTCACTCTTAACTCAATCATGACTGAAGCACACATTTCATTGGTCGATATATTGTGGCCTAAAAGGGCTTAAACATTCTAACAGCTCTGTAGAGGGAAAGACCCTCCATTTTGCCAGAGAGCAGCAGGGTTTGGTTAGGACTCATCATAAAACATTCAATAAGGGAAATCTTCCAAATGGCAGTCATCAACTTCCAAACTTTTCACCAAAAAAAAATATACCTCAGTGCAGAGTAGTATCTGACCTGATAAGTGCCACCGTGCCACCACAGAGGGAAGGCTGTCTTCAAATGTAAGTTTAAATTCTCTTCCTTCTGTTTCTGCTTTTATGGTGAGTGTTTGATTGGTTTACTTTCTTTATTCTAATAAATTACCAATAAGTAATTTGAGGAATGCAGTGTTTTCAAAGCAAGGTCAGGCAATTTGGGATAGTCTTACAACAGCTGATACATCAAAAGATCTGAAACGAGAGTATGTCAAAGCCATGTTTATACATCTAACGTGTATATCCAGCCAACTAGATAATGCTGCACAGAGGTTTTCTTCCTTAACCTTCTGGGTAACAGCTGGTTTCCAAGGAGGAAATCTGGGGTATGTGTTCAACTATAGGCCCTGCTTGGCTTGTAAACTTGTCATTTTGAGTCTGGGTTCTATGTTTGCTGCTGAAATAAATACAGGGACAACAAATCTATGCGCTGAGAACCCAGAGTAGAAATAGTTTTCCTTTCATTTGCTCCGACTCACCATCCAATCAGCGCCACTGACCTACTGAACTGATGGGAGGGAACACAAAACGAAGAAGATGATCAATTAGCTCTGTGCCCTTCACGATCCTAAAGATGTCAGTCAGGACACGCTCCAATTCCTATCTCTTCCCGGACACATAATTTTTCTATTACCAAACACATTGTCTATCTTATTTTTATAATCCAAAATAAAATTGGCTGGTTTTTGTTCTATCAATTCGCAAAGTATATCTAATTTCACCTGCCTACCAAACATCTGTGCACCTTACATTTTTTCGTTTTAATCACAGCAGCACATCTTGGACATAACACTGCTTAGGAAATAGTTGCCATCTTCAGTGTGTTTGCTGGCTTTGTAGTTGGCCTCGTGGTAACAAGATGGTTTTTCAGTAACTAGCACCACTTGCAAACACAACTGTGCCCTGCAGGAGAAGGCCTGGCTCTTCCTCCGCATCTCCACTTTCCTAAAAGCACACCCAGCAGACCCCTGTCACATCACATTGGCCACAGCTGGGTCACCATGTCAGATTTGTGAACTCACCCACATCTGCGTAACAGCATGAAAGCTTGTTTGTATAGACACAGAAACAAAAATGCAAGCTGCAAGGTTCTGTGCATATTATAATTCAGATTTATAAAAGTTGGCCAAAAAAAAAGACCTGGAATATACACTAATTAAAATAGCTTTGTTAGGTGGGATAAAGGTTCCTTTTCCTTCTGTTGTCACTTTCTTCCTTAATATTATAAGATTGTTTTAGAATTTTTTTTATCTGATAAACTTCAATATTCCCATACGTAGCCCAGTTTAACTTGACACAAAACTTGGACCTCTGATCTCTCCCTTCAGCGCTGAGTACCTGGGGATCTGGATGGTCTTTCCCAGGGCAGGTGTGTCCCAGAAGAAGCTGGAGGTAGGCTCCCTGGCTGGCAAGCGCTGACAGCAACTTTACTTTTCTTGTCACTGTGCAATGAGAGAGAACTGAGGGTCGCTGAGATAAGGGGGGACAGGTCACATCACACTATTTGTGGAAAGTTGAGAAGGATGGCAGGGTTAGGGAGAGGTCTCAGTCACCCTTGTGACTTCCCTATAGTCTCGTCAGATGCTGACTTCCAAAGGAGAGTGGTGACACTCTGTCGGATGACACAGCCACCTCACACACCGTGTGGTGTGATGTGATAAGAACAGGAACCCACAGAGCAGGTCAAATAAGCAGCCCATGCCTGCTGGGACACACTCATTGCAGGCGAAGAAGCAAAGGAAAAGAGATCAAAGCCATGAAACTTTACAATATTGGCTGTTGGATGATTTTCAAGACTGGGAGCTTATACTGTTTGTTTTATAAAACTTCCTTCTTATAAGTTGTGGCCAGGAAACCTAAAAATGAGAATACAGTGCCAGGCAACCGGGGCAACTCAGGATAGAAATGTTCTAAAGCTCATGGATGGGCTTTAGAACAAGCCCAAGTGAACCCTCCCCAAACAGAGCTGCACCATGGGCTTCTGAAAAGCTCTACCCATTTGCCGTCCTTCTTAAAGTCCTCCAACAGGTGCACAGTACTAAGATTGAATCTACTAACTAATTTATAGTAAACAAGCATTGCTTTCTAAAGGTACAAAATGTTTGATACTGCATATCAGGAAATAATAAATTAAAAGCATTAAATAATCACTACAAATGAAAATGAATTTTTTTTAATATATATTCTACTGACCTAATAAGAAATACAAATTAAGATGACACCAATGTTTTTCATTTACTATATTAATAGAATATATTTAACAATATTAAATGCCAGAGAAGACGTGAAACTGTAATTGATACTTTGGTGCTCGTAGCCATGTAAATTAGAATTGCTTTTATGGAGAGTAATTCGGCATAAAAACAAAATGATCATTCTGTTGGAAAAGGCAAACCCATTGCAGAAATCTAATTCAAGAAATAATCCAAAATGCAGAAAAATCTGTATGCTCAAAGATGTTTGTCATCGTATTATTTACATTAACCTAAATGCTTGGGAGTCATTAAAATTAATCATAAAATATAACATCAGTGGACTATTGTGCTACTGTTATAAACTGCAGTGATGAAGACTATGCTGCAGCACAGAAAAAACATAATTTAACTCACACTTTAGTTTTGAAATACAGAGAAAATGCAATATCCTTATTTTGTCTACAATTAATTTGGTCATCCTACTGAACTCCCACTCATTGATTAAAACGAGAAAAAAAATAACTTTTTTGTATTCTGTCCAGTCCAATGGACTGTCCAATGTAATAATTTAATAATAACAATGATAATATTCCCTTCAGGTTTTTATTCAGGCTTTCTTGGATAAAATTTCTTCTTCTCTCAGCCAGCCTGTTTCTCTCTATAAGAGAATGGACTGGGGTATATGGTGGCGATGAAGGGAGCGAATGGGGCCCCTAGCCTTGGCTGGACCTTCCTTAACTGCTGCCTCGCCTCCTCTGCTCTCTACGCTGCCCTGCTTGCATTCATGGATGAGATCTGCCCCTGGTATAACACGTAGCCTGGTCTCTCTTATTTCAGTGCATTAGGATCCCCTGGGTAATTTGGCCTCACCTTGGTGTGCACCACTGCAGTACTCTGAGCCTCAGCCAGGTCCCCACCCAGCCCACTGGCCTAGCCTGCATCCCAGCCTCCGCCTTGAGTGGGGCTGTGGCAAGCCCGCTGCTCTTGTTTCAGTATCTGTGCTGCATAGCAACTACTGCCCCAAAGGTTAATCTTGTTTCAGCATCTGTGCTGCATAGCAACTACTCCCCCAAAGGTTAATCTTGTTTCAGCATCTGTGCTGCATAGCAACTATTCCCCCAAAGGTTAATCTCAGCTCCCTGCCCTTTGCTGGAGCATCTTGAACTACTTTTCTCTCTGGCTACAGCCAAGGGGAGAAAAGGCAATAATCCCCTTCTTTCTGCTCAGGATTACCCTGAAGAATGTATCTCCACTACTAACCTAGGAAAAGGAGCTCAGGAAACTCATATCTGAACGCTTTGTCCTCTCATTCCCTTTCTCTCCCTCTCCCTCTCCCTCTCCCTCTCCCTCTCCCTCTCCCTCTCCCTCTCCCTCTCCCTCTCCCTCTCCCTCTCCCTCTCCCTCTCCCTCACCCTCTCCCTCTCCCTCTCCCTCTCCCTCTCCCTCTCCCTCTCCCTCTCCCTCTCCCTCTCCCTCTCCCTCTCCCTCTCCCTCTCCCTCTCCCTCTCCCTCTCTCTCTCCTGCTCATACCTCCCACAGTCCCACAGCCTCCTGAGCCCAGAAAGGTTTACCTTTCCCTTTACTGTCCCTAAAATATACCTTCTTTCTTCTAATTCCCAATTAAGGCTTAGGGGTTGGCAGGAGTACCTCCACTATACAGTTGGAGAGCACTGCGAGCTAAATCTTCCAGATTCACTTGTCGATGTGCTGGCGGGGGGGTGGGGGGGAGGTGGACACACAGAGAGTGAGGGGAGCTAGAGAATGTAATCAATCTCTCACTGTTCTCGACCTATTGCATAATTCTATTTTGAATGTCAAACCAAAATATGACCTTCAGCTTTCAGTTAGGATCCTTTATCCTTGAATATCAAAACCCCAATTCAAATGTGCTTCAACAGGGCTTCCCTGGTGGTGCAGTGGTTAAGAATCCATCTGCCAATGCAGGGGACATGGGTTCGAGCCCTGGTCCAGGAAGATCCCACATGCCACGGAGCAACTAAGCCCATGTGCCACAACCACTGAGCCTGTGCTCTAGAGCCCATGAGCCACAACTACTGAGCCCACGTGCCACAACTACTGAAGCCCGTGCACGTAGAGCCCGTGCTCCGCAACAAGAGAAGCCACCACAATGAGAAGCCTGTGCACCGCAACGAAGAGTAGCCACCACTCACCGCAACTAGAGAAAGTCCGCACACAGCAACGAAGACCCAACGCAGCCAAAAATAAATAAATAAATAAATTTATAAAATAAAAAAACAGATGTGCTTCAACAGTGAAGAAGCCAGAGGTTTCAGAGGTGATTGATTTAGTGGCTCATCAACACCATCCTAGGTTTCTTTCATAACTTGGGTCTGCCATCCACAGGTACAACGCTGGACATGATGTAAAAGGACCATCTCTTCTGGTATCTTCATAAGAGCAAGAAAAGACTCCCCACCATCACATCTTATGAGGCAGACTAAGGATTGACTCCTAAGCCACAGATTGGGTCACCTTCCCCTGAATCATGTAAGGGAAGACAATACCCGGACAAAATCAGGGTTCTGTTAGCAAAGAAGACTGGTGAAATAGACATGGAGTAAGCAACCAACAAGCGTCTGGCCTTCTGGCTTGGGGCCTGGCATTTATTCTGTAGCAACCTCAGACTTTCATGTGCCTAGGGAAGTTAGGCACAAAAGTTGGGTACCCATTAAAGCAAAAAAAGAGAAAAGGATGTTGAATATTTTTAAATTATAATCCCTGTTGCATGTTTATAACAGAATGTTTACTGACAAAAGCCAGTTGACTACAACTAAAACTGTGCTTAAAAATACATTTTAATATGAGAAATAAAATACATCAAAATAATAATAGTGATTGTAGTTGAGGTCTTGGGACTGTTGGTGCCTTTTCCCCTAATTTCTAAGTCTTCTATAATATGAACAAATTTCTTATATGATATCAATATTTTAATTACAAGAATTCCAAACTCCATTTATATAAATTCTTTTAAAATACTCATCACCATTGTCCTCCAGCTTTCTTTATTTGAACATCCAAAATAATCTGTAAAGTCTGTCCATATTCATCTTACATATGAGGCACAAATACTCTCCATGAACAGGATAATTAAACAAAATAGCCCTCTGTCATAATTGCGTGCTCACTGCATCAAAACTTGCCTTTAAAAGTACTCCTTCATTAAATCTGGAGCAGTTATTTCTACAATTTTTCCCACAACCACAAAAAAAAAAAAAATTGTAATTACTTCCTATTTTTCAAGGCACTTTCTAATGTGAACAACAGTGACACAGAAACATTTAAGCTACCATTTTTGAGATAATATCCATCCTTAAAAGGGAACTTCTAATTCTATCTCCTGATTTCCTCAAGCCCAAGAGTTAGCTTGGCTTCCTGAGTAGTTAATATCTTCTTTGAAATATTTAGGAGATTTTACCATTATGCCAACTCCCATTTATGCAGAAGCTGATCCTGAATATATTGTGTTCTCCTGCCCTGCAGCCACCCTGCCATCCACCCTGCTGGGCTTCCCTACTAACTGCTGCTATTTGCATGCCTTCCCCCGTTGGTTGTGGGTATTGCCAAACATCTGCAAATCAACCTGTAATTTGCTCTCTTCTATCATTTCCAACCTACATAATTTATTGGCATAAAAATTAGTGAACTGAATAGTGGCCAGTGCACCTTCATTCATATCTTCCTCGCTACAATTCTAGAGTAGAAGAGCCTTGGGAAAGGTGACACAGTTGCTTTCTCTCTACATAACACTTGCTAATTTCTCCATTAAGAGACAATTTCACTAAAATTTCTTTCTAATTCTATTTTCTGTTTTCCTTCCAATTAACCCTCTAACCTATATGTAGTCAGGGTTCTGCAGAGAAACAGAACCAGGAGGGTGCATGTGAGTGTATGTGTGTGGGTGTGTGTGGTGTGTTTAGTTTATTATAAGGAATTGGCTCATGAGATTATGGAGGCTGACAAGTCCCAAGGTCTGCAGACAGCAAGCTGGAGAGCCCATGGTGTATTCCAGTCTGATAACCAGCAGGCTTGAGACATAAAAAGAGCCCATGTTTCAGTTAGAGTCTAAAGGCAGGAAAGAACTGGTGTCCCAGCTCGAGGCTGTCAGGCAGGAGGACTTCCTTCCTACAAAGGGAAAGGTCAGCCTTTTTGTTCTACTTGGACTATTGACTGATTGGGTAAGGCCCACCCACCTAAGGAGGGTGATCTGCTTTACTCAGTTTATTGATTCAAATGTTAATCTCATCCATAAAAACACCTGCACAGACACACCCAGAATAATGCTTGACCAAATATCTGGAACCCTGTGGCCTAGTCAAGTTGACACATAACCATCACAGAGCCCAAGGCTGGTTTTTTAAATAACTCTTTTGGTTTACCTCCTCCTCATCAGACTATATTTTTTTAAACTGCTTGCATATTGATTTCCCTTTCTCTTCAACCGCCTTGCCCTGCTGCTTCTTTTTTTCCATTTAGATATCATCACTATGAGTTTCTTCTTCTGCAGATTCTTAATGGGGTACTGTCAGTATAAAACTTAGAAGATCTCACATTGTTTTGGTTTTTTAAGCAGTAAGAGCTATTACTGTTAATACCACAGAGCAGTAAATGTGAAAGCATCTTTAAAATTTTTCTTGCTTCTTAGACAAAAAAAAAAAAACAGATGTTCATGTTAACTAAATATCATCGGCAATGTTTTCAAAGAATTGAAAGTCTACTCTTTGTGAGAAAGGAATATAAATATATGTGCAATTCCTCACAAATAAGATCTTTACAAAAACTGGGGGGAAAAACATTCTTTTACTCTCATAATGTTTGGGACTTCCCTAGTGGTACAGTGGTCAAGAATCCACCTGCCAATGCAGAGGACATGGGTTTGAGCCCTGGTCCGGGAAGATCCCACATGCCGCGGAGCAACTAAGCCGGTGTGCCACAACTACTGAACCTGCGCTCTAGAGCCCGTGAGCCACAACTACTGACGCCTGCACCTAGAGCCCGTGCTCTGCAGCAAGAGAAGCCACCGCAATGAGAAGCCCGTGCACCACAACTAGAATAGCCCCCACTCGTGTGCAGCAACAAAGACCCAACGCAACCAAAAATTAAAATTAATTAATTTTTTAGAAAATCTCATAATGTGTACTTCACCACCTGTATAGATAAGAAATTTCCCTTTATTGTTCATGAATCTTGTAAACATACACTGATTTGGGCTGTACTGAAAAATACAAGCACAAAATATTATGTGCTACTTCTTGGGAACTTCCTTCTGTGGAATGGAACAAATACTGAACCAAATTAAAATCCTGAAAAGGACACTGGCCATATCAAATGCGGGAGATTGTTTGCAAAAATGGCTGCAATCGTTCCCTTCCCTATCTTTGCCCTTGGTAGTCACATCTCACACTGATTCTGGGCTTGGCCATTTGACTTGCTTTGACCAATAGGATAATATGATACAAGCAGAGACTCAAAAAGTGCTTGCCTTTTTCTGCTGCTTTTAGTAAATTGCAACTACCACAGTATAAGAAACGAAAGACACTCAGCCAAGTCAGCTCCCTCAGCTGTGCTTAAAAATACATTTTTTTTTTTTAAGGATGTACTTTTTTTTTTTTAAGTTATTTATTTATTTATTTATTTTTGTCTGCGTTGGGTCTTCATTGCTGCGCGCGGGCTTTCTGCAGTTGCAGTGAGCGGGGGCTACTCTTCGTTGCTGTGCACAGGCTTCTCATTGCGGTGGCCTCTCGTTGTGGAGCACGGGCTCTAGGTGCGCAGGCTCAGTAGTTATGGTGCACGGGTTAAGTTGCTCTGCGGCATGTGGGGTCTTCCCGGACCAGGGATCGAACCCGTGTCCCTGCATTGGCAGGCGGATTCTTAACCACTGCGCCACCAGGGAAGTGCTTTCACTAAAGTTAAGGTCCCCCTGAAGCCCAGTACAGCTCCCATAGAAGAGAGAGGCCTAGCTCAGAATCACAGGTGAGACTTCTATTGAATGGAGTAGATCTGAATGGGAGTCTTAGAGAAACCCACAGAGATTTTAGGAGAGTTGTTTTGATGCAAGTAATGTCAGCTGGGACTAACATGGACTGAGACACAAGTGAAGAAAAGCCTCTGGGCCTCCAGCTTTCTATAAGAAAAAAAAAAAGCAGACTCAGAAAGTGATGCAGTTGCCAACACCAGCCATTTCTTACAGAAATGAAAGACATCTTAAAGGGCGGAGTGGGGAGCTATGAAGAACAACGGACTCAGGAGCCACACCAGGGAGCAGAACCAGCCCTAACCAAGGATCATTCCATGATCCCAAAGGGAATGTGTCCTGGCAGCATGTGTTCAGTTGAATTTCAGAATTGCTGTGGACTATTATTAAGTTCTATGTGATTCCTGTTTTTTGCCTTTTGAACAGACATTTCCATTGTGGTTATCCTGGCTCTATCTCACAAGGCAGCTGTATAACTTATCTTTTTAGTTCATAGGTCCTTATATCAAGAGGATCTCCACGCAAAGAGCCTCATCCGGACCTGATGTGGATCACAAGATCTTAGACTCAAGCTTGGTGACATAATTAAGAAGAGAGTTTTGGGGTCCTGAGCTGGGAATATTTTGCATGAGAGGAATGTGGATAACTGATGACCAATAGTCAGGCTATGGGTTGATTGTAATAATGGCCACAAGTTATTTCCATTTCAGTATGTTCCTTTGCAATGTGACTGAAACTGAGTGGGACCCTGTGGGGCTCTCCCAGGTACAAATCCTTTCCATGTCCTCTATTTCTTGTTTGTAGGAAATAGGCTTCATTCAGCCTCCTTGAACTTCCCTGAGTTCCAAAGGGCAGACTCAAACAGTTGCTTATCAGGGAAGGGAGGGGATGCAGAGACAAGGGAGGAGCAGTCAAGAAACAATAGTGCAGCCTTGGGGCAGGGTCCTGGTTCCTCCTGAAGGAATATACGTAACAGTATCTTTGAGCTCTTCTCTAGGAACTAAGACCCCTACCCAGGTGGAGGATGGTAACTTCAGGCTGAGCACAAGATTCCTGGAGCACCACCCTGTTGCCTCACCACCAACCAATCAGAAGAAAGAATGCACACAGTGGAAGATAACAAAGACTCTGACTCCCTCCTCAAATGATTCTCCCCTTAAAAACTTTCATGGTCGAGCAGAATCTTTGGAGTCGGTTTTTGGACACAAGTCTGCCATCTCCCCAGGTTGCCAGGCTCCTGAATAAAGCAACCTTTCCTTTCCAACCAACACTTGCCTCTTGAGTATTGGCTTTTGAGCAGCGAGCAGCTGAATCTGAGTTCAGTAGTATGCGTATACAGTTACCCCCATTAAGAGGTAGACTCTACTTCTTCACTCTTCAATCTGGGCCATTATTATTATTGTAATAATGTGGCCATTATTACAATCAAAGCATAGCCTGCCTTTTGGCCATCAGTTATTCACATTCCTCTCATGCAATCATATGATTGCTCTGGGAAATGATACTGGCAAATGTGACACAGCAGAGACAAAAATCATAGGGGCTTTCCCTCTTCCTTGCTGTGCTTTAAATCCTGAGTCCACCATGTGAACAAACCCAAGCGTGCATCCTGGAGGATTAGGGGTCATGTGGCCTCTAAGAAAATAGAGGAGAATTTTGTCATTGTGGAGAGAAGGGAGGTCAAGGGAGACTTTTTAGAGGGAGGGAATGTTAACTGTTTGAACCAGAAGGAATGCTGAAGTGTGGAAGTGAGATGATGAAGGAGGGATTACAAAGCAGGTGAGCAGCAGAATTTTAGGGGATCTTTCAAGGACCTATTTAGCTTCTACTGAAATAGTCAGCAGAACCCTGCCTCATTCTGGACAATAGTAAATACAGCCAGGCTTTACCCGCCCACCCCTCTTCAAGCCACAGCTGAGGACCCCTGGGATTCAAGGTCCTGAGTTCCATAGGCACACCCAGATAGCCCTACTGGATGAAACCACCCATCAACCTATCCAAGATCCTGAAACCCCTTCTCAGCCTTCTTCACTGAACTCCACTCATACCCATTTCCTGATGGCCGACTTCAACCCTGACCCTTACTCCAGCCTGATCTTCCCTGCCCTCCAAGGACAACCAGAGGCTGTTGCCCCAATATGCTTTTGACTTCTAGCCTTTGAACCTACCCCAAGTTTCCCAATTTCACCTGATATTCAGACACCCAGATTTTGGCTTCCTGTGGGACTCAAGCTAATCTTACTCTACATATGAATTCAGTTCAGCCAATGACTATCAAACACATGCTTTGTGAAAAGCCCTAGTCCCTGTGGTGCAGGATGATCAAGTAAAAGTTCCCGCTCTCGGGCAGCTTAGAGATGAAGCCAGGCACGTGTCATAGAAGCTGCAGTAGATTATCTGCAAAGATGGCGGCAACAATTCCTCCCATCCCTGGAGGCAGGCCTCCTTTGGAATGAGACAGGTTCTCTCATCAATAAGTGGAGTCTGTTATTCCACTCCTTGAGTTCTGGCTGGCCATTGACCGACTTTGACCAATAGAATGAGACAGAATGGCATTGTTTGATGCCTGAGCCACAGTATGAAGAGGGCTTGCAGACTGAGGTCTCGTCCTCTTGGAAAGCAATGCTACCATGTGAGGAAGCTCAAGCTGGCCTGTGGGAAGATAGGTCCACAGGCCTCAGAGAGAAGCCAGTCCAACTTAAGACCCCCAGATAACTGCAGGGATATGGGTGGCCCCCAGAGAGACCAGCAGGAGAACCCCTCATCTAATGCCAGCCCAAATTACTGAAACGCAGAATCATGAGCAAATAAGATGACTGTTGTTTTTAAACCACTAAACCCTGGGTGATTTGTTATCCAACAAGAGGTAAACTTACAGAATTAAGGTAACTTACAGAAAAACATAGAGAAGGAAGAGATTAATTCTACCTGTGAAAACATCACTCATGCTTTCTGCAGATAAGTGCATTTTTTTAACAGGTGTTTATTTACCCAAATGAGTAACTGACTGGCAGGATTTCAGGCTGAATTACAAAGTGAAATAATGGGGCTGGAGGATCAACTTTAACTAGGACAGTCCTACCTGGGAGCTAGCCTGGGTTGGGGAAGGAGTTTTCACTTCCCCTAAACTGATCCTGATTTTCACAGCTTCTTCCCCATCTCACCACCAATTCTGGACTCACAATTTATTTTCAAGCCCTGGTGTATTGACAAGGATGCCCATGTCAGTGACAAGCAAGAAAGGACAGGATTAGAGTGGAGATTTCCTGTATAGAAGAATATCCATTTGATGTACATAAAAGACATGTATAGGTATTACTTCCATCAGGTAATAGCTTCCAAATAATGTTTTTTCTGTTCTCCGCTAAAACTTCATTTTCTATCTCAAGCACACAAAAGGGAGAGTACCTAGGGACCTCCCTCATGGCACAGTGGTTAAGAATCTGCCTGCCAATGCAGGGGACACAGGTTCGAGCCCTGGTCCGGGAAGATCCCACATGCTGCGGAGCAACTAAGCCCTTGCACCACAACTACTGAGCCTGCACTCTAGAGCCCGCGAGCAACAACTACTGAAGCCCGCATGCCACAACTACTGAAGCCCATGTGCCTAGAGCCCGTGCACCGCAACGAAGAGTAGCCCCTGCTCACCACAACTAGAGAAAGCCCACGTGCAGCAACGAAGACCCAATGCAGCCAAAAATAAATAAATAAATAAATAATAAAAATAAAAAAGGGAGAGTACCTGCCATCTCCATCAACCAAATATGAAATGAATATTTAAAAGTTTGCAAAGCAAGAAAAAGTCATTATAGTCTATTCTTATACTCAGGTTTCAAACAATAAGCCCATTCTCCCCAGGAGTGAAAGAAGACCTACCACCGAAGATAATTAAAGCTAGAAATAGTCCATGGAAGTTGTGCGGGGTAAGATAAAAGCCCAAAATAGGAGCCATAACCCCAAAATCTAGGGCAGGACCAACACCATTTAATGACTAAAATTAATTGTAGCTGTGCCTCCCAGGAAGTGCTAGCCAGGATCTGGAGACCATAAATCTGAGATGAGCCACCTATAGCTTTCCTAAAGCAAGAAAGGATGGTATACCACGAGTAAATTCTAGACAAAGGGAAAACAAATTACTAGCTATAGTCTATGGGGAAAGGCAACATGGGTTCAAATCTCCCTAAGAGTAACATTTCAGACTTTCAGATTCAAGACGGAAACTTGAGCTCACAGATTGACCACTCATCCCCTAAATCCCATTGAAAGGACCAAGGAAGTCTAAAAAGTAAGACCTCTGCAACCAAGCAGGAATACAGGGAAGAATGCCAACACAGAGTTAAAATGGAACTCTGAATTATGCAGCAGAATATGATCAGATTGAAATTAAAGTCCATTCATGCAGAAGAGCCAACCCCTTACACAGGGAAAGGAGGACCCCCTGAGGAGCCAAGTTCTTTAACAAACCTTAATAGGGACTTAGGAATCAATTAGAACCCGTAACAACTGTGGGGCTCTCTAACAAAACATTTTTTTCCTCTCTCTTCCGTCTCCCCTTTCCCTCCTCCCACTGCTGTTTTCATTTGCTCATTTTTTTATTCAACAAATATTTGTTGGACTTCCCTGGTGGCGCAGTGGTTAAGAATCTGCCTGCCAATGCAGGGGACACGGGTCCGAGCCCTGGTCCGGGAAGATCCCGCATGCCGTGGAGCAACTAAGCCCGTGCACCACAACTACTGAGCCTGGGCTCTAGAGCCCATGAGCCACAACTACTGAGCCCATGTGACACAACTTCTGAAGCCCCTGAGCCTAGAGTCCGTGCTCTGCAACAAGAGAAGCCACCACAGTGAGAAGCCCATGCACGGCAACGAAGAGTAGCCTCCGCTCACCACGACTAGAGAAAGCCCGCGCGCAGCAACGAAGACCCAATGCAGCCAAAAATAAATTAATTAATTAATTTATAAAAGAAAAAAGAAATATTTGTTGAGCACCTCTTCCAAATCAGGCACTGTTAAAAGCACTGAAGATCCAGTGATGGAAAAGGCAGACAAGGTTCAGGCTCTCTGGAGCAAATATTCTAAAAGGAGACAAACAATAAAAATACCAGAAAACACTGTATAATGATAAATGCTCTAAAAAAATAAAAGAGTGATTTGGTAGATTTTCTGTGAGATGTCCTTAGATTGGCTACTCAGGGAAAATTCTCTGAGAAGGTGACCTTTGAACTGATTATCAAGGAGTCAGCTATGCAGAAGTCAGAGGGAATAGCATTCCAGGCAGAGGAAACAGGTGGTACAAAGGCCTGTGGCACAAAACAGCTAAGCATGTTTACTGTCTCGGCTCAGACATCACTTCCTCCAGTGCATATTCCCAACCTGCCCACACACACAAGGGCAGATTCTAGCTGTTCTCAAAGCATCCTGTTCTCCCTCACTCCAGTATTATCACACTCTATTAAGATTGCTTGCTAACTTGCCCATAGCCTCCTCTGGAGTTACTCCCTAATGGTAGTAACCATACTGTATTCTCAGCACCCGGCAATGTCTAGACATGGAAGATACCTAAACAATATTATTCAGTGAATTAACTAATCACTACCTTATTCCAAACCCAGTTCTCTTTCCACTGTAGTATCAGAGAAGTGTTTGGGTTTTTTTCCTTTTTTTTTTTTTTTTTTAATTTATTTATTTATTTATTTATGGCTGTGTTGGGTCTTCGTTTCTGTGCCAGGGCTTTCTCTAGTTGTGGCAAGCGGGGGCCACTCTTCATCGTGGTGTGCGGGCCCCTCACTATCGCGGCCTCTCTTGTTGCAGAGCACAGGCTCCAGACGCGCAGGCTCAGTAATTGTGGCTCACGGGCCCAGCCGCTCCGCGGCACGTGGGATCTTCCCAGACCAGGGCTTGAACCCGTGTCCCCTGCATTGGCAGGCAGATTCTCAACCACTGCACCACCAGGGAAGCCCCTTTTTTTCCTTTTTTTATGTCTACTTCTTCCATCTTAGATTTCCATCAGTTCATACCTGGATAATTAAATCTTTGTTCTCTGTATTAAGCTCTTATATATTGTTGAGAACAATGGAGAGATGGATGTTGCCCAGTCTACTTTCATTTTTAAATTGTCAAAAATTAATCTCCCTAGTTTTCATAAGTTTCCTCTGTCATCAACTCTGTAAACAGCAGCCAAAAATACCTCTATATACTGGTTTCTACCAACTCAGTGACATCTTTCCCAAATGCCTCCTTCTGTTTTTTTTCCCTTCTTTTGATAAAGCCAGATCTCTGACTTTATTATTATGATTAGTCTGATTTTTAAATCCCCAATCACTTTCCTCAGGTAATCACTCCTTTATCATTCCACTCTGCTAGCAACTGCCTATATGTTGACTTTACCCTTGGTACATTAAATTCAAACTCATTCACTCTGTAGTCCCCAGACCAAGTAATGCCACATTCAAACATAGCAACCAGAGTGCTCCCAGGTGCCTGCTGTGATAAACACTGCAATCAATTCGTTTGATTTTACCTTCCCAGGTTCCTAAGCTCATAACTTTTCTGCATATGTGAGTATAATAAAAGAGGGGAATTTGCAACGCCTACAGCACAGACACTCAGAAATGAGAAAGGGCAGCTGTCGCTCACAATCTCAGAGGTTGCACTGTCCAGTGGTCTCTGTGTTCCCATGAACCTCCACACACATGATCCTATTCAACTTTCATAGCACTGTGTGGCACGTCTAAATGGTACTACTTAGGATCTCTATTCAAAAAAAAAACAAACTATGAAGCTCAGCAAGGTTAAGAGAATAACCAAATACGGTTCATATTTGGTGGCATTTATTCATTTATTCAACAAATATTCATTAGCACCTACTATCTGCCAGGTCCTAGTCTAAGTGCTGGAGATAACACCATGGAACAAGGCAAACAGCATCCCTACTCCTGTGAAACACATTCTAGTGAAGAGAGACAGATCATTAAAAAGCAGTCAATCAATAAGATACTTTCACAAAATTCTAATTGCTATTTTAAATATATATACGTATATATATATCCTGATAGCGTGCCTGGGCAGGGCTCAGAGGAGTGGTGCTACTTGAGATTGGATGGTCAGAGACAACCTCCTTGAGGAGCTAAGCTGAGATCTATCTGCATGAAGAGGAGCCAGCCATGTGATGATACAGGAAAAAAGAGTTTCAGGCTTGGGGAGAACAAGTATATAGGCCTGGCTGGGAAGTGGTAGAGTTTAGTGTTTGAGTGATAAAGATAAGAGACTGGTTCAGAGGCCAAATAATTTGAGTCAACATCTCTGTAATTCTGCAGGTCTTTTCTTCATGGTCACAAGATGGCTGCTATGGTTCCAGATATTATGTCTATATTCATGGCAGAAAGAATGGGGAAGGACCAGTATACTAGATGTATCACCTCCTTTCAACAAGAAAGGGATAAAGAAAACCTTCTCAGAAACCCTCTAGCAAAATTCAATTTGGCATTATTGGCCTGAGTGGTTCATAAACATCCCCCCCCAACCACCCATCTAGCAGGGAAGTAGGCTTGGAAAGCAGGGATTTTTCATAATTGGCTTGGATTAGTCTTGTTATATCAACTGGGAATATTGATACCATGAAAAAAAAATCAAAATTCTGTTGCTAAGAAGGGGAGGAAATGACTATTAGGTAGTCCATAATAGTGACTGCCATGATAGAGCAGAGAAGTAAAGATGAGGTCAGAGAAACTAGGAAGGATCATGGTGGGCCTTGTAAGCCATGGTAAAGAGTTTAGATTTTTTTCTAAATACAATGTAAACCATGAAGTATCTAAGTAAAAACGTGACCTGGTCCTATTTATATCTTTACAAGATCACTGTGTTGCCACATGAAAAATTAATTGTAGAAGATAAGAGTATAAACAAGGACTTAGAAGGCAGTTGCAGTAAAACAGGCAAGAGATGATAGTGTCTTGACTAAGATAGCAGCAGTAGAGATGCAGAGGTGAATGGACTCAAAATATATATTTTGGAGTTATTGTTGGGAGGACTTGCTGGCATATTAGGTGGGGGTTGAGACAGGAAAGAAAAAAAGAGAGCTATGGTCTGAACCTCATAGATCCATTAGAATAGCATTTACAAAAAAGACTCTGAAAGGCCTGGAGAGAAAAAACCACAAGGGCTATACTTTATGTACCTTAAGCCTGTGATGTCTGTTAGACATCTGAGTAGCAATCTCAGATCACACGCTAGTGGATGCTATGATACGTCCCAGTTCCCTCATCAAGATCAAGGTACTAATTCCCTCACCAGCCAGGAATGATGGCTGCTCATAGCTCATAGCTGAGTTCCTCCATAGACATTGCCCTTGGCCGAAGGAAATTGCTCCATCCAAGGTTATTCCCTCTCCTTGAGGATGGTCCACATCCAATAGCTGGTTGATGCAGGGGCGCAACGGCTTGGCTCCCTTGCCTCAGTTTGAAACTACTTTGAAGCATCATCCTGTACCAAGAGTTCCCCATGGAATTGGCTGAGGCCTTTGCTGGGACTGTGTTGTAGCTCATCTTCTCCCTCTGCCAAAACTGCTTCCTTCACTTCCTCACAAGAATTGTTCCCAAGATCACTCCCCAGTGAACTTCCTGCATATAAATCTCTGTCTCACAATCTGTTTCCCAGGAAACCCAACCTAAGACACATGGTGCCAGGAGCAACTGAGAAAGCAGAATCTAAAATGGGATTTTGAAGTTTGTCTACCTGCTAATTGGCTGGCGATAAAGACCCCATCACTGGTGGAAGGTGCAAGACTAAAGTCCCTGGTTTTGGTAGGAGTACAAATGTTAAAATCTTCACTGGTAGTGAACCAGGATGGGATACTGGCAGAAGGGAATGCGCTGACAGGTGTAGAAGTAGTTATTATAGGGACAATGGAATCAGATGGCAACTGCTGAGTTTTATCAATATATTGGAGAAAGACAATGAAAAGCTGAGGGTGATTAATCACTAATTTAAGGTGAATTATGAAAATCAAAGATCCTAGTTGATAAAGTATAAACACATTTTTATCTGCAGCCAAAAGATAGAAGTTAAGAATTAGTCTCAGGACTTAGTTACAAGGATAGCAGAGCTAAAGAGAAGGTTTAGTCCTCAACCCTGACAAGTCTCCTGTGCCAAAGTCAGAGCTTTGGGTGGGAAGATTCCTGAGAACTGAGATGTAGACATCTAGGCTGAAGCACTTTGAAACCTTAAAATCCCAGATTCCCCTACATAAGCGTCCCATTCCCCTGTGTTGAAGGTTAGAGCTCCCTCCCTGTGCAATTAATACAGAGGCCTGTACATTGCAAGACAATATGAGTGCCCCTTTCATGATCTTCCTCCAGCACCTCCCTTCCAAGTTAGTAACTAAGACCAGTGATCAAGATCAAGTCAAAATATAACCCAGCCAGAAAGTACTGGGTCTGTTAGAAGGACAGGCATCATACCCTGAAGGAACTACAGGACCTAGTCAATGTTTACCAGCAGGAGCCAGGAGCATATGTACAGGGTTGGATCCAGAAGGAGCTTGATTGGGAGAGACTGGGGAATAGAACAGAAATTTGTAAAAGGAATATAGGATTTAACACCCTTGCAAGGACCCCAAGAGATGGGACAAACATGCTGCTGAGCTAGTTCTTGGATGCTTGGAAATATTGATGGTCCATACTAAGTGACATAGAAATGTCAGAATTGCTATGGCAGACGATAGGAAATGGATCAAAAGACTCAGAGAAGTGGACATGCTAGAGTGGATATGCTATTAAGTGTAGGGAACCCATCAACCCACTATGTTCTATAGGAGGACCAGAAGGACACTCTACTTAAAGCAATAAGTAAAGCAGCAAAAATGCTGATTAGAGAAGGACCAGCATTGTAGAGAAGCTCAATAAAGGCTGTCCTTCATAAGCCAGGGCTAACAGAAAGAGGTACCACTACATAACCTTGCTCCCTAATAAGAAAGAGGATGATGGAATCCCAAAATAATTGAGGCCAGGGGGCATACTTAACCATAAGCAGCAAGATAAATGGCATGGTCAGAGTGGGATCCAGGGGCCTGATGTGCACAGAAAAATGGAGATAGTTAATAGAACATACCGTCCACAGCTCAAGACAAATAAGTGGCAAGTGTATTTCTCAATCTATGAAATAAGAAAAATCAAGAATGGATAACCAGGAGGATTAGAGAAACTTCCCCATTAAACAGTTATGATTCCTTGTCTAACTAATTTCTGGATCTGAGCCTATTTTTTTCAGACCAGAACCCATAGACTGAAGGAAAGACTAGGTCCCCAGGATGAAAATCCTGAAGCACCAAGGTAAGTGTATATGGTAATGATTACCCAGTCCTTTGCCAAATGGACCTATGATCATATACTTGGATAACCATACATTGGGTAATGAGAAATACCAAGATATTTTGAGGAATACTGGACACAGGCTCCAAGTTGACATTAATGCTTGGAGACCTGAAATGTCATAAGGACCCCACTATTAGAGAAGGGATGTAAAGAGGTCAGATAATAAATGCTTCTATTCCAGGTCCACCTCATAATTAGTCCACTGGATCCAGAACACACCCCGTGGTCATTTTTCTGCACCCCCTCTAAAAAATATATAAACATAATAGTTGGCAGAATCCCCAAGCACACTGGTTTTTTGGCCTCTGGGGTAAGAGATGTCATGATGTGGGATGCCAAGTGGCAGCTTCTAAGCAATGCTCCCCAACTTGGCTAAGATAGTAAAATGAAAAGAATAGCATACCTGGAAGGAATAGTGGAGATTAGTGCCACCCTTAAAGACATAAAGGATACAGGTGTAGTCACCTGTATCATACCCCCATTTAATTCCTTGTTGCCTTCTACAGAAACTGGATGAATCCTGAAGAACGAAAGTGGACTGCTGCAGAGTCAACCAAGTAGTGGCCACTGTTGCAGCTTGTTGTGTCATTGTATCATTATTAGAGCAGATGGAAAAAACCTCAGGTACCTTGGATCCAGGAATCTGGCAAGTGCAATTTTTTTCCATCTCTACTAAGAAGGATCCGGTAAAGTTTGTACTTATATGGGATATACAATAGTATACATTTATTATCTTGCCTCAGGGCTACGTTATTGCCCACCATCAGTCATGATAGGGTCAAAGAGCCTTTATCATCTAGACATGCTTCAAAACATTACATTAGTTCACTACACTAGTGATATCATGCTAATTGTATCAGATGAGCAAAATGTGACTAGTTTCTGACATTGGACCCCTTCCAGGCTAGAAGGGGCAGTAAATCATCTTGAATGGAGTCAATACTTACTCTAAGTATGGGTTTGCCATTTCTTCTGCAGGACATTAACCAGCACCACTATTTGAGCATCTGTACGGCACTCACAGAGTGTTTTTGATTCACCAGCATAGGATCCCACATTGTATCTCGTTAGGCCAAAGAGCATACGTCATAGTAATGGAGGTATATCACATACTGTAGCATCTAAAAGCTGCTGGCATTATAAAACAATGGAATGGCTTTTGAAGACATAGCTGAAGTACCAGCTTTGAAACGATACCTAGTAAGGAAGGGGTGCCACCCTCAAGGAAGCACTATTACCCTAAATCAGCCACAATTATATGGTGCTCTTTCCCCGACAGGTAGAATATGAGAGTTTGGGACTCAAGAGGCAAAAGTAGGAGTAGCCCCTCTCACCATTACTTCCAGTGATCCCTTTTAAAATTTGTGTTTCTTACAAATGTTAGGACTCTGGATCCCACAAGTTTAGAGGGAGAATACTTCCACCAGGGGACACAGCAAATTTTTATGAGTTTCAGGCATACAGCATTATAATTTGACATCTAGATACATTACAAAGTGATAACCACCACAAGTCTAGTTACCATCCATCACCATACAATTGACCCCCTTCACTCATTTCACCTACCCCTCCCCCTTCTCTTCTAGTAACCACTAATCTCTTCTCTGTATCCATGAGGGGTTTTTTTGTTTTATCTTGTTCTTTTCATTTGTGAAATCATTTGGAATTTGCCTTTTTTGTCTAACATATGACTCAGCATAATACCTTCAAGGTCCATCCATGTGTTTGCAAATGGCAGGATTTCATTCTTTTGTATGGATGAGTAGTAGTCCATTGTGTATATACACCACATCTTCTTTATCCATTAATCCATTGATGGACACTTAGGGGTTTTTTTCCACATGTTGGCTATTGTAAATAACACTGAATAAACAAAGAGATGCATATATCTTTTCATATTAGTGTTTTCATGTTCTTCAGATAAATACCTAGAAGTAGAACTGTGGAGCCATATGATGTTTTCCATGGTGACTACACCAATTTACATTCCTACCACAGTGCACTAGGGTTCCCTTTTCTCCCCATCTTATTCAACATTTGTTATCTCTTCTCTTTTCAATAATAGCCATTCTAACAAGTGTAAGGTAATAGCTCACTGTAATTTTGATTTGCATTTCCCTAAGAATTAGTGATATTAAACATCTTTTCATGTGCCTGCTGGCCATCTGTATGTCTTCCTTGGAAAAATGTCTATCCAGATCCTCTGCCCATTTTTTAATCAGGTTGTTTGTTTTTATTATTGTTGAGGTACATATATTTTGGATATTAACCTCTCATCATATGTATTGTTTGAAAATATCTTTTCCCACTCAGTAGGTTAACTTTTGGTTTTGATGATGGTTTCCTTCTCTGTGCAGAAGCTTTTTAGCTTGATGTAGTCCCAGTTGTTTACTTTAGCTTTTGTTCCCCTTGTCTTTAGTCAGGTCCACAAAAACACTTAAGACTAATGTCAATAAGTTTGCCACCTATGTTTTCTTCTAGGAATTTTATGGTTTCAGGTCTTGCATTCAAGTCTTTAATTCATTTTGAATTAATTTTTATGTGGTGTAAGATAGTGGTCTAGTTTCATTCTTTTGTGCATGGCTGTCTAGTTCTCCCTGTACCATTTATTGAAGAGACTATACTTTCTCTATTGTATGATGTTCTTTACACCTTTGTGGAAAATTAATTGTCCACATATACCTAGGTTTATTTCTGCACTCTCAGTTCTGTGCCATTGATCTGTATGTTTGCTTTTGTGCAAGTATCATACTGTTTTGATTGCTATAGATTTGTGGTAATAGTTTGAAATCAGGGAGCATAATACCTCCATCTTTCTCATTCTTTCTCAAGACTGTTTTAGATTTTTTGTGGTTCCATAAAAATTTTTTAATTATTTGATCTAGTTCTGAGAAACATGCCATTGTAATTTGATAGACATTACATTAAATCTGTAGTTGGTTTTGGGTAGTATGGACATTTCAACAATGTAATTCTTCCAATCCATGAAAACAGAATATTTTTCCATTTATTTGTGTATACTTCAATTTTTTTCATCAGTGTCTCATAGTTTTTACAGGTCTTTCACTTCCTTGGTTAAATTTATTCTGAGGTATTTTATTCTTTTTGATGCAATTGTAAATGGGACTGTTTTCTTAATTTCTCTTTCTGATAGTCTGTTATTAATGTATAGAAATGCCTCAGATTTCTGCATATTGATTTTGTATCCTGCAAATTTACTGAATTAATTTATTAGTTCTAACAGTTTTTTGGTAAAGTTTTTAGGGTTTTCTATTTACACTATCATGTCATCTGAAAATAGTAACAGTTTTACTTATTCCTTTCCAATTTGGATGTCTTTTATTTCTTTTTCTTGCCTAATTGCTCTGACTAGGAGTTACAATACTATGTTGAATAAAAGTGGCAAGAGTGGGCATCCTTATCTTGTTTCTGATCTTAGAGGAAATGCTTTCAGCATTTCACTGTTGAGTATGATGTTAGCTATGAGTTTGTCATATAATACGGCCTTTATTATGTTGAGGCACGTTCACTCTATACCCACTTTGTTGAGAGCTTTTATCATAAATGGATGTTGAATTTTGTCAAATGCTTTTTGACAATAGCTCAGATCTATTGAGATGATTGATGATTTTTATGACTTTTATCCTCCATTTTGTTAATGTGGTGTATCACATTGATTGACTTGTGGAAGTTGAACTATCCTGGCATACCTGGAATAAATCCCACTTGATCATGGTGTATGATCCTATTGTATTGTTGGATGCAATTTGCTAATATTTTGTTGAGGATTTTTGCATCTATATTCCTCAAGGATATTGGCCTGTAATTGTGTCTGTGTGTGTGTGTGTGGTGTCCTTGTCTAGTTTTGGTATCAGGGTAATCGTTGCTTTGTAAAATGTGTTTGGAAGTTTTCCCTCCTCTTCAATTTTTTGGAAGAGTTTGAAAAAAATAAATATTAAATCCTCCTTGAATGTTTTGTAGAATTCACCATGGAAGCCATCTGGTCCTGGCCTTCTGTTTGTTGGGAGATTTTTGATTACTGTTTCTCCTCACTAGTAATCGGTCTATTTATATTTTCTATTTCTTCATTATTCAGCCTTGAAAGATTGTATGTTTCTAGGAATTTATCCATTTAATCTTCACATTTGTGTGGTTTTTCCCATTTGTTTTTTCTTGTGATTGATTTCTAGTTTCATACCATTGTGATCAGAGAAGATGCTTAATATGATTTCAGCCTTTTTGAATTTATTGAGACTTTTTTTGTGGCCTAACATGTGATCTGTCCTGGAGAATGTTCCACATGCACTTGAGAAGAATGTGTAACTGCTGCTTTGGGGTGGAATGTTCTGTATATGTCTATTAAGTTCACGTAGTTTAATGTGTCATTTAAGGTTGATGTTTCCTTATTGACTTTCTGTCTGTATGATCTATCCATTGATGTAAATGGACTTTTAAGGTCCCCTACTATTAGTCTGTTAATATTTGCTTTATACATTTTGGTGCTCCTCTTTTGGGTACATATACATTTATAAATGTTATATCTTGCTGGATTGACCCCTTTATTATTATGTAATGCCTTTCTTTGTCTATTATTACAGTCTTTATTTTAAAGTCTATTTTGTCTGACATGAGTACAGCTACTCCAGCTGTCTTTTCATTTCCTTTTTCATGGAATATCTTTTTCCATCCCTTCACTTTCACTCTATGTGTATCTTTTCTTCTCAAGTGAATCTCTTGCAGGTGGCATATAGATGGCACCATATTTTTATCCATTCAGCCACTCTATGTCTTTTAATTGGTGAATTTAATTCAGTTACTTTAAAGTAGTTATTGATAGGTATGTACTTATTGCCATATTGTTCATTGTTTTCTGGCTGTTTTTGAAGTTCCTTTCTGTTCCTTTCTTTTTCTCTTTCTCTCTTCCTTTGTGTTTTGGTGGTTTTCTTTAATGTTATGTTTAGATTCCTTTCTCATTTTCTTTTGTGTATTTACTATAAGTTTTTTATTCGTGGTTACCATGAGATTCACATATAATATCCTATGTAAATAGTAGCCTGCTTTAAGTTGGTAGCAACTTAAATTTGAACACATTTCAAAGTTTTATCTTTTTACTCCCACCCACATTTTATACTTTTAATGACACATTTGAATTCTTTTCATTTTATGTATTCCTTAACTAATTACTGTGATTTTAGTTAAGTTCACTACTTTTGTCTTTTAACATTTATACTTGCTTTATAAGTGATTGATCCAGTACCTTTATTATATATTTACCTTTTCCAGTGATATTTTTACTTCGACGTTTTCTAATTATTAATTAGTTCCATTTTTTCACTTTAAAGAAGTTCTTTTGACATTTCTTGTAGAAACAGTTTGGTAGTGATGAACTCCTTTAGCTTTTGCTTATCTGGGAAACACTCAATCTCTCCTTCAATTCTGAATGATAACTTTGTTGAATAGAGAATTCTTGGTTGATTGTTTTCTCCTTTCAGCACTTTGAATATATCACGCCACTCCCTTCCGGCCTGTAAAATTTCTGCTGAAAAATCTGCTGATAGACTTATGGGATTTCCTTGCATGTAACAAGTTTTTCTCTTGTTGCTTTTAGGATTCTCTCTTTAGCCTCAGGTTTATCATTTTAATTATAATGTGTCTTGGTGCGGGTCTCTTTGAGTTCTTCTTATATGGAACTCTCTGTGCTTTCTGGACCTGGATGTCTGTTTCCTTCCCCAGATTAAGGAAGTTTTCAGCCACTATTTCTTCAAATAATATTTCTGGCCCTTTCTCTCTTCTCATTTTGGGATCCCTAAAATGAGAATGTTATTCCACTTGATGTTGTCCCAAAAGTCCCTGAAGGTATCTTCACTTTTTTAAATTCTTTTTTCACTTTGCTGCTCTGTCTCTATGAGTTCCATTGTTTTGTCTTCCAGCTCACTGATTTGTTCCTCTAGCTCATCCAGCCTGATTTTGAACCCCTCTACAGTATTTTTCATTTCAGTAATAATGCTGTTTGGTACTTTCTTATATTTTATATCTGTTTGTTAAAGTTCTCACTGTGTTCCTCGCTTCTTCTCCCAAGTTCAGTGAGCATCTTTATGACCATTACTTTGAACTCTTTATCAGGTAGATTGCTTATTTCCATTTCATTTAGTTATTCTTTCTATTGGAACATATTCTGTCTCTTAATTTGGCCTAATTCTCTGTGGTTTTTCCTATGTATTAGGTAAATCAGCTATCTCTTCCAGTCTTGAAGAAGTGGTCTTATTTGGGAGATGTCCTGTGGGGCTCAGAAGTGCAATCCCACCTCACCACCAGAGTCGGGCACTCAAGGGATGTCCCCTTCATGGACTGCATATGCCCTCCTGTTGTGGTGGGGCCAGGGCTGGCCTCTGGACCAGCTATGGGGCCTGACAGTGGCTGCTGTAGGGTACTGGTGGAAAGCTGGCCCTGGACTGGCTGGGGGGCTCAGCAGCTGCTGCCATGGTGGGTGGGTGGGCTATTGCTCAGTCAGCTGTGAGGTCTAGGTGATGCACAGGGGTGAGCAGGACTCTCAGCATGTGTGTCCATTGGTGCTAACAGGTTAAATGGAGAATTCCCAAACAGTGCCCACCAGTGCCAGAATTAAAAAGGTAGCCTGAGATTACATAAATATCTCACGTCTTGGTTCTCAGGAAGCACCACACTGGTTCCTGCCTCTCCGTCAGACACTTCAAGATTAGTAAGTGGGTCCCCTTCACCCGTGGTCCATGAGCTTTTCAATCCAGTGTTTTTGTGCTGGTTTTTTGAGTCAAGTGAGTCTGTATATTAGCCCTTTAAGAGAGGGTTTTCTGTTCCCTGCAGTTCCATAGTTTTCCTGTGCATACCCCCTATTGGTTTTCAAAGCCAGGTGTTCTGAGGCTCATCTCTCCTGTGCAGGATCTAGGGGTTGTGTGCTTGATATGGAGGTTGAATCCCTCATTCTTCAAGGAAAAGATTCATATCTTTGTGATCCCTCTCAATTATGGATCAGCACATCTAGGGTGTGAGTTTTTCCTCAGTGAGCTTATATCTCTGCCTCTTCTATCTGTCTTGATGCTGTCTTTTTACCCTCTGTTGGGAAGACTCTGTTCATCCAGTTTTCAGGTTTCTTTCCAAGGGAATTATTTCATATGTAGAATTATAGATTTATTGTGTCTGTGAAAGGAGGTGAGTTCAGAATCTTCCTACACTGTCATCTTGAACCCTCACATCCCAGGTTTCTCATGCCAGAAGACTAGCAGGCAAGGAAATGAATTGTCATCCTGTCAGGGGTGATTGACCCAGATCAACAGGGTAAGGTATGGGGTGCTGTTAGACAATGGGGACAGGGAAAATTATGTTTAGCACCTAGGTGATCCACTGGTGTGTTTTGGTACCCTCTTGCTCAATTTTGAGAGCAAACAGACAAATACAGCCACTATGACCTGTGAGGGGCATGGTGACCAGGCACTCAGACTACTGAGGGATGAAGATCTGGGTCACTCCACCAGGTAAGCCACCTAGACCAACAAAAGTGCTGAGGGTGAGGGGAACCTAGAGCAGGGAGATGATGAGTACCAATAGCAGCCCTGAGACCAGCTGCAGCAATAGAGGTTGTAGTTTATGTCACTGGCTTTTCTTTTGTAAGTTTCCCCAGTAAAAAGGAACCACAGATAATCTTAGCAGAGTTGTTCTCAGAAGGGGTAAAATTAATATATGATGCAAGTGGATCCAAGTGTCATGAGATGTGGAATTTGATGGATCCTCTGGTGCACCATCCAGATCCCTCCTGAACCAAAGCACTCATTTTTTCCAGGTGACAAGCATTTTGGGTGCTCCCAGGTGAGTCCTCAGGAATTGCCCTCAGCTAAATGGAGCAGCCTAAATTCCAGGTTACTCCTTCTTCCCAGGGGCAGCTCCCATCACATTACTGGTCAATGCAGGGATACAAAGGCCCAGACCCTGCCTCTGTTAAGGACACTTTTGGAGGACTCTCTCAGCTCTAGAAACTGGCCAAGGATTTTGTTGCCATTGCATTCTTCAACTCGCCTTTTGCCCCAGTCTGCTTTCTTCACTCCCTCACAGGGGTTATGCCCAGGAACCTCTTGAATAAACTTTCTGCTTGCAAATCTCCACTTCAAAGTTTGTTTCCCAAGGAACCCTCCTCCCGCTTGCCCCCAACTGTCCTCTTCTCTCTCCCTCTCCCCTCAAGAAAAACCAATTCATATTTGTAGTTTCAAAGTTGCAAAATCTAACTTTTAAACATGGGTAGTAACAAGTAAACTGAAGGAAGAAATGGCAATAGTCTTTGATTACTTTAAAAAGACGAACATGAAGAAAGTGAAGGCATTATTACATTCCTTTTTAGTGACTAAATTAGCAGCAAGCCTGTTAAAACTAGAGATGCCCTAGTTAGCACCATGTATATACATTTAAAAGCAAGAAGCAGCCAATCTCTCATCCTTCTTCCTGATATGGAAAGAACTTTTAAAAACTTTTTGTGCAGCACTAGAAAATAGTGAGAATGCAAAGAAATTTCTGATTTTTTTTTAAAGTAAGAACTAAATAAGGACTCATTAAGAGTTTAATGAGAAATTAGCTTAGAAGTCCTAAAAGAATATACACAACATGTTAAAATAGTTTGTATGTTGAGATTTAAAACATTTTTTAAAATACTTTTATTAATGTTTTTCCATATTAGCTAAATTTTTATTGTAGTTGATTTACAATGTTCTGTTAGTTTCAGGTGTATAGCAAAGTGATTCAGTTATATATATATATATATATATATATATATATATATATATGAATATATATTTCTTTTTTTAGATTCTTTTCCATTATAGGTTATTACAAGATACTGAATATAGTTCCCTGTGCTATACAGTAGGTCCTTGTTGTTTATCTATTTTATATATAGTAGTGTGTATCTGTTAATCCCATACTCCTAATTTATCCCTCTCTGCCTCCACTTTCCCCTTTGATAACTAAAAGTTTGTTTTCTACGTCTGTAAGTCTGTTTCTATCCTGTAAATAAGTTCATTTGTATCATTATTTTAGATTCCACATATAAGTGATATCATATGATATTTGTCTTTCTCTGTCTGACTTATTTCGCTTAGTATGATAATCTCTAGGTGCATTCATGTTGCTGCAAATGGCATTACTTCATTCTTCTTTATGGCTGAGTATATTCTATTGTATGTATACATACCACATCTTTTTTGTCCACTATCTGTCAATGGACACTTAGTTTGCTTCCATATCTTGGCTATTGTAAGTAGTGCTGCTATGAACATTGGGGTGCGTGTATCTTTCCAATTAGAATTTTTGTCTTTTCCAGATACATGCCCAGGAGTGGGACTGATGGATCATATGGTAGTTCTACTTTTAGTTTTTTAAGGAACCTCCATACTGTTCTCCACAGTGGCTGCACCAATTTACATTCCCACCACAATGTAGGAGGGTTCCATTTTCTCCACACCTTCTCCAGCATTTATTATTTGTGGACTTTTTGATGATGGCCATTCTGATCAGAGTGAAGTGATACCTCATTGTAGTTTTGATTTGCATTTCTCTAATAATTACATATTAGCTAAATTTTTAATTAAAAAATAAAGCTCATAACTGATTCACTTTGTTGTAAAGCAGAAGCTAGCACACCATTGTAAAGCAATTATACTTCAATAAAGATGTTTAAAAAATAAAAATAAAAAAAAATAAAAATAAAATAAAGCTCTTTTAGATTGGTGGTTACCAGAGGAGGAGAAAGTGGGGGGGGGGGGGGACGGTGGTGAAAGGGTGAAAGGAGTCAAAAGGTACAAACTTCCAGTTATAAAATAAGTCAGTCCTGGGGATGTAACACATAGCATGGTGACTATAGTTAATAATACTGCCTTTCATATTTGCAAGTCATTAAGAGAGTAGATCTCAAAAGTTCTCATCACAAGAAAAATAAATTCTGTAACTATGTATGGTAATGGATGTTAACTTATTGTAGTGATCATTTCACAATATATACAAATATTCAATCATTTTGTTGTACACCTGAAACTAGTATAATGCTGTACGTCAATTACACCTCAGGTGTTTTATTTCTCAAAGATTTTTTTGATGTGGACAATTTTTAAAGTCTTTATTGAATTTGTTACAATATTGCTTCTGTTTTATGTTTTGGTTTTTTGGCCCCAAGGCAGGTGGGATCTTAGCTCCCTGACCAGGGATCAAACCCGCACCCCCTGCATTAGAAGGTGAAGTCTTAACCACTGGACTGCCAGGGAAGTCCCTACACCTCAGTTTTTTTAATGAAGTTGTTTTAACTTTGAAAAAACTTTAAGACCACTATGTACATAAGAGCCTCTTAACCCTAAACATGTGTACTTAAAATTGTTTGACCCTTTCCATGAATGTATTTGGATATAAAAGCTCTGGGAAGTTATACATAGACATAAATTAATATCTCACTGATGGTCGAGATATTTGAAAAGTCATCCTCAGTGCTTTCTCCTCCCTCTCCAGTTTTCCCACATATCCCTCTGCCACCAAAGCTCAAGTTCAAGACCCTCACCACTGAGACTCACATTATCTTTCACCTGAACCACCCCAACGACCTCTAACTCTTCTCTCTTCCTCAGGTTTGCCCCCCTCAAGCCTCTTCTCCACAAGGCGCTAGCTCACTCCCTTTCAGGGTCTTCTCAGATCACCTCTCCTGCCTTCTTCTCCGACTTCACCCTCAACACTCTCTACACACTAACCTGCTTATGGCTCTACACTGCAAAGCAGGCTGTTTCTCCCAAATTTCTACAGTGAGTCTATTTATTTATCAGTTTGTTTGTGTTCTAAAAAAAAAAAAATTGAGGGTGGATACTTGTTTCTCCACACATAAGCAAAAAGAAACTGATCAGAGGTGATAAGGGCAGCACTGGTGAGGAAGAAGGCAGAAAGAGGGGGTCAGAGGATGCTAGTAAGAGTGAGAATGGATGAGAACAGTCCCCACCCTCAGTAGTTTGCAGGCTTTTCAAGAAAACTTTCCTTTGGATAGGAATTCATAATCTAATATACATAAACATTAAGTCTGGTTGACAGCTAAACAGAATTGTAATGTAAATACAGCTTGTTTGAATGTCCTCCACCTTTTAGCACTTTCTCACAACCACGAATTCAGCTTGAAATTTCTCAGACTCTCCTCTACAGAGCGTTACTGTGTCCTGAGCTATTAGGAGATATGTGAGAAAAGAGTCCTGTGTTAATTGGAAGTCCCATTAACTTATTAAAAGCTCTGAAGAGATTACTTCATTGTCAAGTATGTGAAAACACAGTTGAGTATATTTAGCAATGAGTCTCAAAAGCCTTTCAAGTATTTATAGTCTTTGACTCAGCCACTCCAAGTGTAGGACTTTACCCTAAAGAAACAATCTTGGACACATGCACAGATTTTCCCACAAGGATGTTTATCCTCCTGTGTTGTATATTTAATAGACTAAACAAGGAATTAACATGAAAGTCCAATAGAGTAGAGGACTGGCTATATAAAGTACGGTATAGCCATAGAGTAGAATGTTATGCAGACAAAAGCAATGATATAGAACATTTAATGACATCGGGAAATGTCTATAAAACATTAAGAGGAAAAAGCTTATACCTGAATATGAAAGGATAAGTCCCTTTTTTAATTAACTATTATCCAAGAGGGAAAAGACCAGAAAGACTTATAACTGGGGTTTCAAACCCAAATATCTCACCATACAGGCAGATAAACTAGGACTAGGGAGTTCTTTCCTAAAGACAGCAACTCCTACTCAGTTCTGAGCCCTGACATGCCAGAATGCAGAATGCAGGTCACATGATACTAATCCTCAATATTTCAGAAGCTAGAAGATATGTGGGTTTATGAGACCCAATTTTTATATGTTGACACCCTAATTCAAAAAAATGTAAATATTACACAGCCAAATAAAACACTTCTGCAAACTACTGTTAGCAGCTCTGATTTACGCAGAATGTCAACAGAGGTTACCTCTGGGTGTCAGGATTTCAGGTGATTTTTATTTCTTCCATTTTGTTGTTTAAGCTTTTTCTGTATTGTCTACAATGAAAAATATCATTCTTAATTTTTTTTAAAAAAAGCATTTTGTTTGAATTTTTAAGAGTTCAATAGTTATCCTTGCCACTGAAAATAGAATAGTTGGAATTTAAGAATTTTGGCTAGAAATAAAGACAAAGTATTAACCAACGTATATAGTGGCAACATGAAGCATAACATTTACACAAAGTGTTACAAAATTAGTGTATGTCCTTCCAGGCCTTGGGATGATCTGGAAAAAAATCTTTTCTGACATTTTTACTGATTCTTTGCTTTTATTCAAAACATTGGCAATGCTACAAATATAAACAACCTAAGGTTATGGAAATTGTGTTATAGCAATTCTTCTGTAAAAACCATAAGAAAAATAGATCCATCTGTCCAGAATCCAAGCTGGGTTCCTTAGAAGTTCCATGGTCAAATCGATTTGGAAAGTATTGCATCTAGAATCCAACGCATACTGACAAGACAAGGCTCTGAATTGTCCTGTAGTTTAAGCATGCACCCCCACACACACACCCAGGTGGTTTTGTTTAGTCAGAGAGCTGCAAACTGACTTGTTCACAGAACCCTTTTCTTGGAGCATCTATTACCACCCCCTACATGCTCATATTCTTCAGGAGTCAGATCAGAAAACATAGAATGATCAGAAACAGGAAAAAAAGAATCCCTTAGAAATCCATTCTGTATAATTGATCATCTGGAGTGAATTTCCGTATTACATAGTCCACCTTTTTTGAAAAGGAAGACATACTTCTGGTATTTAGAAACTCGAGGAACAAAGAACTGCCTCTTACCACTCAGGAGATTAACACAGCCATTACCAGTAAGGTGTATGTCAAAAATGCACACATTATAAAGGGTCCTTTGAGGTCAGGCTTTGGAGTCTAATAACAAAATGATGCTGAACTAAAAGTCGGCGGGTGTCAGCTATGGGACCAAAAGGAAAGACTGCCTGAAAATGGTTTTCCTTTTTTAAACAATTTTACTTAGACTTCAGTTAATAGGACTTCTACTCAGTACAACGGTAAAAAAATAAACTGCATCATTTTATTTTAAAAGAAAACAACTACTGAAGCTCTAAGTCAGTCTCAGGCACCCTGGCGCCACTTCAAAACCATGTCCCCTGAGTCAATAGTTTTAAGATAGACTCTATCTTCCAAAAACGCCTGACATTTGACTATTAGTTTCTTTACCCACCACAGCTGCATCAAGGGCACCTAGAGTGATTAGAGAGTAACATTTCTTCATTTCCTTTCTCCCCTCCCCCTGCCTCTCTCTCTCCCCTTCTCCCACACCCTTCCCCTCTCTCTCTCTGTATTATGCTGGTTCCCATAATCACATGAGACCAAGGAGAGCAAGGCAGACTAACCTGTTTGTGAGGTTTGTGATTGCATGTGTCGACTTGCATTACAGGATCTTAACATTGATGGCTATTTATTTTTACATGTATTGTTTTGCCTGCAAAGGATAATATATCATGTTGCTGTCTGACAGCTTCCTTCCAACATACCCCAGCAGCGGGGATCCAGCTCAGCCTGCTTTCCCTCCCAGCTAAGCTTCAGATGTTACCTCCTCTCCCAGCGAAAATGGGCAGCATCTTCCACACAGCAGAATTGTTTTTATTTGGAGGGATTTTATTTTTGGTTTCCCCTGGTTTTGACTTGTCCAGGAGCTATACTATTCCCCGCTGATTCAGCATTTTGCTTGCAAAGTGCAGAAAATGGCCCCTGGAGAAGAACGCTGCCTCTGTGCTTCTGTTTGTTTGTTCACTAACTCTAACGAAAACAAACTTCTGGTCAATAACCACTTGTTTCAGAAATGGCACAGCCACTAAAATACACCAAAAATCCGAAAGACATTTTTCAGGGCCAGGAAAAAAAAAAAACAACTATCTTTTTCAAGGATCCCAGTAAATACAGGGAAGAAGATAAGCACCCTACTGTCTTTGTGCCATAATAAACTTAAGTGAACACAATTTTCCAACCCAGAGCTCCCCTTTGCGGTTTACCACACAAAAAGCCTGTGAGGGCATATTTTTTCCTTCGAATCATGTTCCCCTTCACATTCAGTTAATAAAAAGCCTTCTTTTGTGAGAGCCATTTAATGTTCAAAGGACTCTTCAAAATGCATGTGAATAGCCTTTGGAGAATTCTTGGAATACCAATCTAAATATGTATCAATAACAGGAGAGCTTCATTAGCGGTAAACAAACCCCAATGCCAAATTCCATCGTCACTGGTCCCTGAAGTCAAAGGCAGGTTAGAGTTTGACCTTCCACACACCTCCATCCCTCATCCTTTAAATGTCAGAAACAGCTACTACTGGACAAACAGCTGTGGCAGGCTGTCACAGCTAAATTCAACTCTGCTGCTGTTGTCCAATCATAACACAAAAAGCGCAAAAATGTCCATGGTCCCCATGTTTCAAAAAACTCCTTCCCCTAAGTCACAGCTCCCCAGTGCATCTGAAGCTCCATGAAAACCCAGGGGAAGACATCAACAAGGCTTGCGTCCTTCCCTACCCCACCCCCAACCCTGTAGGCATCTTTAAACTTTTTCCAGCAAAGAAACAGACCTTAAAGCCCTAGGAAAAGTAGGTAGGAAACTGGGTCAAAGAGAACAGACCGATTGATGTGGTTTTCCATTTTTCACCATTTGGTCCGAAAACAAACCACTTTTGGTTTGGATTTTATTAGGGGCTTTTCTTTTCTTTTGCTCTTTCAGGGGGAGTCCAAATCCTGCATTGAATGCAACATGGTCTTGCAAAAAAAAAAAAAGAACTCTGGAGAACTCTGTCTCTTTGTTTTTTGTTTGTTTGTTTATTTGTTTTTGTTTGTTTGCTGATTCTAAGGAAAATGTATTTCTGGTAAATAACCCCTTGTCCTGAGCTGTCACAGCCTCTGGAACACAATGAAAATTAGTTTTATAGTAACTGTCGTCCATTGACCATTTGATTCACATGTTCTAATTTACATTAGCTTCTTGCTAACCATAATAACAGAACTAACCAAATATATTGGGCATTTATTAGGTGCATCTTACTATTTCACAAAATTCTGTTTAATCCATACAGATTCTCCCTCAACTGGGGGTGTGGAAGGGCAATGCTAGCTTCACCTAAACATAATTTGTACAATCAGTGAGCTCAAACAAAAGCTGCCACTAGCTCCATATATCTACCACTCCCAAACCTACCTTCCAATCCACACCTCTTCTGGGTCATAGACCCATACATCCAACTCAACTTGGATATCCCACAAGCACTGCGAACGCAGTTTATCCAAAACTTAATTTGTCTTTTTTAGCAAACTTCTATTCCTCCTCTGTTCTCTATGACAGTAAATGGCATCAACAAATCCAAGACCAAAGCCAGAAACCAAAGAATCATCTGACCTCTCTTCCCCTCAACCTCCACATCCAAGTCCACTGACCAAGACACCCTTAACACTCTCCTCTGCTGGACGTAACCTTAGGCAGAGTTCTTCCTCACTTTAGGCCCTCACTTCCCTTTTCTTAGAACATTTCCTATAATTACAGAAAACCTGTAATTATAAATTCTTTTTCTGCACATTTGAGATGTATGTAAATCTTTTAAAAACCCTAGGGCCAGTTTTACAACCCAGGACTGTCTTTCTCCAGGACCTGGGAACCATCTCTTTGAACCGTAATCATCAAGAAGTGTGCCCCCATCTCCCAGTCTCTGTGGGAGGGCAGAACCCTAACTTTGGCTAGCACCTAACTCCACATTATAAAACTACACCCTCTAACAGAGATACAAGAAAGCTTACTTTGGGGGAGGCGGGTGGGTAAAGCTGATTAGTAAATACAGATGACCTGTGTTTTCTCTTAAAATCCTCCCATCGCAAGGAGCTTGGCCAAGATGGTGGAGTAGGAAGACCCTGAGCTCGCCTCCTCCCATGGGGACACCAAAATTGTAACTATTTACAGAGCAACTGTTGATGAGAAGACCAGAATCTATCAGAAAAGATCTTCTACAACTAAAGACATAAAGAAGGAACCACAATGAGACCAGTAGGAGGGGCAGAGTTGAAGTATAGTTAATACCCATATACCCAGGTGGGTGACCCAGAAAAGGGAAAATAATTACAATTGCAGAGATTCACCCCAAGGAGTGAGGTGTCCAAGGCCCAGGTTGGGCTCCCCAGCCTAGGAGTCCTGCACTGGGAAGACAAGTCCCCAGAACTTTTGGCTTTGTAAGCCAGCAGGGCTTACTTTCAGGAGTCCCAGAGGGATGTGGGAAATAGAGACTCCACTCTTAAAGGGCGCACACAAAATCTCATATGCTCTGGGACCTAGGGCAGAAGCAGTAATTTGAAAGGAGCCTGGGTCAGACTCATCTGTTGAGAGTCTCCTGGAGAAGCGGGAGGAGATTGGAGTTGACCCTGGGGACATAGACACTGATGGCAGCCATTTTGGGGAGCTCCTTCTACCACATGGACACTGGTGCTGGCAAGTGCCATTTTGGAATTCTCCCGCTAGCTTATGAGCCTTGGGGCCTGGCCCCGCCCTTGCCAGCCAGCCTGTAGGCACCTGTACTGGGATGCCTCAGGCCAACCAACTAGCTGGGGGAAGGGGGAGGCAACAGCTACACACACCAGCAGGCAGGCTGTCTTAAGACACCCCCCCACCAGCCCACAGCCATCTGAGGATTCGGCCCTGTCTACCAGGGGGCCCAGAACATGGCCCCCCACACCAGCATCAGCATGCAGGCACATGGGCCCCATAGCCAGAAACCCTGGGACCCAGCTCTGCTCACCAGTGAGCAGGCATCAGCCCCAGGACCCACTGAACACCAGCCCCTCTCACCAGCAGGCAGACACCAGCCTCAGGACCATCGCCGCCCCACAGCCTGCCGTGGAAGGGCCTAGTCCACACATCAGCAGTCCAGCACCAGCTCTGAAACACCTTGGACCCCTCAGTCAGCCACCCCAGGATCCAGCCCCACTCAGCAGCAGACTGACACAAGATTTGGGACACCCTGGACACCACAGCCAGCTGTGTCAGGAAGTAGTCTCACCAGCAGGCCCATACCAGCTCTGGGACCCTTGTGTCCTACAACTAGAGAGCCCAGGACCTGGCTATGCCCACCAGTGGACTAGCAGTAGCCCTAGGACCTGGCTCCACACACCCGTGGGTTAGCATCAGCCCCAGAATATCCTGGATCCCCACCCTGCCCACCAGTGGGTAGACGCCAGCCCCAAGACCACCACAGCCTTGCAGCTTGCCTTGTCAGAAACTAGCCACCACACAAGCAGAGCAGCACCAGCCCTGGGACACCCTAGGCCCCATCCCTGCCCACCAGCAGGCCAACTCCAGCTCCGGGACACCTTGGGTCCCTTAGCCAGTGGCCCTGAGATCCAGCACCACCCACCAGAGGGATGGCACCAGCCTCAGGACTCCCAGGGCCCTGCAACCAGAGACCCAGGGACCCAGCTCTGCCCACCAGTGAGTCAGCACTAGCCCCGAGATGCCCCTGGGCCCCATTCCCACCCACCATCAGGCCAACATCAGCCCCAGGAGCCCCCGGGCCCTGGCCCCACCCACCAGCATGCCAACACCAGCTCTGAGATATCCTGGACTCCTCAACCAGCTGCCCTGGGATCAAGGCTGACTCACCAGCAGGCCAGAACAAGCTTTGGGACATCCTGTAACCCACAGTCAGCCAATGCAGGAAACAGCCCTATCCACCAGTAGGATGACACGAGATTTGGGAACCCCAGCCCCACAGCCACCCACCCCAGAACCTGGCTCTACCCACCAGTGAGCCAGCAGTAGCCCCAGGTCCCCCAGATTTCTGCAGCCAACTTCCTCCTGACCCAGCCCTATCAACCAGTGGCTGGCAGCCTCTGCACAAAGCAGACCTTGGCAACCAACTGGACAGGGGCCAGCAATGCTTACCAGACAGCCCACAGCAGTCAGCCCACCACAACAGAAGGACCCACGCACCTCTAGAGAATATAGGTCCAGTCACCAGAGTGGGGTGCACTGCTGGGACACACAGGACATCTCCTACAAAAGGCCACTACTCCAAACCTGGGAAACATAACTAACCTACTACATACATAGAAATAAAAACAGCAAATTGGGCAAAATGAGGTGACAGAGGAACATGTTCCAAATGAAGGAACAAGATAAAACCCCAAGAGAAGAACTAAGTGAAGTGGAGATAGGCAATCTACCTGATAAAGTGTTCAGAGTAGTGATCATAAAAATAATCAAAGAACTCAGGAGAAGAATGGATAAACAGAGTAAGAAGTTAGAAGTTTTTAACAAAAAGTTAGAAAAGAAGAACCAAACAGATATGAAGAATACAACAGCTGAAATGAAAAATACACTAGAAGGAATCAATAATAGGTTAAATGATACAGAGGAACAGATCAGCAAGCTGGAAGACAGAGTAATGGAAATCACTGAAGGTAAACACTAAAAAGAAAAAAAGAATAAAAAGAAATTAAAACAGTTTAAGAGACCTCTGGGACAACATCAAGCATACTAACATTCACATTAAGAAAAGAGTCTCAGAAAGAGAAGAGAGAGAGAAAGGGGCTGAGAAAACATTTGAAGACATAATAGCTGAAAACTTCCCTAACCTGGAAAAGGAAACAGACATCCAAGTCCAGGAAGCAAAGAGAGTCCCAAACAGGATCAACTCAAAGAGTTCCACACCAAAATACACTGTAATTAAAACAGCAAAGATTAAAGATAAATAGAGAACGTTAAGAGCAGCAAGGGAAAAACAAGACAGACAGAGAAAGACCATTACTGTATGTTATCACTCATATGTGGAATCTAAAAAATAAAATTAACAAATGAATATAACAAAAGAGAAACAGATTTACAGATACAGAGAACAAACTAGACATTACCAGTGGGGAGAGGCAAGGGGTGAGGGGCAAGATAGGTGTAGGGAATTAAGAGGTACAAACTGCTACATATAAAATAAATAAGCTACAAGGATATATTGTACAGCGCAAGGAATATAGCCAATATTTTAAAATAACTTTAAATGGAGTATAATCCTTAAAAATTTTGAATCACTATGTTGTACAGCTGAAACTAATATAATATTGTAAATCAACTATACCTCGATAAAAAAAATTTTTTTTAATTCTCCCAACCTTTGTTTTAGGGGAGCTGAGCTCAGAGTAAGCTCTGCTCTCTCTCCCCTATTGCAATAGCTTTGAATAAAGTCTTCCTTTCCTGTTTAACTTAGCCTGGTACAACTTTTGCTATTATACCAGCCAACCTAACTCCTTAACACCTCTTTCATTTCTCTCATTCTATAGCCAAATCTTTAATTAGGGCTGTAGTCTCACTCATCTGGATGATTACAATCATTTCCTAACCAGTCTCCCTGATTTCAGTCTTCCTCCTTTACAATTCCTCCCTACACTGTTGTAGCCAAAATAGTTCCAAAAATGAGGTTTAATCATACACTATCCCTACTTAGAAACCTTCAAAGTTTTCCCATAGTTCATATGATGGTGTGACTATACAACCGCATTTCCCTGAAACAGTCCTGGTTTTAACCTATTATTGCAGATAAATTATTATTAACATCTTTCTTTTACTCTCAGAAATGTCCCAGTTTAGAAGATAATGACTTCTTAGTATGGAATCTAAGGGCTAACCTCTGATTTCATCTACCCCTCTCTTGTATACACACCATACTCAACCACAACAAGCTGCTTATGACAGTGGACCTCAATGCTGGCTGCACATTAAAATCACCTGGAATGCTTTGCAAAAGTGTATATAATTAAGCTCAACACCAGACCAATTAAATCCGACTCTCTAGCAGTGGGCCTTAAACACTGATCGATTTTTTTTAAAGCCTACCCAGTAACTCTAATTTGGAACGCAACTGAGAACCCCTGACATCTGGTTGCCAGATCAACCATATCGTGTTATTCTGTTTCTTCCACTTGTAAGATCTTAAAGCTTGGTGATCCTCTACTTTTCTTAAATGTCCTCTCATCTGTGAAGCTCTCTCTGACCTTTTACAGTACCCTGTACATGCCCTTATTACAGGACTAACAATAACAAATTACAATTATTTATTTACACATTCCTCAATAGCTAAGTCCTATTGATTCATATTCAATGTGTCTCACATCTGTCTCACCTCATTTCCTCACACTAGCTCAGTTTAACCTCTCAGGTGCCTGACTGCATAAGCTCCTAACTACTTTTTCTGCTTCCAATCCCACCCCCCTCCAAATTGCTCCCAGCTATCTTTAAAAATCAATTGAATGGTATCATTCCACTATTCAAGTTCCTCGTGGCTCATCACCTTCTAAAATATAATATCCAAACTCCCAGTGTGGAATTCAAAGGCCTTCCCAAGTGACTCCAACATACACCAGATTCCTCTTCCCCTCACTCCTAACAACACCCACTTCCAACCCCACAGGGTGACTCATCCATCCCGATCAAGCCACCATGCTTTTGCTTGAGCAGCTCCTTCTACCTGAAATGACTTACTCTCATTTTCCAAAAGGCAAACTCCTTACTTTCAAAAGTTCTGCTAAACTATTACTTCTCTAAACCTGCCCACCACCAAGAATTAATCACTGCCTCCTCTTTCTCACATTTTCCCATTTTAAATCGCTATAGATCACTTATCACAGTTTGGTTTGCTTTATGTAAATGCCTGCCTCTCTCCTCAACAGTGAACATCTCTAGGACAAAAGCCAGATGATACTAGCAATATCCCCAATAAGTGTTGAATTCATTTGAGAAACCATTTTTAAATCACTAACAGGTAAAGTTAAGATAGGCATCTCTAATCATTTCTGTCCCCTAACCCATGGGGGGAATTGGCAGTAGAAATAGCTTAGATCTCCAAGTCTTAGTATTATAAGAATTGTAGAGCCCAAAGAAGTCTCTGGAGACTGGGTTCAATATACATTTGACTGGTAAAAAAGAATTGAGACTCTTTCCAGACAAAAGTATTTTCAAACATGATCTTTATTAAGCCAGTGCCTTCTAGCTTCTAGATTTTGATTCTGTATTTTAACCATGCTCACTGGAAGGTCATTTATTGATAGAAGTGACACAGCCAAGTGATTTCTTACCAGATCATCTTTTTTTTTTTTTAATATTTATTTATTTTATTTTTATTTATTTGGCTGCGCCGGGTCTTAGTTGCGGCGGCCCGCGGGATCTTCGTTGCTGCATGCGGGCTCTTAGTTGCGGCATGCATGCGGGATCTAGTTCCCTGACCCAGGATTGAACCCGGACCCCCTGCATTGGGAGCACAGTCTTAACCACTGGACCACCAGGGAAGTCCCCTTACAAGATCTTAAGAGAGTTCAAGGAGATCTTCTCATTTCCAACCTTTATAGCAGAATTTAAAGCCCCTGTTTTTATACTAAGAGCTACTACAAGCTGCAAATTGGAGAGTTTTGAAGCCTTCTTTGTGCCCTCAGAAGATTGACACCACTCTAAGACACATGCTATATCCTTAATTCTGGGTTAGCAGTGGTTTGTATGAAAAGTAATATCCAATGATAGGGTCTCCCACACACTTCCAGGAATCATTTTCACTGCCTTATCAAATATCAATGGTATCTGCCTCTGCATTTAGGATAAATGAGGTATAGAAGAAATACATTAGGGATAAGATCCAGAATTTTTTCTGAAATATCCTAAAACATATAACATTCTCTGAAATTTCTCATGCACAAAAATGCAAGTAAAGACCTTGGTGCAGATGAAAATTTCTTAATAGTTCCTTAAATCAATGCTCTTCTACAGATTGTTACCCGAGCCAAATATATGTGGACCTCTTCCCTCATGGGCAATATGATGAGGTCGGTGACCATCGACTTATGAATTACACCAGAAAACATTGTTTATAATTCTGTATTTATTTTAAAGTATCTTAGAAAAAAATATTATATATAACTAGTACAACACACCCAAGGGTCTTGTGGCTTAGAATGAGACAATAATTGCAACTGCAGTAACCCATCTTATTCTGACTGAACAAGGCACTGTGCCCTGGCATGAGCTTGAATGTTTCACATCTTTAGGAATTGACTTTCTTAACTTCTTGGGAGTATTACTAATGATGATGGCCTAGAACTCTAACATAGATCCCCACATACCATGTTTATACATACATACAGGAACTCAGTGAAGGGTATGGAAACATGGCTCTTTCTGACGACATACACCTGTGAGTGACACTCTCAGTGCTAAGTGACACCAAAATCAAACAACAATATTACTGAAGTAGAACTTCAACTTTATTTTAAACTAGGTGACTTTAAACTTACTATCTCCTTATTATTGACTGCTAAAAAATTCCATTCTTCTCCTTAAGGAACTTACTTTTAGGTATGCATTTTGTAAATCAATTACATTTATAACTTGATATTATTGTTTTTCTTTGTTCTTTACTTAATGACAGTGTGGAGTAGGGGTTATTTTCATTTTATTTATTATTATAGTTATCTTCTATTTGTCACAATTGAAACTGGCTTTTACTTGTAATAATAATATTTCTTTTTTAAATGAATTTAAAGATTTTTAGAAAGGGAGTGTATCTAAAGAAAAATAAGTAAATAATAGTATAGATGAGAGGAAAATCATAAAGATGGCATAACAGATATGTTTTGGAAACACTATCCTAGGGAAAAGCTCTTTATAGAGATGAGCTCTCGTCCACAGAGGGTAAATAACTCACACTGTTACCACTGTCAGTTCCAAAAGCTAAGAACACATAAGTAGGCAACCACAAAGAATATCACTCTAGAAGACAGAGGGAAGAAAAAAATTGAAAAAAGCATTTGGGTTTTGGATAGTACAGAAAAACTCTAGCAGGGATGAGTAAATTTTGAATGAATACCAATATAATCAAAGACTACTTTAGTCCCTTTTTAACCCCTTAGGTCATTCCACCTCTACATAATGTAAAATCTCAAGCTTTCCAGAGAGAATCACTAATAAGAAAAAAAAAATATTATCTCCCAAGCATCCTTACCAATCAAAAAAAAAAAAAGTTTTTTATGCTTTATGTTTCATTGTATTTTAAAAATAGGGTTCCACATACAGACATCTGAGGAACTGTATTCTGGTAAACATGCTTTTACAAACTCCCCATTTTGGAGATTTCCTAAGACACACACCTTAAGGAGTCATGCACCATTAGTTGGGAATTACTCTCTACCATATATTACCATTATAAAAAGGAGAAGCTGCTCTCAGTAACGGAGACACTATTCATTACTCTCTACAAAGGCACACTATAATTACTTCAGACTGTTTAAATTTTCCCAGTGATAGTGAAATGCACTGTTAGAAGCCATAGTTACCTTGCTCCAATAAAGACAAATTATAGAGCAATACAATTAAACTAAGTTATTTTCGTTCTTATTTTAATAACATGAGAAGATTGAATTTGAGGTAACATAGCAACTCTGAAGTTTGTAACAGAAAACTAGAAGTAGCAAATACGATTTTTATAATGAAAACAAAACAACTGGTATGAAGGGAATGTAAGCCTACCCTGATTAACATTCCTAACCTTGCAAATTTGCATGAAGATTATTTTTATACAATGTCAAATGCCAAGACTAAAAATGGTTCAACTATACTTTGACGGATAACACATCTACAATGTGTATTGTCAAACGCATGTCAAACAGGTTGTAAAATAAAATCACAAACCAGGAAAGGTAGGAAAGCAACACCATAAGGTACATATGGAAGCATCAGTGTTCTTCCAAAATTTACTTTTTATGTAGCAGAGTAACCATAAAGAACTTCCAATGTACCCAAAACTTGTTACATAAAAAATAAAGGACATTGCTAAAAAGATGATTGTAGGCATGTATTATAGCAAATACCATTAGTTGTCCCTCAACAACCATTCTACACTCTTTCATAGTAATAGAACCCCTTGTTTTTAATTGAGTACCTGGCAGCCCAGAATAAACACTACATTTCCCAACCACCATTGAAGATAGGTGTACCAATATGACAAATTATGAACAATAAGATGTAAAGGAGAGTAATAGATGCAACTTCCAGGAAATGTCCTTCCAGGAAGGAGGCTTCCACTTTGCCTTCCTCCTTCCTGCTGGCTGGAGGACTAACATGATGGCTGGAACAGGAACATGTTACATGTCATGTTACATGACATGTCTCATGTCTCAGAGCATGACATGCCTTAAGAAGAGCATCTTAACGCAGACGCATAATGCAAATCCAGAGCAGAGAAGCAAAATGTAGGAAGCCTAGATGCCTGAAACCACAGGGCACAGGCCCTGAACCACTTACCTTTAGACTTTAATATGAAAATCAAGTAAATTTCTATCTTGTTTAAGCCACTGTTATTTGGCGTTTACTGTCATGTCAGCCAAACCTTAACCTAACGCACACGTGTATACATTTTCAACCACACAGGAAATTTGTTCCTTCTGACAACTTGTTAAATTGCTTGAGTTTTACTGTTTCAAATCCTTTTAGAACACATTTATTGTGGATTGTTTAAAGCATTAACTGCTATGAATGAATTGTAGCAAATATATATATACAAGTAATGCAAAAAGAGTTCAGTATTTATTCATTTAATGTAAATGTTTCCAACGCTTTTAAAACTCTTGCATTTCACTGATGAGTAAAGGAAGGCATAAAAAATAAGCAAATTTGTTCAAATCCACATTCAACATTCAACAAACATTAAGTAAATGATAAACTTGAAGTGAAACTTAGGTTCTACCAGGGAAGATGGACAAAAAATAAGTAAACAGGTAAATAAGGATGAATGCAGACACAATGAAGGCAATAAACGGTTGAGATAGAGCCTAGCAGTCAGGAGGAGGCGGATGGCAAGCCAACTTTTGATCAGCATCATGGAAGGCTAAGGCCTAAGGGATAAGATAGAAAAGGCTGCAGGAAAAGACAACTCAGGCAGAAGCAGGTTCAAAGACCCTCATGTGGACAATGCTTTACACTTAAGTAACTGGAGGTGCTTCTTCCACATTCCTGCAGGATGCTGTACTGTGTAATGCTCCCACACTTCCCTAGGTACCATGAAAGGATTTGTAAATGCATGATTGCTTATTCTCCCAACACAGCACATCAGTGGAAGCATTTGCACTGAGACTTGCATCTGCCAACATCCATGCTACCATGTGGGGAATGGATTGGGAAGGAGACACCAGGGGCTACAATGGATCCTAACAGCCACGACAGGACATTGGCAGAAGAGCCTATCTGAAATAGAGTCAAGATCAGTGACTCTAGCATGAGCATCAGAAAAGCTCACCAGGCTTCTGACCTGGAACATTCTCCAAAACCATACCCTCTCCTGCTGCTCTTTCCCTCAGTCCCTCTTACACTTTCTTCTTGCTCCATGTCTACAATAAAAAGAAAAAGAAAAAACCTAAAACAGTACAGAAAGCTACTAAATGAAAAGTAGCAGTTCGTGGCCCTTTTCTGACCTACCAATAATCTCTCTTCTCAGATAAACTCACTTTCATCAGTTTCTGCTTTTAGTTCCTTTGTTGTTTACCACCATATAGCTAAATGGTGAATTATGCCTACTTCCCCATTTATCAGTTTTAAACAGTTTCTATTTACTCCTTGCTTTTTTTTTTTTTTTTACTTACTAAGCATCTTTCAGATCTTTCCATTATCAATATAAAGAGTATATTGCTTTTTTACAGCTGCAGTAAGTTTCTCCTAGATACCCACATAGGTCACTCCATCACTTTCTTTAAATCTTTATTCAACTCACCATAAATTCCAATGGGCCCAGCAACAATTCAGAATAAAAGGAAGCAGTATATTTAAGATCAGGCTCAAGCTGCTCCATAGGTCTCAAGTAAGCTGGTCTAACAAGTGACCCAGATCCCCATGTCACCTACCACTGTTGCTCTGATACCTTCCTCCCAGATCTTGGGGGGTGGGAGTGGGGGCTCCCTGTGACCAGCTGATGGAGGGCGAAAATTCCCAAGCTTGAGTCACGGGTGGGTCAGCTCAGTATGTGTGGGCAGGCAGACATGGACCACTGCTGCACTGTAGCCCCCTCAAGTGGACCTGAAAGACAATGGAGAGGGGAAATTCTCCCAATGGGCACAACAGCCACTCACCTACTTTGTGTGGAGAGTAAAGGGGCATGAGGTAAGAGTATACAAAGACTCATAGGTGCTTGGTCAGGGGCCTGGAAGACTAGAAGATGGAGAACAAGGAGGTCTGGGAAGAGGTAAGTCGATAGACCTATGGGAGTGCGCACAAATGTGAGGACCTTTGAATCACACATTAATGTCCACCAGAGAGAACATACTTCAGAAAAAGCACTAAAAAGTCAAGCAGACAGGATGACTCAGCCAGCGGATGTCACCCAGACTCTGTCTTGAGCCACCCTCGCATGTACACAATGTTCTCATGAGCAGAGTAATCACCTTGGCAGAACTGGAGACTATTCTTGGGATCACAAGTTGGGCTCCCTCTCGCCAAGGCTGATCTGGCTACAGCTACTGAGAAATATCTGACCTACCAGCCATAGAAACCAACAATGAGCCCCTAAGATGGTACCATCTTTCTTACCAATGGGCCACTTAGTAGCAAATTAATTACATTAGACCCCTTCCATCCTAGAAAGGGCAATGTTTATGCTGGCTGGAAATGATATATACTTGAGGTATGGAGTTGCCTTTACCACCTACAGGTGTCTCATCCAGCACCACTATCCAAGGACTCACAAAGTTTCTGATATAGCAACATGGATCCTATGCACCATCACCTCAGACTAAGGAATGCACTTAAGTAGTATAGGCTGACAACCATGGCATCTATAGACCCTATCATATATCACACCATTCAGACGTTGCCAACCTGATAGAGCTATGAAAGAGCCTTTTGAAGTCATAGCTGATGTGCCAGCTTGGAGATGACACCTGGAGAGATGGGACATTATTCTTCAAGATACAGCAGACCTTAAACCAATGGCTAGTATATAGTACTGTGCCTCAATAGCCAGAACACATAGGTTCAGGAACCCAGTGATAGAATAGGAGAGACCCTGCTCATAAACTCCTAGTGACCCACTTAGGGAATGTTTTCTTCTCTACCCCCAAGACTTTAGTCTTTGTGGGTCAAGAGGTCCTGGTTTCCAGAGGGGGAACCCTTCCACTAGGGGAAAAAGTGAGAGTTCCACTAAACTGAAAGCTACAGCTAATTCCTGGTCACTTTGGGATCCTCATAAAATACACCAGCAGCAAAGAAAAAGGTTACCATACTTGCAGAAAAACTGCAATAATCATCGGGAGGTAAGACTGCTGCAACAACATAACAGGTGCTTGAAAAAAATGTGTTAGGCATTAAAGTGATCCAATGGACATATCCAGCTATTACCATGCCCAACCACAACTGTAAATGGATAGGTCACAGCAACCACAGATTAATAAGGACCTGGAGCCAAAGGCTCAGACCTCTCAGAAAAGGCACCAAACAGCTAAGCAGACAGGATAACAAAGCCAGTGGGATCTGGATTGATTCACCAAGCAAGCCACCTAGACCAGCAGAAGTATTCACCAAGTACTCACCAAAAGGGAATAGGAGTCTGGTAAGGGTGGGAAAGGAGGGAAATTATGAGTATCAGTGATGATCTAGGACAAACTACTGCAGTGGAGGGCTGTATCTAATCCTGCTAACTTTCCTCTTCTAAGTTTTTCCAGAAATTGTAACCACCCAGAATTCTCAAGATGTATTTGAATGGAGTGAACTTAATGTGAGAACAAAATGATCTGAGCACTGCAAGGGGTGTGTACTTTAATGGATGCTATCAGTACTCTGCCCAAATGTCCTTTTTAAGCCAGCACACCCACCCCTAGCTATGAGTATTGAGTAATGACAACTCTGCCCCCTTCTAGGAGAATTTCCCTCTGTCAAATGGGAGTTGCCTTGCCCAGGAAGCTTCACCCACCACCACCAGGAGGCAGATCTTGGTCAGTGACTGGATAGAACGTGCCTCAAGATGGAATCGACTCTACAAAACAATTTACACTCCAGGGCTTCCTTGTGGGTTCAGAGTGAGCTGGTCTACAGCTGAGACCACATTCTTGCTTCTCTTTTTTTCCCTGCCTTTCTATAGATAGTACTTTCCCCCCAATAAATCATATGATTTATTAAGGTGCCATCTCAAGTTCTTCTCCTGGGGAACCCAATCTAGAAACCATCATACTGAATTGATTCTGGAAAAAATAAAATGCACTCACTACAGTTTCACAGTTTATACTGTATTTTTTCCTAACTAATAAAAATAAAAATATTTAAATAAGAAATAGCATACTTTCTAAACTGAGTCTACTAGGGTACATCCACTTAAATTATTTTTCTGAGTGGTTTAGTCAAAGCATGACCCTGTGAATAAAATATTAGGGTGATGTGATCTTTCTATAATCATATTACATGGCAATGTACCATGAGCATTTCAACTTAAAGTTAATATAGCTTCACTAGGAAACTATATACTCTGACACAGCAATTCTGATCATTGAAAGCAGGCCCTACCACCAGCTCTATCATGGGAAGATTACAGACCAAAACTCTTCTCACTCTACCTATAAAATAAGCAGTCAGCCAAATAGCTTCACCTACTTACCTTAAGACCTCCTAGGGGACTTTTAATCTGCCTAAAGCAAAATTGAGAAGACGAACATGCTCAAGAAAAGATGCTCAAAATTGCTAATCATCAGAGAAATGCAAATCAAAACCACAATGAGATCTCACCTCACTCCTGTCAAAATGGCTATCATCAAAAAAGACCACAAATAACAAATGTCGATGAGGATGGGGAGAAAAGGGAACCCTTTTACACTGTTTTTGGGAATGTAAATTGGTGCAGCCACTGTGGAAAACAGTATGGAGGTTTCTCAAAAAACTAAAAATAGAACTACCATATGACCCAGGAATTCCACTCCTGGGTATATATCCAAAAAAAACAAAAACACTAATTCGAAAAGATACATTTACCCCAATATTCATAGCAGTATTACTTACAATTGCCAAGATACAGAAGCAACCTAAATGTCCATCAACAGAAAAATGGATAAAGAAGATATGGTATATATATGCAATGGAATATTCCTCAGCAACAAAAAAAGAATGAAATAATGCCACTTGCAGCAACATGGATGGACCTGGAGATTATATACTAAGTGAAGTAAGTCAGACAGAGAAAGACAAATATCATATGATATCTCTTATATGTGGAATCTGAAATAATGATACAAATGAACTATTTACAAAACAGAAATAGACCCACGGACATAGAAAACAAACTTATGGTTACCAAAGAGGAAAGGGGGTGGGTGGAGGGATAAATGTGGAATTTGGGATTAACATACACACATTACTATACATAAAATAGATAAACAACAGGACCTACTGTATAGCACAGGGAACTATATTCAATATCTTGTAATATCCTACAATGAAAATGAATCTGAAAAAAGACTAGTTAGATAGATAGATAACTGAATCACTTTGCTGCACACCTGAAACACTGTAAATCAACTATACTTCAATTTAAAAAAGAATATTATAAGATGATAAGTGCTATGAATAAAAATACAGCAGAGAGGGTGGATAAGGAGTCCCATGTATTATGTGATGCTGAGAAGGAGTGTACAGTTTTAATTGGGTGGCTAAGAAAGACTCACTAAAAAGGTGACAATTAAGTAAAGACGTGAAGGAAGTAAATTAATTAATGCATTAAACGATCATAAAAAAAGATTACCCCAAACTATTCATAGTCCTTAAACTATTTGGTTTAATTACACTCTGTTCCCTGAAATAAAATGTTAAATTCAACAGATATCTCAAACTCATAATGTTTTCAACATTTATTCAATTCATCTCTAGTTCTTTATCCTTTTCTCTTCAAGTTTATTTTATTTTTTTCAGTGCTCAATGAATTCCTCATGTGGTCTACTGAGTCCTATTTACTGTCCATAATGGGAGCTTCAAAGCAAGAGAAGTGAATCTTGAGTGCTTCATAACCAACTCAGGCTACTACATTACTTGTTTGGATTTTGAATTTCTTTGCCTCTTAAGATTTTAAATATCCTTTCATCTAGTTACAACTAGCTTTGCATATGACAGAATCCTGCAATTTTTCATATTTTCCATATCTGATAGGACCTTATAACTCATAAATATATTAAAATGATGTTCAATTAAATTCTGGTTATTTCTCATGGCCTTATCTGGCTTTGCCATCCCAGCTCTTTAAGGTCATTCTACTGACAAGCACTTTATCAACATCTGCCTTAAAGCAGCCTAGAATAGACGATAGGAATATTCACTCTGGAGTCAAAACATGGCTACGCCAATCATTGCCTGAGTCACCTTGGGCAAGTCACTTACACTTTCTAAGGTTCAATTTCCCTACTGTAATATGGAGAAGATAAAATCGATACCTTTCTTATTCAGTTGTTGCAGGGATTAAATAAGAATAGTGCTTAAAATGCTACCTAACATATAACATGTGCTCAATAATTTTAAGTTATTATTTTTATCATTATATTTCCAACTTGTGACATATAGTTTTTTATATACATTTGCCATTTGTCCTCCTTGATAGTAAATTCCTATATGTCAGAATCTCAGACAATCATCAATTTGAGATGACTTCCATATACATCCCTTAAGTAAAAGTTGAATTGAGCATAGAGCTTGGTTCTTTGGCTCCTAATATACTTAGGCATATGCTAATTTAAATAGTTTCAATGCTCTACTTTTGCACTTGCTCCACTAGTGAATTTTACTAACATAACACAGGTTGGCCAAAAGGAGTCCCCCTGTTGTTTTCCTCAGGCTGACAGGACCTCCCCTCACTACAGTTGGGTGCCATCACCCATCTTCTCTCAGATGCAGTACCTCTGCTCTGTGTACCACCTCTTCAAGATGGCTGATGGAACCCCATTCTTCCGTATCAAGTGTCCTGATCACTGATGCTTTGTGCCAACTTTTCTGGCTGTCTAAATTGGGTGTATAACCTGCTATGTCCATCTGGACTTGAACTCCATGTTTATGTGGATCCATCTAAATCCATTGCCCATTCCTACAATTCTAGTTGCCTGAATCATTACAATAGTTATATGGCTTTATATTTTATGAAGTACTTTCAAGGATATTTTCTTCTTTGATCCGCCTTTGAGATAGAAGGATTCATATTATTATTCCTAATGTGGACTAGGAGGGATTAGAAAAGGTCAGAGAAGTAGTAACTCACAGAACAAAGACTAGAACAAGAATTTACAGTGTGAGTGTATTGTATTTACGCTAAGAGGAAATAAAGACCAGAGACTGTCCTGAATCCAAGAGAAACAATTGAAGTTGCCTTGAGTATAGAGGGTTCCTCTCTAACACAAGCCTTTGAGAACTACACAAAGAGTTGATTCTATGAAAACTTGATTCTAAAGTAGACACTAGATTCCCTACAGTTTTTCTCAATCAGAGTTCCACTAGAGAACTGAATCCTACAGAATATGATTGGTATGTAACTTTTTCCTCAATTCTTCCAAGAATGGAACAAGGCTAATACCATTCTAGAGACATAGGCAAGAAGTTAATTCATTATATCCATTGGGTTCCTTAACACATTAGGGCATAATTCCTTTGCGGAATCTTGGTTGAGAAGAACTAAATGCATATGAGAGAGCTTACATTAGACCTACTATGCAGAATAACAACTCCTCCTGAAATTACTGCTTCCTCTTAAGAATTAAAACAAAATATCAGAGCTGAATAAATGACTCCTCTAAAGAATGGGCAATCCATGACCATTTACAGTTACTTCTCCAACAGTAACCTTCTTTTTTAGGTGCCAAGCTTAACAAGGGCAATGCCTTATGGTTAAGTCCTATATATATATATCAATGCAGCAAAAGAAAAAGTCTACTAATAACCTCAGACTATATGCCTATTGAAACCACATGTTTCATTATGTGGGGACCAGAGAAGATAATGTAAAAAGTTTAGTGTCTTCCAGTCCTTCCAGGTGGGAGAACATCTCCAAAGAATGTTCTTCAGGCAGGGGACCAGCCAGAGCAGCTCAGACTATGAACAAGAGTGACATCAGGGGTCAAGACAGATGATAAACTTTGGAAGCAGGCTGATTGAATCAGGCCGGACAGTTTTTTCTGCAAATGGCTTTCAGAGATTTGTGGAGGCTGTTTCTAGAGGCTGGAAAATTGATCCCCATTGACTTCAGCAGGGAAATGATGACCTACGAGCCCTGTTTTGACGGTGGATTGGTGAGCCAGGGCCATCTGGCAGTAAAAACAAACCAACCAGGCCTGTTCTGAGCTGACTAACCACCTCCAAGCAAGGAAACAAATCTGCCTTTGCCATTAATACACCTCTTAGTTCAAATAACAAGCAAAAGGAAATACAACCAGCCAGATTCAAGGGAACAAAGTCAGGGGAGTTTTGCCTCCCATTTATTTCCAACCATAAGCTCTTTTTTACACTTTAAACATGTTTACTTTGAGGATGAAGTAAGGAAGGAAATGTCCTCAGAGAGAAAAAAAAATTGTGAATTTAGAACAGAAGCATAAAGGCCTAAGGAAACAGACCCCCAAGGAATCAGAATAGAATATTATTTGAATAAATTGGCTTAATCAAGATTAATTCTGTTTATTAACAAGCAGAATTGTTATTAAAGCTAAGTAAGCAGTGGTCTGTGTCCAATTAGGGCAGACAGTTCTTAGGAGAAAGATGGAACAGGAACCAGAGAGAAAGCTGCCCTCAAAGTAAGGAGGAAGGGAAAGTCCTCTGGCGAAGCTCTTTAACACAAAGACCTAAAAGTGGGATGAAACACAGCTTTAGTGGAGACAAAGCCTCCATTTATTCACACTCTTAAAAAATTAAAATGCCCTTGAAAAAGATAAATAAGTATAGAAGTTTGCATTTAAACACGGCCTGATCCATTTATGAAAGTAAGAGTAGCTAACACTCCATCTACTCCAGATGCCATACTAAGTGCGTTGTGAACTCCCTCCTTTCGTCCAACTCTCCTCTAGCCCCCACTACAACCCTAGGGGAAGGTACTAGTATTATCTCTTTTGACTGAATTAATTGCTTCCTTTTCTGTTACTTGGGATTTTTTTTTTAATACTCATTGTGTACCTGTGCAGGTACTGTGTGTGCCAGGCACTGTACAAGACTCTAGATATGGTTGCTGCCTTCAGGAAACTTACAGACAGTACAAATTCTTAGGAAAAAAACAGAGGGCTGTGGAAAAAACAATGAAGGGAGGAGGCACCTATTTAAGTGGTCAGGTCAGCTGAGACCTGAAAGAGGAATAGGAACCATGATGTGAAGAGCAAGAAGGGAGAGGACACCAAGCACAGGACACAGCATGGGCAAGGGCCAGGCTGAAAAGAACTTGGTGTATTAACATTTTAAGAAGGTAGGTTGGTGAGAGAACAGTGAGCAAGATGGAGGGGGGTAGGAGACATGTTTACAGAGAGGAACAAGGGTCAGACCCTGTAGGGGGTTTCAGAACTTGTTACAGAGTTTAGTGTATATTAAGTACAGTGGAAGCTCCTGGAGGGTTTTAAGCAGGGGTGATATAAGATCTAATTTGCATTTTCTAGATAATTAATTGATCTTTGGAGAGTATCTTGTAGGAATTCAAAAGGGGAAGCAGAGAGACAAATGAGGAAACTATTGTCCTGGTAACAGAGACAGTGGTGGCTTGGTCTATGGGATGGCCATGGGGAAGAAATAGAGTCAAGATATGCTTTGGAGGCAGAATTAATAGAACTCAATCTTGTACACTATTCTGTAATAGCACTTACCACACTTCCTTGTGACTGTTCCTTTGTCTCTTTCTGCCAGTGACTGTGAACTCTTTGAAGGCGGGAGCAATATTTCACTAACCTGGGTTCCTCAGAGCCAACCATAAAGTCTGATAAACCCTCAAAAAGGATTTGATAAATGTATGTTGGGCTTCCCTGGTGGCGCAGTGGTTAATCTGCCTGCCAATGCAGGGGACACGGGTTCGAGCTCTGGTCCAGGAAGATCCCACATGGTGCAGAGCAACTGCTGCACAACTATTGAGTCTGCGCTCTAGAGCCCACAAGCCACAACTACTGAGCTCGCACGCCACAACTACTGAAGCCCGCATGCCTAGAGCCAGTGCATTGCAACAAAGAGTAGCCCCTGCTCGCCACAACTAGAGAAAGCCTGTGCACAGCAAGAAAGACCCAACGCAGCCAAAAATAAATAAAATAAAATAAATAAATTTATTTTTTTTAATGTATGTTAATAAGGTAGGAAAATGCAACTACCTTGTCTTACGTAGGTTAGGACTACAAAAGATCAAAGCCAGCAAGTACTATCCTGAAAGAGATACAGTCATCCTAGTTACTCCTCTAGGTCAGGGACCCATGGCCGCTACATGGAGCATGTGCAGATTCTAGCTAAGGGGCATGTTGATATTGTTGAACTTGGGATGATCCAATCTCCTGCTGGTAAAATATCAGTAGAGATAGTATAGTAGAGTGATTAAAAGAATGGACTTTAGTGTCAGGTTCAAATTCTGCCCCGATCCTTCCTAGCTATATAACTTCATGCAAATTACTTAACTTCTCTGCATTTTATCAGCTGTAAAATGGGTAATAATAATACTTACTGTGGAAGGCAGAATTATGCCCCCCCCCAAAGTATGTCCACATCCTAATCCCTGGAACCTGTAAATATGGTACGTTACATAGCAAGGGGGAATTAAGGTTGCAGATGGAATTAAGGTTGCTAATCAGATGATCTTAAAATAGGGAGATTATCCTGGACTAGCTGGGTGGGTCCTAGGTAATGACAAGAGTCCTTAAATTTGGAAAAGAGAGATACAAGAGTCATTCTCCAAGTGATACAGTGTGAAACAACACTCTACTGACTGCTGGCTTTCTAGAAGCCAGGATCTTCTAGAAGCAGGAAACGGCAAGGAAATGGATTCTCTCCTAGAGTCTCCAGAAGAAGGTGGCTGTGCCTAATGTTTTGATTTTTAACCCAGGGAGACCTATTTTGGACTTCTGACTTATAGAACTGCAAGATAATAAATGTCTGTTGTTTTGAGCCACTGGATTTATAGTAATGTTACAGCAGAAATGTGAAGCTAATACATTATTACCCTTTAGAAATACTGCATACCTCTAAATGAGTCAGTATGTGTGGGAGTGTTCTTAACACAGACCAGAGCACTATAAGCATTCTCTATCACCCTGTATGAGGATGTCTGACCAGTTCAATGCCCTTGGCTGCAGAGTCCACTCAAAAGAGCCCTTCATTATACAATTACATAAGTTATGATAAATACATTCAAATATAATTATGTAAAGAGAAGCCTTCAATACACAATTTTAGACATTTTGGCTTAAGATACAGACAACATTTTTAAACATTTTCTAAGTGCTTAATCCTTTAAGTGCAATATCATTTCTCTGTCACCAAGTTGCTCTATCTGGATAGCAAATAATTGAATTAACTCTAAAGATCGGCTTGATAACTCCAGATGCCAGTTCTAAAACTCTGAATTGTCATGGGATTTCTTGCCTCCTCCATCCCATCGCCTAGAAAGGAAGGATTTTTATATGCATTGTTAAACATCTCTGTCATAAATGAATAACCTGAGCCAAAGTGAAGAGAATCATTAATACTTCTACCAATTAAGAAAGGACACGCTTCCGTAATCAACTATAATCACTAGTTGGCTTCAACTGAAATCTCCTTAGTTTAATAAATACATCACTGCCATTTATTAAAATACAATACGTTTTGCCAGGAACAATCATCTTCTACCCTGCATACCTGGTTAAGTCTCACTGGAGATTCAAAGTGTAATATCAAGTGAGAATTTAATGCCTGACCCCACCCCATTCATGATTAAACCAGTCTTATAAAAACTGGACCATTCCTGGAATGTTCATGACCTACAAGGCTAAAGATGTCATTGTCTTCATGAGAACCATGTATTGAGAGGAAGGCTCTGTTTATTCCGGTCAGGTTTCACCCATCAATTTACAGCTTTCTAATTTCACTTCTTGGTAATTGTTCCCTCAGCATTTCCTGTAACTGTGCCTTATCTGATTCTTTCACTCCAGACTGTTATTTTTATTGCAATGCAAAACAGAAAACATTTTTGAATTATAATTGGAAGTCCTGACTGGTTTCCCATTTGATGCTGAATAATTTAATCCTGGCTAATTAGGTGTGTGGAACCCCCAACTCGCCCTGCAGCAAGGCTTACCCTGACTTCTGATGATGCTTCTGGAATATGGCTAATTATCAGAAGCCAGGTATAGTGATAATGAGCACATCTTTGCCTCTCCTGCCCTCATGACAGAAAGTGGACATTTCTAAAGTGGTATTTAGATGAGCTATGATGCTTTTGCAAGTATACTAAATTATCAAGTGGAACATCCTGAAAATGACCAGACCATCAATCTTACCTACCTCTCTCCTCAAAGGGAAGGTGGCCACGTCAAGATTCCTACTGTAGGATTTCCCAGGAAATAGAAAGTTAACCTTAAGCCACTTTTCACTTTTTTTTTTTTTAAGAAAACTGGGCAATTATCTTTGCTCTGCAGTCTTCACAAACTCGAGTTTATTCTTTTGAAGATTTAAGCAGTGTTACAAGGTGAAGATTTGTGTCTGTGCTAATTAGCAGTTCCTACTTCAGTTTGAGGACTTATTCTAAGAAAAGACAAGGGAGGCCTATAAGATCAGAGTACCTCTGGAATCCTCACAGAAGTGCTTCTTCGACAATATAAATTTGCAGGCTGAGAAATCACATCTATTCTTAAATATGTTTTCATCCGAATCTGACAGTGCTGCAAGGACCTTCTGCCTATATTCATTTTATTACATGTTGACTTCATATCACCAACCATTTTCAACTTTTAGAAAATTTCCTCTTTTCCTAAAAGGAAAAAGAAAGCTGCCAACATAATTTTAATTATTTTGCTGACACATCTTTTTATGTTCTTATATTTGCATATTTTTTCTTTTTTGCATTATTTGGTCTATTATATGAAAGGATCTCCTTGCAAGCACTGATAACAAAAAATTCAGGAGGACATCAAATTCAACTGGTTTTCTTTTTTAAGGCATGAAATGTATCCAAGGAATAAGATTTACGGAGCTGAAAAGGAGCTTTAAGACCCTTCTACATCTGAGAGCATATATTGGAAGTCCTGCTCAGTACGCCTCTCCCACAGGGACTTTTGCTTGGCTGCTCTGCAAAGCCAGACCAGGCTTTGTAAAGGCTGTGTAATAGGGCAGGTATCACCTTTGACCACAATCCAGGCAATTTTGCATCTACTGTATTACACTCCTGCAACCTCACCCATTTACACTAACCACATGCCCTTTGCACACAGGTTTGACCAACAGCCTCATTTCTTAGCAAATGGCACTGCCGTCCAATCATCTGCCCATGACCATTGCTGGTTAGTGACTGTACCAAGGGTGAGAACCAGAGGCTCTTAATTCTCTCCATGCTGTTATCTCCTTCACCACATCCAAGGGACTGAAAGATTCCCCAATTCTTTTTTTCATTTAATCAATTTTTATTTATTCAAATTACATTACAATGTTTTGTGGTTACAGCAGAACATACATTCTTAGAACTTACAGTCTGGTGAAGGCAAACTGATGTTAAAAAAGAAAAAAAATCATAGTATTGGGGAGCCAAGAAATAAAACAGAGGAAGAAGTGGTATATGAAACATCTGAGGAGAAGGATGTCACAATTTCAGTATCAGATATTTTCTGATAAATATTCCCTCAATGATTAAACGTAATTTTCTTTGTTAAAAATGAATTCATCTTTGGTCATTGCACAAAAAGGTTCCTCAAATTTTTTATTTCTTAATAAAACATTTTCTATGAGTACTAGTTATAAAAAATAAATATTTTAAATTTATTGATGAATTCACTGAAGATTCACTAATTGTTATCATGCATTTCAGCACTGCTTCTCATATCGGGGACCCTGACATCCACACCTATTCACAGAGAAGTTACCACGTAACTGACAGCTGAATAAAAACTGGAAAATTAAGAGATTGTCAAAAGTCAAAGATTTCTTCATACAAGCTCTAATGAATAAGGCTTTTTAACTGAAATTCCTTCCAGTTTTTGGTTACTAGTTATTGTTTACTGGGCAATTAGTATGTACCAGGAGCATGCAAAACAGTTTACATTTAATTATTTCATATTATCTCATTTAATCCTCACTCTCCTGCGAAGTAGGTCTTGCTTTATAGATAAGGAAACCGAGGCTTGGAGACAATTAATAAATCTGCTAGGGTTACACAACTAGTAAGTAACCAAAGCAGAACTTTATCTGAAAACAGAGCCCAATATACTGCCATAATCAATTAGTAACTCCTTCCCCATAGAGTTAAATCAAGTAAAATTTATTGAAAATAATTTTCACTCTATTTGTGCCTTTTATCCTGGACCATCCTTGATCAAAGGAAATACGTTACTAGCATTCTCCCAAAGCTTGAAAATTTTATTATTATAACTTTCTTAAACATCTCTCAAAAAAAAAGGATTAATGATACATCCCAATGGTAGAACCCTTTTGGACTCTGGTCTAAATTCATTATATTGATTCTTATTATGTTTTCAATAAAATGAAGAGTAACTGCTCACTACCCACTGGACTATATCCTTTTATATTCCTTTCCATTCTCTTGCTTTTCTCACACGTTAAACAACTCCAAATCCTTAAGGTTTTATTCCAAAAGGGCCCATTTCCAATAGTGTAAGCATATCTACATTGTTCCTGTCAACTAAAAAAATGCACAACCTAAAAGTTGAAAGTTATGTTTAATTCGGTGGACAAATCTGAGGACTTAAGCCCGGGACACAGCATCTCAGATTACTCTGACAGACTGCTAGCTCAGAAGAGGCAAGGTGGGGAGCCAGGATATATAGGAGTTTCTGCAACAAAGACCAGGTAGTTGGAACATCAAAAGATCACTGTTAAAAGAAAACCAGATATCTCAAGTTAAGGAATTTAGTGCTTTTCTACGTATGGGAACATGCAAGTCTGGGCTCACTGAAATCATTCCTTTGATATGCACCTCAGCTATCTGGGGCCAGTAACCTGTGTTTTCTCACGGAGTTTCCTCAGAGTACAGCGTTGGCGGGGGCGGGGGACAGTGCGGGAATGGCTGCAGTGGCTGAGGATTCTATGGCTGGCGTTATGTTTCCATCCTGAGCTCCCTCAGGGCTCACCTTGGGGGAGGGGGAGGGAGGCTGTGGTGTTGCTTGATGGCTGCAACATTCTTTGTTTACTGATATGGCAGGCAATATTTTTCATTCGCATTCCTAAGTGAGTGGTCTTCTGACTGGGGTAGGAGTGTGCAAAAGCTTTCCCTTAAGCTCTCAGGCAGTCCTTAGAGGAGCCCATTTCAGGATCCTCAAATGTCTAAAAGTGATCTTCCTGAGAACAAATGTCCTCAGGGCACCATGCTGACTCTCCGTTCCCTCCTCCCCTTTCAGGAGAGCCCTTTTCTAGTCTATGAAAGAAAGGCAGACCTTCCCGAGCTAGATCTCACATCAGTGCATTGCCCTGCAATGTAGAAACCTCAGGCAACAAAGAGACAATTCAAAACACTGCTGAGAAAGTCACTCTCTAACTGAGCTATGTATCCTTTTATAAATCAGATGATTTCCAATTTCCTGTTTTTAAGCTGGTTAAATACAGACCAAGTCAAACAACTCACTGATAAAAACTTTTTTCCCCTATTCTAATGAAAGAGCACTAGTTGATTTTTCTTTGGCATTTAACTTGAAAGGAGTCCAAAGAATCGACTGACACAAAAATAACCAGCTTTCCATTTCTTCTCTAATGAACAAGGTTTCAAATGCTTATAAATATAAAAAATGAAAACAGATTTTATATTGATGTTAACTCTGTTTCATTCTAGCAACATTCATCCACAGATACAAGAACTAACTTTTTAAATTTCTGTCTCATTACGTGATGCATTTCCAATTAATTTTTTATTTAATAATTATCCCAACCTGTAATCATAACCCTGTACAGGACTTCCCTGGCGGTCCAGCAGTTAAGACTCTACGCTTCCAATGCAGGGATCTCGGGTTTGATCCCTGGTCGGGAAACTACAATCCCACATGCTGCGCAGCACAGCCAAAAATAATAACAATAATAATAACTCTACACAGAAAAAATGTTAACACTTTGAGACTTATGGTGAGAGAAATACATAAGATAAATCCAACTTCAATGTAAATTGCTATGGTCTTTAGACTCTCAGAGAGTCAAAGGGAAATGCAGTAAAATAAAATAAGAAGAATGTAACAGTCTTATTTTGAAAAGTCCACATTTACATGTGGTAAAGTACATCTTTTCATTTACTCAAATTTATGTTAAAATTTTTAGAAATTAAAAATGTGGGAACGAATATTTTGTTTTTCAAAATTCTTTAGAGGTACACAAGGGGAAAAAATTAAAGATAAGCTCTTCAGCCAACTCTAAAGCTCTTTTTATCCTTCTTAGTATTTATTCCTATAAGCCTAAGTTGAATAGTCTTTAGCAGAAATATCCTAAAAATTCACAATGTCTTGATTAAATCTTAGCCCAGTACTGCATCTAGGAGAATTACATTATGGTTCCTACATCTTTTTCTATTTCCGGTTTAAACACCTCAGACTCACACTTCTTAAGAGATAGTTCTCATTCCTCACTGGCCCACAAATTCTTGTCTATCTTAGGTATGGTTAACCACTGTAGACGTGTGTTATTACACGTCATGTTAAGATAAATTAGCAGTGAACCCAGAGGGGGCAGAAAATGTTCACTCTTTGGTCTTCTTCCCATTCACTGCTAGGGAACAACTTCAGGCAGATGACTTGGAGTGACCAGACATCGTTTAATGGCTTTCCTTTGTTCCTTTTCTTCCCTAGGTCAAATATGCCTGTAAAGCTTGAGCCCAGTTAAATTCCCTCTGTCAACAGGGATAAGGGGGAAAAGGAAAAGAATATAAGTGTCCCCCATCTGATATATAAAATCAATAATTTAATACTTTTTAGATTTGGCATGGGGAGCCAAGGAGTCTGGTCATGGTTTCCGACTCTTTAAAAACAAGATTAGACCTCAAAGGACCAAGGGTCAGTGTTGCCATATATACAACGAAGGTTTGGACGGTGAATATAGTCCAGCAATTTCATGAGAAGGATGGATCTGTTGGCTTTTGGAAAGGATCTGGGGAATTACTGTAAGTCTGGTGCTTAGATCTTTCTCTCTCTGAACTACCTCTAGGTTCTGAGAGTTGATTGAGCTCATGTGGTCAACAAAATCTCCTAAGTTCCCGTCTGACAAATGGTGTTTCTCTTTTCTTACTCTTGATAGTGTGGGCCACAGCCTTCAGAGAGGATGGGCCTGGTTACCCCAATATCTAGTTCTTTTACCAACCCTCCTCCTCAGGTTAGGGTGTATCTAACCATAGAGGCAATGAAAGCAATTTTCCCTTATAGATATTCATGGAAGGCACTCAATAAGCATTTGGGGGCCTCTAGGTTCAAGAGCTGCTGTGGAAAGAAGAAGCATCAGGAAGGAAGGAGGGGGCCGAGGAGGGAGCAGAGAGAAGGAGGAGGAGGAGGAAGAGGGGAAGAAGGAAGAACACCCCCAGCCATAAAGAGCATATCATCCAGCTGGGAAGGCAGGATAACAGCAGAGAACATGTTCAAGTAAGGAAACCATTCAGATGCTTAGTCATGACTTAAAACCAAATGCGGTCTATAGACACAGCAGGGAATAACAATTAGCAAATTTCTTAATTAGGATACTTCTTAACCTCCTAGAGCCAATTCTAATTTTTTTCATACAACCAAGAATTCTTGCTACTTGCTAAATACAGAAACGACCGTGAACAAAAATAAAGAATTCCCACCAACACGTTTACATTTCACCATCTCGCATCTCTTTACAGGGACCCAGGTTCAGTCAATGTCACGCTGTGACTCCCACAAGTAAGGTATAGGGTAGAAGTGAAGCTAGCACTTTCCTTCCAGATAAATGTATAATTGAAATCCTGATTCATGGATTTGCTAACTGAACATCCTGCTGTGGACATAGGACATTCTTGGCAGGAAGAATAAGGAACTGTTCCAGAGGGCTCACATTGCCTTATTTTTTTTTTTTACCTACTTCAATATGCCTGTCTTTGAACAGTGATTGGAAATAAAAGAATGTGAGTGGGAGTTAATTCAAGAAGGAGATAAAAGAGACAAATGGTTGTAGAAATGTGATAGGTGCTTCTCAAATGAGAGGAAATTGGAAGGGGAGTTCACCTCCTACAATGGGGCTCTCTGCTCTTGAAACCCAAGTCATCAGGAGGAAGGAGTTTGCTCTCTGTTTCCATCCTGGCATGGATAGCTATGTCAGCCCCTGGCTGACTCCATCCGGCTGTGGTCTTACTAAGTCACCAGGCTGTATGTTAACCACCCGTGTCCTTCTACGTAATGGGGTTTGGAAATTACAGAGAATGCCCCTGGCCCCAGGGCAGAAGTGCCAGTGTGCTCCTGAGCAGTCCGCGTCTGCAGATCACCCCCACCCACGCTTTTCAACACCTGCACAGATGTCTTGAGTATCTGGTTTTCTCCATTCTTCTTCCTCTCCACTCCATCTGAACATCAAGCTAGCTGGGAGGCTCTCTACTTGGTGACTTCATTCCTGCAAACCCTATCTCTAATACATAGTAAATATCTGATGAATTTATGAATTTATGAATATTCATGCTCATTTCCATTTCTTTCCCTTCTTGATTTTCTGACAATTTTAGCACAGCACTTTCAAAGCCATTTCTCTGTTCCACAAGCCCCTGGTTGTGGCACCCTGTCCTCTAGATTCTCAGTGCCTACCTGGAACTGGGTCAGATTTATGGACCATTTGGTCTGGATCTCCTGTGGCTGGTACCTTCGTGGAAGTGCTCCCTTACTGACTTCCAACTAACGCTTGTATTCTCCACCTCTGAACTCAGTTGCCCCCCCTTCATCCCAGTATGTGCACAGCCAGCATCATCTAGTCATAGAGTCTAACTTAGCATTCCCAAAGGCAATTCTGTTCTATGGAATGCTAATTCCGTGGGATGTTAATAGTTGTTACAAGAAAAAAAAAATCTATGAGCAATGTGTGGAAATGCCATGTATTATTTTCCCATCTTGGAGATTCACATCACTGAGAAGTTCTGGTGAGGAAGTCGGGGGATAAGGGGACAAAACTTTGTCTACACAGGATTTCCAACTTATTTCAACATGGGCACCTTTTGTCATGTGACGCCTCTGAACATTAACATCCCACAAAGCGTTATTCCCTACAACACATTTTGAAATACACTGATATAACCCTGTTCCAGGAGAAAATTCTGAAATTAAGTATGGAGGCCACACCAGCAAGAAAGTCATCAGTATCTGATTAGTGTAAGTTAAGGAAGACTTGGGAACAAGGGGAGTCTGAGGGTTGATCTCTAGAAAGTGATGGATACAACTAGGAAAGAGAAAGTAAGGGATGCTTTCAGGGTAGTGAGAAAGATAAGTCTAGGACAGGTAAGTCTGAAAACTCTTAGAGTTGGCAGTGAGAGTTGGAAAGGAGGAGAAATCATAACACACTTGGTACAGTCTTTTTAAAAAAATGTTTTACTTAAAAAACTAGGCTATTCTAAGGTCAGTAGTTATAGCTTATTATCTAAAAAATAAGCTTCTTGTTAAATTCTTGGTTCCCTCTGAGCCTAATTTTTCACATTCTGATTATACACTCCTCCATGTGCTCTTGTCCTTAAAAAAAAAATCATCATGCAACTAAAATACTACATGAAAGAAAATGGTGTCCAGACTTGCTATTTACCTTTCTGATTTTACCTATAATATAAGCACATTTATCTCTCCAGGATTTATAGCGTAAACTGAATAAATCTCTCACTTTAATAATACAGCTCCATGGTAATTTAAATCTCAGCAATTTCTGAAATATCATATTGGTAAAGTAATCCTACTACACAAGGTTTTCCTTTTCACGCATATGCCAAAATGAGATGTACCCACTTAATTGTACCCCAGGCGCTGAATGGCAGTCTGTTATTATTAAGAAAGGTTGCAAAGATACCAGCTCTGCCAAGTGTTTGCATATATAAATTTCCAGAAATCCGAGATGACAGACGATCTGTTGTGTGCCTGAAGATAAAAGCACCTCATTCACTATAACCAGGCGATAAGCAGCACAGAACATGAGTAATGCTAATCCCTCACTAGTCTTTCTGCCTTCATAATTGGGTTGCTGTTGTATCCAAGACAAGAGGTGGGATTAATTTCCTATAAAACATAAATAACAATTTTTCTGTAATGCCTTCCTCAACTCTGACATACACACACATACAAGACTCAACTCTCCTATTCAAAGAATCTAGAATCTCTTCTCTTGCCCAATATGGAATCCTCACCCTGCTAAGGCTCCAGTCATTTTAAAAGGTCTTCAGACGCACTGGAGCCACAACAGCATATACAGCTTTATTTGCACGTGGGATTTCAATTCACCTTTTCATCCTTCAGTCTCACAAATCCCTCAAGCAGCAAACTCTGGGACTGTGTTGTTGGCAGAGCCCTATGATTGACTCACGCTTTCCCAGGAATTCTATTCTTTGGTTTGTAAAGTATTTATTTTGTAGTTCCTTTTCATAAATGTTCTTCCCCAAGCAACTTTTTGTTAATACCACACTGGCTGAGTGACTGAATTCAGCATTTCATTAGAATCCCTCAGTAACAATAATTAGTTTGAGCATTCACCCATAGAGATTGCATACCTGCAAAAGGGCAGGGAAAGGGAAATGTTTTTAAGACAAATTCATTTGTTTTCCTTCACGTCCCCCTTTAAAATGAACTACAGCCCCCCCAGCCAAAATAGAAATAAAACGCACTACTTTAATTCCTTCCATCAGAAAACATCTGTTGAGAACCTCCTTATGGGTTAAATACTCTGCTAAGTCTTGGGGAAAGCAAAGGTTATAACTCAGTTCATACATCAAATCAGTGGTTATCAACTGAGTACAGTTTTGCCCCCCAGAATATTTAGCAATGTCTAGAGACATTTTGGGTTGTCACAGCAGTGGAGGTGGTGGGAATTGCTACTGGCATCTACAGTGCACAGGAGAGTCACCACACAAAGATTTATCCAGCTGCAAGTATCAGTAGTACTGAGGTTGAGAAACCCTGCCCTAAATGGGAAATGTGGCTACATAATAATTTGAAATACTAACTTATTTTTGTCCCTGACTTTTCCCTTTTCCTTCCACTGCAGTCAAATAGGTACAGTCAGCTCTATGCTCCTTGCCTCAGGGCAAGTAGGAGCACAGCCAGGAAACAGAAGCTTACAAGGTTTTGCGATTTTTATGGGAAGAAAATCTGAGAGCAAACACAGAGTTTCTTGCAAAATTTTGAAAGAGGAAGGATTTCCCCAAGATTAGAAAGACGTGCTTCTGGATTAGGGGGAGAGAAAAGAGAAGGAGAGGGTTGATGTGTCTCAAGAACAGAGGGAACCTAAGCCTTGTTTACTGGCAACACTCCTAAGGATCCAGAAAGACAGGAGTGGTTCATGGGTTGCATCCGGATCTTAGGTAGCCCTGCTGAAGATTCCCACGCCCCAAGCATGGCCAAAGAGGTCACGTCCACAGGGATGATGGCCATCTGAACAAAACCCACTACCCCTGGGCTTGGGGCCCTATAAGAACTGTAGCACAATCCTAGGGATGTATTTGAGGAGAGGCGATTCCAAGAAAGGATTAAATTGTTTGGGTTTTTTACTTATCCAGCAGCATAGAGGCTTAGAGACAGAATTATTATAGACGTAAAATCCGTTAAATTTCTTGAACACCTGCATTTATGAACTAAAGAAGTTTAACTCTACTTTGGGAAACAGAACTCCCACAGGGAAAACAGGAATTGATTAGAAAATCTTCTGTGGTGACAATCCCTTCAATCTCCTAGACACACAACAAACACTTATTTTGTGCTCACGTTTTAAGTCAACTCCTGCAGCATCACATGTTTTCTCATTCTAGGACTCAAGCAACTCCTGTGTGCAACAAACCAGTCTTGTGGCAGTGGGGATGAGAGAGAGAGCTAGCAGAAACACAATTTCTCTAAGGAGAACATGGAACCTGTCACATGTGTTCACATTCCATTGGCCAAAGCAAGTCACATGATCAAGCCCAACAGCAATGAGGTAGAGATGGATAACCCTCTTACAGGGAAGGGGGAATAAACTGTACACAATACTAATAATTATCACAAAGAGCAAACATCAGAAAACATAACTGTGGGCTGATTTGAGAGACTGTGGAAATCCTGAGAAGGTGAGAGAGAAGATGGTCAAAAAAGGCGCCAGGGACTGTGTGGATACTGAGATGGGAATAAAGGCAAGAAACAGACCTTGTTTGATGTCCTACTATGTGTCCGGAGCTAAACAACTCCATTTCTCACTTTGCTTCAGTTAATCCAATCATCCTATGAGGAAACAAACACACTACCATGCCCATGATCACTCACGTTGCAGATGATTAAATATCTGGTTCTAAAATCCACACTCTTTCCAACACATGGCATAAATGAGGAAAACTTAAGACCATTAAAAGGAAGAGGGACTAGTACTGCAGGCAAAAGAAAAGCTAAGAACATAGTCACAGACACAGGATTTTCACTTTCACATCACAGTTAAAAATCTGCCTTGATCAGGACAGCAGGTTGAGTTGGAGAGTTGTAAGGACCAAAGATTAGCAGGAGATCAGGTCATGGAGGGCCTTTAGAGCCCAGAAGAGTAATAAGAGGAGAAATGATAGATTTGGGGTCAAGACATCTTGCCATTAATAGCTAGATGATCTTGGGCAAGTGCCTACAGGCTCTGGAGTTCAGCTCACTCATTTATGAAATGGAAAGGTGTAGGGACAGATGATTTCCAAATTCCCTTAGGGAGGCAATGTGTAGAGGTCTAATAGATTTTAGGGAAAGGTCATTAACTCAACCTCTTTATTGTCCCTTCCCAGTTCACCAGGCAGCAAGAGTTGCTGGGAAGGAAGCGAGATGCACCAGACTCACAAAGCCCTGACTCTGAGGATAGGGAAAGTGGCCACATTTGTCCATTTTAGCAGGCCGAAAATTTTGACTTTCTCTAAGAAACCACTGTCACTGATGTGATGAATGAGGTGTTTAAGAGAGGTCAATGTGACAGGGAGATGCTACACAGAATGGAGAATGGGGCTGGCATCAGAAAAGGCAACTGGAGGGATCTGGCAGCCGTTTTGGTAAGAAGGCTTGGAAGGGGAAAGCAGTGGGAACAGAGAGGAAGGGGCATTTAGGAGACGTTTCTAAGATAACAATGGAAATGTACAGGTCTCAGAGTGTTAACTGGGGTGTGAAGTCTAAACAGGGTTCTCTTCTGAAATGGATTCTGGAAATCATTTGTGAGTGACTCAAATCCTGCCCCTTTCACCTTCTCAGGGTAAAAACCATTCTGTGCTTTTTTAACAAGTCAAACAAATCAGAACTTGGGCCACTTTAAAGCGCTCTAATACCACACAGATGGGAGCTGTTACTCCAGTAATTTGGCTAAGTATATTTTAGGTCCAATTGTAAAGGGCCCATTATTTACAGCAGCACTGGCAGTGCCAGGCGCCCTGGGGTTGTGCATTGAATATGAAATGATAGTGATTACCTACTAAAAGTTTTAAATGCGAGCTCCACAGATTTGTCTCCTGGCTCAACAGGGGGAAAAAATGACTTTTCTACAGGAAAATACATAAAATACGTACTTCCTAGCCACACCAGCTGAAACATGACACATTTCCAAAATCTTAGGCGACTTTTCATTCCATAAAGTTTAAATGTCAGAGTGAGGACATAGGGGATTCTAATCTAATTACCACCTTGGATATTTATCCAATCTAGAAGGCAGACAGCAGATGAAATCCAAACATTCTGGGAGGAGGAGAAAGGAGAGTGCCAGGCCTCTCAGTAGAGATATATAAATCAGACAACACTCAAAAATCCATTTTAACCAGAAATTTGAGCTAAAAGTGTACCAGAAATGGGAAGTGGAAGAAAAAAACCTATTCCCAGGGTCAGCGCTCAGCCATGGTCAGCACTCAGCAAAGGTTTGTCCTCTCCTCCAAAGCTTGTGGTCTCACAGAAGGACAGACACCTTCAGGAAACTTTCCACCAGTTTAGCTCACAACAGTTGGTCTGTCAGGACTTAGGGTTCGGAGGGATACAAGTGAAAAGAAAAAGATGATCTTATCCCTGAAGAGCGAGAACAGAGAAGAAGTGGCATTGAAGAGGTATTTCCAAGATCTTTGAAGAATTAAACTTCACAATTATTAAATAACCATACAAGAGAAAACTCCACCCAGTTCTGTAGACAAGAGCTGTGCTGAGAACAACATAGACTGGGAATCTCCTGAAGCCCTGGTCCGGGACTGCTGCCGATGGTCTGGGCCTCAGTTTCTTTTCATTTCATCATTGTGCCCAGCACTCTGCGCCAGGCACTGTGGCAGGAATGGGAAACCGTGATATGGCCCCGAGTCTAGCAGAGGAGACAGTACTAAGGGTATTAACTACATGACCAGCAGAAAGAACCAACGGACTCAGTAGCTGCTCAGGCCTCTGGCAGTTCCAACATCCTCCGGAGCCTCCAAGCTCAGAGAAGGACCCAGTCAGTATGGGCAGAAATGGACAAGGAGGGATTCCTCCAGAGGTGAGACTTGAGATGTGCCCTTGAGAAACAGGTAAGATTTGAAAACAGCATAGGATGAGGGCGAGGCAATGTAAGCAGAAGTGAAAGAAGAAGAAATTAAAGAAATCACCTTCCTAGAAATTGGATCCATGTAGGGGAGTAAAAAGAGATAAATTTGAGTCCGATTAAAGAAAACCTTAAAAGCTAGATCAAGAAGTTTGGCGCTTTTCCTATGAGAAACCAATAGAAGTTTTGGGGGCGTTTTTTGTTTTGTTTTGTTTTTTGTTTTTTGAACAGGGATCGTAGAATTTGATGAAAACAATGTATTGCAAGGACTGAGCCTATTAATAATGTTAAACACAGGATGGATTGAAGCAATAGGGACCAGAGCAAGGAGATGAAGCAGAAGGTTATTGCAACCCTGGCCCTTGAGCCGGGGGTGTGGAGGTGACACTGATCGGAAGGCACTGTCCTCTGCCAAGATGAGACAGATTTTAAACAGAGGAGTGGACAAGCCCTGGCAAGTGACCACAATTACAGGACAAACAACAGAAGATCCAAAGTGACCCAGAGATCTTAAGGCTGAGTAAATTGGGTATTAATAGGGTTATTTACAGAAAGAAAAAAGCTGGGAAGGGACATGTGCATATGGACAGGTGACAAGCTCATCCAGAGTAATGCCAGGCTTGAACTTCAGACATACAGGGAAGAATGGGCTTGCAGCTGGTATCTATCTATTGCACCTCTTTATTTTTACAACCATCTATGAATCATAAAATGCCTTAGCTCAGCTAAAAGACAAACTGCTCCATTTTTAGCTGTGTATTTCAATTAAACTTCAGCCTGGTCATTTACAGTCACATTGTATCCTCACTCTAGTTAATTGTGGGGACTGTACAAGGTCACTCTTGCCAAGAGAGAAATTCAGTGACAATACATACTTCCTTGTTTTAATCACAATTCTGTACTACACAAAGATAGACACAGACAAGGAGATTGAATGCGTAATTGTAATGCCTTCCCCCCAAAACAAAGAAAAATTCGTTTACCCAAAGCAGGTAACACAATTATCATCATAGTGACACCACTGGAAGGAGAGACTGGATGACAGGATACTGAAGTAAATTCCTGAAACACACCCAGTCTCAGGGAATAAACAGAAATGGCAAGAATTTAGTCTTTTCAGAGAAAAGACACAAAAGACAGCATTCCCAATAAACAAAGGAGAGGAAGGAGACAAACTGGCAAAAGAAGGAAAACCCAGTGGCAAGAGCTGTTCCTTGAACAGTCACTATTGAGAACCAGAAGTTTTCTGAGGACTTTGGGAAAAATTAAGAAATAAAACAAGCATGAGTCAGATAAGACCCTTTGGGAGGTAAACATTTAAAATAGAATGTAAACACTTTCAAATCTCAGACTACACTAGAAATGATCAAAGTCACTTTCCCCAAGTACAGACCACTTTGTTTAACCTATTTAATGTATTTTTGCAAGCTAAAGAATAGATTTACAGTTGAGCTCTCAGTGTAAATATTTGGAGATCTTTTAAAGGGTTAGCACACTAAAGTATTAGAAGTATTGGCTTAATTTCTTAATTCTTTTCTAATGAGAATTTTTAAGACTGCCCCCTCTTTTAAATTTGCATAAATGATTTATAGCTTCTTGAAACCAAACAAAATGGGTGTGCCACTGACTTTGAGAGAAGTTACAACTTCTATTTTTAATTCCTTCTGGAGGTGGGCTATCTAATATAAGGCACCTTCCAGTTTGATCCTTGCTATATCCATACCCAACCCTAGGCACAGACTGCTTCTACGACTAAACTGTTCAGCATCAGAAAGACTAGCATCTCTCCTGGAGTTCCAGCATCCTCTGGGATTTATCACTCCCCATTTCTCAATTTACACAGGCTTTCATATGTGAAAAAATTCTCACACTCAAAGATAAAAATATTATTAAAGTTTTAGATAACCTGGAGATCATCCAGTGATGATTTTCTTCAAGGAAAAAGAAAAGGTGAAAATGCAAATACTCAGAAGAGAAAACACATTCACACAGCTACTTTGAGTGTCCCATGAACCAGAATGTCACCTGGCTATTTATTATATTCCAGAAAATGGAAGTTCCCCATTAATGAAAAAGGGCAACCTTCCCAGGTCAGGGGGTTTAACAATTGGGGTCTCTCTACTCCACTAATAGTCTTGCAGCATGGAAAACTCTCTCTGATGGGTTCCAGTGCTCCCCCAAAAAAGGAAACTCACTTGCTCAAATCTGATAAAATTCTAACCTGATCAACTGTCAAACCTAAAAATACTCATTCCAGTAGGACAGAACTATAATAGCACTTGCCTTATTCCAACTGCCAGCAAACTCAGATGCCTATGCATGGATCCATGCTTAGTGATTAAGCAAAAACCACAAGAAAATAATCAAAAACAAAAATATATAAATCAAAAACAAAAATATATAAATGGTTTTCTTATTTTTCAATGGCTTTCTACATTTTCAGCAAAAAAATAATTCTTAGGAACATAGATTCAAGCAGACTCAAGTCTGATGTCTTCACATCAAGATCCAGATGGAGAAGACTCTAACCCACCTTTTTGCCAGCTCATGTTTAATTTCAGCATGGAATCATTGTCTGTGGGACAGACCGCTAATTGTCTCACAAAATCCATTCCCCCCTCTACCTCTTATTGTAACAGAGCATCAAAGTTTTAGGTAGGCACATGGCTACCCAGCATAAGTAATACAGTTCCTTCTTGGTCATGTGACTAATTTCTGACCAATAGGATGGAAGCAAAGTGATGCGTACCTGCAGCTTCACCCAGAATCCAATGTGAGTGTGACAGTGGTCCCAACTCAGGCATCTTGAAATCAGCAATATCAGTAGTGGTGTTTGCACTCTTCAGTGATTGGCTACATAGTGCTGAGCCTGGTTCTCTATCCCTCCCAGAATTCTGTGAGCTGTGGGATATCCTTTCCTACTTAAATGAGCTAGAGTTGGTTTACATTGCTTACAACTTGATAACTCTGACTGAGACTCAGATGTGAATAAACATGTGAGGTCCCTGCCCTTGTGGAGTCCTCAAAGTCCAGACATTACACTGCTCTCTTTAGCACCTTCCTGCCAATGTGGAATCCGTCTTTAAAATGAGATTAAAGTCGTGGAACATTTCTTTAACAAACACATCAGAACATATATATTCAAGAAATGTATGAATCTTAGGCCCCCTCCAAGTGGCAAATCTTTGTTCATAACACACTTATTATTTATTTATTTAAAGAGTGGTACTACCACTCTTTAAAACTTATAGGAATTGCTTGAGAATCACCTTGTGCCTGACATTTATTCTATTTGTTTTTTGAAAACGTGTATTTAAAAATTTAAATATTACGAGATGAAAAATTATCCCTTTCTCGACCTTTGTTTTGCTTTCCTAGTTCCCCTCCCTAGAATTAGTGTGCTACCTGTTTCTTCAAATCCTTCCAGAGATAATACAAATAGAGAGAAAGATATATATATATATAGATTCTTATAAGCTTGTAAGTCAATATATTTACATGCTTTTTAACAAAGCTGATGGTACACTCTTCTGCGCCTAGTTTTTTTAATATAATATCTCAGAGATTGTTCCCTATCAGCACATATAATTCTGCCTCATTCTTACTAATGATGGAATAGTATTCTAATTTATGGGTGCTCCACAATTACTTAACCTGTCTCCTATTGTTGGATATTTGTTTCCTCTAATCTTTTCCTGTTGTCGTAAATAATCTGTACAAGATTCTTTCTGTGCTTTCATGAGTGTATCTATCAGATACAGTCTAAGAAGTGTAATTGCTAGGTCAAAGGTTAAGTTCATTTATAATTGATGAGTATTTCCAAAGTGCCCTCCAAAGAGACTGTGTAAATTGTTACACTCTTAATGCATGAGAGTGTCTGGTCCCTCTCTTCTCCCCCACTCCACCCCTTTTTTAACTCTCTTTGGTGATGGTAAATTTCCATCTTTTGAGAATAGGTTTAACTTCTGAAAACTGCCCCCAAGTCATTCAAAGCCAACCCTGATAAATAAAAGCACAATCTTCTTAGGTAACACCATTCTGAGTACAAGATGAGCTGTGGCTCTAAAATAATTAAATGTGTTTTCTTGTTTGGTTTGTAAAGTGATTCTGAAGTTAGCTCCAAAAGGAGGTCCAAACATATTCTGGGCAACAGTAGTGTCATTCAAATAAGTGCGCTGCCTCCCAAAGGGATTCTGTTGAAGGGATACTGCTTGACAAAGTCCAGTCAAAGGTAGAAGACCTGGTGCATCAATTCAACAAAGCTTATTGCATCATAGTCACACTACATGTGAAATGTAAAGATCAAGTCATGAGGCTTCTTGGTGTCTGGTTTATGCAAGTCAGCATCATTACTTTATAGCCAGTTTTTTATCTTTTATCCTTATGAATCCCCACAACTTCCTTGGGTTGAAGGTAGCCAAGTGGTATTTTATCTCTGCCGAACCTAAGAATTCCAGAGAATCTCAGTGACTTACTCACAATAACACTCACATAAAATTCCACAGAACACAGTGTGTCACCAGGGAAATCCTGGAAAGTAGTCAGTTTGCTTTTCTGTTGACCTAAGAAACCCTTGGGTTCCATTATGATTCCAAGAGTCATTGATAGAAAGGACCCTCAAAATCATAATTCTGAGAATTATGCATATGTTAATAGCATTACAATTAACTAAAATTCCTCCAAATAGAGGGTGAAGATAAGTAAAACTTAGACATACAACTAGGAGCGTTCAAGTGATGTTTAACAATTACTCTCAGTTCCTGAGAGGGAAAAATCTCTCTTTGTGGAATTTGCCAATATCCGTGGTGTAAATGTTCCTAACATGGCTGATTTCAAACTACCTACATAACATCAACTGGCTCACAAAATTCCTGAAAATTTAACAGTAGACACCACTGCATGGCAACCTTAGTATTTTCTAATTTTTATAGCGTGAAATTTTTACCTGAAATTTCAAATCCTTCAGGGTGTCAATACACTACACCTCTGACTTTTGTACTACTGTGGATTATTGTGTTCTTAGTTCATATATTTCTGAACTCAAACTTTGCTTTAAGCTTCATTATCCTCAATGTACTGTGCTTCAAAGCATGTAACTTCAATTTTCATAAAAATATATTTTTTACATAGGTTAATATGTGAGTCTATTAATGTTCACTCGTTCAGCACTTCCTTTCTAACTTTTTCTCTATCTCATAAATATGAAATGGGAAGAGAGCAGGAAGCATGTACAAGACCATTTTTCTATATTTACATAATTAAAAGTTACAAATAACGTGAACAAAGGAGTTGAAAGGGAATTCAGTACATAGCAATTCAGGACATCTTGATAGATGGAACATTTTGCAAGGAATCTGCTTAAATGGCTGTTGAGACAACACATTGCTCTTGAAAAGATAATTCTCCTAAAAGCCACAAAAGTGTTCGAAGACGATTTAACATGCTCACCTGCTCAGTCTGTACATGTGTATATGCGTTTGTGCAAGGTGTATCACAAAATAAAACTCTATGTGGACTTCCTGTAACATCCTTCAAAGTAATCGCCATAACAGATGTACACATTCAGTCATGCTGACATTGCCCAAAATGTTTCCGGAACTGCCTTCAGGACATGTATAAATCACAAAGGGAAATTAAGTCCATACATGTCTTTATAATCACACCTTAGTTAGACGAAAAACTAGAACCATCCCACCATACAACTTGATGATCAACCTTATTCAACAGACTCAACTCCAAATGACCTGTAGACATTTCCAAAGATCAAGTCCACCCTCAAAGGATTAAGATTTGTCAACATTCAAAAGAAGCTTCAAAAATATTCTGAGCAGTAGCTGCTTCACTGAAATAATTGTGTGACCTTTCAAGGTGATGATTAAAAGGACACAGTCCTTGTTTAGATGTATATACTCTGGCACATTTTTTTTTAAATCTCATTACGTTATGGGAGGTCATATCACATAGTGGTCAAAAGCACACATCTGGGAGTCATTTGTGGACTGTCTCCAACATTTCCCAGCCATGTGAACTTGGACAAGTTATTTACTCTCTCCATGCCTCACTTTCCTTACTATCATCTGCAAAATAAAAGTGATAATATACTCCTCGTGGTATTGTCTTGAGATTGACACAAGGATAATATGTGTAAGATCCTTAGCTCTATGCCTCTAATGTGATACCTACTCAATCAATGGTAACTATTTTTTCTTTTTATCTTTATTATCAGTTACATCTCACATAGTCCTGCATGTCCTTTTTTACAGATGACTTTCTTTATACTTTTATCTCATCTGTTAGAAATCTAGAGGCACTACCACACTTTTACTTTATTGAGAGGGCTAAACTGGGCACACTGGAGTCCCTCGAGCTAGAAAGAAGAGACGCCACGGTAATAATCACTATTCACATATGGTAGAAAAGTAGGGAGAAATTATACCTAGACAGAAAAACCATATTCCTGGGAAGAAATTATGATTCAAATGGAAGCCTAATGTAATATAATCAACTCTATTCTTACCTGAAAATGTAGTAGTGGTTACATTAAACAGAAATTTCATATGGGAAAAATAAGCAGTTTCATTATTCTTAATCTCTTCATCCTTACACACCATCCTAAGCCCTAATCTCTTGCCCCTGTTCATGTAACATTATGAGCCCTATGGGAACTCCAAGTCCCCACACTCCATGCCCAACAATGAAGAAAGTCCTGGAAGAGTCACCACATAGGGAAGAACAGGAATGGAGCTGAACCAGGCATGCCCCAGGGACAAATTCTCCATCCAGCACACCAAGGGGAGTGAATAGCATCTTCAGGGAATTGTGTTACTCACCAAGACACCTTCAGATCAGGGGCAAGAGGAAGACAACTCAAAGAAGCAAAGAGAGATGTCAGCTCTCCTCACCTTACTTTCAAGCTAGCTTTGCCTCCTTTAACATAGCCTTCTTGGGGGTCATTTAATATTTGCCAAAAACTCACAAAGTGTTAGGCATGGCCCAGAACCTATAGGGAACATTCTCTTCCCACTAAGAAATATTTCTAGACATTAACTTCTGGGAAATGATAAGGTGCATACATTGCAAATATAAAGGGTTATAGAAATACTTAACAATCGAAGCATTTCTAATACTCTGCCCTCAAAAAGCCATTACCTCTGTCTTTATGACAGAAGGTTTAATGTCACTGAATCTTGCTGAAGTGTAATATTCACTTGAACACTAAGGTCCAATTTTATAGGGGCAATTTTTTATCCCAAATCATAGTCACAACCCAATCCAATTCAAGTATTCTGATACCACATCTTCCATGAAATAGCTTTTCTTCAGCCATGCTTACTTTCCAGCTCACTGCTATCCTACATCCCCAGAGCCCGGCCTAGAGCTCAACGCAGAGTACGCACACAATAAATTATGGGTGGAGAGATGATCACTTCAAAATCATAATGTGGCTCCTTAGGAAAGGTGCCCCAAACAAGTGAAAGAATAGTAATAACTACAATATGTGTCAGGTGCTTTAGGTATGTTCTCTCTAATCTTCACCACCACCTTGCAAGGCAGATGAAATTATTATCCACTTTACACGCAGGAAGCTGAGACTTAGAGCAGATCAGTAGCTATCTTGCCCAAGAACTGAGAATTATTAAATGGCAGAGGTGGGATATAAACACAGTCTGTCCGTCTCTAGAATTAGAACTCTTAACCACTTTGGTAAATTGCCTCTAACCTGGGAAGTCCCCTCAAAGAGATCCCTCACCTACCATGTAACAGCCACCAATTTCCTCCTCTCCTGACAGGATCACTATGATGCTGCCTCTTCTTGTTGCCAAGAATACAATCAAAGCTTCCAATGCCACCCAATTATGACACCCTCATCTGCTTCCTCTCCGTTTGCAGAGGTGAGCAGGTGTAGCCCAAGGCTTGGTCTTCACATATATTCTGGGCTCCCAGAGACTTGGAGAGGAAAGTACCCTCCATTTCTCCTCCTGCTGTTCCCTTAAGTGTTGTAGGGCTAAGCCAAGCAACCATGAGCCTTGTGAAGAGGACCATGCTGTATTCAACCTCGCTCTTCTTGTCTTACACCAAACTCACTCTCCCCAGGACATCTTTCAGTCCTTCATGCAAACAGCCTCCTGGAGCATGTGAGGATCTACAACAGAATCACATTTTATAGAGACTTGGTTCTAAAATCAGGGAGCCATAAAAAAGAATGAAATAATGCCATTTGCAGCAACATAGATGGACCTAGAGGTTATCATACTGAGTGAAGTAAGTCAGAAAGAGAAAGACAAATACCATATGATATCATTTGTATATGGAATCTAAAATATGATACAAATGAATGTATTTATAAGACAAAAACAGACTCAGAGACACAGAAAACAAACTTATGTTTACCAAAGGAAAAAGGGGGTAGTGGAGGGATATATTAGGAGCTTGGAATTAGCAGATACAAACTACCATATATAAAATAGATAAACCACAAGGACCGATTGTATAGCACAGGAAACTGCATTCAATATCCTGTAATAAACCATAAGGGAAAAGAATATGAAAAAGAATATATATATATATATATATATATATATATATATAACTGAATTACTTTGCTGTACACCAGAAACTAACACAACACTGTAAATCAACTATATTTCAATAAGAAAATAAAATAAATAAATAAAATTGGGGGTACAGAAAAATAAAATAGATAAAATTACCCTTAAAATCATACATAATTAATGTAAATAACTATAATATATAAATCATATCTAAATTAATTCTATATATAAATTACCCTTAATTTTACCCACAAAGTACTCTGTTTGTGATTCTGTGTATTCTATTCTGTAGTCAGAATTCTTACACAGATTTAATTTTGAGAACTACTAAGCTAGAAGGAAAGTCTAGATACAGATGCCTACATATTCCAATCATTCTGCCCATCAGAATGGGGAAATGTTCCTGGTTGCTTGGAGGGTACACTCCAGTCTTTTTAAGGTATAATACCTTTATAACACATTAAAAGATGTGTTTGCTGTTATGACATTCTACTCTAGGGTAGGTTCTGAAGACAGAGAGTAGGTTGGGTCTTTGAGTAGCAGCAGTGTGACCCAATTACCTGCCCAGAGAGAACAAAGAAATCCAGGGATAAATACAGCTCAATTTCTCAAACTGAGATCCCTGTTATATAAGGAAAGATGAGAAAGCAACTCAGGAGAAAATTAACCCCTGGCTACTTGCCTCTGTCTTGCATGGCTGTGTCTGTTTCCTTTCTCCCCTTATTTTTTTTCATTCTTTTCTCTATGTGTAGTTTCCTTCCATAACTATTTCTTGGACACCTTTATAAAGTGGTTAGTCCTGGGCTCAGTTACTACATAAATCTCCAAATTTCCCTAGACATTTTCTTTTCCGTGGAAGTTTCCTACTTGTTTCCTTCTCTGTTTCCTCATAGCCAGCCAGAGCTTTTTTTTTTAAGACTATTTTTATTGCAACATCTTTAATATTTATTTATTTATTTGGTTGAGCTGGGTCTTAGTTGCGGCATGTGAACTCTTAGTTGCGGCATGCACGTGGGATCTAGTTCCCTGACCAGGGATCGAACCCAGGCCCCTGCACTGGGAGCGCAGAGTCTTAACCACTGCACCACCAGGGAAGTCCCCCAGTCCCAACTTTAAGGAGCAACACCACACTTTGGTCTTCTGACACTTTGCCCCATTTTCAAATTCACATCTCCCAGCGCCTTTTATTGACCAAGGTGTGACTGTGGCAGAGATGCCATCTGGTTAAATTCTGAATTGTGTATGAAAAGGAGAAAGTCTGAGGATGAGCCAGCACAGCCAACAAATCTGGAAAAACATGCTGTGTCTGCAGCTCAAGGCTCACAGATGTCCCCACAGCATAACATGAGGCAGCTGGCCCTGCACCTCTATCCGTAAGTAAGATGATGTCCAATCTGTTGCTTTCGTTTTCTGAGTAATTCTCAAAAGTTTTTAGGAAATGTTCACGATAGTCCTTTTTATAAGAAAAATCACTTTTGGAGGAACACAAAAGGAGACCAACTTAAACTGGTAAAGAGCCAACCCAAAAATAGAGCAAACGTCTTCCCAAGATGAGTAGGGAAGCCAGAAACTCTCAGGCTGGAAGTTAACTTGGTCAGGAAGTCAAAGTCTTGAAAAAGGAAAAGCTGTAAAGCTTTGATTAAAATTCCCATTGCTGGTTATATTTATATGCCTATTCAGGTGCTCATAAAGGAAGGGCATTTTTATGAAGAACACTGTAGATCACTTTGAATACATTTCCCTGTACTTTTCTTTGCTCCTTCCTCCATCTTTTTATAATGATATAAATTAAAGGGCAGAGGCATCAGGTGATAATGACGGATTTTCTCTGCTATTTGGCTTGTGCCACAACAAACCTTAATATTATTTTAGCGATGTGAGTTATTTGGCCTAGAAGGATCAGCCTGTTCAATACAGGCAGAGGTAGTGCTGAAGAATTAGCTGGCTTGGCCTGAGGCAATCAATAGATTGACAAACTAGCCTTTTTTCAGTCCAAGACCTATTTTATAGGAATATTAAGCTTGCAGTATTCATACAACAAAGGGACCTGAAGCCTGCACAAAAGGTTTCACAGCTGAAAGCATTCACAGGACACTTTTATATCTTTAAAGAGGTTCCAGTACACTCAGAACCAGCCCAAGGCAGGAGGCAGGGAGCACTAAGTAGACACAGCCATTCATCTGAAATAACTATGGACAGGTTTAAAAATACACAAACACAGCCTTGCATATCTAGGTAGGAAAAAAAAGGTACTTTGTTTGAATTATCCTGTGGCTGCAGCAACTTCAAACAACGCTCCTATAGCTATTTTAAAAACATGATGTGAGAAGCAACATAAGTGAGTAAAAGATGAAAACATGATAATGGAGAGGAGCAATATTGGTGCCCTTTCCCCAGGTCTCATGCAGAGTCTTCATTGCCCAGCCCATATGTCCCTGTGTCCGAAGGTGGAAAAGTATTTTAAGTTCAAAGGAAGTTTGCCCTGAGACTGCATAGACCCTCCTGACAAATCATCCTATTACGCCACTCCGGCTGGCTGCAGATGGATTGGAAGGGAAGTGTCAGAGGAAGAGATGTCTGGGATGCAGATTTGTAGGGGTTTCAGCCTACTTAGAAAGATGCTGCCATTAGCCTCATGATCAGTCGCTGGGAACTGCTTGAATGCATTTCCCCCACCAAAAGCTAATATGGAATATCAGCCTCTTCAGTCATCAAAGTCTACAGGGGGCCTTGCACTGAAAAAATGAGCTGCTTTCTCAAGGAAAAAACAAAAATTCCTCCAGTGGACTCCTTCACTATTATCATGGGCTTTCCCATTATGGTGATGTTTATTGCTTTTCCCCTCTCCCAGGTTTTTTAAATGTCCCCTATTGAAAAGACAGAACCTCATGCAGTGAATTTTGATGAGAAGTTCAAATCGTCTCTCTCCTAATACCAAGCTAGTGTTCAAAGTGTCCTGGGATGGAGACCTGTAATTCCTAGCTAGAGCACCGTAATATTTCAGACAAAGGATATGGTAAATGATAAAACAGGCAAGAAATTATTCGATTAAAAAAGACAGTGTTAAAAAAAAAAAAAAAAAAAAGACAGTGTGAGCTATTTGCCTCTAGATCACATGAATAGCACTCGTACTGATCCGTCTGGTATCTACGTAGGGTGAAATCGAGCCTTTCCAAGCAATCTGCTGCAAGGCCAATGCCAGAGAAGGCAGCTGGAGGATGAAAATCAGAGCCCAGGAGAAGCAGGCACAGCAGTAAGGAGAAACACTGATTACACCCCAAACCAATGCAAGATGCTGACAGGGCTCCGCAGTAGGAAAACCTGGCAACCAAATTGCGTCTCCTGAGCCCTGCCCGTCAGTAGGTGTTACTATTCATACATGCAAATCAAGAAGCACTGAGCAGAGATTAAAAGAGAGAGGGAGGCAGAAGATGGCAAGAGGAAAAAGATTTCAGCTCAGGTTGCAGATCAGAGTGGCAAACATTAGCATAAACATAAAAACTGAAATTCTCCCTCATTCTGGTTCACAGGTGCTTTGCTTTAAGAAAAAAAAAAAGGTAAACCACAGATTTCTTTATGTCAAAAAAGCTGCCTAAATTTTGTTCTATCATTGAACAGCTGTTCTTTCAAATTCTGGCTAAGCCCCTTCAATCTCTGTCTTGATCAGTCTAATTATGCAGTGGGGGCATCTACTAAAAATCTAATTCCAACCTTGAATTTAGTACATCACTACCCACAGCAATATCATTATTTATTCTAGTCCATGGATCCTGTCCTGGAAGTGCCTGGGGAACATGTCTGAGGGTAAATACAGCTAAGGGCATGTGTGATGTGTAGAATAATTACTCAGATGCCCAGGTAATATACAGCAGAGAAAACCCCATGAGTAGATTCCTGTTGGCATAGGATTTTTCCATGATGAAGTGCTTATTCTCCCAGGATGCTTCCCTGAGATGTTAAAACTCTGACTTTTCATTATGATTATGCACATACAGCATCACTGTAGACCGAATTATCAGCTAATGGGGACAATGTGAAGATCCACAGCCAACATCAAAAGAGTGTCTTCTCCACCCTGGGGAAGCCAATGATAAGCCAGGAATAGGGTCTGGGCATGAAAGCTCCAGGAATCACTAGAAACACCAGTATGAAAAACATTACCACCAGCCTGGATAAACTGAAGGGTCATTACCAGTCCCCAGCCCTAACACTCAAATAGAGATGTGTCAAACAGCCAGATTTGTGACCCCCTGACACAGCCAAGCTCTGGTTTCCCCTGGAATGAAAATAGGCCCAAAATGGGGTCCAAGTTAGATGCAGGATAAGCATCTCCCCTTGCCATTTGGAGAAAATTACCTCTTTAAACAAGTTGTGTCAATGAGAGCCATTTTACTAGGAAATCTTTTTTAGATCTGGAGGCATTTTAGAACGGTGATTAATAGCCCTTCACATTTACCTGATGCTTTCATACACTGATTCATTTATCTCATCCTACCATCTAGAAATTCTCCCATCCAGAAATCTATTGCCATGACTAATTCACCACCCATAAAATATTCTCTATAATAATTACCATCTTCTGCTTGATTTTAAAATGTGCTGATTATTTTGGCCAAGGATGTTAAAGTGTCCTAAGTGCTATCAGATCCCTCTTTAGAGCTGAGAAAACAGATCCTAACTAAATAGCTGGAGTGGAGCAAAGCTCTCATGTTCCCAAAGTTCAGAATTAGTCTTTGATAAAAACCAGATTTGACATTTGGGGGGAGGGGGGTCACTTTTTGAAGTAAAAGAAGATCCATATCACAGAGGAAACAAAGTAGGGTCTTCTCTCACCCAAGCTCATCTCGTATTTCCAATTACATATGTATCCCCACATCCGTTCTAGAGAAGAGTACACCTCACCATCAATAGTAAAAGCAGAGGTATTTTTTTTTAAAGAAGAAGGTCTGAGATAAGTCATGAGGAAAAGAGGATTTCAATTAGGATCCTGATATTAAAGCAGGGAGTAAAAGAGGCCAAAATCCCATACCCAAACATTCTTTATGAATGAAATACCTCAAACTTGTCTCTTTCTACTCGACTCAAAATAAAATTCACCATCATCTAAAATTTGAAGAATGGATCCTCACATTTAGCATTAGAAAGTTGGCTTCTCTTCTCATCTGTTTCCATGAAAAGATGATTTTTCCATCATTCTTCTTGTTGACTTGTTCTGTGACAGTGACAGTCTTTCTGGATTCATGTCAGAGACATTATCATCCTCAGAAGTAAGCAGTTGCTTTTGTGAGGAATTTAAGTATTCCATTTTGCACAAATCTTACAGGTCACTGTGGTTGTTTTCAAATAAAAGAATTTCAAATCAAATTCTTTGATACTCCTTCCTTTGGTGGAGCTTAATTCCCCTTCCTGTGTGTGGGCCAAGTGATTCTCTTCTAATAAATAATTTGTAGCAGAAATGATAGAGCATGACCTCCGAGGGTGAGTCATGAAATACACTGAGGCTTCCGTGTTGCTCTCTCTGTAGGGTCACTCACTCTGGGGAAACCAGCTGCCATGTTGTGAGGATACTCAACCAGCCCCATGGAGAGGTCAATGTGGTGAGGAACTGAAGCCTCCTTCCAACAATCTGCACAAATTTGTCAAGCATGTGAGTCAGCCACCTTAGAAGTAGCTCCTCCAGCTCCATTCAAGCCTGCAAAGGACTGTGGCCCTGACTACATCCTGACTATAATCTCAGGAGAGACCTTGAGCAGAGCCACCTAGCAAAGTCCCTTCTGGATTCCTGAACCACAGAAACTGTGTGAGATAATAAATGTTTACTGTTTTATGCCACAAAGTTTTGGGGCAATTTGTTATACAACAATAGATAACTAATAAAGTCACCATTATTACTAAAAATTTATAGGGCACCTACCCTGTGTGAGACATGCATGTAACCTATGTATGTGTGTGTGTACAGTTTCCTTTCTGAAGAGATTATGCTTTTTCTTCAATGAAAGTCCCCAATCTTGGGGGAAAGTTTTGAAACAGGAGTCTACAGACTCCACTAAACTCATTTAGAGAAACAGGTTTTCCCCACCCACTCTTTTCTTCACTCTAGAAAGGATTTTTTTTTCCATTTCTTTAGCTTTTTAATGACAAATAATATAGAACAGAGAAGTTAGCAAAGGTGTACAACTCACTGCAAATTCATAAAATGAACACTGTATTTCACATCTAGATCAAGAAACAAAACATTGCCAGGAACACAGAAGTTCCTCTCATGTTTCTTTTCCAGGCACAACTCCCTCAAAGGTAGCCACTGTCCCTGATTTCTTTTTTTTTTTTTATTCAAACAGAAAGTCACAAAAATTATAATCATCCTCATCAGTTCACTCAGTCCCATGTAATTAATTTTTTTTCACCTTGATCTTTTGTTAGCACTTTTATGAATTCATCAGTTTTCCATTAGAGTTCTGAAAATGCTTATTCATTAAGTTCAACAGTATAGTCAGTTACCAGAAACCTGTACTTGTCACAGTCTTTTCCATGAATTCCTTGAAGATGAAACCCTTTTATAGGAACATTTTTGCAAAAGCATCAGAGTACACCCAGAACTGTCTATAAATGACAAAAGACTTTAAAATGACCACGGTTAAAGATTTGATGAAAGTTCATAATAATGCAATTGACAAGGAAATTTAGTTATTTCTGAGATATACATTTTAAAGTAATAACTAGAATTATGACTTATAACATTATACCAGAACATATAAGATTTTTAGAAATTTCATGTAATGTCTGAAACATTTATATTAACATATTTCCATACAAATAACCCAAAGAAAGTTTAGTATTAGTTGTTTTTTTTGTTTGTTTTTTTATACTAGAAAGGATTTTGTTTGTCACTTAAAAACAAGTCTTGCTGTTATCATGAGTGTCTTCAGAATCTGATACTGTGCCATATTTATGCTTTGTCTTATTTGTTGCTTTCCAAGTGCAGCTGAGACACGGCAACACTTCCAAATAACAGGCGAAGAACACAAATTCTTGGAAGAAAGCTGTCACCCAGTTTTATTGGCAGCACAAAACTGAGGTTTTAGCTAACAGGACACATACAAATATTCCTGATGCCTGCTTATTCTGAATGTTATATCTCCCTGGCTTGTCATTAACAATACAGATCAACACTTTAGACTCCCAAGTAGGGAAGGAACACCAATGCCAACAGAATGACAATGCCCATGGATGGCACAGACAATCAGGCAACTATTTAGAAAAGCTTATCTCAGGAACTAACTCTCAGGCAGTGAGCAGAACAGTCTCTTTCATCTGATTTACCTTTTATAGCTGTTTCCATTTTAAGAAGGCCTAAGAAATGTCTGCCTCCCTCTCAACAAACGTTTCTTCTCCTTCTGCACTTGATCTTTGAAAGGCTCCATAGGCCAGTGTCCTTCCCATCCAGGAGACTGAGCCATTCCCGACCCCAAACAGAGCCTCTCTCCAGATCACCGGCCGGTGCAGCCACAGGTCAAGGAACTGAGGGCTTGGGCTCCAGCCTTGGTACCAACTCCTGAGGTGAGGCAGCCCCCTTGATGTTTTCTGTGCCTGGACATTGGTATTTCAGAATTTAAAAATAAAAAGAAGTAAAGGAAGGAAGAAAGGAAGGAAGGAATTTAAGAAGTTAGGAAGAAGGAAGAGAGGGAGGGAGGGAGGGAAACAGATAACAAAGTGATCCAAAGAACCCTCAGCTTTCTGTGCTGCTCTTGTTTAGTTCCAAGAAAATGCCATTCAGAGGGTGCACACATCAATGCTCAACACTTTTGGCAAGAAGTAGAAGCAGTATAATTCAGCCATTAGACAGCCTGGCTTTGAATCCTGGCTTAGCCTTTTCTTGGGCTTGTGACCCTCAGCAAGTAAGCTTTAGGTTATCAGCTATAAAATGGGATGATAGACTAGTCCCCATCTCTCAAGTGTATAAGGAAATTTAAATGAGGCTGTATGTGTAAAGCAGTAAACAATACCTGGCATATAGCCTGTGCTCAAGAGATGTTAGCTGTTATTATTTGTATCATAAGTGTATGATTGCGTGGCCAGTGGAGGCTATGGTTCTCAATTAGCCCTCTGGTATAAAGAGCAACCATCCATCTGAGGACTAGAGTGTAGATCTCCCAGCCTTCCTGCTTTCCTGCTTTGCATTACCCTAGAGTCATCTAGAATAGCAATCACACCGCATTGTTGAACAACAGCCGGGAGTCAAAAGGGGTCTGGGTTAAGGCAGATCACAATTAGAGGGGAGAGTTGGGCATGGAAGACATATAGTTAGTACCACTCCAGGTGAGTCCAGACACTTGGATGGAAATGAAAGAATGCCGTTGCCTCTGGCTCTAAAACAGCTGGGGGCAGCCCAGAGAACAGTAGCACCCTCTCCTTCCCGTGCATATGTTGTAAGGAGCAAGCTTTCAAAATCATGGACAGCTCTTTGAGACACACTGCCTCCAGGGATATCAGCCACAGAGATACCCTGGGCGCCCAGGCTGGTTTGGACCCCTACACTCAGGGAGCTGCTGGAACCACAGCCCATCCTCAGACCCCCTCACACCCACACAGACACTTCCGTATGCACTGGATGGAGCAGGTGGGGAAACTGAGGCAGGAGACCGGCCACACCACAGCAGGAATCACCATGGTTTCCCTTGGCCCCTCGACATTCCTTCCCTGCCAAAGCCACTTCTATTATTTGAGAGTCTCCATAAATTAAAAATAAAGAAATGGGGCTTCCCTGGTGGCGCAGTGGTTAAGAATCCGCCTGCCAATGCAGGGGACACGGATTCAAACCCTGGTCCGGGAAGATCCCACATGCCGCAGAGCAACTAATAAGCCCATGCGCCACAACTACTGAGCCTGCACTCTAAAGCCTGCGAGGCACAACTACTGAGCCCGCGTGCCACAACTACTGAAGCCCTCACACCTAGAGCCCGTGCTCCACAACAAGAGAAGCCACTGCAATGAGAAGCCCGCGCACCACAATGAAGAGTAGCCCCCGCTCGCCACAACTAGAGAAAGCCCGCACACAGCAAGGAAAACCCAACGCAGCCAAAAATAAAATAAATAAAAAATAAATAAATTTTTTTAAAAATAAATAAATGGAAAATTGGTGTGGAAAAAAAAAGCCGATTAGGCAGTCACCTGCAGGACCTAGTCGCTGGGGCACCCAAGAGACTTGTGGGAGTCTGAGGTTTCTTTTATCAGGGACAAAAACTTGTATTCCACGAATAGAGCTATTTCTTTATATGAATATGACTAGAAGTAACCCAAAATAGCTGGTATCAGATCATCTGTCCTGAGAGAAAGTTTTAAGGGAGTGGGTGGAAAGGGGAGTGAGCTGGAGACAGAAGGTGGGAAGTGACTGGCCAGGAGGTAGGTCATCATGAGGGGTGTTCTCTACAAAGCAGAAGCCAAAGCGGGATGAACATGCAAGAAACGTAGTAGGGGAAATGCCTATGAGAGCAAATGAGGAGGGAGCCAGAGAGACTTGGAGAACCTCAGAGTACAATGCCGATCTGAGCCTGAGTGAAGGAGTAAAGGAAGGACAGAAGATTGGATGGAAGCATCTTACACAGCAGTGCAGTTCTGAGTTCAGCAAGGCCATCGGGGAGTCCCTGAGCCAAAGCTGCCGATCAGAGGAGTCTCGCATCTCCCAGAAACAGTCCCTGCCTCATTTAGTCATTGGTTGGGAGCAGATGAGCAGAAGCATGGCCTTGGCAGAAAATAGTAAACAATACTGTAGTATAGACTTGAGAACTTGCTAAGACAGTAGATCTTAAGTGTTCTTAACACACACACACAAATAATAATTTTGTGAGGTGATAGAGGCGTTAACTATCCTTACTGTGGTAATCATTTCTCAATATATACATGTACCAAATCATCACGTTGTATATCTTAAACGTACACAATGTTATATATCAATTATATCTCAATAAACCTGGGGAAAAAATAACAATAATAAATTATAAATAAAAATTTTTAAAAAGAAATTTGGGGTGGGTTTCAAAGCACAGCAGCTGGGCCCTCTGTCAACTGTGTTTCCCGCAGTCAGGAAACCTGTCCATCGGGGACCTGAGAGGCACATCCCAGGGCTGCCACAGGAAGGGACGCTGGAAGTTGATAGACCAGTATCGTCTCCTGTGGTGCTAGAACCAGCCCTGCCTGCATCAGCATTAGACAGATAAGTTTTTAGCACCTCTCATCAGTTCACAAAGAGCCACAACTTGCTCCAGATCCCATCAGAAGCAAATCCATGAGGACACAATCGGCCAATCTTCCTCAGCCCTTCGCTGTTTTTTGTTTGGCTTATGTCTTGGAATTCCCACCCAGAGCCCCTAGAGGACGTGATCTAGAATACAAAAGATTCCACGGGGAACCTCTATTCTCTCCTTTCTCCCCTCTCCCCTTGGAGCAGCACTAAGCTCTGGGTGGAGAAAGAGGGAATGGTCTCTGAGACTGTCATATCAGGTAGATCAAGACTCAGGTGGACAACCAGGGATGGGCAAGGGAGAGTGTAAGTTTGGGAAGCCAAAAGGAGTTTTCTTCTATTTCATAACTTTGCCTGGTATCTACCTAGACGTGGGACGAGGGAATTACATCATCTGTGATAGCATTCACCTAGATTTCACTTTCCAAAGAGAACTGGTTCTCTTCAGTTTCTCCTGGCTCTCAGCCCCTCAGGAGACAAAGGGTGAAAGAGGGTCTCCCTCTGACCCTCAAGTGAGCCTCATTTGCCAGGAAAAGGGGCCCCGGCTCCCTCTGACAAAGTTGACTAAGAAAGCTATTTATTGGCAAATTACTGTTTTCAGCTCCCTAATGACCATTATGAGGCTCCTTGGGTACCTGGTAAGACTGTGCTTAACTCAAGAGGTGCATTAACACAGTCAAAAGGAAGGTAAAGAAGGCAGTCCTAAAGGACTTGCTTTGACAAAGAGCATCTCTGCAGGTCTTATTTCATTTTAAAACATCCTTGAAGAAATTTGCTATGTGCTCTATAATGTTTCTAAGTTGTAACAGGAAATATAGTCATAAATTGTATCCAGATCATATTTATATGTTTTAACATTCAGAGGATTAATGCAGCCAGAGAGGCAAAAAAAAGAATAAGTAATTCTATATATAAAATAGATAACCAATGAGGACCTACTGTATAGCTCAGGGAACTATACTCAATATCTTATAATAACTTATAATGGAAGAGAATGTAAAAAAACTCTGAAACTAACACATTGTAAATCAACTATATTTCAATAAAATTTTATTTTAAATAAAATAAAAGTTAACTTTAAAAAAAAGAATAAGTAACTCTACCTGGGGAGTAAAATAATTAAAACAATATTCCCCCAAACAGAAAAGGAAAGTGGGAGGGACTTAATTGTGCTATTTTTGTATTAATTTTTTCTTTTAAAGTTAAGATTTTATATATAAATAGAGAGACAGACATTATATGTAAATAAAATAATTTCTTCTTCAAACATACATAGGAATTTGCCTGGGTTATTTTTTTCTGTACTCTATAATAGAGTTGTACTTGTTTTGCATTTATTCCTGGGACCCAAGAGATATGTTACAGTTACTGCAGAAATTATTTATCCCATGTATTTGTTAGGTTTGAATATTCATCTATTCTTGAATAGCAGACTGATTGTGACATTGAAATCCTGCATAATTTTTTTTAAAGATGCTGCTTAATAACTAAGCTTAATGTGCATTCAAAACAGCATCTGAGCAGCAATAGTTCCTTCACTCCTACCTTGCTTCCCGCTCCAGTGTAAGTCAAGTGGTGGGATTAGCCCTCTCCCTCCTTACCCATTTGTGTTAAACTCAAACTAAACTCTTCCCTGGGCTGGGGAACACATCAGCCCAGCCACCTCTCACTTCTTAAACTAAACTGGCATGAGAAAAGGAAGGAGAATTTATGAAAGCCTATTGTGTGCCTAGCATTGCACTGGATGAGTGTTTCTTAACCTTTTTTTCATTACTGATCCCCTTAAGGAGAATTTTTAGACATTTTTTTCTAATCATTCCCCTCCTCCATTAATGTTTAATATCACAAATATACTCTATATCTGTTTATGTACTGTATGAATATCTGTGCTTTATACACGAAAGTATAAAGCATTTTTGTCCCCTAAGAGCCAGTTTTTACTCCTTTCGGGGTTGAAATTATTCCCACTGAGAATGATATACTAGATGCTCCACATAAGCCATTTAATTTGATTTGAGGCAGCATAGTATCAAAATTAAAGTATAAATCTGAGCCAGACTGACGGGATTCAAATCTGAGCATTACCACTTCTCAGAGGTATGACCCTGGACAGTTAACTTCAATGTACCTCAGTTTCCTCATCTGTAAAATGGGAATAATAATAGCATGTAATTAAGAAGATCATGTGCAGGCTAATTTAGTTAATATATCAATAAGTATACAGTGTTTAAAATAGTGCCTAGCACAGAGTAAGCACTATACAAGTGGTTGCTGTTTTATTAGTAAATCCAAGAACCCTATAATATCAGTATTATAAGTATTATAAAGCCTATTTTTAAAAAGAAGAAACATACATTCAGAGGAAGATAAAATAACTGGCCTAAGTCCACAAGGTTGGTAAAGGCAGAAGCTGGGACTGAAGCCCAGATCTTCAAGACACCAAAATATGCATTTTCCATCTATATCACCTCCATTATACAGTAGTCCTGCCTTGTCTCCGGTTTCCCCTTTTGAAATTCCAGTTATTCATGGCCAACCATGGTCTGAAAATATTAAATGGAAAATTTTAGAAATAAACAGTTCATAAGTTCTAAACTGTACACTGTTCTGAGCAACATAATGAAACCTCGTGCCATCCCGCTCCTTCCCGCCCTGGACGTGAAACATCCCTTTATCTAGCAGATCCCCCCACATACCCACCCCACCCCCCAACCCCCATTAGTCACTTAGTAGCTGTCTTAGTTATCAGACGGTTGTCATGGTATCAACCATGCTTGTGTTCAAGTAACCCTTATTTTACTTAATAACGGCCCCTTCAAAGCACAAGAGTAGTGATGCCAGCAACTCAAATATGCCAAAGAGAAGCCATGAAGTGCTTACTTTAAGTGAAAAGGTGAAAGTTCTCAAAATATAAAAAAAGGAAGAGAATCGGATGCTGAGGTTGCTACGATCTACGGTAAGAGTGAATCTTCCATCCATGAAATTGCAAAGAAGAAAAAAGAAATTTGCACTAGTTTTGCTGTCGCACCTCAAACTGAAAAAGTTACAGCCACAAGGTGTGATAACTTTAAACTTTATCATAGGTATATATGTATAGGAAAAAACATAGTATATACAGGGTTCAGTACTATCCGTGGTTTCAGGCATCCACTGGGGAGTCTTGGAACATATCCCATGTGGATAAGGGGCAGGGAACTACTGCACCATGAAACTCACAAACGATACCTCTGAATAACTCCAATCAGTGCTTCCCATTGAATGCAAACCATTAACAGTATACTCTCCTGCCTTCCACCTCCAATATTTTTAAAAAGCACATACATCACTCCTTTAAACACTAAGAGACAGTGTCTTAGTCCATTTGGGCCACTGTAACAAAATACCATAGACTGGGTGTCTTATCAGCAACAGAAATTTACTTCTCACAGTTCTGGAGGCTGGGAAGTCCAAGATCAGGGTACCAGCATGTTCAGGCTCTGGTGAGAGCCTTCTTCCAAGTTGTAGACTGTGGACTTCTGGTTTTGTCCTCACATGATGGAAGGAGTGAGGGATCTCAGTGGGTTATCTTTTCTAAGTACACTAATCCCATTCATGAGGGCTCCACGCTCATGACCTAATCACATCCCAAAGGCCCACATATTAACACCATCACATTGAGCATAAGAACTTCAACATGAATTTTGGAAGGACACAGACCATAGCACAGTGCCTGGAGCAGTCTCCCCATTAGACAGTAGTACTTTCCCCAGCAAAGGACACTGAGTTTGCTCCTTCCATCGTAGGACCAGGGAGGCCATTTGGTGTCATGCAAAGTATCCTAGTCTAAGAATCAAGAAGCTCCTCCCAGCCCCTGGTCCACCACCCTGTGATGTTGGGCTCATCACCCTCTTCTCTGGTCCTTGGTTTCCTCATTTGTCCTTTGAGCCAAGCCAGATCTACAAACTCCACAATTGTCAGACCACAAAGCTAAAGTGAGGGGTGGGACTTGTGACAGGCATAAGCCCAAGACCACGTGAGTCCGCATTTTACCCACGCCTACTCAGCAAGCCCACCCCAAAGCCAAGATGAGCAAGCACAAACCTTCTGCCACAGCTCCAAGAACGCAGCGCCATGTCCTTGGGCCTCTGACCCTCCCCCCAAGTCATGTAAATAAGAGTGACACTCCATCCCCATCCCAGCCCCACCAGCAGACCAGCTGAGTGTGTAAAAGAAGCCTAAAATAACTCATTAGCAGCTCTGTCCCCCCCCCCTCCGCCCAAAGACACCACACTTCCTTAACTCAAAAAGGTTGAGGAGGGATTAATGAAGTGCCATTACATATTAACAAAATGGTGGTTTTATGTATTTTTTTTAACATCTTTATTGGAGTATAATTGCTTTACAATGTTGTGTTAGTTTCTGCTGAATAACAAAATGAATCAGCTATATGCATACATATACCTCCCTCTTGAGCCTCCCTCCCACCCTCCCTATCCCACCCCTCTAGGTGGTCACAAAGCACAGAGCTGATCTCACTGTGCTATGCAGCTGCTTCCCACTAGCTATCTATTTTACATTTGGTAGTGTATATATGTCAGTGCTACTCTCTCACTTCATCCCAGCTTACCCTTCCCCCTCCCCGTGTCCTCAAGTCCATTCTCTACATCTGCGTCTTTATTCCTGTCCTGCCCCTAGGCTCTTCATGACCTTTTTTTTTCTTTTTTTAGATTCCATATATATGGGTTAGCATACAGCATTTGTTTTTTCCTTTCTAACTTACTTCACTCTATACGACAGACTCTAGGTCCATTCACCTCACTACAAATAACTCAATTTCGTTTCTTTTTATGGCTGAGTAATATTCCATTGTATATATGTGCCACATCTTATTTATCCATTCATCTGTCCATGGACACTTAGGTTGCTTCCATGTCCTGGCTATTGTAAATAGTGCTGCAATGAACAATGTGGTACATGACTCTTTTTGAATTATGGTTTTCTCAGGGTATATGCCCAATAGTGGAATTGCTGGGTCAGATGGTAGTTCTATTTTTAGCTTTTTAAGGAACCTCCATACTTTTCTCCATAGTGGCTGTATCAATCTACATTCCCACAAACAGTGCAAGAGGGTTCCCTTTTCTCCACACCCTCTCCAGCATATATTGTTTGTAGATATTTGGATGATGGCCATTCTGACTGGTGTGAGGTGATACCTCATTGTAGTTTTGATTTGCACTTCTCTAATGATTAGTGATGTTGAGCATCATTTCATGTGCTTCTTGGCCATCTGTATGCCTTCTTTGGAGAAAGGTCTATTTATGTCTTCAGCCCATTTTTGGACTGGCTTGTTTGTTTTTTTTCATACTGAGCTGCATGAGCTGCTTGTATACTTTGGAGATTAATCCTTTGTCGGTTGCTTCATTTGCAAATATTTTCTGCCATTCTGAGGGCTGTCTTTTCATCTTGTTTATGGTTTCCTTTGCTATGCAAAACCTTTTAAGTTTCAGTAAGTCTCATTTGCTTATTTTTGTTATTTCCATTTCTCTAGGAGGTGGGTCAAAAAGATCTTGCTGTGATTTATGGCATAGAGTGTTCTGCCTTTGTTTTCCTCTAAGAGTTTCATAGTGTCTGACCTTACATTTAGGTCTTTAATCCATTTTGAGTTCATTTTTGTGTATGGTGTTAGGAAGTGTTCTAATTTCATTCTTTTACTTATAGCTGTCCAGTTTTCCCAGCACCACTTATTGAAGAGGCTGTGTTTTCTCCATTGTATATTCTTGCCTCCTTTGTCAAAGATAAGGTGATCATATGTGCATGGGTTTATCTCTGGGCTTTCTATCCTGTTCCATTGACCTATATTTCTGTTTTTGTGCCAGTACCATACTGTATTGATTACTGTAGTTTTGTAGTATAGTCTGAAGTCAGGGAGCCTGATTCCTCCACCTCTGTTTTTATTTCTCAAGATTGTTTTGGCTATTCAGGGTCTTTGTGTTTCCACATAAATTGTGAAATTTTTTGTTCTACTTCTGAGAAAAACACCATTGGTAGCTTGAAAGGGATTGCATTGAATCTGTAGATTGCTTTGGGTAGTATAGTCATTATCATAATGTTGATTCTTCCAATCCAAGAACACGGTCTATCTCTCCATCTGTTTGTATCATCTTTAATTTCTTTCATCAGTGTCTTATAGTTGTCTCCATACAGGTCTTTTGTCTCCTTAGGTTGGTTTGTTCCTAGGTGTTATATTCTTTTCATTGCAGTGGCAAATGAGAGTGTTTCCTTAATTTCTCTTTCAGATTTTTCATCATTAGTGTATAGAAATGCAAGAGATTTCTGTGCATTACTTTTGTATCCTGCTACTTTACCAAATTCATTGATTAGCTCTAGTAGTTTTCTGGTAGCTTCTTTAGGATTTTCTATGTATAGTATCACGTCATCTGCAAACAATGGCAGTCTTACTTCTTCTTTTCCAATTTGGATTCCTTTCATTTCTTATTCTTCTCTGATTGCTGTGGCTAAAACTTCCAAAACTATGTTGAATAATAGCGGTGAGAGTGGACAACCTTGTCTTGTTCCTGATCTTGGAGGAAATGGTTTCAGTTTTTCACCATTGAGAATGATGTTTGCTGTGGGTTTGTCATATATGGCCTTTATTATGTTGAGGTAGGTTCCCTCTTTGCTCACTTTCTGGAGAGTTATTAACATAAATCGGTGTTGAATCTTATCAAAAGCTTTCTCTGCATCTATTGAGATGATCATATGGTTTTTATCCTTGAATTTGTTAACATGGTGTATCACGTTGATTGATTTCCGTATATTGAAGAATCCTTGCATCCTTGGGATAAACCCCACTTGATCATGGTGTATGATCCTTTTAATGTGCTGTTGGATTCTGTTTGCTAGTATTTTGTTGAGGATATTTGTATCTATGTTCATCAGTGATATTGGCCTGTAGTTTTCCTTTTTTGTGACATCTTTGTCTGCTTCTGGTATCAGGATGATGGTGGCCTCATAGAATGAGTTTGGGAGTGTTCCTCCCTCTGCTATATTTTGGAAGAGTTTGAGAAGGATAGTTGTTAGCTCTTCTCTAAATGTTTGATAGAATTCACCTGTGAAGCCACCTGGTCCTGGCTTTGGTTTGTTGGAAGATTTTGTTGTTGTTGTTGTTGGAAGATTTTTAATCACAGTTTCAATTACAGTGCTTGTGTTTTTTCTGTTTACGTTTTCTATTTCTTCCTGGTTCAGTCTCAGAAGGTTGTGTTTTTCTAAGAATTTGTCCATTTCTTCCAGGTTGTCCATTTTATTGGCATATAGTTGCTTGTAGTAATCTCTCCTGATCCTTTGTATTTCTGCAGTGTCACTTGTTACTTCTCCTTTTTCATTTCTTTTTTTTTTTTAATTTATTTATGGCTGTGTTGGGTCTCCGTTTCTGTGAGAGGGCCCTCTCCACTTGCGGCAAGCGGGGGCCACTCTTTATCACGGTGCGCGGGCCTCTCACTATCGCGGCCTCTCCCGCTGCAGAGCACAGGCTCCAGACGCGCAGGCTCAGCAATTGTGGCTCACGGCCCCAGTGGCTCCATGGCACGTGGGAACTTCCCAGACCAGGGCTCGAATCCATGTCCCCTGCATTGGCAGGCAGACACTCAACCACTGCACCACCAGGGAAGCCCTCCTTTTTCATTTCTAATTCTGTTGATTTGAGTCTTCTCCCATTTTTTCTTGATGAGCCTGGTTAATGGTTTATCAATTTTGTTTATCTTCTCAAAGAACCAGCTTTTAGTTTTATTGATCTTTGCTACTGTTTCCTTCATTTCTTCTCCATTTATCTCTTTTTTTTTCTTATTAGTCATCAATTTTATACACATCAGTGTATACATGTCAATCCCAATCTCCCAATTCATCACACCCCCACCTGCACCCCACCCGCAGCTTTCCCCCCTTGGTGTCCATATGTTTGTTCTCCACATCTGTCTCTCAATTTCTGCCCTGCAAACCGGTTCATCTGTACCATTTTTCTAGGTTCCACATATATGCATTAATATATATTTGTTTTTCTCTTTCTGACTTACTTCACTCTGTATGACAGTCTCTAGATCCATCCACATCTCTACAAATGACCCAATTTCATTCCTTTTTATGGCTGAGTAATATTCCATTGTATATATGTACCACAACTTCTTTATCTATTCGTCTGTCGATGGGCATTTAGGTTGCTTCCATGACCTGGCTATTGTAAATAGTGCTGCAATGAACATTGGGGTGCATGTGTCTTTTTGAATTGTGGATTACTCTGGGTATATGCCCAGTAGTGGGATTACTGGATCATATGGTAATTCTATTTTTAATTTTTCAAGGAACCTCCATACTGTTCTCCATAGTGGCTGTATCAATTTACATTCCCAACAACAGTGCAAGAGGGTTCCCTTTTCTCCACACCCTCCCCAGCATTTGTTGTTTGTAGATTTTCTGATGAAGCCCATTCTAATTGGTGTGAGGTGATACCTCATTGTAGTTTTGATTTGCATTTCTCTAATAATTAGTAATGTTGAGCAGCTATCATGTGCTTCTTGGCCATCTGTATGTCTTCTTTGGAGAAATGTCTATTTAGGTCTTCTGCCCATTTTTGGATTTGGTTGTTTGTTTTCTTAATATCGAGCTGCATGAGCCATTTATATATTTTGGAGATTAATCCTTTGTCCATTGATTTGCTTGGAAATATTTTCTCTCATTCAGAGGGTTGTCTTTTCGTCTTGTTTATGGTTTCCTTTGCTGTGCAACAGCTTCTAAGTTTCATAGGTCCCATTTGTTTATTTTTGTTTTTATTTCCATTACTCTAGGAGGTGGATCGAAAAAGATCTTCCTGTGATTTATGTCAAACAGTGTTCTTCCTATGTTTTCCTCTAAGAGTTTTATAGTGTCCAGTCTTACATTTAGGTCTCGAATCCATTTTGAGTTTATTTTTGTGTATGATGTTAGGGAGAGTTCTAATTTCATTCTTTTACATGTAGCTGTCCAGTTTTCCCAGCACCATTTATTGAAGAGACTGTCTTTTCTCCATTGTGTGTCCTTGCCTCCTTTCTCATAGATTAGTTGACCATAGGTGCGTGGGTTAAGCTCTGGGCTTTCTATCTTGTTCCATTGATCTATATTTCTGTTTTTGTGCCAGTACCATATTGGCTTGATGACTGTAGCTTTGTAGTATAGTCTGAAGTCAGGGAGTCTGATTCCTCTAGCTCCGTTTTTTCCCTCAAGACTGCTTTGGCTATTCGGGGTCTTATGTGTCTCCAAACAAATTTTAAGATTTTTTGTTCTAGTTCTGTAAAAAATGCCATTGGTAATTTGATAGGGATTGCATTGAATCTGTAGATTGCTTTCAGTAGTATAGTCATTTTCACAGTATTGATTCTTCCAATCCAAGAACATGGTATATCTCTCCATCTGTGTTTATCATCTTTAATTTCTCTCATCAGTGTCTTATAGTTTTCTGCATACAGGTCTTTTGTCTCCCTACGTAGGTTTATTCCTAGGTATTCTATTCGTTTTGTTGCGATGGTAAATGGGAGTGTTTCCTTAATTTCTCTTTCAGATTTTTCATCATTAGTGTATAGGAATGCAAGAGATTTCAGTGCATTAATTTTGTACCCTGCAACTTTACCAAATTCATTGATTAGCTCTAGTAGTTTTCTGGTGGCATCTTTAGGATTCTCTATGTATAGTATCATGTCATCTGTAAACAGTGACAGTTTTACTTCTTCTTTTCCAATTTGTATTCCTTTTATTTCTTTTTCTTCTCTGATTGCCAAGGCTAGGACTTCCAAAACTATGTTGAATAATAGTGGTGAGACTGACATCCTTGTCTTGTTCCTGATCTTAGAGGAAATGCATTCAGCTTTTCACCATTGAGAATGATGTTTGCTGTGGGTTTGTCATATATGGCCTTTATTATGTTGAGGTAGATTCCCTCTATACCCACTTTCTGGAGAGTTTTTATCATAAATCTATGTTGAAATTTGTCAAAAGCTTTTTCTGCATCTATTGAGATGATCATATGGTTTTTATTCTTCAATTTGTTAATATGGTGTATCACATTGATTGATTTGCATATATTGAAGAATCCTTGCATCCCTGGGATAAATCCCACTTGATCATGGTGTATGATCCTTTTAATCTGCTGTTGGATTGTGTTTGCTAGTATTTTGTTGAGGATTTTTGCATCTATGTTCATCAGTGATATTGGTCTGTAATTTTCTTTTTTTGTAGTATCTTTGTCTGGTTTTGGTAACAGGGTGGTTGTGGCCTCATAGAATGAGTTTGGAAGTGTTCCTTCCTCAACAATTTTTTGGAAGAGTTTGAGAAGGATGGGTGTTAGCTCTTCTCTAAATGTTTGATAGAATTCACCTGTGAAGCCATCTGGTCCTGGACTTTTGTTTGTTGGAAGATTTTTAATCACAGCTTCAATTTCATTACTTGTGGTTGGTCTGTTCATATTTTCTATTTCTTCCTGTTTCAGTCTTGGAAGGTTATACCTTTTTAAGAATTTGTCCATTTCTTCCAGGTTGTCCATTTTATTGGCATAGAGTTGCTTGTAGTAGTCTCTTAGGATGCTTTGTATTTCTGCAGTGTCTGTTGTAACTTCTCCTTTTTCATTTCTAATTTTATTGATTTGAGTCCTCTCCCTCTTTTTCTTGATGAGTCTGGCTAATGGTTTATCAATTTTGTTTATCTTCTCAAAGAACCATCTTTTAGTTTTATTGATCTTTGCTATTGTTTTCTTTGTTTCTATTTCATTTATTTCTGCTCTGATCTTTATGATTTCTTTCCTTCTGCTAACTTTGGGTTTTGTTTGTTTTTCTTTCTCTAGTTCCTTTAGGTGTAGGGTTAGATTATTTATTTGAGATTTTTCTTGTTTCTTGAGGTAGGCTTGTATAGCTATAAACTTCCTTCTTAGAACTGCTTTTGCTGCATCCCATAGGTTTTGGACTGTCGTGTTTTCATTGTCATTTGGCTCTAGGTATTTTTTGATTTCCTCTTTGATTTCTTCAGTGATCTCTTGGTTATTTAGTAACGTATTGTTTAGCCTCCATGTGTTTGTGTTTTACATTTTTTCCCCTGTAATTCATTTCTAATCTCATAGCGTTGTGGTCAGAGAAGATGCTTGATATGATTTCAATTTTCTTAAGTTTACTGAGGCTTGATTTGTGACCCAAGATGTGATCTATCCTGGAAGAATGTTCTGTGCACACTTGAGAAGAATGTGTAATCTGCTGTTTTTGGATGGAATGTCCTATAAATATCAATTAAATCTATCTGGTCTATTGTGTCATTTAAAGCTTCTGTTTCCTTATTAATTTTCTGTCTGGATGATCTGTCCATTGGTGTAAGTGAGGTGTTAAAGTCCCCTACTATTATTGTCTTACTGTCGATTTCCTCTTTTACAGCTGTTAGCAGTTGCCTTATGTATTGAGGTGCTCCTATGTTATAAATATATATATATATTTATAATTGTTATATCTTCTTCTTGGATTGATCCCTTGATCATTACATAGTGTCCTCCCGTGATTTTGTAACATTCTTTATTTTAAAGTCTATTTTATCTGATATGAGTATTGCTACTCCAGCTTTCTTTTGATTTCCATTTGCATGGAATATCTTTTTCCATCCCCTCACTTTCAGTCTGTATGTGTCCTTAGCTCTGAAGTGGGTCTCTTGTAGACAGTATATATATGGTTCTTGTTTTTGTATCCATTCAGCAAGACTGTGTCTTTTGGTTGGAGCATTTAATCCATTCACATTTACGGTAATTATCGATATGTGTGTTCCTATGACCATTTTCTTAATTTGGGGGGCTTTGTTTTTGTAGGTCCTTTTCTTCTCTTGTGTTTCCCACTTAGAGAATTTCCTTTAGCATTTGTTGTAGAGCTGGTTTGGTGGTTCTGAATTCTCTTAGCTTTTGCTTGTCTGTAAAGCTTTTGATTTTCCATCGAATCTGAATGAGATCCTTGCCGGGTAGAGTAATCTTGGTTGTGGGTTCTTGCCTTTCATCACTTTAAGTATATCATGCCACTCCCTTATGACTTGTAGAGTTTCTGCTGAGAAATCAGCTGTTAACCTTATGGGAGTTCCCTTGTATGTTATTTGTCGTTTTTCCCTTGTTGCTTTCAATAATTTTTCTTTGTCTTTTATTTTTGCCAATTTGATTACTATGTATCTCAGCGTGTTTCTCCTTGGGTTTATCCTGTATGGGAGTCGCTGCACTTCCTGGACTTGGGTGCCTATTTCCTTTCCCATGTTAGGGAAGTTTTCGACTATAATCTCTTCAAATATTTTCTCGGGTCCTTTCTCTCTCTCTTCTCCTTCTGGGACCCCTATAATGCGAATGTTGTTGCATTTAATGTTGTCCCAAAGGTCTCTTAGGCTGTCTTCATTTCTTTTCATTCTTTTTTCTTTATTCTGTTCTGCAGTAGTGAATTCCACCATTTTGTCTTCCATGTCACCTATCTGTTCTTCTGCCTGTTATTCTATTGATTCCTTCTAGTGTATTTTTCATTTCAGTTATTGTATTGCTCATCTCTGTTAGTTTTTTAATTCTTCTACATCTTTGTTAGACATTTCTTGCATCTTCTCGATCTTTGCCTCCATTCTTTTTCCGAGGTCCTGGATCATCTTCACTATCATTATTCTGAATTCTTGTTCTGGAAGGTTGCCTATCTCTCTCATTTAGTTGTTTTTCTGGGGTTTTATCTTGTTCCTTCATCTGGCACATAGCCCTCTGCCTTTTCATCTTGCCTATCTTTCTGTGAATGTGGTTTTTGTTCCACAGGCTGCAGGATTGTAGTTCTTCTTGCTTCTGCTGTTTGCCCTCTGGTGGATGAGGTTATCTAAGAGGCTTGATGGGAGGGACTGGTGGTGGGTAGAGTTGACTGTTGCTCTGGTGGGCAGAGCTCAGTAAAACTTTAATCCACTTGACTGTTGATGGGTGGGGCTGGGTTCCCTCCCTGTTGTGTTTGGCCTGAGGCAACCCAACACTGGAGCCTACCTGGGCTCTTTGGTGGGGCTAATGGCAGACTCTGGGAGGGCTCACGCCAAGGAGTACTTCCCAGAACTTCTGCTGCCAGTGTCCTTGTCCCCATGGTGAAACAGAGCCAGCCCCCACCTCTGCAGGAGACCTTCCAACACTAGCAGGTAGGTCTGGTTCAGTCTCCCCCAGGGTCACTGCTCCTTCCCCTGGGTCCCAGTGCGCACACTACTTTGTGTGTGCCCACCAAGAGTGGAGTCTCTGTTTCCCCCAGTCCTGTCGAAGTCCTGCAATCAATTCCCACTAGGCTTCAAAGTCTGATTCTCTAGGAATTCCTCCTCCCGTTGCCGGACCCCCAGGTTGGGAAGCCTGACGTGGGGCTCAGAACCTTCACTCAGTGGGTGGACTTCTGTGGTGTAAGTGTTCGCCAGTCTGTGAGTCACCCAGCCACCAGTTATGGGATTTGATTTTACTGTGATTGCGCCCCTCCTACTGTCTCATTGTGGCTTCTCCTTTGTCTTTGGATGTGGGGTATCTTTTTTGGTGAGTTCCAGTGTCTTCCTGTCGATGACTGTCCAGCAGCTAGTTGTGATTCTGGTGTTCTCTCCAGAGGGAGTGAGAGCACATCCTTCTACTCCGCCATCTTGGTTCCTCCTCCAGGATGATTTGTTTTCTATTCAGGTATTCCACAGATGCAGGGTACATCAAGTTGATTGTGGGGATTTAATCTGCTGCTCCTGAGGCTGCTGGGAGAGATTTCCCTTTCTCTTCTTTGTTCACACAGCTCCTGGAGTTCAGCTTTGCTTTTGGCCCAGCCTCTGTGTTTAGGCCACCCTCAGGTGTCTGTTCCCCACCCAGACAGGTGGGGGTTAAAACAGTGGCTGATTAGGGGTCTCTGGCTCACTCAGGCCACAGGGAGAGAGGGGTACGGTACTTATAATTGGAATGCAGGGTGAGCCTGCGGCAGCAGAGGCCAGCATGATGTTGCAACAGCCTGAGGCACGCCGTATGTTCTCCCAGGGAGGTTGTCCCTGGATCACGGGACCCTGGCAGTGGCGGGCTGCACAGGCTCCCGGGAGCATGTGGATAGTGACCTGTGCTTGCACACAGGATTCTTGGTGGCTGCAGCGGCAGCGTTAGTGTTTCATGCCCAGCTCTGGGGTCCGAGCTGATAGCCGTAGCTCGCACCCATCTCTGGAGCTCGTTTAGGCAGTGCTCTGTCTTCTGTGGGCAGACGGGGAAGGAATACCCTCTCCTCGTGCACCCCGAAACAATGGTCTCTTGCCTCTTAGGCAGGTCCAGAGTTTTTCCCGGACTCCATCCCGGCTAGCTATGGCTCACTAGCCCCCTCCGGCTGTGTTCACGCAGCCAACCCCAGTCCTCTCCCTGGGATCTGACCTCCGAAGCCCGAGCCTCAGCTCCCAGCCCCTGTCCGCCCCAGCAGGTGAGCAGACAAGCCTCTCAGGCTGGTGAGTGCTGGTTGCCACCAATCCTCTGTGCGGGAATCTCTCCGCTTTGCCCTCTGCACCCCCGTTGCTGCGCTCTCCTCCGTGGCTCTGAAGCTCCTCCCCCCCGCCCACCCCCCATCTCCATCAGTGAAGGGGCTTCCTAGTGTGTGGAAACTTTTCCTCCTTCTCAGCTCCCTCCCAGAGATGCAGGTCCCATCTCTGTTCTTTTGTCTCTGTTTTTTCTTTTTTCTGTTCCCCTACCCAGGTACTTGGGGAGTTTCTTGACTTTTGGGAAGTCTGAGGTCTTCTGCCAGCATTCAGTAGGTGTTCTGTAGGAGTTCTGTATTTTTGATATGATGCAAAAAAGTGCTTATGGCCTACAAACGTCTTAGAGTGACCACCAGGCATTTGATTTATATTAACATTGCGTAATACTGGAATAGTAATGTGCATGTGGTTATGTGCATGTGGTTTTGAGTCCTTTTTTTTAAACTTACATTCCATTGTGAACATTTTTCCATTGTTTTAAATAATTTTTAAAACCATGATTTTTTTTAATGGCTTTATGTTCTATCATAGGGGTAAGCAAGCCATCAGTTATTTAGTAATTTCTCTCTTTGGAGCACTAAATTGTTTTGCTTTGTTTTGTTTTGGTTTTTTTTGTATTCTATATAAAGCTACCAGAACAGTCTTGTATATAGATTTTTGCATGAACCTCTTATTGTTTCCACAGAATAAATTCATAGAAGTGCAATTACAGAGTCAAAGTAGGTGAATGTTTTCAAGGTTCTTGAACATAGTGTCAAATTACCCAATAAAAAGATAATGCCACCAGCAGTACACTAAAGCCCCTATGTGTTCAGTTTCCTCGTGTGTAAAATGGGGATAATAATAGTGTGTACCTAATAAAGTCATTGTCCTGGTTAAATTAGATAATTTAAGTGAAGTGTTTAAAATAGTGCATACACTCTTGTCACCTACACTATTGTCAGTTTTCAAAATATTCTCCAATTTGTTAGGTTAAAAAATAATATATTGCTGCTTTAATTTCTATTTCTTTGACTATTATTGGGATTGAAGACACCTCCATATATTTCTTCTTTTGTGAAGTATTTGGTCATGTCTTTTGCTCATAAAAGAAGAACTTTCAAAAAGATCCCCCTAATAATGCCCTTTATATTACATCCTAGTTAATGATTCTTAAAGCTGCTGGACATTTTTTTAACACATCTTTGAGGCTCAAAAATTCAAACAGGTCCTAACTTTTTATTACTCAGCTTTTGTTTTATAGCAATTATCACTTACTTTCCTGCAAGGACTATAGAAAAAAACAAAAACTATCAGAGGTTGATTTTTTTTTTAATGTCCTTCAGCATTAACCACAGGTGAATCAGCCTAGATGTTGTCATCATAAGAAGACTTACCATGTTATATAACTGAAAGAACTGTATGGAAATAGTTAAAAGCATCGTGCAAAGAGACAAATCCTGCTCCCAAGACTCCCAAACAGCCAGACTTTCAATGTTTCTTCGTTGTGGTCCACCAGTCACCCCAATAACCTGGGAGAACTCATGGAAGAATTTATTCAAAAGGCAGATCCAAGGCCCCTCCTCAGACCTCCAAACTTAGGATCTTGGACGACTGGGCCCTAATATCTGCTTATGTCACAAGCTTCTTGAGTGATTTTCTGAGAGTCACAATGCTAAAATATGTCTAGTTTGCCAAATCACGTGGTTTGTAATGTCTTACAAAGAATAATTAAACCAAAGGTATGATAGTAGATACCTTCCATCACTATGGTAGGTATCTACTAAATTTAAAGCATTATTATTTCTATTAAGTGTGGATCTCCTACTAATTTGTTAACTGATCAACACAGATAAATAGACTTGTCCCCTGCCCCACCCCCATTCCTAGCTGTGTGACCCTAGTAAATTACTTCATTTGCTGAGCCTCATTTCCCCATTTGCAAAGGTGGGAAATCATGCTACCTGTCTCATGGAATCATTCCAAGACTCGACTTAGACTGTATATGTTAAGTGTCTAACACAATTTCTGGCACCAAAAAAATGACAGCTCTTACATCAGTGGGATGAAAAGTTATGCAGCTGAGGAAGAGAAATCGGTCTACAGTAACAGCTGAAAATAATGGAACACCAGAGTCGACAAACGACTTTCACAGGCAATTTCTTGTTCGACCCTCTGAATGTTTAGGTGAGATAGGAAGAAAACATATTGTTATCATATCCCTTTTACAGACTGAGGCAACTGAAGGCTGACCAAGGCTATAAAGTTATGTAGTTAGTAAATAGCAGAGCTTGAATGACTGACTTTAGAACCCAATATTTCAATACTTGTTAAAACCTAAAAAGCATGGAGTCCTCAAGAGGGTCTATTAGTCCCTTCAGTCATTTCATGAATGGAAACATTCTCTAGTGTATTCAACCTAAAGAATGCCTTTTCTGGGTTTATAAAGTACGATAAACAACAGCTAAATGAAACCAAGAGCAATTATCGTTTTTCCAGAATCTAGCTTGCTCTCATTTACTTTCAAGGTTACCTACAGTTCAAGAGAAACCATCGTGGCCATCTTCAAGGCTTCCATACCACAAAAACTATTCAAGGCAGGTTTAAAGGGCAACTCAAAATGCTCTCTTCTCTTCTAAGACCTCACAACCTCTCACACTTAGTGCTGGTGGTTCTTTCCTGGTTCTTCTTACAGCTCCCAAGCACCTTCCTCCTTTGCTTTAAAGAGTATTTGCATAATATTCATGGTGAGATTTAGGTCTAAATTATCAAAATGAAAATCCTCTGTCCTGAGGTATAAGCGAACGAAAACAGATCTCATTTTTATTCAATTCCCTCAACTCCTGATGTGGAAGATGCTCCCTCTCGTCTGTACCATTTTTCGTTGTTTCTCCACAACCAAAAATATTATCTGAAGAATCATAAAACTATGAGAGAAACAACTCATTGAGATTGTAAACAGCATATTTCTCTTTACAGATCAATGCATCATTTGAATATAGCCTCGTTCTGTGTTCCCAGTTTTGAGTCAGGACCGTTCTCATAGTTCAGCACTTCATAATTACATACAATTAACAGCTTGGAGGCTGAGCAGCAGAGTGACTGGTAAGCACTGAAAGCTACAAATCTGTTTTGCAATAGTGTATATTTTTTTCTCCCTTGATGTTCTTTATTGTTGTTTTGCTTGTTGCTTTTTAGCATACCTCTGGGAAATGTTTCAAAGATGTAATGTTAACGAGCAAACACTTGTGAGATTGCCAGCCATTTCAGATGACTTTCTTTCTTTCCAAGGCACAGAAAGGGGGAAAATGAACTGACACATCGTTATGCAGCAAGACAGAATTATGCAGAAAATGCAAAATTATGCAAAATATTATTTATACAGAGGATAGCCCTGAAGAAGTCAGGGCATCATTGATTAGCAGTAAGAAAGTAGGAATGGATCTGAATTTTACTGTCTACTAGAGAATCTTGTTAATACAAAGAGCATCACAGATATTTCAACGCAAGAGGCAAGAGTTACTCTATCTGTCCCTGAGCTTGTAGACCAAATGATAGGGAAAATGAGCTGGGTAGGGTAAAGGAAGTAGATGTTTGCAAGGGGAGTAGGTATACAAAGGCCTGTCAGAGATTCAAGGCTCACTACATGATAATAATAAAATAATAAAAACTATAATAATAGCATGAACACAGCCAACATTAATTGAATGCTTACTCTGTCACAGTCATTGTTCTAAATGCCTCACGTGCACTAACTCATGTAATCCTCACAACCATTCTGTGAAGTAGATGAAGTTATCAACCCATTTTATAGTTGAAGAAACTAAGGCTCAGAGAAGCTAGGTAACTTGCCCAAAGTCACACAGTGAGTAAATGAGCAAAGACGGAATTTGAACCCAGAAGCCTGCTCTGATGCCCCTTCTTCTCGGGGCTGCTAAAGAATGGGGCTCCACTCCTGGGGTGCATATTTGACAAGCAGGTGATTCTAATGGAAGTGGTCTGCAGACCACACTTGGGGGAAAAACCTCTGCTGAAACAAGGGGAGGGCTGCTAGCAAACTAAATGGTTTGCTGAGCGGAGCTGTCTTTATACTCACTGCACAGAGGATAGTGTGCACACAGCAGTCCGAAGCCCCATTTAGTCACACTCATAATGATTCCTGGGTGGTACAAACTCATCCAAAGGTACTCTGCCCTTTTACCAGAAGATAGGGGACACAAACAGTCCCCAACATTCAAGACAACCACATGCGTGGGCCATACCTGGAGGACTTATCTATGGAAAGTGCCAGTCTTGATGCCTGGCCTTTGTAGGTGCTCAATAAAGTTTGTGAACAGAATCTCCTTTCCAGAAGGCAAAGGAAATTGAATATCCACTTCTCAGCAATTTAGAAATCTCAAGGTAACAGATACCCAGCTCGCATTTTTGTCAACAAGACCCCATCTCCCCAACAAGACCCTCTGTGACAATGCAGGTCACAAAGCACTTCCTTGTAATGGGTCTATTCACCCTTGCTTTTTAAAGGGTTTTTGAAGTTCTTCTTTAGAGAGAAGTTGTCTGATGGCAATATCTTTCTAGGCTTCTAACAGAGTTTCCGCCTGCTACTGGCTGAGGTGGGAAGACGTCGCCCAGATCTTCTTACTTAGCCCTGATTACCCTGCTTGCGAATGTTAGTGAGGGTCTGAGCTGAGGCCCTAAAAAGGTTTGGATTTATCCTCTTGGATATCAGCAGATCAGAAACATTCATTTAGCCCTTTCAGAGAGCTGTTAAGAACTCTTATGCCACACACCGCAGTGAGCACAGGATCTGCTCTCAGAGGCACCAACCAAACAGCCTCTGAGTGAGCAACGCAGGACCTGCCCTTGTTCAAAGGCTTTCACTGATGGTCAGACTTTCCATCTTTAAAAAGGGAGGATTCAGCTCCCAGTGCCCGGGACTCCCTAACATAGCCCACCTCTGTGCTCCACTCACCTGCTTCAGGATTCATCACGTGCCGAGATCTGACTCTCAGCCTCACCACTTGGAAGGAATGTGTGATGTTCGTGGATCAGCTGTTGAGACGTAACAGCATCAATATTTGCCCAGGGTCACTCTAATAGTCAACTAGTTTCTGCTGAAATGGATCACGCTTCTTACAAGACATGATGCAAAAGGCTGAATACCTTCCCTCTAACATTCTGTTCAGTGTTTACTTCACTCAAACACTCCATTACTGCATGCTGAGCAAAAGAAGGGACGCGGGGAGGAACCAATTTAGTGGTGATTAAGTTCAGAGTCATTGTTGAAATTATTTGCATTTGTCTGAGTAACGGTAACTTTTAAGACTATGTCATTTAAAGAAATGGTTAGATATTATTTTTCTGGCAGCAATAATCAGGCATTTTTCGTAAAATGGCTTCCTTGCAAGAAAATCGCCAAATAATGGCAGAAAAACACCCAGCTCTAAATACAATGAAGCATGAGAGGCAAAGTCAAGATTTAAACGGCTCTCACGCTGTGGGGACAGACCAGAGTCACTGAAATGATGTCTTGCTGTTTCCGGGCACACTGGGAGCCTCTGCTGAGGCACTAATGGGCCCCGCACAGGTCTTTAGAGTGACTTCCTCCCAGGGCGTCAGTAATAACTGGGCTTAGGGTTTTATCAGATAAAGTAAATGCAGGGCCGAGCGCCTGGGAGAACAATAGCTTCTCTGCACCAGAGGAGATGTGCAGGCTTCTGCCTGGGGCTTGGGCTGGTTCCCACTCCTGTTTGCCCCCTTGTTCCATGAGGCTAACAAAATACATCTCACACACGAGGCCTCCACACAGGCCCATGGGGGCCCAGGGGAACTCTGGAACCCCAAAGCCGATTATTTTCCTATTGCCACCTTGCCTTCCTTGTTCCCACCAAAAATGGGGGAGGTGGGCAGGGACCTTTACAAAAGTAACACTTAGAATTAGTTCTTAGGTTATACCTCTCCCCACAACCAGAGTCCCATAAAAAGCTACCTCTGATTCTTGGTAATAACATCTTGTAACCGAGCAGCACCCTACAGGGCCTTCCCAGGACAGACCCCGCCCCCATACGCTCTGCTGTAGCTCCTCTCTTAAGCACCTAGATAATAGTATCTGATGCACATTTCCTGAGTTGTTTAACAGATGCTAAAACCACCACCAAATGGAAGAAATTAACTACTTGATGACCATGAGCACATAGCCCCCAGACCTACTGGTGCCTAAGGATTGATAATGTTAACCCCCATGACACTGCCCTGTTACCTCACCATCAACCAATCAGAGAATTGTGCATGAGCTGATCACATACCCTGCGACCCCCCCCTCCCCTTTCCCTCACCTGGCCTTTAAAAATGCTTTGCTGAAACCCTTCGTGGAGTTCAGGGTTTCTGAGTACCAGTCACCCATTCTCCTTATACGGCACCTTTAAAATAAACACTGCACTTTCCTTCACCACAATCCAGTGTCAGTAGATTGGCTTTACTGCACGTGGGAGAGCAGACCCAAGTTTGGTTCTGTAACAACTTGAGTTATATTTTCAAGTAAGAACTACAGGTTTAAAATCCCTTCCAATTCATTTTATATATTGTTTCCAAGTTTGTCTTTGATTCAGTTCAACAAGTGTGTACTGAATGTCTTGAGAACTTATAAATTCCCAGATATATCTACTTCCCAGATATATATCTACTCAGATCAAGAACAAGCCCTTCCTCTGGAGGTCAAGGCCATCAGTGAGCCAGCCCCGACCTATGTCCAACCACATCCTCTCTTATTCCTCATCAGCCACCCCTTCTGGAAGGTCGTCTTTCATTAACTCCACCACATCAGCTTTCCACCAGTGTTGGAACTGCCACACAGCTCCTCCATAGCATTCCTTCTGTTCTTCCTGTGATGCATCACATTTGTCCCCAGCTTGACACCTTCCTGGAAATCTTCTCCCAGAACAAACCCCCTCCTACTCTCAATTTATTCCTACACTTCCTTCTAGGTGCTCCTTACAATTTAACCTACATCCACCAAATCTTTGCTGAGGGCTGCTGCTCTACAATGCTCTGTCCCTTCTGGCATTTGCTCCCATTTAAATATCCAATTTTTCTCCTTGGTTTCATATATGTATAGTTTCCTCCAACTGGGATTTGACATTTGCAAAACTAGAAACCAAGTTGTTTACTTCTTTATGTGGATTCACCCCCACATTCATCTAATGCCTACTGTGTGCCAGTCATGTTGTCACTCAAAGGATCAAAAATGGTACTTAGTATAGAATGTGCACTGAATAAGTAAGTAAACATTTGTTGGCTTAATAAACAGACTCAGAACCCAACAGGCTCATTTGGGTTCCATAGTTTCTTTTTATTTTTGTAGGGAGGAAAAACCTGCTAAATATATACACATCTACTCGGTTTACATTTTTCACACGCAGGATGCTGTCTCTATATGAGCAGCGAGGACATCATTTTAAGCATTGAGCTTGATACTCTCCACCATGGCAGGGAGAATAATCCAAGCAACACCAGGTAAGTTGTCCCACTGTGAGGAGGGGAAGAACCACAGACTCTCTCTTAGGACATGCCCTTTGCACTTGGTGACATGCAGACTCAGCTTGGGCCCCTAGCCTGAAAGAAGCGCAGTCACACCTGCTCAACCTCTGCAAGACCTGACTCCCCTGTGATGCCCCAGAACCTGCCCAGATGGAAGCCAGGTGGTGATGGCCCAGCCTCCTAGGTGAAGCAGGTAGAGGGGGGTTCTCTCCAGCTCCTCATTCACAAGCTTCTGCTTTGCTCAGACCCAACCACTGACACATGACAACAGTCCACTGTGGAAACAGCAATTCCCAAAAGTGGCCACATCAGGGCAATTTCAGGAGAACACCAGCCCTCAGGACAATCCTGGGAGACCAGCCAGGAAGCACACATTTGCCACTGAGATGCCATCTCCCCCACCCAAGCCAAGCCATTCTGGGGGTGAGAGGGACAATAAATAAACCAAATGGAATTTAAAATCCTGGCTCCGATAGGTGTGTGACCTCAGGCAATTTGCTTAACTTTTCTCTCAATTTCTTCATCTATAAAATGGGGGCCATAATAATACCTACTCACCGAATGTGGAGAATTAAACGAGGCAAATCAGTGACAGGCTTAACACAGTGCTTGTCACCCCATAATAGATCATGATTATTATCATTAACTGTGATCACTGAAATCCAAATTTGGACTTTTTCTCTCTGATCCTAAATGGCCGCACATCAAGTGTTTTTGCAAAAATCTATTAGCTTTTCCCTTCCTTCTCATTTACGCTCACTCTTCGATTTTCTCTTTTGTTTCCTCTTTCCCTCCACTCCTATGACTACTGACAACCAGGAAACATAAAGGCTAGTTCTGAAATTACATTTAAAACAAGAGGAAGGGAACCCTCTTACACTGTTGGTGGGAATGTAAATTGGTACAGCCACCATGGAAAACGGTACAGAGGTTCCTCAAAAAACTAAAAATAGAGTTGCCATATGATCCAGCACTCCCACTCCCACTGGGCATATATCCAAACAAAACTCTAATTCAAAAAGATAGGGAGGGGAGGGGCAAGATGGCGGAAGAGTAAGACGCGGAGATCACCTTCCTCCCCACAGATACATGAGAAATACATCTACACGTGGAACTGCTCCTGCAGAACACCCACTGAACGCTGGCAGAAGACGTCAGACCTCCCAAAAGGCAAGAAAATCCCCAAGTACTTGGGTAGGGCAAAAGAAAAAAGAAATAACAGAGACAAAAGAATAGGGACGGGACCTGCACCAGTGGGAGGGAGCTGTGAAGGAGGAAAGGTTTCCACACACTAGGAAGCCCCTTCGTGGGCAGAGACTGCGGGTAGCAGAGGGGGGAAGCTTCGGAGCCACGGAGGAGAGCGCAGCCACATTGGTGCGGAGGGCAAAGCGGAGATTCCCGCACAGAGGAGCGGTGCCGACCAGCACTCACCAGCCCGAGAGGCTTGTCTGCTCAGCCGCCGGGGCGGGCGGGGCCTGGGAGCTGGGGCTCGGGCTTCGGTGCTAGCCGGGAGGGAGTCCGGGAAAAAGACTGCAGCTGCCAAAGAGGCAAGAGAATTTTTCTTGCCTCTTTGTTTCGCGGCGCGCAAGGAGAAGGGATTCAGAGCGCCGCCTAAACGAGCTCCAGAGACGGGCGCGAGCCGCGGCTATCAGCGCGGATCCCACAGCAACAGGGACGCAGAGGGAAAAACGGAGAGATTCCCGCACAGAGGCTCAGCGCCGAGCAGCACTCACCAGCCCAAGAGGCTTGTCTGCTCACCCGCCGGGGCGGGCGGGGGCTGGGAGCTGAGGCGCGGGCTTCGGTCGGATCCCAGGGAGAGGACTGGGGTTGGCTGCGTGAACACAGCCTGAAGGGTCTAGCGCACCACAACTAGCCGGGAGGGTGCACGAGAAAAAGTCTGCAGCTGCCGAAGAGGCAGGAGACTTTTTCTTGCCTCTTTGTTTCGCGGCGTGCAAGGAGAGGGGATTCAGAGCGCCACTTAAACGAACTCCAGAGACGGGCGCGAGCCGCGGCTATCAGCGCGGACCCCAGAGACGGGCATGAGACGCTAAGGCTGCTGCTGCCGCCACCAAACAGCCTGTGGGCGAGCACAGGTCATTCTCCACACCGCCCCTCCCGGGAGCCTGTGCAGCCCGCCACGGCCAGGCTCCCGTAATCCGGGGACAACTTCCCCGGGAGAGCGCACGGCGCGCCTCAGGCTGCTGCAACGTCACGCCGGCCTCTGCCGCCGCAGGCTCGCCCCGCCTCCTCCGTACCGCTCCCTCCCCCCGGCCTGACTGAGCCAGAGCCCCCGAATCATCTGCTCCTTTAACCCCGTTCTGTCTGGGCGGGGAACAGACGCCCTCAGGGGACCTACATGCAGAGGCGGGTCCAAATCCAAAGCTGAACCCCGGGAACTGTACGAACAAAGAAGAGAAAGGGAAATCTCTCCCAGCAGCCTCAGAAGCAGCGGATTAAAGCTCCACAAACAACTTGATGTGCCTGCATCTGTTGAATACCTGAATAGACAACGAATCATCCCAAGTTTAGGAGATGGACTTTGGGAGCAGGATATATTAACTTTTCCCCTTTTCCTTTTTTTTGTGAGTGTAGATGTGTATGCTTCTGGGTGAGATTTTGTCTGTATAGCTTTGCTCTCACCGTTAGTCCTAGGGTTAGGTCCGTCCGTTTTTTTTTTTTTTTTTTTTTTTTGGCTTAAAAATTTTTTTTTCCCTAATAAATGTTTTCTTAATAATTTTTTCCTTATTTTCTATTTAAAAAAAATTTTTTTTAATAAGTTTTTTCATATTTTTTATTTTAAAAAATTAAAAAATTTTTTTTCTTAATAAATTTTTTCTAAATAATTTTTTTCTTATTTTTAGTATAAAAAATTAATAAATCTATTTTTAAAAATTAAAAAAAAATTTTTTTTTCTTAATAAATTTACTCTTAATAATTTTTTTTCTTATTTTTTATTATAATTGCTTTATTTTATTTTATTTTATCCTCTTTTTTTCTTTCTTTCCATTTTTTCTCCCTTTTATTCTGAGCCGTGTGGATGAAAGGCTCTTGGTGCTCCAGCCAGGCATCAGGGCTGTGCCTCTGAGGTGGGAGAGCCAACTTCAGGACACTGGTCCACAAGAGACCTCCCAGCTCCACGTAATACCAAACGGCGAAAATCTCTCACAGATCTCCATCTCAACATCAAGACCCAGCTTCACTCAACGACCAGCAAGCTACAGTGCTGGACACCCTATGCCAAACAACTAGCAAGAGAGGAACACAGCCCCATCCATTAACAGAGAGGCTGCCTAAAATCATAATAAGGCCACAGACACCCCAAAACACACCACCAGACGTGGACGAACCCACCAGAAAGACAACATCCAGCCTCATCCACCAGAACACAGGCACTAGTTCCCTCCACCAGGAAACCTACACAACCCACTGAACCAACCTTAACCACTGGGGACAGATACCAAAAACAACGGGAACTACGAACCTGCAGCCTGTGAAAAGGAGACCCCAAACACAGTAAGATAAGCAAAATGAGAAGACAGAAAAACACACAGCAGATGAAGGAGCAGGGTCAAAACACACCAGACCTAACAAATGAAGAGGAAATAGGTAGTCTACCTGAAAAAGAATTCAGAATAATGATAGTAAGGATGATCCAAAGTCTTGGAAATAGAATAGACAAAATGCAAGAAACATTTAACAAGGACGTAGAAGAACTAAAGAGGAACCAAGAAACGATGACAAGCACAATAAATGAAATTAAAAATACTCTAGATGGGATCAATAGCAGAATAACTGAGGCAGAAGAACGGATAAGTGACCTGGAAGATAAAATGGTGGAAATAACTACTGCAGACCAGAATAAAGAAAAAAGAATGAAAAGAACTGAGGACAGTCTCAGAGACCTCTGGGACAACATTAAACGCACCAACATTCGAATTATAGGGGTCCCAGAAGAAGAAGAGAAAAAGAAAGGGACTGAGAAAATATTTGAAGAGATTATAGTTGAAAACTTCCCTAATATGGGAAAGGAAATAGTTAATCAAGTCCTGGAAGCACAGAGAGTCCCATACAGGATAAATCCAAGGAGAAACACTCCAAGACACATATTAATCAAACTATCAAAAATTAAATATAAAGAAAACATATTAAAAGCAGCAAGGGAAAAACAACAGATAACACACAAGGGCATCCCCATAAGGTTAACAGCTGATCTTTCAGCAGAAACTCTGCAAGCCAGAAGGGAGTGGCAGGATATACTTAAAGTGATGAAGGAGAAAAACCTACAACCAAGATTACTCTACCCAGCAAGGATCTCATTCAGATTTGATGGAGAAATTAAAACCTTTACAGACAAGCAAAAGCTGAGAGAGTTCAGCACCACCAAACCAGCTTTACAACAAATGCTAAAGGAACTTCTCTAGGCAAGAAACACAAGAGAAGGAAAACACCTACAATAACAAACCCAAAACATTTAAGAAAATGGGAATAGGAACATACATATCGATAATTACCTTAAATGTAAATGGATTAAATGCTCCCACCAAAAGACACAGACTGGCTGAATGGATACAAAAACAAGACCCATATATATGCTGTCTACAAGAGACCCACTTCAGACCTAGAGACACATACAGACTGAAAGTGAAGGGATGGAAAAAGATATTCCATGCAAATGGAAATCAAAAGAAAGCTGGAGTAGCAATTCTCATATCAGACAAAATAGACTTTAAAATAAAGACAATTACAAGAGACAAAGACGGACACTATATAATGATCAAGGGATCGATCCAAGAGGAAGGTATAACAATTGTAAATATTTATGCACCCAACATAGGAGCACCTCAATACATAAGGCAAATACTAACAGCCATAAAAGGGGAAATCGACAGTAACACAATCATAGTAGGGGACTTTAACACCCCACTTTCACCAATGGACAGATCATCCAAAATGAAAATAAATAAGGAAACACAAGCTTTAAATGATACATTAAACAAGATGGACTTAATTGATATTTATAGGACATTCCACCCAAAAACAACAGAATACACATTTTTCTCAAGTGCTCATGGAACATTCTCCAGGATAGATCATACCTTGGGTCACAAATCAAGCCTTGGTAAATTTTAAAAAATTGAAATCGTATCAAGTATCTTTTCCGACCACAACGCTATGAGACTAGATATCAATTACAGGAAAAGATCTGTAAAAAATACAAACACATGGAGGCTACACAATACACTACTTAATAACGAAGTGATCACTGAAGAAATCAAAGGGGAAATCAAAAAATACCTAGAAACAAATGACAATGGAGACACGACGATCCAAAACCTATGGGATGCAGCAAAAGCAGTTCTAAGAGGGAAGTTTATAGCAATACAAGCCTACATCAAGAAACAGGAAACATCTCGAATAAACAACCTAACCTTGCACCTAAAGCAATTAGAGAAAGAAGAACAAAAAAACCCCAAAGCTAGCAGAAGGAAACAAATCATAAAGATCAGATCAGAAATAAATGAAAAAGAAATGAAGGAAACAATAGCAAAAATCAATGAAACTAAAAGCTGGTTCTTTGAGAAGATAAACAAAATTGATAAACCATTAGCCAGACTCATCAAGAGAAAAAAGGAGAAGACTCAAATTAATAGAATTAGAAATGAAAAAGGAGAAGTAACCACTGACACTGCAGAAATACAAACGATCGTAAGAGATTACTACAAGCAACTCTATGCTAATAAAATGGACAACCTGGAAGAAATGGACAGATTCTTAGAAATGCACAACCTGCCGAGACTGAACCAGGAAGAAATAGAAAATATGAACAGACCAATCACAAGCACTGAAATTGAAACTGTGATTAAAAATCTTCCAACACACAAAAGCCCAGGACCAGATGGCTTCACAGGCGAATTCTATCAAACATTTAGAGAAGAGCTAACACCTATCCTTCTCAAACTCTTCCAAAATATTGCAGAGGGAGGAACACTCCCCAACTCATTCTACGAGGCCACCATCACCCTGATACCAAAACCAGGCAAAGATGTCACAAAGAAAGAAAACTACAGGCCAATATCACTGATGAACATAGATGCAAAAATCCTCAACAAAATACTAGCAAACAGAATCCAACAGCACATTAAAAGGATCATACACCATGATCAAGTGGGGTTTATTCCAGGAATGCAAGGATTCTTCAATATACGCAAATCAATCAACGTGATACATCATATTAACAAATTGAAGGAGAAAAACCATATGATCATCTCAATAGATGCAGAGAAAGCTTTCGACAAAATTCAACACCCATTTATGATAAAAGTCCTGCAGAAAGTAGGCATAGAGGGAACTTTCCTCAACATAATAAAGGCCGTATATGACAAACCCACAGCCAACATTGTCCTCAATGGTGAAAAACTGAAACCATTTCCACTAAGATCAGGAACAAGACAAGGTTGCCCACTCTCACCACTATTATTCAACATAGTTTTGGAAGTGTTAGCCACAGCAATCAGAGACGAAAAAGAAATAAAAGGAATCCAAATCGGAAAAGAAGAAGTAAAGCTGTCACTGTTTGCAGATGACATGATACTATACATAGAGAATCCAAAAGATGCTACCAGAAAACTACTAGAGCTAATCAATGAATTTGGTAAAGTAGCAGGATACAAAATTAATGCACAGAAATCTCTTGCATTCCTGTATACTAATGATGAAAAATCTGAAAGTGAAATTAAGAAAACACTCCCGTTTACCATTGCAACAAAAAGAATAAAATACCTAGGAATAAACCTACCTAAGGAGACAAAAGACCTGTATGCAGAAAATTATAGGACACTGATGAAAGAAATTAAAGATGATACAAATAGATGGAGAGATATACCATGTTCTTGGATTGGAAGAATAAACATTGTGAAAATGACTCTGCTACCCAAAGCAATCTACAGATTCAATGCAATCCCTATCAAACTACCACTGGCATTTTTCACAGAACTAGAACAAAAAATTTCACAATTTGTATGGAAACACAAAAGACCCCGAATAGCCAAAGCAATCTTGAGAACGAAAAATGGAGCTGGAGGAATCAGGCTCCCTGACTTCAGACTATATTACAAAGCTACAGTAATCAAGACAGTTTGGTACTGGCACAAAAACAGAAATATAGATCAATGGAACAGGATAGAAAGCCCAGAGATAAGCCCACGCACATATGGTCACCTTATCTTTGATAAAGGAGGCAAGCATATACAGTGGAGAAAAGACAGCCTCTTCAATAAGTGGTGCTGGGAAAATTGGACAGGTACATGTAAAAGTATGAAATTAGAACACTCCCTAACACCATACACAAAAATAAACTCAAAATGGATTAAAGACCTAAGTGTAAGGCCAGACACTATCAAACTCTTAGAGGAAAACATAGGCAGAACACTGTATGACATAAGTCACAGCAAGATCCTTTTTGACCCAGGTCCTAGAGAAATGGAAATAAAAACACAAATAAACAAATGGGACCTAATGAAACTTAAAAGCTTTTGCACAGCAAAGGAAACCATAAACAAGACCAAAAGACAACCCTCAGAATGGGAGAAAATATTTGCAAATGAAGCAACTGACAAAGGATTAATCTCCAAGATTTACAAGCAGCTCATGCAGCTCAATAACAAAAAAACAAACAACCCAATCCAAAAATGGGCAGAAGACCTAAATAGACATTTCTCCAAAGAAGAGATACAGATTGCCAACAGACACATGAAAGAATGCTCAACATCATTAATCATTAGAGAAATGCAAATCAAAACTACAATGAGGTATCATCTCACACCGGTCAGAATGGCCATCATCAAAAAATCTAGAAACAATAAATGCTGGAGAGGGTGTGGAGAAAAGGGAACACTCTTGCACTGTTGGTGGGAATGTAAATTGATACAGCCACTATGGAGAACAGTATGGAGGTTCCTTAAAAAACTAAAAATAGAACTACCATATGACCCAGCAATCCCACTACTGGGCATATACCCTGAGAAAACCATAATTCAGAAAGAGTCATGTACCAAAATATTCATTGCAGCTCTGTTTACAATAGCCAGGACATGGAAGCAACCTAGGTGTCCATCATCGGATGAATGGATAAAGAAGATGTGGCACATATATACAATGGAATATTACTCAGCCATAAAAAGAAATGAAATGGAGGTGTTTGTAATGAGGTGGATGGAGTTAGAGTCTGTCATACAGAGTGAAGTAAGTCAGAAAGAGAAAAACAAATACAGTATGCTAACACATATATATGGAATCTAAGGGAAAAAAAAAAAAAAAAAAAAAGAGGTCATGAAGAACCTAGTGGCAAGATGGGAATAAAGACACAGACCTACTAGAGAATGGACTTGAGGATATGGGGAGGGGGAGGGGTGAGATGTGACAGGGTGAGAGAGTGTCATGGACATATATACACTACCAAATGTAAAATAGATAACTAGTGGGAAGCAGCCGCATAGCACAGGGAGATCAGCTCGGTGCTTTGTGACCACCTAGAGGGGTGGGATAGGGAGGGTGGGAGGGAGGGAGATGCAAGAGGGAAGAGATATGGCAACATATGTATATGTGTAACTGATTCACTTTGTTGTAAAGCAGAAGCTAGCACACCATTGTAAAGCAATTATACTTCAATAAAGATGTTTAAAAAAAAATAAAAATAAAAATAAAAATTTAAAAAAAAAAAAAAAAAAAGATATATGCACCCCTATGTTCACAGCAGTGCTATTTACAATGGCCAAGACATGGAAGCAACCTAAATGTCCATTGACAGATGAATGGATAAAGAAGATGTGGTACATATATACAATGGAATATTACTCAGCCATAAAAAGGAATGAAATAATGCCATTTGCAGCAACATGGATGCAACTAGAGATTATCATACTAAGTGAAGTAAGTCAGAAAAAGACAAATACCATATGATATCATATGTGGAGTCTAAAATATGACACAAATGAACATATCAATGAAAAAAAACAGACTCACAAATGTAGAGAACAGACTTGTGGTTGCCAAGGGGGAGGGGGATGGGAGAGGGAAGGACAAGGAGTTTGGGATTAGCAGATGCAAACTAGTATATAGAGGATAGATAAGCAACAAGGTCCTACTGTACAGCACAGGGAACTATATTCAGTAACCTGTGATAAACCATAATGGAAAAGTATATGAAAAAATATATTTCCTGAGTGACTTTGCTGTACAGCAGAAATTAACACAACATTGTAAATCAACTCCAATAAAATTAGGAAAAAAAAGGAAGTGATGGCTCATGTTAAGCCTGCCTCCAGTTATGTGCACGACACTGCAGCTCCATCACCTGTCGTTTTTTTGGGGGCCGCACCGTGAGGCTTGCACGATCTTAGTTCCCCAACCAGGGATTGAACCTGGGCCCTTGGCAGTGAAAGCACTGAGTCCTAATCACTGGACTGCCAGGGAATTCCTTACCTGTCCATTTTTCATGGTCAAACATCACTTCATCCACATCCCATCACTGCCATCTCTGCACTGGGAATCCTTTAACTTCTCAGAAAACAGTGTGCCATTTTAGAGATTTTCCGTGTGTACCAATTAGGAGACTGCAATAAGACATTTTCTCATCCAGTTTGTTCCAAAACAATGAAGCATTCCAGTCTCTTCCATTTTGACCAAATTCACGCAGAAAGTAAACTATTTAGAAAAACAGAATGTGTGTGTATGTATGCTGGAAAAATGGAAACTTGTCTTTGTTCATGTGAAATTCTCTGTATTCAGTTAAACTATTTGGGCTTTGTCTTTTCTTGTAAGAAAGGAAATACAATACAGCACATGAGTCCAGATTTTCCTGGGATTTGGCAGATCTGTGGATCTTGTTTTATTCTCTATTTACTGAATCTTTTGTTATTAATAGTTCAGTCTCTCAGTGTGCTTCTGCTGTAGTGATGGAAAAGCGTTTGCCCTCTAGGAGCCAAATACAACATCTAATAGATCTGTTAACATGCTCTTCGGTAAGTTAGCCAAGAAAGTAGATTTATCCTTCATTTATTAAATAATGAGACTACTTTCCTAAATAGCACTTTTCTTTATTTAAAATTATGTACTTGAAAAGACTATCAGAGTTGAACAGCTTCTCCATACCCTGAAGCAGGAGGCAGGATAATGGCCCAAAAGATGTTGACATCCTATTCTCCTGAACCTGTGACTATGTTAACTTATATGGCAAAAAAAATGTCACTAAAGTTAAGGACTTTGAGATGAGGAGATTATCCTGAATTTCTTAGATGGGTTCATTCTAATCATATGAGTCCTTAAAAGTAGAGACACTGTCCTAGCTGTGGTTAGAGAGAGAGATACAAAGACAGAAGAAGGTGCAGAGAGATTCAATGTTAGAAGGACTTGACCGCCAGTGCTGGCTTTGAAGACTTGAGGGAGGGACACGAACAAAGGAAGACTGAGGAAAAGGCAGCCTCTAGAAGCTAGAAAAGGCAAGGAAATGTATCTCCCCTAGAACATCCAAAAGAAATGCAGCCCTGCCTATTCCTTGATCTTAGCCGAGTGAGACCCATGTTGGACTTTTTGAATGACAGAACTGTAAATAACAAATTTGTATTGTTTAGCTCACTAAGTGTGTGATAATTTGTCTCAGCTGTAATAGAAAATAAATACACTGACTCCAACTAACCCTTTGATGTCAAAGCCAGTCAGAATGTGAGGTTCTTCTAGCAAGTTAGGGAGTTTCCATTAGAAAGGGGCTGAGTTGCACTTACTAACAAAGTTTAATTTTGGTTTGGAAAAGCATTCTGTGTTTCAAACCAAAACGTTATTGCCACATTTCATTAAAGCCTAGCAGATGGCCTGATGCTCCCCCAGCAACAGATACCATAGGGGCTGAATAGTCTTCTTTTGGCCCTGCTCCAAGGCATAACTCAATCTCCAACACTAAATATATAAATAAATAAATTTTTTAAAAAGTGGACTGGGTTGCAATTGCAGCTCTCTTTGCCCATGCTATTCAGTTGCTGTTATGCAGTAGCATGAATGAATGAATGTCTAGTGATTGGAAATGCCAAACAGATGCACAAAAAGGGAAATAGACAAGGTTTATGGATTATAGAGTTTATGAATTGTATGGTCATTAAGAAATAGTGGGGCTCTTTGGTGGGGCTAATGGCGGACTCTGGGAGGGCTCACACCAAGGAGTACTTCCCAGAACTTCTGCTGCCAGTGTCCTTGCCCTCACGGTGAGACACAGCCAACCCCCGCCTCTGCAGGAGACCCTCCAACACTACCAGGTTGCTGAGGACTGTCCGGAACACCTTGAGTTTGGACTGCACCTCCCCTGGTCGCCTGCAGCTTTCCTAGACAAAAAAGTATGCCAAGCCCTGGTCTGGAGGAACCTGTGCTCCAAGAATTACATATGGGAGGCAGTGGAAACATTTAAATTCTCAATTGCCAAGTAAAAGGTTATTATGTATTTCCAAAGATTCGTCCTCAAAGAATCCATTGACTTCTGCCTAATAAAAACGTGTATTAGAGCAACAGCCAGCTCTACCCACCACCAGTCCCTCCCATCAGGAAACTTGCACAAGCCTCTTACATAGCTCATCCACCAGAGGGCAGACAGCAGAAGCAAGAACTACAATCCTGCAGCCCGTGGAACAAAAACCACATTCACAGAAAGATAGACAAGATGAAAAGGCAGAGGGCTATGTACCAGATGAAGGAACAAGATAAAACCCCAGAAAAACTACTAAATGAAGTGGAGATAGGCAACCTTCCAGAAAAAGAGTTCAGAATAATGATAGTGAAGATGATCCAGGACCTCAGAAAAAGAATGGAGGCAAAGATCGAGAAGATGCAAGAAATGTTTAACAGACCTAGAAGAATTAAAGAACAAACACCTAGAAGAATTAAAAAACAAACAAACAGAGATGAACAATACAATAACTGAAATGAAAAATACACTAGAAGGAATCAATAGCAGAATAACAGGCAGAAGAACAGATAGGTGACATGGAAGACAAAATGGTGGAATTCACTACTGCAGAACAGAATAAAGAAAAAAGAATGGAAAGAAATGAAGACAGCCTAAGAGACCTTTGCGACAACAAAGGTTGTCCTTTGCAACAACATTTGCATTATAGGGGTCCCAGAAGGAGAAGACAGAGAGAAAGGACCCGAGAAAATATTTGAAGAGATTATAGTCGAAAACTTCCCTAACATGGGAAAGGAAATAGCCACCCAAGTCCAGGAAGCTCAGAGAGTCCAAGGCATGATAAACCCAAGGAGAAACACACCAAGACATGTAGTAATCACACTGGCAAAAATTAAAGACAAAGAAAAATTATTGAAAGCAGCAAGGGAAAAATGACAAATAACATACAAGGGAACTCCCATAAGATTAACAGTTGATTTCTCAGCAGAAACTCTACAAGCCAGAAGGGAGTGGCATGACATATTTAAAGTGATGAAAGGGAAGACCCTACAACCAAGATTACTCTACCCGGCAAGGATATCATTCAGATTTGGTGGAGAAATCAAAGCTTTACAGACAAGCAAAAGCTAACAGAATTCAGCACCACCAAACCAGCTCTACAACAAATGCTAAAGGAATTTCTCTAAGTGTGAAACACAAGAGAAGAAAGGACCTACAAAAACAAACCCATAGCAATTAAAAATGGTAATAGGAACATACATATCAATAATTACCTTAAACGTGAATGGATTAAATGCTCCAACCAAAAGACACAGGCTCGCTGAATGGATACAAAAACAGGACCCATACATATGCTGTCTACAAGAGACCCACTTCAGACCTAGGGACACATACAGACTGAAAGTGAGGGGATGGAAAAAGTGAGGGGATGCAAATGGAAATCAAAAGAAAGCTGGAGTAGCAACACTCATATCAGATAAAATAGACTTTAAAATAAAGAATGTTACAAGAGACAAGGAAGGACACTACATAATGATCAAGGCATCAATCCAAGAAGAAGATATAACAATTATAATTATATATGCACCCAACATAGGACCACCTCATTACATAAGGCAACTGCTAACAGCTATAAAAGAGGAAATCAAGAGTAACACAGTAATAGTCGGGGACTTTAACATCTCACTTACACCAATGGACAGATCATCCAGACAGAAAATTAATAAGGAAACAGAAGCTTTAAATGACACAATAGACCAGATAGATTTAATTGATATTTATAGAACATTCCATCCAAAAAAACAGCAAATCACACTTTCTTCTCAACTGCACATGGAACATTCCCCAGGATCACATCCTGGGTCACAAATCAAGCCTCAGTAAATTTAAGAAACTTGAAATCATATCAAACATCTTTTCTGACCACAAAGCTATGAGATTAGAAATCAATTGCAGGGAAAAAAACGTAAAAAACACAAACACATGGAGGCTAAACACTACGTTACTAAATAACCAAGAGATCGCTGAAGAAATCAAAGAGGAAATCAAAAAATACCTAGAGACAAATGACAATGAAAACACAACAATCCAAAACCTATGGGAGGCAGCAAAAGCAGTTCTAAGAGGGAAGTTTATAGCTATATAAGCCTACCTCAAGAAACAAGAAAAATCTCAAATAAATAATCTAACCTTACACCTAAAGGAACTAGAGAAAGAAGAACAAACAAAACCCAAAGTTAGCAGAAGGATAGAAATTATAAAGATCAGAGCAGAAATAAATGAAATAGAAACAAACAAAAAAAAACAATAGCAAAGACCAACAAAACTAAAAGCTGGTTCTTTGAGAAGATAAACAAAATTGATAAACCATGACCAGACTCATCAAGAAAAAGAGGGAGAGGACTCAAATCAATACAATTAGAAATGAAAAAGAAGTTACAACAGACACCACAGAAATACAAAGCATCCTAAGAGACTACTGCAAGCAACCCTACGCAAATAAAATGGACAACCTGGAAAAAATGGACAAATTCTTAAAAAGGTATAACCTTCCAAGACTGAACCAGGAAGAAATAGAAAATATGAGCAGACCATCACAAGTAATGAAACTGAAACTGTGATTAAAAAATCTTCCAGCAAACAGAAGTCCAGGACTAGATGGATTCACAGGTGAATTCTATCAAACATTCACAGAAGAGCTAACATCCATCCTTCTCAAACTCTTCCAAAAAACTGCAGAGGAAGGAACACTCCCAAACTCATTCTATGAGGCCACCATCACCCTGATACCAAAACCAGGCAAAGATACTACAAAAAAAGAAAACTACAGGCCAATATCACTGATGAACATAGATGCAAAAATCCTCAATAAAATACTAGCAAACAGAATCCAACAACACATTAAAAGGATAATACACCATGATCAAGTGGGATTTATCCCAGGGATGCAACAACGATTTTTCAATATATGCAAATCAATCAATGTGATACACCATATTAACAAATTGAAGAATAAAAACCATATGATCATCTCAATAGATGCAGAAAAAGCTTTTGACAAAATTCAACACCCATTTATGATAAAAACTCTCCAGAAAGTGGGCAAAGAGGGAACCTACACCAACATAATAAAGGCCATATACGACAAACCCATAGCAAACATCATTCTCAATGGTGAAAAACTGAAAGCGTTTTCTCTAAGATCAGGAACAAGACAAGGATGCCCATTCTCACTACTATTATTCAATATAGGTTTGGAAGTCCTAGCCACGGCAATCAGAGAAGAAATAAAAGGAATACAAACTGTAAAAGAAGAAGTAAAACTGTCACTGTTTGCAGATGACATGATACTATACATAGAGAATCCTAAAGATGCCACCAGAAAGCTATTAGAACTAATCAATGACTTTGGTAAAGTTACAGGATACAAAATTAATGCACAGAAATCTCTTGCATTCCTACACACTAATGATGAAAAATCTGAAAGTGAAATTACAGAAACACTCCCATTTACCATTGCAACAAAAAGAATAAAATACCTAGGAATAAACCTACCTAGGGAGACAAAAGACCTGTATGCAGAAAACTATAAGACACTGATGAAAGAAATTAAAGATGATACCAACAGATGGAGAGATATACCATGTTCTTGGATTGGAAGAATCAATATTGTGAAAATGACTATACTACCCAAAGCAATCTACAGATTCAATGCAATCCCTATCAAATTACCAATGGCATTTTTTACAGAACTAGAACAAAAAAATCTTAAAATTTGTATGGAGACACAAAAGACCCCGAATAGCCAAAGCAGTCTTGAGGGAATAAAACGGAGCTGGAGGAATCAGACTCCCTGACTTCAGACTATACTACAAAGCTACAGTAATCAAGACAGTATGGTACTGGCACAAAAAACAGAAATATAGATCAATGGAACAGGATAGAAAGCCCAGAGATAAACCCATGCACCTATGGTCAACTAATCTGTGACAAAGGTGGCAAGAATATACAATGGAGAAAAGACAGTCTCTTCAATAAGTGGTGCTGGGAAAACTGGACAGCTACATGTAAAAGAATGAAATTAGAACACTCCCTAACACCATACACAAAAATAAACTCAAAATGGATTCGAGACCTAAATGTAAGACTGGACACTATAAAACTCTTAGAGGAAAACATAGGAAGAACATTCTTTGACATAAATCACAGCAAGATCGTTTTTGATCCACCTCCTAGAGTAATGGAAATAAAAACAAAAATAAACAATGGGACCTAATGAAACTTAAAAGCTTTTGCAAATCAAAGGAAACTACAAACAAGACGAAAAGACAACCCTAAGAATGGGAGAAAATATTTGCAAATGAATCAATGGACAAAGGATTAATCTACAAAATATATCAACAGCTCATGCAGCTCAATATTAAAAAACACAAACAACCCAATCAAAAAATGGGCAGAAGACCTAAATATACATTTCTCCAAAGAAGATATATAGATTGCCAAGAAGCACATGAAAAGCTGTTAACATCACTAATTATTAGAGAAATGCAAATCAAAACTACAATGAGGTATCACCTCACACCAATTAGAATGGGCATCATCAGAAAATCTACAAACAACAAATGCTGGAGAGGGTGTGGAGAAAAGGGAACCTCTTGCACTGTTGGTGGGAATGTAAATTGATACAACCACTATGGAGAACAGTATGGAGTTTCCTTAAAAAACTAAAAATAGAATTACCATATGACCCAGCAATCCCACTACTGGGCATATATCCAGAGAAAACCATAATTCAAAAAGACACATGCACCCCAATGTTCACTGCAGCACTATTTACAATAGCCAGGTCATGGAAGCAACCTAAATGCCCATCAACAGACGAATGGATAAAGAAGATGTGGTACATATATACAATGGAATATTACTCAGCCATAAAAAGGAACGAAATTGGGTCATATGTAGAGACGTGGATGGATCTAGAGACTGTCATACAGAGTGAAGTAAGTCAGAAAGAGAAAAACAAATATCATATATTAACGCATATATGTGGAACCTAGAAAAATGGTACAGATGAACCGGTTTGCAGGGCAGAAATTGAGACACAGATGTAGAGAACAAATGTATGGACACCAAGGGGGGAAAATGGTGGGGGGGGCATGGTGTGGTGAATTGGGAGATGGGATTGACATGTATACACTAATATGTATAAAATGGATAACTAATAAGAACCTGCTGTATAAAAAAATAAATAAAATAAAATTCAAAAAAACGAAAAAGAAAAGAAATAGTAAGCCACTACCAATCCAATCTCCCAAAAGAAAAATTTCTCTATTCCTTATTTGTAGTGACTATATCCATAACTAGGAAGTCAAGGTATGGACTGGTATTTTTTGCTAAGGATATCGAACACTTACATAATTTGATGGCCTACTGTGGTAGAATTGTATTGCTTCTACTAATGAAGAGAGTGAGTTCCTAAGCACATTCTTTGTCAGAAATATGGAGGCAGAGAATTCTCCTAAGTAGAGAAAAAAAAAAAGGTTTAGCCTATAAATGCCTAGTTGCGATAGCACTATAATAAAAATACAGTGAACAAACACAAGTGATTGCTTGATCTCAGATCTTTCCCAACTTTGGGGGAAAGGAAGGCACTGAGGTAGGATGGGAAAGATTGAAGGGCTGAGGATACTGAAGTCCAACCTCACAGAGGTGGTCACCATCAATTAGAGGCACCTGGAGACTGGTGCTATTTAATTTATTCAAAATGCCACAAACTCAAGCCCAGCATTTGCACAGTTTACATGGGCTTCAGGTTTATTCTTTTCAACACTGCTGTTGTGATAAATCTTGCTTTCCAGAAAATTCCTTCATCAAGGTATCAGCATATATTGTGAATTCCCAAAATTTTATACTTGCAATGGTTAGACAAGTAAACAGAAGCAACCACAGTGAAGTTTCTGCAAAATTGACTATGTAATGTGAAAATTCCTGGTTGCATTTGTTCTCAAAAACCAACTGAACTCACAGAATTCAAGTAGCCACTCCCCCTGTGGTTTCATGATGTAAATTAAAATGTTATAAATTTGAGGAGAATTCCATTTTTTCCATTAGGGACTATGCAGCAATCATACTTTTTCCATACTTGGCAAATTGACAGATGACAGGATCCGTGACGATAACAGCTATAGATCTCCCTAATTGCCATCCAGAGTAAATTAATAAATTCCTACCCTTAGTCTTCCTTCAACAAGTACAGCCAAGAATTCTAATTAAACTTGGACAAAACAGAAAGGACAAAACAAAACTCTAGGGAGTTTTGACTAAATATAATCAGAACATGCACCAGAGAAATCAGACACTGTGCACATCTGGAGATTTCAGAGTCAGTCCTATTTGATGGCACATTTACTCCATTTATCTAGGATAAAATAGTAGTCTGGTGGTGTCTGTATTGTCTCAGTAAGCTGAATTTTTATTCAGATACTGTCAGAGGAAACTTCTACTCAATCCATTTGACTTCTCTCAAAGCAAATGGAAAGAAAGTTCTCTAATTATCACTACTATAAGACTCAGACACTCAGGGACCATTCCAAGTTCCAAACTTTCTACTTTACTAAGCCCAAAGCCAATAAAATTTCCCCCTAACTATATATTTCTATATCTAAAAACACCTACTGCACAGCTTCACAAACCCAAAGTGACACAAAAGTCTTGCTACAGAAGCTGATTTTTTTTCTTTTTTTTTAAATTGGGGTATAGTTGTTTTACAATGTTGTGTTAGTTTCTACTGTTCAGAGAAGTGGAGTTCCCTGTGCTATACAGCAGGTTCTTATTAGTTATCTATTTTATACATATTAGTGTATACATGTCAATCCCAATCTCCCAATTCATCACACCATCACCCACCCCCTCTTTCCCACCTTGGTGTCCATACATTTGTGAAGCTGATTTTTTTTTTAATGAAAAAGATGGTGTCACCACATTCTTCATCAATTTGTCCCCTTCAATATGTGAAACGCCTTCAAAACAGGTTTTCAGATCAAAGATGACCCATACAATACCCAAATTAGCTAAAAATTAAAACAATAGGTACAAATTGAACAAATTTTCTACTTCTGTGCTGGAACCACTCTCAAATTACACAAAATCCATTCTTGAAGATTTTTCTAGAGATATTAAAGAAAAACATTCTCCTTCCTAGATTGTCACTGAAACATGAATATGTGGTTTTTCCCACAATACGTGAAGGCAGCCAAAAGTGAAATGGAATATCAAGGTCTTCACATTTCTGCTGAGTTCCTTCTCTGTCCCCCTCCTTATGTGAAGGACCATACACCCAACACACAATAGAATCAAGGAAACCAAAAGAAGAATAGATTTCGTAGAGTTCAGTACCAAAGATGTTTGCTAAAAGTGGCAATGCAAAGTCAAGGTACAAGTAATACAAGAGATTTTAAAGATATGAGAATTTAAGTTCAGAAATAATCCTGGCTTCCTGGCTGCTCCTGGCTTGGCGTTGGTACCAACAGTCACCAAGAAATGTCAGAATTTTGTGTGTAACCTCAACAGCAAGATTTAAGATGCTGAAACCAGTTTAAGGTGGGTGGGACTGGTATAGTGTACTGGTTGAAAGCCTAAGGTTTAAATCCCACGTCTACGACTTACGAGCAATGAACTATTCTCTTAAACCTCAGTTTTCTCATCTATAAAATGGAGATAATAATAGAGTTTAATCTCATAGGATTATTATGCAGATGAATTGTATCATATAAATCCTCTAATATACAGTGGGAAGTTAAAGTGGAGTTCATGTAAAACATGATTTATGTGAGAAAGGGGATTAGATAATAGAGATGAATGAAAATAACTTCAGCATGATGAGGGATTCCCCAGCAGGGGGAGGGGAAGACAAAATGGGATGCTTTTAATGGGAGTCTTTGAAGATGACCACAGAACATTAAATGTAAGCAGAACAGTAATGTGTGATTGTTAGAAAGACCTAGAGGTGTGATCACTATTTGCACCCAATTCAAATGTCAATTAGGCTGAATATAGAAACAGAAAAACCTCAAAAGTGTTTCAAAAATGTTTGCCTCTCTTACCCTCCACGTTTGAGACGTTAATGAGAGAGGTGAAAGACTGATACTGAAGCAATGAAGCTTCACTGTCTAATCCTACATATGCTGGGGAATCCTTGAGCTGTCCTTGACATGAGGAGGTGCTGAGGTCTAGGGCAGAATCCCAGGGTTGGTCCATACAAGGCTCTCAGTGGGTAGATGCTCCTGGGACATTTTTAGAAATAGATAACTGAAACACTCAAGCCACACCTACCACTGAATCTGGCCTGTTGGAACTATGTACATTTCAGGAGACAGTCTACTACTTGGGAAGCACCAGCTTGTACCTACTCTACAAGAGCTCTCACTGGAGGAGTATAGGAAAGAAGTTGAAGACTTCGCCTCCTTGATGCTCCACATACAAAAGACCTCTCCCAAAAGTGAGTTGTTTTTACGTAATAACCCAAAAGTTTCACCGTGTTCAAAGAAGACACTGAAATACCATCCAGGTGCACAAATATTGATGAATAAACTCAGTGTTTCTATGTAGAGCTGAAGAATGTCAGTCAGCTGTTTGAGGGCATAAAGCCCATCGTGTGCCAAGCAGTGTGGCTGCTTTCCAACAAAGGATGAACTCAAGTAGATAAACACAGCAGAGCAGAGCATGTGCCTCCAAATGTCAGGAAGCTGAGGGTGGGGAAGACACGTTCTTGCTGGACCCTAACTCGTCATGTGATTTGTGAAGGTCCCTTCTCTGGGCCTCAGTTTTCTCATTTGTAAAATGAGATATTAGGACTAGATAATCATTAAAATTCTTTCCAGGACTCTTCACTTATGAATCAGGGTTGGGTTTGGTTTTTCTGGGGTTTTTTTAAGCTTCCACCACTATTTCCTGCTATGACAAGCTTCAGCACTACATCCAGGACCACAGCGAATGTCAGGGAAAATTGACTCTAGGCCCAGAAATGGTCCTGAGTTGATCATGGGGTCTCTCGATGCTGGGCTGGGGAGAAGGCAGCCCTTTCCTCTAGCTTAGGGCAGGGTAGGGACACCACCTGGCAGCAGAATAAAGAATGTGGTTCTAACTTCGTCCTCGTACTCCTTCCCCCTCTATTCCAAAGCTGCCTGAGGCAGTTACTGACTTAGGAAGAAGGTACTAGAAGCTGAAGCTCTTTCAATTAAAGCAGTCAACAAGTCTGACGGTGAGGAATATTTATTGAAAGAAAAATAATAAATTCCACAGTGTGCCTGAACTACAGATTGCCTGCAAAATGGCCCATGTGGTATAGCTATATAAACTTTATTACCTAGTAAAATTTGTGTCTTAAAATTCTTAGCAAGAGCCTTCATTTGACTAAGTCAGACTTTTTTTCCCCTTGGCTGGCCCAGATAGAGAAGAATCAGTGCCATTGAATAACGTATTAGGCACTTGCTTTTTGTAGCAGATACGCTCTTCTTTGTACTGTTCTAATGATCTGGCATATAACTTAACTGCCACCTGAACAAGGAAGTAACTGTTCATACTATTTTTATACAACTTAGCTCAAGATTCTAACTAAATTCAGGATCCTTTGATTCTTGAAAGGTCCTTTCCTCCTTTGGATCTTTGATGTTCTACCCTCTTTGGGGGTTTTTTTGGGGTTTTTTTTTTTGTTTGTTTGGTTGGTTTTTATTTATTTAGTTAGTTAGTTATTTGGCTGCATTGGGTCTTCATTGCTGTGCACAGGCTTTCTCTAGTTGTGGCGAGCAGGGGCTACTCTTCATTGCAATGTGCGGGCTTCTCATTGCGGTGGCTTCTCTTGTTGCAGAGCACGGGCTCTAGGCGCACGGGCTTCAGTAGTTGTGGCCTGCGGGCTCAGTAGTTGTGGTGCATGGGCTTAGCTGCTCCGCGGCATGTGGGATCTTCCCGGACCAGGGCTCGAACCCGTGTCCCCTGCATTGGCAGGCGGATTCTTAACCACTGCACCACCAGGGAAGTCCCTAGCCTCTTTGATATATATGTTTATATGATCAGCACAGTAATGATTATTTAAAGTTTGGATTTTTTTCTGAAATGTGTTGTCTATTGAGTTCAAATGAAATGCAGAGCAGTATCTCAACATCTCACTGGTCTTGGAATTTGGATTCTGGATGGCAAATCTAATATTTCTTTCTATTTTCTCTGAATTGTTAAGAGACCGTGTATGTGTGTTCTTTTGAATTTACAGTCAGCTCTGAAATTACAATGTAATAGCTTTAAAATGGTCCAAAGTGCCTCTAATGGGAATGAATTATAATGGAAAGTATCAAGAAAGGGACTGAGCATTATTTGGAATACAGCTTTGTTTCTGTCTTGGTTTATCCTTTGCCAATGGCTCCATTAGGGTATCACTCAATCAGACTCTCTGCTGGATAGCAAGTTTACATTCATCCATGCACTAATCAGTCAAAGGACAGCAGAAGGCTCTACTCCTGGAGAGCTATGGCCCCTTGAGAAGAGAAGCTTTCTATTTCATAGTTTTTAATTCCACCAATGGTAAAATGCCACGTGGGACAGATCCATCCCTCTTTTCACAAAATGTATTTCATGCCTCTTCCCTTGCCTCTCCTGTAAGAGCTCCATTGATCATCAAGGCTAATAGCCTCTTCTAAATAAATAAGAAGATATTTCACACCACAGGGTGTGATGAAGTGAGGTGCTACTTAATTCTTCAGCCTTTCAGAAGCACATGTTGTTTCTCTTGATTATTAAAAAAATGTAACAGTAATCAGTAATACTAATATAATAGTAATTATCACAGTTATAAAGTACTGATTACACACTGGACACTGTGCTAAATGCTTTACATACATGAGCTCACTGAACACACACACACACACACACACACACACACACACACAAACACTGTAGAGGGCGGTAGTGTCCCCATTTGAAAGATAAGGAAATTGAGTCTTAGAAAATTTAATCAGTTTCTGAAGATCACATAAGGCAAACCAAGTGGAACCAAGTTCTAAGCCCTACTGATTCTGAGCTGGTGCTCTTAGCCAGCCCTATATTCTGCCAATAGTTAGAAAACATCTTAGAAAATAAACAGGTGACTTGGAATTAGTGTAATGAGGAAAAAGCACAGTTGCTTAAATAGCTGTTTGAAGAATTTATTCAGGGAGAAAGCTGCCTTGATTATGCATATATCGTAATTTTTTTTAAAAAGTTAAAAGAATGAAAGTTTGCCATTTGCAACAACATGGATGGACTTAGAGGTATTATCTTAAGTGAAATAAGTCAGACAGAGAAAGACAAATACTGTATGATATCATTTATGTGGAATCTAAAAAAATACAACAAACTAGTGAATATAACAAAAAAGAAGCAGGCTAACAGATATAGAGAATAAACTAGTGATTACCAGTGAGGAGAGGCAAAGGGGGAGGGGTAACATAGACGTAGGGGATTAAGAGGTACAAACTATTATGTATAAAATAAGCTACAGAGATATATTGTACAACACAGGGAATACAGCCAATATTTTATAATAACTGTAAATGGAGTATAACCTTTAAAAATTGTGAATCATTATACTGTACACCTGTAACTTATGTAATATTGTACAGCAACTATACTTCAATAAAAAAGATCAGATAACAAAAACAAAGGATTTATTAGGTGCTTACTATGTGCCAGGCATTTTCGAAGTATTTTTCATTTCATTTCATTCTAACTCATTAGATCCTCATTACAATTACCATTTTACATCATGACAATGACCATCTTACAGACAAGAACCCTGAGACAGGTAAAAGTGAAGTAATATGGGGAAACCACACTAGCAGTAAAGGTGGAGACTCAATCTGGAACCAGCTTGTTTGGGCCTAGAGCGCACCCTCTTAACACGACCCTCTGTTGCCTCTGCTTAGTGATTATGGACAGGTTTCATCATGAAAATAAAATCCTAGGGACAGAATCTGAATGAGCAAAAGCCAGACAATGAAACAGCTAAACTGGGTCTGCATAAGAAATTAACAGGAGTTGTGGAATTTAGGAACAGGGCAAAAGACAAAGAGGGACCCAGAATCATCACAGCAAGTTGCCATCCAAGTCCAAAAGATAAAGAAGAAAAAGCTCAGAGATGGGAATAGACATAGGACCATTCAAAAAGGAGATGTGTCATATTTTATTTTAAGCGGCTGGCCGTGATGCACTGCTGAGTAACCACCCCATGATTCACAGAGCCTTGAGAGGGAGCGCTTTGGGTACTAAGGGAACTGGGATGGTGTCTGGCAGAAAGCTGCAGTAGAGAAAAGGGCCAGCAGGTAAGGAAGTAAATTGCAAAAGGTCAGCAGAGATGCCCGGGAGAAATAGAACAATCCTCCAAAGACCCAGAGATGAGATGACCCACCATAAACAGGATGGAGACTCTAGCCAATTTCACTCAGTCTGTAGAAGGTACCTAAGGTCAGGTTTTGTGGGTCTTGGAAGCCACAGTGAGAAATTTGGAGCAATAAGAAGACAAAGTGTTAAACAGAGTAGTGATATGTTCAGATGAGAGCGGCAAATTTCTTAAAAATTAGGGGACAAGGGCATTAAAGTTGCTTTCTTTTCCTGAGCTACAGGTCTGGGATGTTTTTCAGTTGATAACAAAGTTTTCACTCCTGCAATGAGATCTATTGCAGAGTCATGTCTACTGGACCCACAGTTATTACCCTTCCATTTGTTGTGTTGATTCAGATTCCCCAAAATTATTTTACTTATTTAGAATACAACCTCAGTGTCAGTCAAAAACTCTTCTAAGGACTTTGCAAATATTAACTCATTTAATCCTCAGAACAACTCTGTAAGGTGAAGCCTACTATTATCCCCATTTTACAGTTGAAGAAACTGAGGTTGATAGCAGTTATACAGCTAGCAAGTAGTAGATACATGATTCCAATCAGCAGACTGGCTTCACAGTCCATGCACTCAAAACACTACCCCACATAGCCTATCTGATTGATTTGGGGAAGACTAAAGACAAAATGGTCAGACATACTTGAGGCAATTCAGGATCTCCTCATTCTTGGCATTTTCCTGATGCCCAAACTGCTTGCACGGGAAGACGAGCAAGACCATGAGATGGGCGCTGATCCTGTCCATCCCAGCCTCCCCTTTCCCAGACCACAGCTCCTCACTAATAAAGTGCCAAGTGTGAGCAGGAAAAAAAAAAAAAAAAAGACAAAATGGTCTAGAGAGAACACAGACCCAAGTAGGCACAACATACAGTCGTCATTTGAACAAATGTTTATTGAGCCTGGGTCAGTCTGGGGATACAACCTTGAATATGGCCCGGTCCCTCCTCTCCCCCCTGGAGTGTCCAATCTAGCAGCAAAACAGACAATTACCCAAAATCACAACCCATGTGAGAAGAGTGATGAGCAAGGAGAGTGTTAGCACGTGGCGGGTGGCCCTCTCACTTCCTCCGGGGCGGGGATGCCACCAGCAGAGAATTCCTGCAGAGGATGATGCTAGAGCTTCCACTGAAGGGTAAGTGGGATCTGACCAGCTGGGCAAAGAAGGAAGGAACATGCAGGTACATAGTGGTTTTGTCTAGGGAATAGCAAATTGTTCAGCTTGGCTAGAGATTGGGGATCACTGGGCAGAAGGGCAGGAGATGGGACTGGAGAGGTGGGAAGTTCCAGGCTTATCTGAGCAGGACTGTCCCCTGATAAACACTCAGAGAACAGCCACGTTCTCAGAAAGCACACATTCTGCTCGTATAACCAATCAAATGGTAAGTATTCGTAGCCTGAGAACAAAGGCTCAAATGTCTCTGTGGATTTTAAGGTGTTTCCTTGGCCAGAAAGTTTTGCTAAAATCTTCCTCCCCTTGGACTTCCCTAGTGGTGCAGTGGTTAAGAATCCGCCTGCCAGTGCAGGGGACACGGGTTCAAGCCCTGGTCTGGGAAGATCCCACATGCTGTGGAGCAACTAAGCCCGTGCACCACAACTACTGAGCCTGCGCTCTAGAGCCTGCGAGCCACAACTACTGAAGCCCACGCACCTAGAGCCCGTGCTCAGCAGCAAGAGAAGCCACCACAATGAGAAGCCCGTGCACCGCAACAAAGAGTAGCCCCCGCTCGCTGCAACTAGAGAAAGCCCGTGTGCAGCCACAAAGACCCAACACAGCCAAAATTTAATTAATTAATTAATTTTTTTAAAAAAATCTTCCTCCCCAGGTCCTGAGTCTTTGCCCTCGGGGCCAATTTTGAAACTGCAACATCCCCCAAGTTACCTCCCCTTGGACCTGGCATCCAGGTCTGGTGAGTAAATTGTAGATTATCCCATGTAAGATGGAGTAATACCTTATAAAAGGGTACCTACTCTACCTCAGGACTTCTGTCCCTCTGAAAAACAGCCGAACGCTATGCCAAGGATAAAAAGAAATCCCTAAATCCCAACACAATCATTTGGAAACACTGTATCAATTTCTGTCACATCAAAGACGCAGAGCAGTGTTTCAGACCTGCATGCATGTGTCTTCAAAATACCTCCAAGCCACTGAGGGTTTTAACATCTCTCCTCTAATGGTAATAGTCAAAACAATTCTACTTTTTAATTAATTATTTTGATTTTTTTAAGCATTATGCCTGCAAGACACTTTAAGCCAAGAACATAATTTGACAAACCTAATTACACACTTCATACACACTCCATACATAAATACATATGTATGTTCAAATGAAAAGGCCAGGTTGGAATTGAAACCACATAAGCATAAAATTAATTAACATGACTTTATGTTATTCTCTAGTTAATGCAAAGATCTTTGCAATAACTTTTATTCTTGATGGCTTCCAACCACCCTGTGGGGAGCGCTAATATCATTTAACCACAAATACTGCAGATACAAGGGGGTCCATAGAGATTACAGGGTGGCTATGATTTTGTGTGAAGTGAAGCAGAATGTTGAGACAAAATCTAGGTAATTCAGGAGAGAGAAATGCTAATGAGGAAAAAAAAAAAAAGAGGACATCTATTCCAACCTCCCCATTTTACAGGTGAGAAAACAGAGGTTCATTCAGAGAGAGTAGGCAGTTGACCTTCAGGTACATGGCCTGTGAGCAGAGAACCAAGGTCATAGCCACGTTCTCCAATATCTGGTTCAATGTTCTTTCCAATTCTTTACTTGTCAAACTAGTCTGTACATGACCCCTGAGGGTCACAGAAGAGAGCCACCAAGGGTTCACGGTCACACCATAAAGCACGTGTATCATGTGTACTTGAAGACTGGAGGGGAAATAATATTATTTTATTTATGCAATCTTTATATCATTCTAATATTTGAATATTACAACAATACAAATATAGTATGGATTTTAAATTTTTTAATTGCATGAGTGTTTTTCAAAATACAACAGGACACGTCACAGAAAGGTTGTGCTTTTGCAGAAGGCCCTTTGGACCCCAACAGATTGTCCCAGGAAGCACAGTCCCCCTGTTCCCTGCAGCCCAGACACAGCAGTGCCTGCCCCAGGGAATCAGGGTGCCCCGTGAACGTGGACCAAGTTCTTCTCACTCACCCTCCCCCAGACCGGGTCTGACCCTGCAGAGTCTAAGAAGTGGTCTGGGAAAGGGCAAGCTTTGGGAGGGGCTAATCCTGAGGCCTGGGTCATCCCTCTGCAAAAGCAGGAAAAGGAAAGAGGTTAACTTACAGGGGAAGTAGTAAAAGTGAGAGACAAACTGTTTGGGAGAGCGATAAAGCCACTGTTAAGTCTCTGCATAGAAGAGGCAGCCTGACAGAAGTGCTAACAGCCAGAAGAGCAGAGATATTTTCTGACACTCTAGTTATAAAGGCCTTGTATTTGCTCTTAATGGCAAAAAGAAAGGCTCCCTCCACCACTGGACATGAGGAAGACCTGAATCAGCCACCTGGCCAGACCCAAGGGACCAACCTACAGCAGGGTTTGGCGAGACTGTAGTTTAGGATGTAAGGGGCACGGTCCCAGGACAGGGTTGTCACACTGCTCCCCTAGCAAGGAGGAGATGGTTCATGGTCATGGATCAAAGCCATTGTGGTCACTCAGCACCTCTTGGTCTTAGCTTTTAAGGCTCCTACTTGTACATTAGCCATACCATGCTCCACGCTAGAGCTTTTCTCTGCCTTGCAGTTTCTCCCTGCTCTTGGCTTTAAGAAAGAACTTCCACTTTCCCCTGCAAACCCCTCCTGCCCTCCAGGTTTCAGAGGGTGCATCTGTGAGTTTTTGTCTGTTTCATCTTCTGTTTTTGTTTCAAACTACTACTTCCATCTTGGTCATGTGGCTGCCCGTATGTGAGTTCTACCATGGCTTAGATCACTGCTAGATCCCACATAACAGCAGCTTACTAACTTGTTATTCCTATTTTTAATCAGTTGTATTTATCAGGTCAAAAATTAAATCTCTTGGAAACATTTTTGCCTAGGGGCATCTCTTCCTCCTTTCTCTGTGATTAATTTTTCTCTGTGCATGTAATTGTTTAAAAGTACTTGCTGTCTTTCCAGAACGTTAAATGTGTTTGATTTTTTTTTTAATTCTATTAACTTATCAGTCATAGAACCTCAGATATCACCAGTAAGGCAAATTATAATAGAACTGAGAAATAGCAACTTACACACTTTAGAAAGGCAGTTTAATCGGTGTTAGAATCACCAGGCTCAGAGGCACTGAGAACTGAGGGCAGGAGTGAGATGCCAAACTAAAAATCACAATTAAATGAAGCCTGCTTATTAAAACCTCCATTCTATGTCCAGGCACACATCTCTTGGCAGGAGACAAGGAATTTGGGGGAGAAACTGAATGGCGCAGAGAAAAGATCTAACAATCCTGATCTTTAAGGCTTCCCTGAACATAAGGTATGCTTATAACCTGATCACACTACAGAGTAGCCCACCTTATGTTCACAGAGTTTTCTATCAGCGTTTTTGTGCCTCACATTTAAATGGGAACAGACAACCAAAGATGATTAGAAATTTGAGAAAAGACTTCAGTATGGAAGAGTGAGATCATAAAAACAAATAGAAAAGAAGAACTTGAGGAAATGGATAAACTACAAGCAAAAGAAAAAGAGAAACTTTTTAAATACATATTAAGTGTCCTCAGTGAGTGAAAAGAATGTAGTGCGTTCAAGAAACAGAAACAAGAAGCTAATTTTTTTTAAATGAGGGCACAAGAAAGAGTTATTGGAAATTTTTAAATAGATATGAAAGCAAGAAGAAAAAAACTCAGTAAAGTTTGGAATATGATCTCAGTCAAGGAAATCTCCCAAAGTTGAAAAAAAGACAAAGAAACAGAAAATAGGAGATGAGTAAGAAAATTAGAGAATTAGTTCGAGAGATCCAACCAGAAATAAGACAAGTTCCATTAAGAGAGAACAGAGGAAAACAGAGGAGAGGAGCCATCAAGGAAATAATACAAAAGGGCCCACAGTGTTCCAAGCACAGTGAATAAAAAAAGACTCAGACCAGGAATAAAGATTCTAAAATTTCCAGGAAGAAAAAAGGGAGGTGGAGTAAGGCAAAAGGAAGCATAAGACGGGAGAACTGAGGAAGAGCATCCAACACACAAAGTGGGTGAAGACAAGTCCTGGGACATCAGCTGTGCGTCAAGCCTAGAACTCAACCCAGCCAGAGTGGAGTGGGAGGACAGAGCTGCAGCAGAAAGGTTGCCGAGGGAAACAGTGGAACCAATAGGATGAACTGTGTGCTTGAGCATTTGGGAAAAACTAGTAACAGCATTCAACAGCTCTATTAAAGCATTTGAGAAATATAGCAATAGGCACAGAGACAAAGGTAATAAAAAATGAGATATTAACAATTCCAGGAAAAATAAAAAGAAACATAGATGGCATCTCATCATTTAATTGTTGACTTGAAATTTCACTGATTAAAAACAAAAAAAGAAATTTCACTGATTATCCTGAAATGTTATAGTCAACCTGAAAAAAAAATTAGCAAAAGAAAATAAATCTATCATATGGCTCATAGTGGCTCAACAACGCAAAATATTTACAATAGTCATAATAATGTAAACACTGGTTATTTAACCAAAAATGTGACATAACCAGGTTGCTTTGACAAAAGTAAAAATTAATTTAAAGTGAATTTTTAAAAGCTATAAAAAATAGTATGGTGTTCCTCAAAAAGATAAAAATGGAATTACTATATGATCCATCAAACCCACTTCTGGGGCTGTACTCAAAAAAATTGAAAGCAAGGTCTCTTTTTTTTTTTTTTTTTTAATAAATTTATTTATTTGTTTTTTTTATTTTTGGCTGTGTTGGGTCTTTGTTGCTGTGCATGGACTTTCTCTAGTTGCAGCGAGCGGGGGCTACTCTTCGTTGCGGTGCGCCGGCTTCTCATTGTGGTGGCTTCTCTTGTTGCAGAGCACGGGCTCCAGGTGCGCGGGCTTCAGTAGTTGCCACATGCGGGCTCAGTAGTTGTGGTGCGTGGGCTTCAGTAGTTGCCACATGCGGGCTCAGTAGTTGTGGTGCATGGGCTTAGTTGCTCCACATCATGTGGGATCTTCCCGGACCAGGGCTCGAACCCACGTCCCCTGCATTGGCAGGCGGATTCTTAACCACTGCGCCACCAGGGAAGCCCTGCAAGGTCTCTTTTCAAAGAGATATGTGTATATCCATGTTCAAAGCAGCCTTATTTGCGTTAGACAAAAGGCAGAAGCAACCCAAGTGTCCATCAGTGGATGAATGGGTAAACAAAATGTGGCAGATCCATACAATGGAATATTACTCAGACTTAGAAAGGAAAGAAATTCTGACACATGCCACATGAACCTTGAAGACATTATACTACATGAAATAAGCCAGTCACAAAAAGACAATACTATATGATTTCACTTATATGAGGTCAAATTCATAGAGACACAAACTAGAATGGTGGTTTCCAGGGGCTAGAAGTACAGTGGAGTGGAAAGTTGTCCTTTAATGGGTACAGAAGTTTCAGTTTTGCAAGGTGAAAAGAGTTTTGTAGACTGGTTGCACAACAATCTGAAGGTACTTAACACAAATGAACTGTACACTTTAAAATGGTTAAGATGGTAAATTTCATGTTGTGTGTATTTCAACCACAATTTTTTAAAATTTTTAAGTGAAAAGGGAAAAAGCAAGATGGTCCAAAGAGCATAAGGTTTAAATTCATAAATGAAAAATTTTGATATACATAAAAGAGAGTTTTTATCTGGTGATGGACTTTAAATTTCACTGATTATCCTAAAATGTTATTCCCAATGTGGAAAAAAAATTTTTTTTTAACAAATGCCTTTCCTTTCACACATTAGTAATGCAGTTAAGAATTAAATGTTGTTGCTGTTTTGCTGTGGTTGTTGATTTTAGTAATGTAACTTCACAAGTGTTATCATGTTTTAGTCTAATTCACTGTAATAAAATAGCACAAATCCAGGTGGTTATGATATGAACCAAAGTACAAGAAAAACTCCAAATATACCAAATATAGGTCAAATAAAGGAAATTACCTCAGTTTTACTATAAAAAGATAAAAACATAAAACAATATTTTTGATAAATAATAAAGCTCCTTTCAAATTGCACAGCTGCATATCCTTGGGTTTTGCCTAATAGCTATCCTGTCCGTAATTTTAAAAAAGAGGAAGAATCTGCAACAGAGGTTTCATTATATTTTATCTAGAGAAGCCATCAAGAACTGCAACTACAGCCCACTTGAGTTTCAAATATCGATTAAGAACCTATAACATACAAAGCACTGTGTGAGGGGGGAGGAGTGGGTGAGACCCACAGAAACTCAAGAAACTCATTCCCTAACCTTCTTTCAAGTAATGAAGCACCTTCCCTACGCCTAAGTTAGTTACGGATCTTCTGGGTTTTTTTTTTTAATTTTATTTATTTATTTATGGCTGTGTTGGGTCTTTGTTTCTGTGCGAGGGCTTTCTCTAGTTGCGGCAAGTGGGGGCCACTCTTCATCGCGGTGTGCGGGCCTCTCATTATCGCGGCCTCTCTTGTTGCGGAGCACAGGCTCCAGACGCGCAGGCTCAGTAATTGTGGCTCACGGGTCTAGTTGCTCCGTGGCATGTGGGATCTTCCCGGACCAGGGCTCGAACCCACGTCCCCTGCATTGGCAGGCAGATTCTCAACCACTGCGCCACCAGGGAAGCCCGGATCTTCTGTTTTAATCAGGTAACTCAATAGTTTATTTAAGTAAATGAGAGAAGGATCGGCCACCCAACCACCTAAAAAATAGATGGAGCCTGTATACCTTCTCCTCCAAAATATAACTGAAGATTAGAGTTTTATTCCATTCTTTTCAAAAACCGGACAGCTTCCCTCTGCCTAAAAAAGATATTCCTGGTTTTCTGCCCCTACTCTCTTGGGAATTCTTTGTTGTTCAGCATTTCAAAAATTTTTAAGTGACAGGTATATTTACATTTTCTAACTCTTTGGTTTAAAAAAAAGAAAGGTAACAACTGCCCCATCACCTCCACTTTACCCAGACTCACACTCCTAGGTCCAGACCAGTTTTCAACTTTCAAACCCCTGACTTAAAAACAATCCAGTTACAGAAATGATTGAACGGATTCCTTTGCCTATAGTCCCACTCTCCCTGTGGAAAGAATGAACAACCATATCCTCATCTCTTTACTACCTAGGTGCCTTTGAGCATGTATTTTAAGCATTCTAAGTCCCAGTTTCATTATCTTAAAAATGAGGGAAATAAATGTATTTCGCAGGATTGCTGTGATGATATTTTTAAAGTTAACGTATGTAAATCCAACACAATGTCTAGCTCAAAGTAGTCACTTCATAAATGTCAGTTCCCTTCCCTGGGGATACAAAGCTCTTAGCCTGAACTATAACGCAATGTCCAAAATGCCCAGTCTTGTGCCCTGAGATCAGAATCATCCCAGAATTCACTGTTGTTAGAATTTCAGGCTGGCATAAGAAAAGTTCATACCCTCCCTCTGTTCTTACCTCCTTGCAGGCCAGCTTCAGGGTAAAAGAGTCAAATGCCAGTGGCTGAGGGCTTGTGAAAGAACTCTGATACAGTAGCACCCAATGCTCCAGCAGCACCGACATCGTAGGACATCCAACAAAAGAAAGCCTCCTGCCCGTTCCCTGAAATTCTACATATTTTGCCCTCAACAAAGAAAAGTGAAGAAGCCCACAAACCAAAACTCAACCTCTTCAGTAGAAATGGCCTTGACCACAGATCTTCCCTCCGTCGTCCCAAAGATCTCATACGATTCCTCTGAAAACCCTTTCTCCAGTCCAGGGCAAACATATTCACGTGCCTTTGTAGCCACATTGAACCTCAACATTAATCAAAAGGACCACAGCACAACTCTGTACCCTCATGACAAAGACCCACAGATTTTATTCATGTGAAACAACTGTAGAACACCTACTCTGTTCTCGGCACTGTCCTGAGCATTTTACAAATGATAACACATTTAATCCTCATAAATGATTAGGTAGGTAAGGTATATTATTAACCCCATTTTACAGAGGAGGAAACTGAGGCTGGGAGAAGTACAGTCACTGTCAGACAGACTGGTTTCAAAGTCTCTGCTCTCAACTACCAAACCATGCTGCTTCCTCATGTAGCTCAAGGGCTCTAATCAGAGTTTTGGTGTTCTAGGTCTTTCTGTACATATCTCATTAACAACATCATCAAATCTATAGGCCCAGATAGACAATAACAGTTGTTATGCCACAGAATTAATTTGGGTACATGGACGCTGCAAATTACAGAGGACAGAGGCTGGGATGTGGAGTCCAATTGACTTGGATCAAATCCCAGCTCCATAAATGGAGTGTCCCTGGGTTAACTGATTAACTACTATGAGTCTCTGTTTCCACACCTGTAAAATGGAGACCATAATTCCTATCGCATAAAATTGCTGGGGAGATTAAATGAGATAATGTAGGAAAAGTACCTAGTCATGTGCCTCTCACATAGGACATACTCAACAAGCTATAGCCTTTAGATTGAAGGTTCTAATTGTCATGTATGACATGACAATTTTTTAAATTTTTCTATGAGAGACTCTCAAGCAATTTAACAAATTTTTTTAAATTCTAGAAGAAGCCTAATAGGCAAAGAGTAATTCAAACTCTAGAAGTTATAAAACTAACAATTTAATTCAATATTTAAGTAAGTTTTCTGGGCATGACATAAACAAATTAAACGGTTATGGGCCCAAGGTCCATACACTGCAACCATGTAGACAAAATAAAAGAGGGTATTCGAAATAACCTACTTGGCCTTTTAAATAAAAATCAATCACTTATCACTGGAAATATCTTTATTTCATTTACTGAAAATGCAAAGAGGAGAGAAAAGTATTACAGATGATATCTTACCAACACACTACTATAACATAGTTGTATCATTGGTCTTTTTCACTCTTTCCAGACCCTTGGTGGGACTGTGTTTCTCTGACCCCTTGAACTGGGCGTGGGCATGTGACTCGCTCTGGCCAATGAAATGTGAGTAGAAATGATATGTCTCTTCCAGGCAGAAGCATTTAATTACCAGGGTGAGACTCTGCAGAACCCTATTCACCCTTCCTGGGGATCACAGAAGCTCAGACTGAGTTGGAATTCCCATCATCCTGAGTGTTTCTGTAAGGCTATGATAAGCACAGCGCTCCTGTCAATTCTCACTGGTCACGTGGCATGGGCCAAAAACTAACTTTTGTTGCATTTAAGCCATCAAAATGTAAGGGCTGTTTGTTACTGTGCCTTCACCTAGCCTATCCTAATGACAGAATAATGGGACAACTTGTAGAAAAAGTGAGGTAATGCTGCAGACTGACTCATCTCACTAATCTCACAGAATGGGGATTAATCAACCCAACCACTGGGTGTCAGAAAGAACAAACGTGGTTGATGGTATCACTGTGCTCCTACTCTTTAGTCAGTAGCTGCCTCTCATCCTCAATACTTATTCTAATTTTAAGGGATTTCTGTTTCTTTGATGTTAAATACTATTAAACCTATTTTTTAAACATTACTTGGCTTTCGCAGGCTTGAGAAATTGCCATACACGTTTAATAAGCTGTCAGTATAAAACTTAATGTTATTTAGGCATTAAGATTATCCATACTGGGATTTCCCTGGCTGTGCAGTGGATAAGAATCCGCCTGCCAATGCAGGGGACACAGGTTCAAGCCCTGGTCCGGGAAGATCCCACATGCTGCAGAGCAACTAAGCCCATGCACCACAACTACTGAGCCTGCGCTCTAGAGCCCGCGAGCCACAACTACTGAAGCCCGCACGCCTAGAGCCTGTGCTCGGCAACAAGAGAAGCCCCCGCTTGCCGCGTGCAGAAACCAAGACCCGACGCAGCCAAAAATAAATTAATTAATTTAAAAAAAAAAAAAGATTATCCATACCTGTTAACACGGGCCTAAGTCATCTGGAGAGACTCAGAACCTTTATCTTTTTGACTCTCCAGGAAGAAATAGTGATGGTGGCTTCCCACTGCTTACTTACTTATCACAACATCATAAAGAGTTAAAATTCTAAAGCATATAGAAGCCTCCTAAAGAGATAAGTACATATCAGGACTCGAAAATCTGTAATGATCACAGAACAGGTCCCAGGCTAAAGATTCAAAGCATCCTTTCATAAGAAAAGCTCACCAGAGGGCTACAAAGACAGGATAAGTCATATCTTCTCTCACCTCCACAAAACAGAAAGTGTCTCCTATTTTCTACCCAAGTCCCATGTTTGCTGGCTCAGTCACACACTCAGCTGGAACTCTATGGCATAAACCATAACTGACCTGCCACAAATTGCTGCAGAGTTCAGCATGAAAATAAAAAACTTTCATTGAGCCTTTTAACACAGCTAGAGTGAGTTATAAAATCCTGGTCCATGATCAGGCTTCCCTTGATGCAATAGATTCCTGGAAAATTGCACATAAATCATAAATAGATAAACAGAAATAGACCCAAACAAATTTATAGTTACCAAATGAGAAGGTGGGGATAAATTAGGCGTTTGGGATTAACATATACACACTACTATACGTAATACAGATAATCAACAAGGACCTATTGTATAGCACAGGGAACTATACTCAATATTTTGTAATACCCTATGTGGGAAAAGAATCTGAAAAAGTACATATATATGTAACTGAATCACTTTGCTGTATATCTGATACTAACACAACATTGTAAATCAACTATACTTCAATAATTAATAAATAAGTAAATAAATCATAGATAGCCAGCCATATATAGATATGTCTAAAGGTTCATATTTCTAAAATATTTTCTATTTTATATATTGTATATATAACTAGCAAATTAAAGGAGTACCTACACAGTAAAACACTTTACACAATGACTAGTCACTTTCTAATATCCCTGTATTAATCTTAGAATTTATACTATTTGCCCTATTTTATAACTTTGCATAAATGGCTAGAGGTCATTTGCTTTAACAGAAACACCCAACTGCCTAAGCATTTTGAACAAGTAGTCATGTCAAGCAAAAGCCCACGGGATCTCAAGACTACTGTTTTTCCTCATTTTTTTAAAAGTTTTGCCTCTGGTGAGAGTTAACAGCTGAGGGGAGCAGACCCTCAAATTCAAGTCAGAAGACCCGTCTTCTAGTCTGAGGGCTTATCTGGGCTCTGCAGTGGACTGGACATGTGCCCTTAGGCCAGTTCTTTACCTCTCTGAGGCTGTTTCCTTATTAGCAGAGGGGGAACAATAATCCAGATAATCTCTCTCTAAATTCCCTTCTAGATGTAAAATCTCCTAAGCAATAAGTGAATAATTCAACATCTACTCTCATTGCAGGGTAGCAAGAGAGCGAATTGGAAAGGCAGGATAAGGCTGACTGAGCACAAACGGAAGTATTTCTGGGAGAGGAGAGAGAGAATGCATTGTTGTCATTATAAAGTATCTCCCTTTGAGAAAAAGTTTTCACTGGACTCAAGTTTGCATTTTCTCCCTCACCTGGAGTCTCCATGCCTTTATTAAGTCTTTATAAACAGACTCTCCGTGCTTCCAGGGTCCACATGAGGCACAGTTCCTGCCCTGGTCATCAGAGGAGGGTGAGTCCAATGAAATAAGGATAAAAGGATGAAGGTAGAAGACCAGAAAGAAAATAGACTCACCAATAATATGTGGAAACGTGTCTTATTTTCATGTTCTCCATCAAAAGCTGGAAGCTGCAGTGGCAGGGCCTCTGTTTCTGTGAGATTTTTACATGCTCATAAAAAATAAACAATAGAAGCAAACACTAAACTAGGCAAAGTTAAGACTGAAGGTTGTTAAGATCAGTAATAAATCTGCAGTGGCTAATAGTGAACCCTGATTCATCCTTGATTCGTTTCTAATACCCTTGTTGATGGAAAATGGAAAATAGAAAAACCCAAGCAGCTCAAACAAAATAAAACAAAAATAGGCATTGGTGGTACAGTAGTGAACATAGCTCCTTCCAGAATAAAACAAAAAAAGCCAGGAGAAAGGAACATGACACAAGTCTTATATTGTGGAAGTCTCGTGGTTTGCGGGACCTATTTATATAATCTGATCTCATCCATTACCATTTCCCAGTATTCACTTAAGACACTCCGAATTTACCTCTTTCTCGTCTCCCATCTTTTGCACATTCTGTTCTTCTGCCGGAAATAATACCCTCTTACCCCTTCACTTTTGCCTAGTATTCCTACTCATCATCCCGGCCTTCTTTCTCCAGGAAGTCCTCTCTGACACTCTACAGCTAAGTCAGATGCTCCTCCCATATGTCACATAGCCCTGTATTAAAATTGCCTGTGTGCTCATCTTTGTGACCCACAAGACTGCAAGCACCCTGAGGGCTGTTCCTGTGTCTTATTGTCCTTATAGCCCCAGCATCTACAGTGTACCTGGCACAGAGTAGGTGTGCAACAAATATTAGCCAATGAATGGCATGGCCCGCTCTCCTGGCCTAATCGTCAAAAATCTTACAGTGAGTCTGCCAAACCATTCCTATTCCTTTCTCCAGGATAAAACCAAACAATCTGAAAAGCAGAGCAATACTTTTGTCAAGACTTTCTATTCTCCCTGACTAGAATCAGTCCTGGCACAAATCAGACAGTTATGTCCTCTTTCCCTTTTCTCCCCTTCACTTTACACTCACCTAAACCCGCTTCCTCACGTCCTTGTTTATCAAGTGTAAACTTCAAGGATCATTCACAGACTAGATACTCTCCTAAAAAACTTACATAGAAAGTTCCTTGAAAAAAACAAGGAAAAGAAGGAGTACCATTTAGATGATAGGCACTTAAAATAATTTTGGTCAATACATTAAAAGTCCAACAGAGAAGATGGACACTGTGGGCTGTGCCATCAAAGTAGGTCCAGAATCGGACCACTTCTCACCAACTTTACTGCCACCACCAGCTTCTCTCTCTACTGTACAACAGCAACAGTCTCCTAACTGCACCCCGCCCACCCCCGTCCTTGCCCCACGTCTCAGGGGAAGTTCTAATTTCTAGACAGCCGGCACTTAATCCTTTCAAAATATTGTCAGATGACCTCACTCTTCAGCTCAAAATGCTCCAATGGACTTCTCAACTCACTCAGAGGAAAGCCCAAGTCCTTACATTGACTACAGGTCTTAAGCTCTGTCACCACATGCACCCCTCTACTCCATACTTCCTTCTGGTCTTCACTCAGATGGGGCCTTCTCTGTAAAGCTGAGACAGACTGGGACATGGGACCTGAGACTCTTTGCTGCAGTGCTTGCACCTGAACAAACATCTTATCGAGCAACAAACTACAAAGAAACTACAAGGGACTAAAAATAACTGTGTGCATGCGCAGTGAGGGCAAATTATGGACAAAAAGATACAAAAAGACCAAAAAAACCAACTGCCACTTGTGAAAAGCCAGGAGCAAAAGCAGCGTACTGCGAATGCCCCATGCACACACCACCACCAAAGGCGTGGGCAAACTACCTAAGCCACCCCCCTGGCCCAATCCCTGGACACACCACTACCCTCACTCCATATAAGGAATCAGCTCGCCCCCACTGAGCAAGTGAGAAAGGGAACCTATTACTTGTTCTTGCTCCCCCCTGCTGCAGCAGGGACCCCAATAAAGCCTTGCCTGAATTTCTTGTCTGGTCTCTTATCAATTTCTATTGATTAAGGAGGCCAAGAACCCTGGTTGGTAACAAAGCCATCCCTGACCATCTTGTATTCAACCATCTTTCAAATTTTTTTCATATCCCCCTTCCTTACTTTATTTTTATCTTTAACACTTATCATTAACATACTCTGTTTTTAAATTTATTTTGTTTACTTTCTAGCCCCTCTCACTAAAATGTAAGCTCCACAAAAGCCCTCTTTTCTGTTTGGACCACTAATGTAGTTCCCATCCTTAGAACAGTACCTGGCACAGAATAAGTATATAATAGAAATATTTATTGAAATAATGAATGAATGCATGAGTGTGTGAGTGAATGAAAGTGAAAACTGTTGCCATAATACTTGAAAATAAAATGACTTGAATTTAACTAAAAACCTGCCACCAAGTCGTTATTTATATTAATCAGTAAATAATGCTTCAAGAATCAAATCTTTGCCAGCATTCTACAAGTGTGTCATGAGAAAAACTATCGGAGTCATAGTGATGCAGATCAATCTTTGCTGTTAATCATAGTTGACAGAGGAGAAAAACAGCCTAAATGTGATTGGTTTCCAACGTATGGTTTCCATTCTCAGCTGGACCCTCCATCTTACTCAAGAAGCCATTCATTTGGCCAATCATGCCCCCAAGCCTGATAGTCCCAAGACTTGTCAACTTCCTCAAGCTTTCTGCCCCAATCCACATTTGCAGAGAAGAGAAGCCATAAGTATCTTTCTCTTTCATTTTCATACATATTATAGTAAATAGCAAAAAGGGTCACAGCTGTTCACACCTCCCTGTATCCACACCCTTTGCAATGTGAATTTCAAGGTCCTCTCATCAAGAGGTGAAGTCTATTTCCCTACCCCATAAATCTGGACAAATCTTTTGACTCCCTTTGCCTTATAAAATGCAGCTGAAGTGATGCTGTGGAAGTTCTGATCTTGGCCTCAGCAGAACTGAGCATGCTTCTGCTCTCTTGGCTAGCCTACTAGAGGAAAGATACCACATGGAGCAGAGATGAGTCATCCCAACTATGGCCATCATAGATCACCCATCTCCCAGCTTCCCTGAGAGCAACAGCTGATACATAAGTGAGCCCAGCTAAGACCAGAAGAAATGCCCATCTGAGCCCAGCCCAAATTGCTGGTCTACAGAATCATGAATGGTTGTTGCTTTAAGTCACTATGTTTTGGGGTGGTGTATTACACACCAAAAACTAAACGATAAATTTATCTAAATCTTTTCCTTTGGTTATCACCTTCCTTTTTTGTCTCAAGTAGCAATGACTCAACTTTTCCAGAGCATCCTTTGCCTACGTACATTCTGTTCTTTTTCCTGGGTTGCCTTCCCCATCTGGTCCACCTGAGAAACTCATAATAAGACTCAACTCAATACCAGCTTGATAATCTCCCGTCCACCACCTGACACCCCACTCACCTCTTTGAGCTCACAGCATACACACATACCTCCATCATAGCACTTATTTTTGTGTCTATCTACCCTAGAAGACTATCCATTCCTCGAAGTTTGAGTTTATGCTTTATTCATCTCTATAATCTAGTACTTTAACCTAGTGCTTGTCCTATAGGAGATGCTCAATAAGGTTTGGGTAAATAAACCTTGAATGCTTTGACATCTCTCATTTCTGTCCCCTCTTCTCCATACCTACTACGTCTGCCTTCATGACAGCCCTTATCACAACTGACCTGGATAATTTAAACAGAGGCCTCCTTGCTCCCCAGCCTACCATCTACTCCCATAGCACACTGTAAACACTGAATACAGGACCATGATTATTTATCATTTATACAGTATTCTTCCCATAGGACGTTTGGCTCTTTCAAGGTAGAAACCGTATAACCTTCATTTTTGTATATCTAACAGCCAATCTAATTTATTAATAAAAGGTAGTTAATTAACGATGAAACCAATTTTAGCAGTGAAAAAAATACTCCGCTTCCCAAAAAACTTTAATTCTACAGAGCTGACTTTTGAATAAGGTATTGATAACAATCAATACAATCAAGAGTCCTGTCTAGACTGAGCCATGCCTGGGAAGAGAAGGAATCAACTCTTGCCTTGGAGGGATTTTTCTGGAACAATCACTGCTGTCCTGTACTGTCCCACTCACAGCCCTAAGTGAAGTCTCCCCTACCAACTCATCTACTATGAAGCTTTCAATATTCAAGAATGTGGGGACATCAGTATGAGAGAAATAACTCCATTAACTGTCCCCAAGAGTCGTCAATTAGTGGATTAACATCGATCTGCTCAAAGATTCTTCCCTTGATGTTCAATGTCATATCAACAACTAGTTTGAAGACAGGGAAAGTAGGTTTATCAAATTCATAGATGCCCAAAGCAGGAACGAAGACCTACTACGTTAAATCCATTCATTCCTTCAGCAAATATTTATTGCATACTTACCTACTATGTGCCAGGACACTAGTCTAGGTATCAGGATATGGCAGAGAACAAAATACACAAGTTATTTTCTTTCATACAGATAAAGTACAAGATAGACGTTAATCAGAGAAACTAATACATATAATGAATAAGCAAAACTAACACCTTGCCTTGCCACCATTGTGACCAAACACACTAGATACTAAAAAAAAAAATTAAAAATTAAATTTTGGAGAGGAGCTTCAAGATGGTGGAAGAGTAAGACGTGGAGATCACCTTCCTCCCCACAAATACATCAGAAATACATCTACATGTGGAACAACTCCTACAGAACACCTACTGAACGCTGGCAGAAGACCTCAGACCTCCCAAAAGGCAAGAAACTCCCCATGTATCTGGGTAGGGCAAAAGAAAAAAGAAAAAACAGAGACGAAAGAATAGGGACGGGACCTGCACCAGTGGGAGGGAGCTGTGAAGGAGGAAAGGTTTCCACACACTAGGAAGCCCCTTTGCGGGCGGAGACGGTGGGCGGCGGAGGGGGGAAGCTTCGGAGCCATGGAGGAGAGCGCAGCAATAGGGGTGCGGAGGGCACAGCGGAGAGATTCCCGCACAGAGGATCGGTGCCGACCAGCACTCACCAGCCTGAGAGGCTTGTCTGCTCACCCGCTGGGGCGGGCGGGGGCTGGGAGCTGAGGCTCGGGCTTCGGTCGGATCGCAGGGAGAGGACTGCGGTTGGCTGCGTGAACACAGCCTGAAGGGGGTTAGTGCGCCACAGCTAGCCGGGAGGGAGTCCGGGAAAAAGTCTGGAGCTGCCAAAGAGACAAGAGACTTTTTCTTGCCTCTTTGTTTCATGGTGCGCGAGGAGAGGGGATTAAGAGCGCAGCTTAAAGGAGCTCCAGAGACGGGCACGAGCCGCGGCTATCAGCACGGACCCCAGAGAGGGGCATGAAACGCTAAGGCTGCTGCTGCCGCCACCAAGAAGCCTGTGTGCAAGCACAAGTCACTATCCACACCTCCCCTCCCGGGAGACTGTACAGCCCGCCACTGCCAGGGTCCCGTGATCCAGGGACAACTTCCCCGGGAGAACACACGGCGCCTCAGGCTGGTGCAACATCATGCCGGCCTCTGCTGCCGCAGGCTCGCCCCGCATCCGTACCCTGCCCTCCCCCCAGCCTGAGTGAGCCAGAGCCCCCGAATCAGCTGCTCCTTTAACCCCGTCCTGTCTGAGCAAAGAACAGACGCCCTCAGGAGACCTACACGCAGAGGCGGGTCCAAATCCAAAGCTGAACACCAGGAGCGGTGTGAACAAAGAAGAGAAAGGGAAATTTCTCCCAGCAGCCTCAGGAGCAGCGGATTAAATCTCCACAATCAACTTGATGTACCTGCATCTGTGGAATACCTGAATAGACAACGAATCATCCCAAATTGAGGAGGTGGACTTTGGGAGCAATGATATATATTTTTTTTTCCCTTTTTCTCTTTTTGGGAGTGTGTATGTGTATGCTTATGTGTGTGATTTTGTCTGTATAGCTTTGCTTTTACCATTTATCCTAGGGTTCTGTCTGTCCGTTTTGTGTGTGTGTGTTTGTTTCTTTTTTTACTATAGTTTTTAGCACTTATCATTGGTGGATTTGTTTTTTGGTTTGGCTGCTCTCTTCTTTCTTTCTTTTTATTTTTCATTACTATCTAAAAAATTTTTTTAATAATTATTTTTTATTTTAATAACTTTATTTTATTTTATTTTATCTTCTTCTTTCTTTCTTTCTTTTTTTCCTCCCTTTTATTCTGAGCCGTGTGGATGACAAGCTCTTGGTGCTCCAGCCAGGCATCAGGGCTGTGCCTCTGAGGTGGGAGAGCCAAGTTCAGGACACCGGTCCACAAAAGACCATGCAGCTCCACATAATATCAAATGGCAAAAATCTCCCAGAGATCTCCATCTCAATGCCAAGACCCAGCTCCACTCAATGACCAGCAAGCTACAGTGCTGGACACCCTATGCCAAACAACTAGCAAGACAGGAACACAACCCCATCCATTAGCAGAGAGCTGCCTAAAATCATAATAAGGCCACAGACACCCCAAAACACACCACCAGATGCGGACCTGCCCACTAGAAAGACAAGATCCAGCCTCGTCTAACAGAACACAGGCACTGGTCCCCTCCACCAGGAAGCCTACACAACCCACTGAACCAACCTTAGCCACTGGGGACAGACACCAAAAACAACGGGAACTACGAACCTGAAGCCTGTGAAAAGGAGACACTAAACACAGTAAGTTAACTAAACTGAGAACACAGAGAAACTCACAGCAGATGAAGGAGCAAGGCAAAAACCCACCAGACCTAACAAATGAAGAGGAAATAGGCAGTCTACCTGAAAAAGAATTCAGAATAATGATAGTAAAGATGATCCAAAATCCTGGAAATAGAATGGAGAAAATACAAGAAACGTTTAACAAGGACCTAGAAGAACTAAAGAGCAAACAAACAGTGATTAACAACACAATAAATGAAATTAAAAATTCTCTAGAAGGGATCAATAGCAGAATAACTGAGGCAAAAGAACAGATAAGTGACCTGGAAGATAAAACAATGGAAATAACTACTGCAGAGCAGAATAAAGAAAAAAGAATGAAAAGAATTGAGGACAGTCTCAGAGACCTCTGGGACAACAGCAAACGCACCAACATTCGAATTATAGGGGTCCCAGAAGAAGAAGAGAAAAAGAAACGGACTGAGAAAATATTTGAAGAGATTATAGTTGCAAACTTCCCTAATATGGGAAAGGAAATAGTTAATCAAGTCCAGGAAGCACAGAGATTCCCATACAGGATAAATCCAAGGAGAAACACGCCAAGACACATATTAATCAAACTATCAAAAATTAAATACAAAGAAAAAATATTAAAAGCAGCAAGGGAAAAACAACAAATAACACACAAGGGAATCCCCATAAGGTTAACAGCTGATCTTTCAGCAGAAACTCTGCAAGCCAGAAAGGAGTGGCAGGACATATTTAAAGTGATGAAGGAGAAAAACCTACAACCAAGATTACTCTACCCAGCAAGGATCTCATTCAGATTTGACGGAGAAATTAAAACCTTTACAGACAAGCAAAAGCTAAGAGAATTCAGCACCACCAAACCAGCTTTACAACAAATGTTACAGGAACTTCTCTAGGCAGGAAACACAAGAGAAGGAAAAGACCTACAATAACAAACCCAAAACAATTAAGAAAATGGTTATAGGAACATACATATCGATAATTACCTTAAATGTAAATGGATTAAATGCTCCAACCAAAAGACATAGACTGGCTGAATGGATACAAAAACAAGACCCATACATATGCTATCTACAAGAGACCCACCTCAGACCTAGGGACACATACAGACTGAAAATGAGGGGATGGAAAAAGATATTCCATGCAAATGGAACTCAGAGGAAAGCTGGAGTAGCAATTCTCACATCAGACAAAATAGACTTTAAAACAAAGACTATTACCAGAGACAAAGAACGACACTACATAATGATCAAAGGATCAGTCCAAGAAGAAGATATAACAATTGTAAATATCTATGCACCCAACATAGGAGCACCTCAATACATAAGGCAAATACTAACAGCCATAAAAGGGGAAATCGACAGTAACACAATCATAGTAGGGGATTTTAACACCCCACTTTCACCAATGGACAGATCATCCAAAATGAAAATAAATAAGGAAACACAAGCTTTAAATGATACATTAAACAAGACGAACTTAATTGATATTTATAGGACATTCCATCCGAAAACAACAGAATACACATTCTTCTCAAGTGCTCATGGAACATTCTCCAGGATAGATCATATCTTGGGTCACAAATCAAGCCTTGGTAAATTTAAGAAAATTGAAATCGTGTCAAGTATCTTTTCCAACCACAACGCTATGAGACTAGATATCAGTTACAGGAAAAAATTTGTAAAAAATACAAACATATGGAGGCTAAACAATACACTACTTAATAACCAAGAGATCACTGAAGAAATCAAAGAGGAAATCAAAAAATACCTAGAAACAAATGACAATGAAAACACGATGACCCAAAACTTATGGGATGCAGCAAAAGCGGTTCTAAGAGGGAAGTTTATAGCAATACAATCGTACCTTAAGAAACAAAAAAATCTCAAATAAACAACCTAAACTTATACCTAAAGCAATTAGAGAAAGAAGAACAAAAACACCCCAAAGTTAGCAGAAGGAAGGAAATCATAAAGATCAGATCAGAAATAAATGAAAAAGAAATGAAGGAAACAATAGTAAAGATCAATAAAACTAAAAGCTAGTTCTTTGAGAAGATAAACAAAATTGATAAGCCATTAGCCAGACTCATCAAGAAAAAAAGGGAGAAGACTCAAATCAATAGAATTAGAAATGAAAAGGGAGAAGTAACAACTGACACCGCAGAAATACAAAGGATCATGAGAGATTACTACAAGCAACTATATGCCAATAAAATGGACAACCTGGAAGAAATGGACAAATTCTTAGAAATGCACAACCTTCCAAGACTGAACCAGGAAGAAATAAAAAATATGAACAGACCAATCACAAGCACTGAAATTGAAACTGTGATTTAAAATCTTCCAGCAAACAAAAGCCCAGGACCAGATGGCTTCACAGGCGAATTCTATCAAACATTTAGAGAAGAGCTAACAACTATCCTTCTCAAACTCTTCCAAAATATAGCAGAGGGAGGAACACTCCCAAACTCATTCTACGAGGCCACCATGACCCTGATACCAAAACCAGACAAAGATGTCACAAAGAAAGAAAACTACAGTCCAATATCACTGATGAACATAGATGTAAAAATCCTCAACAAAATACTAGCAAACAGAGTCCAACAGCACATTAAAAGGATCATACACCATGATCAAGTGGGGTTTATCCCAGGAATGCAAGGATTCTTCAATATACGCAAATCAATCAATGTGATACACCATATTAACAAATTGAAGGAGAAAAACCATATGATCATCTCAATAGATGCAGAGAAAGCTTTTGACAAAATTCAACACCCATTTATGATAAAAACCCTCCAGAAAGTAGGCATAGAGGGAACTTTCCTCAACACAATAAAGGCCATATATGACAAACCCACAGCCAACATCGTCCTCAATGGTCAAAAACTGAAACCATTTCCACTAAGATCAGGAACAAGACAAGGTTGCCCATTCTCATCACTATTATTCAACATAGTTTTTGAAGTTTTAGCCACAGCAATCAGAGAAGAAAAAGAAATAAAAGCAATCCAAATTGGAAAAGAAGAAGTAAAGCTGTCACTGTTTGCAGATGACATGGTACTATACAAAGAGAACCCTAAAGATGCTACCAGAAAACTACTACAGCTAATCAATGAATTTGGTAAAGTAGCAGGATACAAAATTAATGCACAGAAATCTCTTGCATTCCTATACACTAATGATGAAAAATCTGAAAGTGAAATTAAGGAAACACTCCCATTTACCACTGCAACAAAAAGAATAAATTACCTAGGAATAAACCTACCTAGGGAGACAAAAGACTTGTATGCAGAAAATTATAAGACACTAATGAAAGAAATTAAAGATGATACAAGTAGATGGAGAGATATACCATGTTCTTGGATTGGAAGAATCAACATTGTGAAAATGACTATACTACCCAAAGCAATCTACAGATTCAATGCAATCCCTATCAAACTACCACTGGCATTTTTCACAGAACTAAAACAAAAAATTGTACAATTTGTATGGAAACACAAAAGACCCTGAATAGCCAAAGCAATCTTGAGAAAGAAAAACAGAGCTGGAGGAATCAGGCTCCCTGACTTCAGACTATACTACAAAGCTACAGTCATCAAGACAGTATGGTACTGGCACAAAAACAGAAATATAGGTCAATGGAACAGGATAGAAAGCCCAGAGATTAACCCACATACAAATGGTCACCTTATCTTTGATAAAGGAGGCAAGAATATACAGTGGAGAAAAGACAGCCTCTTCAATAAGTGGTGCTGGGAAAACTGGACAGCTACATGTAAAGGAATGAAATTAGAACACTCCCTAACACCATACACAAAAATAAATTCAAAATGGATTAAAGACCTAAATGTAATGCCAGACACTATAAAACGCTTAGAGGAAAACATAGGCAGAACACTCTATGACATAAATCACAGCAAGATCCTTTTTTGACCCACCTCCTAGAGAAATGGAAATAAAAACAAAAATAAACAAATGGGACGTAATGAAACTTAAAAGCTTTTGCACAGCAAAGGAAACCATAAACAAGACGAAAAGACAACCCTCAGAATGGGAGAAAATATTTGCAAATGAAGCAACTGACAAAGGATTAATCTCCAAGATTTACAAGCAGCTCATGCAGCTCAATAACAAAAAAACAAACAACCCAATCCAAAAATGGGCAGAAGACCTAAATAGACATTTCTCCAAAGAAGGTATACAGATTGCCAACAAACACATGAAAGAATGCTCAACATCATTAATCATTAGAGAAATGCAAATCAAAACTACAATGAGATATAATCTCACACTGCTCAGAATGGCCATCATCAAAAATCTACAAACAATAAATGCTGGAGAGGGTGTGGAGAAAAGGGAACACTCTTGCACTGTTGGTGGGAATGTAAATTGATACAGCCTCTATGGAGAACAGTATGGAGGTTCCTTAAAAAACTAAAAATAGAACTACCATACGACCCAGCAATCCCACTACTGGGCATATACCCTGAGAAAACCATAATTCAAAAAGAGTCATGTACCAAAATGTTCATTGCAGCTCTATTTACAATAGCCAGGACATGGAAGCAACCTAAGTGTCCACTGACAGATGAATGGATAAAGAAGATGTGGCACATATATACAATGGAATATTACTCAGCCATAGAAAGAAATGAAATGGAGGTATTTGTAGTGAGGTGGATGGACCTAGAGTCTGTCATACAGAGTGAAGTAAGTCAGAAAGAGAAAAACAAATACCATATGCTAACACATATATATGGAATCCAAAAAAATAAAAAAAATAAAAAATGGTCATGAAGAACCTAGGGGCAAGACGGGAATAAAGACACAGACCTACTAGAGAATGGACTTGAGGATACGGGGAGGGGGAAGAGTACGCTGGGACGAAGTGAGAGAGTGGCATGGACATATATACACTACCAAACGTAAAAGAGATAGCTAGTAGGAAACAGCCGCATAGCACAGGGAGATCAGCTCGGTGCTTTGTGACCACCTAGAGGGGTGGGATAGGGATGGTGGGAGGGAGGGAGATACAAGAGGGAAGAGATATGGGGACATATGTATATGTATAACTGATTCACTTTGTTATAAAGCAGAAACTAACACACCATTGTAAAGCAATTATACTCCAATAAAGATGTTAAAAAAAATTAAATTTTTTAAAAAGCACTTTACATCTGGAGGTAAACTTTAAAAACAGAATATCCTATCAAACATTAACCCTCAAAATAAATGAGACCTTGAGCCCTTTTCCAAAAATTGCTAAGTAAAGAGTGAACATGTTGACCCCTGACTTTGCAATACCAGCATCTACAGATATTAGACAATCCCACAGATATATTTTTTAATCTTATCAGTCATGATTTATTCATACCTTCTTCAGTTAATATTAAGACACAGAGAAAGTATAATTATTGCATATGAGACAGAATGTATGCACACATCACTGGAAAATAAACTTACATAAAACTTCTCCATTTTCACAGATATAATAATTATGTGAGAAAACTGCCACTGTTTCCCATCATGAACAGCTAACCAGTGATAACCTTGAAGGGCTTTTTTTCTTAAATACTTGCTGTGTCCTTTACTTGGAAAGCCAATTCTGAAGGCTGGTCTTCCTTGCAAAATATTCCAAGTAAAGGTCCTTTTGTTTTCTTATTGCTTTTATTTCTGAGTTTTTCTTTCACCCACTGGGGCTTAATTAGCTGTGTTGCCTGATAAATATACAACTCAGACCTCTTTCATCCAGGTTTGACTTTCTCAGTTCTTGAAGTAAAAGGCTATGGGGATGTACCTTTTACTCCCAAGACTCGATTTCTGTTTCTAACCATTTGTCGCTTGCTTCCTGGAATAAGTCTGGCTCTTGGCCAGGTCTGGTTCTGTTTTGCACATGACTACTGTTTCATTTCCTCCGTAAGTAGCAATGGTGCCAGGAGACAGGTTTCTATTCTATGCTCTGACCATCTGGTTTCCATTGGGCAGCAGACAACAGGGAGTCTGCTGTTCTCCTTATCTTTTTCCCTTTTATTTATCGGCTGTCTTGAGAAATTCTGATGTGTCCTGGCCTTGGAACAACTGTCCCTTTGCCACCGAGTCATGAAACTGTACTTTACTCAGGTCACTGGGTGGTCTCAACAACAGTGTTGAGAACTCACTCATGTCCCATCCTGAACCACCGATTACACATTTTAATTTCCAACTGTCAGTAAAATCTTCATGCTATTTGGCCTGTCAACTATGAGCTCAAATCACTCCAAATAAAAAAAGAGAAAAGTTCTGTGCCCCACTGAAACAGAAACTCATGCCTGGGTCAAGGAACATGACAGCAAAGGCAGTTTTGACATGCATCGTGCCACCCCCTGCTGGACGCAAAGCTGCTGCAAGTGACTGGTGAGGTTTTTTTTGTTTTGGGGGTTTTTTTTATACAGCAGGTTCTTATTAGTCATCAGTTTTATACAAATCAGTGTATACATGTCAATCCCAATCTCCCAATTCATCACACCACCACCATCACCACCCCCCCCCCACGGCTCTCCCCGCTTGGTGTCCATACGTTTGTTCTCTACATCTGTGTCTCAATTTCTGCCCTGCAAAGCGGTTCATCTATACCATTTTTCTAGGTTCCACATATATGCATTAATATACAATATTTGTTTTTCTCTTTCTGACTTACTTCACTCTGTATGACAGTCTCTAGATCCATCCACGTCTCAACAAATGACCCAATTTCGTTCCTTTTTATGGCTGAGTAATATTCCATTGAATATATGTACCATATCTTCTTTATCCATTCGTCTGTCGATGGGCATTTAGGTTGCTTCCATGACCTGGCTATTGTAAATAGTGCTGCAATGAACATTGGGGTGCATGTGTCTTTTTGAATTGTGGTTTTCTCTGGGTATATGCCCAGTAGTGGGATTGCTGGATCATATGGTAATTCTATTTTAAGTTTTTTAAAGAACCTCCATACTGTTCTCCATAGTGGCTGTATCAGTTTACATTCTCACCAACAGTGCAAGAGGGTTCCCTTTTCTCCACACCCTCTCCAGCATTTGTTGTTTGTAGATTTTCTGATGAAGCCCATTCTAACTGGTGTGAGGTGATACCTCATTGTAGTTTTGATTTGCATTTCTCTAATAATTAGTGACGTTGAGCAGCTTTTCATGTGCTTCTTGGCCATCTGTATGTCTTCTTTGGAGAAATGTCTATTTAGGTCTTCTGCCCATTTTTTGATTGGGTTGTTTGTTTTTTTAATATTGAGCTGGATGAGCTGTTTATATATTTTGGAGATTAATCCTTTGTCCGTTGATTCGTTTGCAAATATTTTCTGCCATTCCGAGGGTTGTCTTTTCGTCTTGTTTATGGTTTCCTTTGTTGTGCAAAAGCTTTTAAGTTTCATTACGTCCCATTTGTTTATTTTTGTTTTTATTTCCATTACTCTAGGAGGTGGATCAAAAAAGATCTTCCTGTGATTTATGTCAAACAGTGTTCTTCCTGTGTTTTCCTCGAAGAGATTTATAGTGCCTAGTCTTACATTTAGGTCTCTAATCCATTTTGAGTTTATTTTTGTGTATGGTGTGAGGGAGTGTCCTAATTTCATTCTTTTACATGTAGCTGTCCAGTTTTCCCAGCACCACTTACTGAAGAGACTGTCTTTTCTCCACTGTATATCCTTGCCTCCTTTGTCATAGATTAGTTGACCATAGGTGCGTGGGTTTACCTCTGGGCTTTCTATCTTGTTCCATTGATCTATGTTTCTGTTTTTTTGCCAGTACCATATTGTCTTGATGACTGTAGCTTTGTAGTACAGTCTGAAGTCAGGGAGTCTGATTCCTCCAGCTCCGTTTTTTTCCCTCAAGACTGCTTTGGTTATTCGGGGTCTTTTGTGTCCCCATACAAATTTTAAGATTTTTTTTTTCTAGTTCCATAAAAAATGCCATTGGTAATTAGATAGGGATTGCACTGAATCTGTAGATTGTTTTGGGTAGTATAGTCATTTTCACAATATTGATTCTTACAATCCAAGAACATGGTATATCTCTCCATCTGTTGGTATTGTGTTTAATTTCTTTCATCAGTGTCTTGTAGATTTCTGCATACAGGTCTTTCATCGCCTTAGGTAGGTTTATTCCTAGGTATTTTTTTCTTTTTGTTACAGTGGTAAATGGGAGTGTTTCCTTAATTTCTCTTTCAGATTTTTCATCATTAGTGTATAGGAATGCAAGAGATTTCTGTGCATTAATTTTGTATCCTGCAACTTTACCAAATTCATTGATTAGCTCTAGTAGTTTCCTGGTGGCATCTTTAGGATTCTCTATGTATAGTATCATGTCATCTGCAAACAGTGACAGTTTTACTTCTTCTTTTACAATTTGTATTCCTTTTATTTCTTTTTCTTCTCTGATTGCCGAGGATAGGACTTCCAAAACTATGTTGAATAATAGCGGTGAGAGTGGATATCCTTGTCTTGTTCCTGATCTTAGAGGAAATGCTTTCAGTTTTTCACCATTGAGAATGATGTTTGCTGTGGGTTTGTCATATATGGCCTTTATTATGTTGAGGTAGGTTCCCTCTATGTCCACTTTCTGGAGAGCTTTTATCATAAATGGGTGTTGAATTTTGTCAAAAGCTTTTTCTGCATCTATTGAGATGATCATATGGTTTTTATTCTTCAATTTGTTAATATGGTGTATCACATTGATTGATTTGCATATATTGAAGAATCCTTGCATCCCTGGGATAAACCCCACTTGCTCATGGTGTATGATCCTTTTAATGTGCTGTTGGATTCTGTTTGCTAGTATTTTGTTGAGGATTTTTGCATCTATGTTCATCAGTGATATTGGTCTGTAATTTTCTTTTTTTGTAGTATCTTTGTCTGGTTTTGGTATCAGGATGATGGTGGCCTCATAGAATGAGTTTGGAAGTGTTCCTTCCTCTGCAATTTTTTGGAAGAGTTTGAGAAGAATGGGTGTTAGCTCTTCTCTAAATGTTTGATAGAATTCACCTGTGAAGCCATCTGGTCCTGGACTTTTGTTTGTTGGAAGATTTTTAATCACAGTTTCAATTTCATTACTTGTGATTGGTCTGTTCACATTTTCTATTTCTTCCTGGTTCAGTCTGGGAAGGTTATACCTTTCTAAGAATTTGTCCATTTCTTCCAGGTTGTCCATTTTATTGGCATAGAGTTGCTTGTAGTAGTCTCTTAGGATGCTTTGTATTTCTGCGGTGTCTGTTGTAACTTCTCATTTTTCATTTCTAATTTTATTGATTTGAGTCCTCTTCCTCTTTTTCTTGATGAGTCTGGCTAATGGTTTATCAATTTTGTTTATCTTCTCAAAGAACCAGCTTTTAGTTTTATTGATCTTTGCTATTGTTTTCTTTGTTTCTATTTATTTCTGCTCTGATCTTTATGATTTCTTTCCTTCTGCTAACTTTGGGTTTTGTTTGTTATTCTTTCTCTAGTTCCTTTAGGTGTAAGGTTAGATTATTTACTTGAGATTTTTCTTGTTTCTTGAGGTAGGCTTGTATAGCTATAAACTTCCCTCTTAGAACTGCTTTTGCTGCATCCCATAGGTTTTGGATTGTTGTGTTTTCATTGTCATTTGTCTCTAGGTATTTTTTGATTTCCTCTTTGATTTCTTCAGTGATTTCTTGGTTATTTAGTAACGTAGTGTTTAGCCTCCATGTGTTTGTGTTTTTTACGTTTTTTCCCCTGTAATTCATTTCTAATCTCATAGCGTTGTGGTCAGAATAGATGCTTGATACGATTTCAATTTTCTTAAATTTACTGAGGCTTGGTTTGTGACCCAAGATGTGATCTATCCTGGAAGAATGTTCTGTGTGCACTTGAGAAGAAAGTGTAATCTGCTGTTTTTGGATGGAATGTCCTATAAATATCAATTAAATCTATCTGGTCTATTGTGTCATTTAAAGCTTCTGTTTCCTTATTTATTTTCATTTTGGATGATCTGTCCATTGGTGTAAGTGAGATGTTAAAGTCCCCCACTATTACTGTGTTACTCTCGATTTCCTCTTTTATAGCTGTTAGCAGTTGCCTTATGCAATGAGGTGGTCCTATGTTGGGTGCATATATATTTATAATTGTTATATCTTCTTCTTGGATTGATCCCTTGATCATTATGTAGTGTCCTTCCTTGTCTCTTGTAACATTCTTTATTTTAAAGTCTATTTTATCTGATATGAGTATTGCTACTCCAGCTTTCTTTTGATTTCCATTTGCATCCCCTCACTTTTTCCATCCCCTCACTTTCAGTGTGTATGTGTCCCTAGGTCTGAAGTGGGTCTCTTGTAGACAGCATATATATGGGTCTTGTTTTTGTATCCATTCAGCAAGCCTGTGTCTTTTGGTTGGAGCATTTAATCCATTCACGTTTAAGGTAATTATCGATATGTATGTTCCTATTACCATTTTCTTAATTGCTTTGGGTTTGTTTTTGTAGGTCCTTTTCTTCTCTTGTGTTTCACACTTAGAGAAGTTCCTTTAGCATTTGTTGTAGAGCTGGTTTGGTGGTGCTGAATTCTCTTAGCTTTTGCTTGTCTGTAAAGCTTTTGATTTCTCCATCGAATCTGAATGAGACCCTTGCCAGGTAGAGTAATCTTGGTGGTAGGTTCTTCCCTTTCGTCACTTTAGTATATCATGCCACTCCCTTCTGGCTTGTAGAGTTTCTGCTGAGAAATCAACTGTTAATCTTATGGGAGTTCCCTTGTATGTTATTCGTCGTTTTTCCCTGGCTGCTTTCAATAATTTTTCTTTGTCTTTAATTTTTGCCAATTTGATTACTACATGTCTCGGCGTATTTCTCCTTGGGTTTATCCTGTATGGGAGTCGCTGCGCTTCCTGGACTTGGGTGGCTATTTCCTTTCCCATGTTAGGGAAGTTTTCGACTATAATCTCTTCAAATATTTTTTTGGGTCCTTTCTCTCTCTTCTCCTTCTGGGACCCCTATAATGCGAATGTTGTTGCATTTAATGTTGTCCCAGAGGTCTCTTAGGCTGTCTTCATTTCTTTTCATTCCTTTTTCTTTATTCTGTTCTGCAGCAGTGAATTCCACCATTCTCTCTTCCAGGTCACTTATCCGTTCTTCTGCCTCAGTTATTCTGCTATTGATTCCTTCTAGTGTAGTTTTCATTTCGGTTATTGTATTGTTCATCTCTGTTTGTTCTTTAATTCTTCTAGGTCTTTGTTAAACATTTCTTGCATCTTCTCGATCTTTGCCTCCATTCTTTTTCCGAGGTCCTGGATCATCTTCACTATCATTATTCTGAATTCTTTTTCTGGAAGGTTGCCTATCTCCACTTCATTTAGTTGTTTTTCTGGGGTTTTATCTTGTTCCTTCATCTGGTACATAGTCCTCTGTCTTTTCATCTTGTCTATTTTTCTGTGAATGTGGTTTTTGTTCCACAGGCTGCAGGATTGTAGGTCTTCTTGCTTCTGCAGACTGGTGAGTTTTTGCTGAGACCTGACAAACTGGGCTTTGTGTTTACTTCTTCTTTTTTTATTTATTTATTTATTTATTTATTTATTTATTTATTTTTGGCTGTGTTGGGTCTTCATTTCTGCACAAGGGCTTTCTCTAGTTGCAGCAAGCGGGGGCCACTCTTCATCGTGGTGTGCGGGCCTCTCACTATCGTGGCCTCTTTTGTTGCGGAGCACAGGCTCCAGACGCGCAGGCTCAGTAGTTGTGGCTCACGGGCCCAGTTTCTCCACGGCATGTGGGATCCTCCCAGACCAGGGCTCGAACCCGTGTCCCCTGCATTAGCAGGCAGATTCTCAACCACTGCACCACCAGGGAAGTCCTGTGTTTACTTATGACTCATGTCTGAGGCTGCTGTTCTCTATGTGTCTGTGCCCTTTCCCCTATCCTCAAAAGAAGATAATTAAACTTTAACAGTGGAGCAGGATAGACTGTGGGAGAATAAGGGTGGAAGCAGAGAGGACAGTGGGGCTAATACATTAGTGCAGGCGAGAGATGGCAGAGGCTTAGACTAGACTAATGATGGCAAATGCATGAGAAGTAACTGCATCCAATATATTTTAAAGGCTGAGTTGACCAACTTTGCAGATCGAATGGACATGAGGGATGAGAAGAATTGTGAAGCCAAGAATGACCCCAAGATTTTTGATAGATGACAGAAGAGAAACTCAGAATTAGCTTGACTATTCAGAAAAATGGAACGTAATAGGGATATGTAAACCCAGCTCTTGAGTTTAGAAATTCAACTGCAAAAATGCAAGATACAGGAAAATGGGCCTTAACGGAGTCTGTGAGAAAACGACCTAGGGGGTCTTAGTGGAATGTAAGTTCAGAGTGATTCACTTTACAATCAAAAGAGGCTACAACTTAAAATATAGCAACTGAAGTACAGTGCCTGATTTGAGGGAGATGATGCTTTCAGTATATTCCACACTAGGCAGTTCACATCTAAAATCCTTTCCACCAACAAGGACCTACCTTGTAGCACAGGGAATGATACTCAATATTTTATAATAACCTAAAGGGAAAGGAATCTGAAAGAGACTAGATATAGATATAGATACAGATATAGATATAGATAACTGAATTACTGTGCTGTACACCTGAAACTAACACAACATTGTAAATCAACTATACTACAATTTAAAAAAAAAAAGAAAAAACAAATAAAAGGAAATTGAATCACACACATACACAAGTAAATACATACATACATTAAATAAAATAAAATCCCTTCCAATGCTAAGATTCATAAATCTTTAAATCCATCACCTAGGAGAAGCAACATGTACTTGTAGTGGTCTCCATATGTGACATGTATACAGGAAGGAATCACAGACAAATTTACATTTTTAAATACTAAATGATAAGCCACAGTACCATCTACTGTGTGCTAAGTACCTCACTAGCATGCCTTACGTACATGATTGCTGGGTTTTCTCGGTGATTCCTTCCTAACACAAGAGGAAGCCGTCCACACATCCACACTGAGCACCTTATTTGTCTTTGGAGCTTCTTTTTATGAATAGGCATGGAGGTCAGGAGAAGAGTGGCATTACCCAACACGCGTGTGTGTGTGTGTGTATGTGTGTGTGTGTGTGTGTGTTTTGCAGGAGCAACATAAGCACGAGAGCAGTCGACCAAGTCAAAAGACTTGAGTTCTGGGTGGGTCTCAGGCTTCAACTTTCCACACGACTTCAGGCAAGTGTCCTTTGCCTGTATTTCAGTGTCCTAAGCTGTAATGGAGCAAATAATGGCAGCCTCTGTGCCCACTGAAAAGAGAGGCTCTCAAGACAAATGGAGTGTCCTCTAATCAACAGCCACCTACGGAGTAGTTGCAGAGTACAAGACAGTATAATTAAGCCCTTAGGAGAAAAATGTGCTCCGAGTTCTCCAGAGAGAAAAGGGACAGAGGAAAAGTAAATGAGAAAGTGAAAAGGACAGTGGGCATGAACAAAAGTCCCTCCCTGGGAGACAGTTTAAGAAGCAGATCTCTCCAGAAACATCCATCCAAGGTACCAGAGCTTTTAAGCACACTAGCCAGTAATGGAGTGCAAGAGAGGTCACTGCCAGAGATGAATGCAGTGTTCGTTGAACAGCGAAATGGATGGCTTGTGTAATAGGAACAGTTGGTTCTGCCAGGGTAGGGTCTCCCCTGTCCTTCCCACCTACGTTTATACTGCTGTGTGTAATGTCGTGGGACAAAGATCAAAGAAGGAAATGACAACCACATGGGTAGCACAGGAAGACTACGACATAGAACAAAAGTACTTAAGGCAGCTTCAGGTAAATTAGTGTTAATTCTCAGTTACCCCAACACCCATTACAAACCCTTCCAGACAACATCTCACCAACTGAAAAACACTCTCTTTTGTCTCTTTTTCTCCAGACTGTGGACATTTAATGCTCACATAAGAAGAAAGAGCCTTAAAATATAAGAACCCAGAAAACCAAAACCACTCTTCCTTTTAAGCAATTCCAAACTAGATCCACTAAAAACTATCTGGTCCACTGGTTTTATACTGAAAAGTCTGGCTGGCTGAAAACTATACTGTTTTACAACTAAAAGGAACATAAGAATTCAGAAATCTGGCAGAATATAAGGTTTCTGCATTACCATTTTAAAGCAATATTACTTCTTTTGAAGATAGATATTTTATCTCTAAATGGCTGGACATGACCTTTACAAGTGTGTGGTTTCTGTTGGCTGGGGGAAAAAAAAAAAAAAAAGTCACTCCTGCTTCTCATTCTCTTGTATCTACTAATCACTTTTTCTCTTTACATACTACATAATCAATAGGGACATGTCCATTGCCCTTCTAGCTGATTTCTATTATTTCTCATTACAGCCTGTGTTCCAATTCCCTGCTTCCCACCTGGTATTAAATATTTAGACACTGAGTCTAAACCATCCTATTCCTGCCACTGTCAGGGTGACCATCCTATAGTTGTGTAATCAATTAGCCTGGCATCTGATCTCTGTTTCAAGTGTCTTCTTAGAGGAAATTTAATTATGATTAATATCTTTTCATGACTTTGAAATTATATAGGTATGATTCCTTACTCAATCATACTTGTTAAAAATCATAAATCAATTAATTTTATTCCCTCTAGATTTGAGGAGACCTTTCTAATTCTGACTGAATTTTAACAATGTAAAAAGTCCAGTAGACGTTAGATGAATATAATTCTTTTTTCTTTCACTGGAAAACCCTTTCAGTAAAATCTTTGTGGTTGGGAGATTTGGGGAACAAAGCCCGAAATCTGTGATGTTACCTGTTAACGTCATGTTATATGTTTTTTACATGTTATATCATTTTGTGTAGTAGAATACCAAAGGTTATGGTTTATTTTTTATTAGCTAGTTTTGTCTCTAACCTAGAAAACTTATTTCAGCATATTATTCCTCAAATTCTTCTTTGAACCTCCTTTACCTATCCTGCTGCTTGCCTTATTAATAAATTAAATAAATGTTTGACACATATTCTTTATCTGTATGATAGTCACGTTTTAATTTCTTTGAAAACTATACTTTGACATCTACCCCTACTTTCTTTCCAAGCCTTTCCAAGGATAGCCATGTAACATGACTCCAGTCAATCAGATACAAATAGAAGTCTGATTGGAGTTTCTGGAAAAGTTTTTGCTCCCTTGATAAAGAAGACAGTTGTAGCTGGCATTACCTCCCTTTTCTCGCCTTTCTGCCTTGATTTCCAACCTGATTTCTGGAGTTGGGGCAGCCAGCCTTGCTCCCAAGAGGCAAAAAGAACAAAGGAAAGGCTAAGAGACTCTGAGACAGGCCAGCTTAACATCACTAAGCCTACGAAACAAGAGCGGCAGCCATCAACTTCAAAATTTCTTATCTGAGAAAAATAAACACCCATTTGTTCAACCCATTGCAAGTCAGGTTTCTTCTTGCCTTCAACCAAACACATTTGTAGCTGACACAATTCCTTAGCTTCTTCTATGCTCTTGATTTTGTAGCAAGTTCTACTCAGCCTAAAGCTGGCACTACAAAAGAGCACACTTTTCAACAGAGATCATGGAGCAGGCTTGGCAGTGCTTTACAGCAGTTTCTAAAAACAAATGGATAGTTTCTCCATGTGTGAAGAAAACAAGTAACAAGCTGCCTGCAGCCTTCATCCCCATCCCCTCACCCCCACCCCAAACACCAAAGCTGATGAATCACAAACTAAGGAGACCGCTTCTTCCAACATCATTTCTTCCTAAGGGTTTGAAGACCAGAGGAGTTCCCGGGCACACGACAGCAAATGGAAGTGGCCACAGTGACCCTGCAGTGCCTGGGGCTCTCCTTCCCATCCCCTCCCACACTCCATGACTGACCTGGATTAGACCTGGCCTCCTCCCCGCCTCACATTACCAGAGAGGAGAGCCCCAGGGGAACATGAGTTGACAAGCAAAAATAACTAGACTCTGAGGGGTACTCAATGCATGACTAAGCTCAACTCAAACCTCTAACCTAAACTTTGCTTTCTTCTCACACTTGGGTGCCTAAGAATTTTTTTTCCACATCTGCTTGTTGTGTGCTCAAGGCTTATGCCTGGATTCTCATCACAAGAAAAGTGCCAATTCCTTTTTATGTATCTCTTCTAAATAAGGAACATGCACGTTATATGAATCCATTAAAAAGTCTCACATGGCCTACAGAGAGATCTGAGGCAGTCCGCTCTCTGGCAAAGAAAGAAAGAAAGAAAAGAAGGGAGGGAAGGAAGGAAGGAAGGAAGAGAGAAAGGGAGGGAGGGAGGGAGGGAAGGAAGGAAGGAAGGGAGGGAGGAAGAAAGAAAGGGAGGGAAGGAAGGAAAAAGGATGGGAGGAAGAAAGGGAGGATTTCTAGATGGAAACAGGAAAGGACACACACACACACACACACACACACATCTATTTCCTTATTCCCTTTTAGTACTCTCACTCTTAGAAAAAAAAAAGTCAACTCTTTTCCATGTAAAAACTCATTACTCAGAGAAACAAAATGACCTATACAAATTTCCTGTTTCTTAAGATTTCCCTAAAGATTCCACAGCCCTCAGTCATCCCCTGTGAGACGGCTCCTGTAGAACTCTCTCAGGATAGGACACAAGCCTATTATACGGACTTCCAATATTACTTCTGCCTCTTAAAATGATAGTGGTTATGTCTTCTTTCTTTTATTTTTTTTTCTTTTCCTCCTTTCTTTCTTTTTGACTCAAATGTCTATATGGTCACTGCCATTCCCTTACCCTTCCAATCCCCCATTCCCTCCACCCTTCTTTTCTTGATTTTCTTTCCTCCTGACTCTTTCTACCACATGTGAAAAACAGTGGGTGGATGGGAGCAAGTGAGAAAAGAAAATAACACGGAACAGTAGAGAAGCAATAATATACTAACATGAACCTTGTCTGAGAACAGCCTTCAGTTTTAGGGCACAGCCAGATTATCTGTGAATTGAAAGCACTTTGCCTGAAGCCCTGTCTACTTGGCATTTGAGCCTGGATAGCCCAGGGGCCACCCCTGCAGGTCCTGTAGGAAATGCTGCCACCCAATTGTCTCTCCTCTGTAAAGTTATCTCCCTCAGGATTGGATCTCATTAAGTCACTTGCCATTTTTTAACTGTCTTCTGATCTGAGTAACTAAACCCATGGGTGGCCCTAACAGGATCTTTCCATAGTTGATCAACCAGAAAGGCTGAAAAATGACCTTTGCAACCATTCCTCTGCTCCAGAAAAAGCAAGAATGTAATGGGATGTACCTTTTCAGATGAGGTAACTTCTGTGACAGTCATTCCTCAGAATAGAAGAAGGCAGCCAAGGAGGGTCTGGTGCTGAGGAGACCTTAGGTTAAAGTGGCCAGATTTCCTGCTCCTCCCAACGTAGATCTTCAACGGGCTCCAACTTCAGAGAGCACAAGAATATCAGACACATTTTCTCATAGGTGAAAAGAGGGATTTAGAATTCCCTTTTTTTTTAAGTTTCTTCAAATTGTATTTTTCTATACCAATGTATTTTTTATAGTGATTTACCATTTTTACCTAAATACATAAAATTTTTGTTCTAGAAGTAACTACAAAACACACCCCAGAGCTAAATGGAAGTTGCCTGGGTCCTCTGCCATTTGGGATTATTCATGCTACTGACCCCCCATTAAGGGGGTAAGTGAAGTGAAGGTTACTTGTGATGGTGACCCCAACCCTAACCCTCTCACGGCTTCTTGTTGTTTTAGGAACCTATGGGCTTTGGGAGAAATGGATCCTATTTAAGCAAAAAAAGCAAAACCCTTTTTCAAGGATAATTATTTTGTCCAACACTCATTTTGCACAAGTCTTTCTCAGAATTGACATTTCCCTGAAAGTGGCAAAGTTTTCAGCTCAATGTCAAGTGCAGCGAAGCCTTCTATTTTCCTTAAAGCAAAAAGGTTTCAAATATATTTTACCATCCTGACAGCAGTGACAAATGGGACTTCAACTCAAATGAATTACAGATGGGCTTTCTGAACCACATAAAACTCTATGCAAATAGAGAACCACTAACATTTTTTTTTTGAAATGTCAGAAATACACAAAGGATTTTTTTGACATTTGTTAAAAAAAACAATTCCTAGCTCCCTTCTCTTCATTACTTTTTTCATTTATTAATGGTAGAGTGATGCAGGATGCGGGGCAAGAAAGAGGGAGGGAGAAGCCAAAGTCAGGAAAACAAGAGGTTCCTTGACCAGCTGACAGTGCCAAGTCAACAGCATGGTCGGCAAGCAAATGCCTCAGACCTGCTGCTCATCTGAGGAATGGATAAACAGAGGTCAGCAAACTTTTTCTGCAAAGGGCCAGATAATAAATATTTTAGGCTTTGTGGACAATAGAGTCTCAGCTGCAATTACTCAACTCTGTAGCGTGAAAGCAGCCAGAACACTATGTAAATGAGTGGGCGTGGCCATGTCAAATAAAACTTTTTTATAAAAAATAGGGAGGTGGCCAGATTTGCCCCACAGGCCAGATTTGCAGACCTCTGAATTATGATATGACTGGCATTTTTAAAAAATAGTGCTTGGTGGCACATGAAAAGATGCTCAACATGGCTAATCATCAGGGAAATGCAAATCAAAACTGCAATGAGATATCACCTCACACCTTTCAGAATGGCTATCATCAAAAAGAATAACAAATAACAGGGACTTCCCTGGTGGCTCAGTGGTTAAGACTCTCAATGCAGGGGGCCCAGGGTTTGACCCCTGGTCAGGGAACTAGATCCCACATGCATGCCGCAACTAAGAGTTCGTATCCCATAACTAAGGAGCCGGCGAGACACAACAAAGGAGCCCGCCTGCTGCAACTAAGACCTGACTCAACCAAATAAATAAGTATAAAATAAATTTTTAAAAAATTTTTTTAAAGAATAACAAATAACAAGTGTTGGTGAGGATGTGGAGAAAAGGGAACCCTTATACACTGTTGGTGGGAATGTAAATTGGTGTGGCCACTGTGGAAAATAGTATGGAGGTTTCTCAAAAAACTAAAAATAGAACTACCATATGACCCAGCAATTCCACTCCTGGATATATATCTGAAAAAAACAAAAATGCTAATTCGAAAAGATACATGCATCCCGATGTTCACAGCAGCATTATTTACAATTGCCAAGATATGGAAGCAACCTAAGTGTGTCCATCAACAGATGAATGGATAAAGAAGATGTGATATATATACATAATGGAATATTACTCAGCCATAAAAAGAATGAAGTTTTGCCATTGGCAGCTACATGGATGGACTTGGAGGGCATTACGCTAAGTGAAAAAAGTCAGACAGAGAAATACTGTATGACATCACTTATGTACGCAATCTAAAAAAATACAACAAACCAGTGAATATAACAAAAAACAAGCACACTCACAGATATAGAGAATAAACTAATGGTTACCTGTGGGGAGTGGGGTGTGCAATATGGGGGGGAGAGTAGGAGGTACAAACTATTGGGTGTAGATAGGCTACAAGGATGCATTGTACAACATGGGGGATATAGCCAATATTTTGCAATAACTGTAAATGGAGTGGTGTAACCTTTAAAATTTATATAAAAAGTAAAAAACAAAAAAACAGTTTTTAATGAGTGCTTGGCAAGGAGAAGGGGATCACAAAACTTCATCCTCCAGAAGCTTCTACTGGCAATGGAGCTGATACAGCTGGAGGCCTCCAGTGGGTCCAGGCATTAACCTTTTTATTATTGGATTGTGGGGAGAAGGGGCTTCCAGATGAGGGACTCGAAGGGCTGTCGGGAACTTCAGGGCAGCAGCCAACTCAACATGTATAAAAAGTTCACCAATATTTTACCAACAGACAGGGCCATGCTAGGGGTACCAGCTAACAGCCTGTGTATAGCCTGGATCCCTGCATTAAGACACCACTCCAAGAAAAAGATTAAGAAAAAAAACTAAAGCCTTTCAAAAATGTGAGATTTGTTCATCTCCTCCCATACACAAAAAAAGCTCCAAACAAAAATAACTGTATTCATTTACAAGCAGAAAAGTGTAAAAGCCAGAAGAAGACAATACAGTTAGTAAGTAAGTTCCAAGGTCATTTTAAAGTAGGAAGAGAGAGCGGGCGCAGTGAAATGCTTCCTCCGATCGGGCTCTCTCTCATTACCTGGCTCCATTGCTCAATAACTGCGTCAGCACTAAGGACAGGGAGATCACCACGGCTCTGTGGCCCTCTGGTGGGTGGGGATGCCATAGAAACAGTGCTCTGAGGAAAACTACAACAGAGGAAGAAACTGTCTTTGGAGCATCCCCCCACCCCAGGTGCTCAGGACCCCCCTCATTTACTCCTACTCCCCCAAGCACACTCATACGCACATGTATCAGCTAAGCTCTGCCTCCCCCACTAAGCCCTCACCTCGCTACCATTAAGAAGTTACTAGCCTGGGAATTCCCTGGCAGCGGTTAGGACTCGCCGCTTTCACGGCCGAGGGCGCGGGTTCCATCCCTGGTTGGGGACCCCGCAAGCAGCGTGGCCAAAAAAAAAAGTTATTAGCCAACTAATTCAGGCTATAGTGCTCATGAATAACAATAGCTGCCTGTCTTTTACCTCTCAGAGGTTTGAGAATTTTTAAAAAGGGCATCTGGAATGAGCAATTCCTTTACCCAAAAGAAAGATTCTGTAACAGGAAGAGGATAAGCAGATATTTTTAGTCAGGGAGCCCTCTCCTTCTGAAAACCTGCTACCTTGATGACTGCCAATCTTTTCCTTGAAAAAGTAGACGCCAACTACAGCTCATGATGACAGAAAGTTGAATTTTTTTTTAATTGAAGGCTTTTGTCTTGATAGCCAGATGTCCAGAACATCAGGAAGTTTGGAACAAGGTGTATCCTGCATACACGCCCCCAACCACTTCTCCAGGGCTGTGCATGGTGTTACACTATGAACGTGGAGACTTGTTACAGAGCTGGGATTGTGCAGCTTGGGCAGGGGGTGGGGTGTAGTAAAAGATGTTGTCTCAGTGGCTTCTGGCCCATGGGGGGAGCCCTGGCCTTACAGATCCCTCTCCTACCTCTGGGGCAGGGAGAACACACCTCTGGAAGTTAAGCTGCCCTTTGTGGAGTTCAGCTTGGGCCAACAGACAGCCAGGCAGGTTCCTTTACAGCAATAGTATCCAAATCTTAAAAAAAAAAAAATGCCAGAGCCAAAGCACATGGCTTCTAAGTCACAAAAGGAAGATTGAGTCTGTGACCTCCAGTTCCCAGACCCACAGCCCTCGTGCTCTATCCTCATCAGCCCAACCTTAGTCTTTAAACATACAAGCTGCATCTCTTAAAAGTGTTTAGCCTTCAGCCTACCACATCTAATCAGAAGAAGGAATTCTAAGCCCCGGGCTCCATGCACTCCACAGCAATGACCTTGGAGGCACCCAGAGAGCATGTGTTTCTAGGGCCTTATTTCCTGGCAACTGCAATGACAGCCTCAAAGTTTGGGCTCATAAAATCCTCACCAAAAACTCTTTTTCTGACCTTACCTGAAACGCTGTCAAGTGATTTTAAAGCCTTGTGCAAAGCTTTTTCACAGAACCATTTAGTTTAGCTAAAGGGATGGAGGTGGGGAGAGAGGTGCTTTTGCATTTCAAGCCACGGGAGAGCAGCACGGAAGCCTCCATCAGCAGTGGGAATTAGACAACTGGCTTCCCAGCCAAGCACTAAAACTGGGGAGGAGGCCAGGGTCAAGACTGCGGCCCATGATAAAGTATGATAATCGCCACCATAGGCGAGAGGATCTTTTTCTAATTAAACTCTCCTTTACCTCCTGGGAGAAGTCCTGCCCAGCCAAGAGTCCCAGGAACAAGTGAGCTGAGAGAGAGAGAAAAAGAATCGTGAAAGAAAAATAACCACATGAATGGGATCTCTGGCTCCGAGGAGGAAACCACACGTAAAATGCCTCCAGTCGGAAAGGAGGGTCTCCTGTGAGAGGCACACACACCCAAAGGCATCTCTGCAGTCCCAGTGGCGGCCTCACACAGCTTCAGCATTGTCTTGGCATCCAAATCTTGAGGCTATGTACACAAAAGCATGTGAAAGTGCTAATGAACACTGTTATTGCTGGGATTCAGCACAGTCGCCCACTATAACCAAAACCCATGCATTAGGCATGAAGCTTCTTTGGGTCACATCTTTATGTTGCCTGAATGCTACTGAGCCTCATCTCCAATTAGTAGCTAAAGAACAGCACCTACATGTATGATACATATACATCTACATTTTTTCCTTTTTTTTAAATTTTGCTTGTGAAAATGTGAGTGTTCTGATTCAAAAAGATCTCACCTGGAGCAGAAGGTACACTGAGGCATGTTTTCCAGCTGAGGGAAAGGCACCAGAGTGAGGGAGATGGATGGATGGATGGATGGATGGATAGATAATAATGAGGGTAAAAACAGACCCAGCATCCTCAGCAGACTACAAAGCCTGTGGAAAGATGAGGAGACAGGTGAGAATATGCCCTCCTACCATCAAGGCAAATTCTTTTTTAAATATCAAAATTACCTATAACTAAAGGATCCCCCAAAGTGTCTCCCATGCCAAATAATATTCTATCATAGCAACATTGTTAAAAGAATGAAAACTAGTTTGATTACTTTAGTATGATTTCCCTCTTCTCCTTTCTTTAGAATATGTAACAATTTTTTCCATGACCATTAATAAAAATCAACCAGACAAAAAGTCCATTCCTTTTGACTGTAGAAGACAGAGTCTAAGGCACATTTGAGAAGCAGGAGAGAGTCAGAGGGAAGAGTAGCCCTGGGGGAAGGATCAGTGGGAGAAAGAAGGAAAGTCGGACGGAACATCTCTCTCTTCTGCGCAGACTCAAGATCCCTAAGACACACCACAACTCAGTGGGAGAGCTGGGGCAAGGAACCTACACATATTCTTCAATATACAGCACTAATTTATTCTGAAAAGAGGGATTGCTGCCGAACTGTGTGTAGATGAAAATGAAGCTTCCCAAACTGTATTCCTATGTGCTCTCTCTCGCACTGTTTCTTCACCAAGTCCATCCAAATATTGTCAGTTGAAGGTGGAAGCATAAACTGGAAACGAAAAAAAATTAGTTTAAAGACATATCTATCTGTAAGTGCTGAGCTTAAAATGTTCAAAACAGAATTGAGTACTACCCACTTCCACCAAAGTACTTGATGATTTCTTATGTTCTGGGCCAACTCTACAAAATATGGTGCCCCATTAAGTCCTACATTTACAGGGTTTATAAGATTGCTCCTTGTAATGTCTCTTTTAGAGTATCAGAATAAATCAATTCTTCTCTATTTCTCATGAATATCTTACTATTAAACGAGAGAATCAACTTAGAGTGACTACATTTTACCAGCAAAACCCAGACTTATTTTTAGTAGGGAAGCCTGAGTTTGCCTTACAAGAGTGCCACCTAGTGTCCATCTGTGGAACTGCACTCAACTTTTCTTTAACACGTTGAGGACATATGTTATTTGTGTTGTGGGATGGAAGAGCCTTGTTTTATGCAATGCTAAAGTTTATATGTAGACATGGTTCTGCAAATCAAATTATATTCTAATTGATTTCTGTGTATTTCAAATATGTTTTCACATTGAAGGGATCCCTGAGACATTATAAAGATCACACTTTAAAATAAAGCAAACCTAGGGAATTCCCTGGTGGTCCAGTGGTTAGGACTCAATGCTTTCAAATCCCTGGTCAGGGAATTAAGATCCTGCAAGCCAAGCGGCCAAAAACAAAGAATACAGCAAAGCTTTTAAAGTCACACATTTAATAGAAAAAACAGTTTCCAACTGACAGAATTTCAATTGTCAATATACTATGCTTTAATTATCAGAGAGAGTAGTGGTTGCTAAAGAACAGTCTCAATTGCCTAGAGAAATATTTGTGGATTTTTCTAGAAAAAAATTATTTCATATAGAGCTCATATGAATAAGAGTGACAATGACAGATATTTGTTTTCACACTTACTATGCACTTGACATTGTGCTAGACACATTACCTACACTATTACCATTTAATCCACACAATATTTACAAAGCATTTAGAGCAGCGCCTGGCATATAGTAAGTGATATGTAAATAAAGTTAAATAAATAAATAACCCAAGTTATCCTGGAGATAAGGTATTATTATCCCTATTTTACATACAAGAAACCCAAGTTTAGAGAAGTTAAATATCTTGCTCAGGGTTATATTCTTGTAGGTGGTTGTAATCTGGGATTCAGCCCAGGTTTAGCAGGCTCCAGAGTTTGTGCCCTGTGCCTTATTGGCTCTCCTGCATACCTCTTCTCTATATATGGTCCCTGTAGCAGTCTGCTAGGACTGCCATAACAAAGTACCACAGACTGGGTAGATTCACCAACAGAAATTTATTTTCTCACCAGTCTGGAGAAAATAGAAGTCTGAGATCTAGGTGTTGGCAGGATTGATTTCTCCTGAGGCCTATTCCCACTGCTGCCTCACTCCTGCCCTAGCCAGCCTCTGACCTTCATGCGTCTTCAAGAAAGAGTCAGGCTGAGTAATATTCCATTGTATATATATACCACATCTTCTTTATCCATTCATCTGTCAATGAACACTTAGGTTGCTTCCATATCTTGGCTCTTGTAAATAGTGCAGCTATGAACATTGGGTGTACATATCTTTTTGAATTAGAGTTTTCTCTGGATATTTGCCCAGGAGTGGAATATTACTCAGCCATTAAAAAAAGCATGAAATAATGCCATTTACAGCAACATGGATGGACCTAGTGATTATCATACTAGGTGAAGTAAGTCAGACAGAGAAAGACAAATATCATATGATATCACTTATATGTGGAATATAAAAACAATGATACAAATGAACTTGTTTACAAAATAGAAACAGGCTGACAGACATAAAAAACCAACTTATGGTTACCAAAGGGCAAAGTGGGGGAGGGATAAATTAGGAGCCTGGGATTAACAGATACACACTACTTTACATAAAATAGATAAACAACAAGGTCCTACTACATAGCACAGGAAACTATATTCAACATCTTATAATAACCTATAATGGAAAAGAATCTGAAAAAGACTATAACTGAATCACTTTGCTGTACACCAGCAACTAACACAACATTGTAAATCAACTACACCACAATTAAAAAATAATAAAAATTTTTAAAAATTTAGAAAATAAAAGGAGTCAGGCATAGCTTCTAGGCCTCCCAATCTCCAGGGACACAGAGTCAAACTCTCCCAAGAACTTTCTCCCCATGCTCTGTTCCAGTCCTTTCAAGCCCTGAGTCCTTGGTTCAGCAGCTCAACAAGCATCCAGTCATGTGTGAGACGCTTGCCTCCCAGCTTGGCCTTTCTTAGTGGTTCTCTCAGAGACTCTCTTCACTCGGCTCAGAGGACATGGAAGGAGGCGGAACATCAAGGCATTCTCTATTCCTTATAAAATACCTCTGACAAATTTTCTAATAAATCCTAGCTTTCTCTTATAGAAGCCAGTGGGTACAGTCACTGGATCAATCAATTTGGCCATTTTTTCACAGCCATCATCCTTGTCTTAAGTCTTACCACCTCATGTTGAATAGCAGCAGCCACTGGGCTGTTTTCTGTGTCCCCTGGTGCATTAGTTTCCTATTGTTGCTGTAACAAATTACCACAAACTTGGTGGCTTAAAACAATACACATTTATTATTTTATGGTTCTGAATATCAGAAGTCCAAAATGGGTCTCCCTGGGCTAAAATCAAGGTGTTGGCAGGATTGCTTTCTTCTGGAGGCTCTATGGGAGAATACCTTTTCTTGCCTTTCCAGTTTCTAGAACTACCTTTCTTGGCTCATGGCCCTCTTCCATCTTCAAAGCCAGTGATGGCTGATCAAGTCTTTCTCTCATTACATCACTGTGATACTTATCCCTGTGCCTCCCTCTTTCACGTGAAAGGACCCAGGTGATTACCTTGGACCCACTTTGATAACTAAGGATAATCTCCCTATTTTAAGGTCAGCTGATTAGCAACCTTAATTTCATCAGCAACCTAAAGTAACATATTCACAGCTTCTGGGGATTAGGACATGGACATCTTTGGGGGCCCATTATTCTGCCTACCACACCTGGGCTTGCCTGGCTCTCTCCACTCCACCCTGTGTCCCCCTGCCAACATTTTTAATGATTCACCCCCGCCTAAGAACCTTCTATAAATCCTCATGTCTTCTATATCCAATCCACTCTCCTCTACCTGGCCTGCAAACTATTGTATAACCTGCTCTGGTCACCACCATTCCCCTCTTCCCTCCCCCACCCTCCCTCATGCCTCAGGAGGCACCTTCCCCTCTGCACAGGCCAAGATTGACCACATGTTAGGGCTTAGAAAGAACCTCAACTCATTCCAAACACACATCAGAAAACTTATCACAATGCAACAAAATTAGAAACTGATGAAAGTCAAAGGAGTACAACACAATGGTTAAAAGCATGGCCTTAGGACTCAGAAAAATCTAGTTCATTTCCTGGTTTGCCAAATAACCTTGGGCAAGTGGCTTGATCTTTAAGCCCTAGTCTTTTTCACCTATAAAATCAGTAAAATAATATATACAGTAGTCGCCCCTTATCTGCAGCTTCGCTTTCCAAGTTTTTGGTTACACGTGATCAACCACTGTACGAAAGTATTAAATGGAAAATTCCAGAAATAAACAATTCACAATTGGGCTTCCCTGGTGGCGCAGTGGTTGAGAATCTGCCTGCCAATGCAGGGGACACGGATTCGAGCCCTGGTCTGGGAAGATCCCACATGCCGCGGAGCAACTGGGCCCGTGAGCCACAATTACTGAGCCTGCGCGTCTGGAGCCTGTGCTCCGCAACAAGAGAGGCCACAATAATGAGAGGTCCGTGCACCGCGATGAAGAGTAGCCCCCGCTTGCTGCAACTAGAGAAAGCCCTTGCGCAGAAATGAAGACCCAACACAGCCAGCCATAAATAAATAAATAAATAAAATTCACAAGTTTTAAATTGCACACCATTCTCAATAATATGATGAAATCTCACACCATCCAGCTTCATCCCACCCAGGATCCCCAACCACTGACATCATCTGTTCCTGACATCAACCATCGATATCTTCACGGTTCAATGATTCAGGTTCACCCAAAGCAGATGATCCTCCTTCTGATGTATTGTCAGAAGGTCAGTAATAGCCTAATGCTATGGCACAGTGCCTACGTCATTCCCCTCACTTCATCTCATCACATAGGCGTTTTATTATCTCACATTATCAAAAGAAGGGTGACTACAGTACAATAAGATATTTTGAGAGAGACCACATTCACATAACTTTTATTGCAGTATATTGTTATAACTGTTCTATTTTATTGTTAGTTATTATTGTTCATCTCTTACTGTGCCTAATTTTAAAATCTATCATAGGTATGTATGTATAGGAAAAAATATAACATATATAGAGTTCAGTACTATCCATGGTTTCAGGCATCCTCTGGGGGTCTTAGAACGTATCCTCTGTGGATAAGAGGGGGACTAACTGTACCTCACAGAATTTTGGAGAGAATTCAGTGATGGAATGAGTATAATATACTTAGCCCCATGCCTGGGATATAATAAGTATTTGATAAATGTTGCATAATGTCGTTGTTATTATTATTGGTATTATGTTTGAGGCATTGTGCTAAGTGTCGGGATACAGTCCCGGACCTCCTGGAGCTTACAGTCTAATGGGGCATGTAGACAAGTCAAAAGTCAGTTATATCTGGTAATTGTTCATTGTGCATACAAACACCGAGGAGTGCTGCCGAACCTCACTCCCCAAGCTGTCTTCCCACACCCTGGCCTGCAGGTCTGTTTGCGGCATGACGCTTTGTCCACTCCTCTCCACAGCCTGCAAGGGTGATTTGCAAGGGTGCTCAGCAGGAGACACTTGGAAAACAATTAGTGCAAAGAGGCCTGAATAACTAGACCCAATGAAAAACAAATGCTCCCCTTAAAATGCCCTCTGCAATTCTAATTCAAAAAGATCCATGCACCCCAATGATCATAGCAGTACTATTCACAATAGCCAAGACATGGAAGCAACCTAAGTGTCCATCAACAGAGGAATGGATAAAGAAGATGTGGTCTATATACATAATGGAACATTACTTAGCCAAAAAGAAAAAGAATGAAATAATGCCATTTGCAGCAACATGGATGCACTTAGAGATTATCATACTAAGTGAAGTCAGAGAAAGACAACTATCATGTGATATCACTTACATGTGCAATCTAAAAAATGATGTAAATGAACTTATTTACAAAACAGAAATAGACTCACAGACAGAAAACAAATTTATGGTTACCAGAGGTGAAAGCATGGGCAGTGGGGACGGGGGGACAGGGGTGAGATAAATTAGGAGCTTTGGATTAACGTATAGCACAGGGAACTATATTCAATGTCTTGTAATAACCTATAATGGAAAAGAATCTGATACAGATATATAGATATATGTATAACTGAATCACCTTGCTGTACACCTGAAACTAACACAATATTGTAAATTAACTATACTTCAATTTCTTTTTAAAAATGCCCTCCCTAGACCCAGAGCTTAGAGTTCTCAGATAAGCGAGTGGCTAAGAATCCCCAAGCCAGAGCTTAAAGGGATTTTCGTTATAGTTGTAATCATTAATATTTCACATCCAAAGAATTAAAACAACAACAATAATAAAAATACTGCAGTGATCAGTGGTGGCCACGGGTTAGGAATGGAAGGGAGGGGACAGGCAGTGGGTGCGGTAAGGGCAACACCACGTGGGTTTCTATGTGATCAGTCCATCTGAACTGAACAAGACTGAGCGTTGAGTTCAATCTTGACTGCAGTGGTGATCCACAAACCTGTACATGTGCTAAAATGGAACAGGACTAGGATTAGATAGTGGTGATGGCTGCACAACATCATGACACACTAAAGATCACTAAAGCATACACATTCAATGGTTAAAACAATGGGGAATGGGCTTCCCTGGTGGTGCAGTGGTTAAGAATCCAACTGCTAATACAGGGGACGTGGGTTCGAGTCTTGGTCCAAGAAGATCCCACATGCCACAGAGCAACTAAGCCCGTGTGCCCCAGCTACTGAGCCCGTGCTCTAGAGCCCACGAGCCACAACTACTGAGCCTGTGTGCCACAACTACTGAGCCTGTGTGCCACAACTACTGAAGCCCGCATGCCTAGAGCCTGTGCTCAGCAACAAGAGAAGCCACCGCAATGAGAAGCCCGCACACAGCAACGAAGACTCAACGCAGCCAAAAATAAAATAAATAAAAATTTCAAAATAAATAAATAAATAAAACAATGGGGAAAATGTTTAGAACTAAATATACACATAGATACAAATGAGTAAAAGCAAAGCTAGAAAAATCTATACTACACTGTGGATCCTAGCAATGTCAATATCCTGGCTGTGATATTGTACGGTAGTTTTGCAAAATGTTACCATTGGGAGAAATTGGACAAAGGGCACACTAGGAGCTCTCTCTCTGTTATTTCTTACACCTGCATGTGAATCCATACTTTTCATAAAAATGTAAATTTTTTTTAAATGGCTGTAGTTTTGCAAGGCTGGTTTATTGTATAATTTTCTAAAAGTATCTGAAGATAGTGGGAAAAGAAAGGCTTTTGGTTCATTAATCAAAAACTTTGGGGACTTCCCTGGTGGCACAGTGGTTAAGAATCTGCCTGCCAACGCAGGGGACACGGGCTCGAGCCCTGGTCCGGGAAGATCCCACATGCCGCAGAGCAACTAAGCCCGTACGCCACAACTACGGAGCCTGTGCTCTAGAGCCTGTGAGCCACAACTACCGAAGCCCGCACGCCTAGAGCCCGTGCTCCACAACAAGAGAAGCCACCGCAATGAGAAGCCCGCGCACCGCAACCAAGAGTAGCCCCCACTCGCTGCAACTAGAGAAAGCCCGTGCACAGCAACGAAGACCCAACGCAGCCAAAAATAAATAAATAAATAAATAAGTTTATTTTTTAAAAAATCAGAAACTTTTCCCAAATGTGAAGTTCATCCTCTCTGGTTCAGAGACTCCACACTATCCCAAGTGGTCAGTATTCTTTACTAACTACGTATCTATACAGCCAGGGGGTTTCCAAGTAGTGACCTATTCTGAGAAGGTCTGAACTACATTTATTTTTTCAATCCACATTTCATGGCTGAAATTCATTTCTTTTAGAGATCTAGATATAAAAACAGATAGCATTTATAAATAAAAACAGATAGCATCAGTTTTGCTGTGGGGCAAAATAACCCATTTCATTCCAGTTCTCCAGCCAAGTTTACTAAATTCAAATAAGGACACTGCAAATGTATGCAAATTTGCAAATAAGGTGGCAAACCACCATAACTATATCTAGATATTCTTAATCCTAAAGAGTAACTGTTTTTTTCTGTCCTATGTCCCTGTGTCCCCCTCCCCAAAAGCTTTATTTAATTATAACCCAAGACAGTAATTCCACCCATGGAACTTGCTTCCTGGCCTTGACACTTCCTACTGTGACCAAACACATCTGATTTATCTGACATCCACTCAGGGTTCCTCATTCACGGTAGAGTTGTGCTTTCTTAACAAACACAAAATCTTCAAAGTACCCCCCTTATGTGGCTATATGCTTATTCCTACAATAGTAGATGTTGGTCCACAAAACATCTTGGAAATTCTTTCTTACAGTTACCTTCAAGGCTTGTAGCATTTATTCTTTCATCTCTCCTAACTAGTGGGATTTTTCTTCCCTTTAAGGAAAGAATTTGTTGACCGAGAACAGCTAACTAGAATTGACAGCTAAAGTCAGTCAATAATGTGGACAATGAAGCTTGTTAAAGCTACTTTTTCATCCAAAATGCCCATAAAGCACTGAGAAAGAATTTTTAAATGTGTGTGCTCACAAGACTAGTTCTGAAGGCAGGCTAAGAAGAATTTCTATTATGTTTCACAGCAGTAGAATAAATGTATATCATCGACCCCGTGGAGATCTTTTAAGAAGACAACAATTGCTTGGATAAATAATTTCTAGCAAGTGCATAACACCAGGGGCGTAAGAAGGGACCCAGGACTCCCAACTTCCACTGCCAGCCTACCCACAAAGTAACACCCTGTGAGCCCAAAAGGGGCAAAACTTTTAGAACTGTAAGACGTGTGACAGAATTGTCAGAACTACATGAAAATAATTCCGTAGATTGTGACATAATTTATAGAGTACTATAAATTTTTATTCAACACAGAAAATTAAAACAAAGCCCATGAGCACCTTGAGCACCATCTTGAGGAGAAAACTACCATTCACAGCCACTCCAAATTCCTGAGTCGAAATTTTTTTTTTTAAATCAGGCTTTTTACTTTGTAAATGTAAGTCATTTTTAAGAAACATGTAGGGACTTCCCTGGTGGTGCAGTGGTTAAGAATCCACCTGTCAATGCAGGGGACACGGGTTCAAGCCCTGGTCCAGGAAGATCCTACATGCTGCGGAGCAACTAAGCCCTTGCGCCACAGCTACTGAGCCTGCACTCTAGAGTCCACGAGCCACAACTACTGAGCCCATGTGCTGCAACTACTGAAGCCCATGCGCCTAGAGCCCCGTGCTCTGCAACAAGAGAAGCCTCCGCAATGAGAAGCCCGCGCACCGCAACGAAGAGTAGCCCCCGCTCGCTGCAACTAGAGAAAGCCCACGCACAGCAACGAAGACGACATGCAGTCAATGTATTTTATCACATATTTATTTTATATAATGTATTTATAATAATACATATTACATATTTAGATATTTATATAACATATTTATGCAATAAATATAACACTATAATTTATTCACATATATTTATTTTATGTGATATGTTTATATTGTATATATTTATATTTAAAATATATATTTATATATTATTTATTTTAAGTTATGTTTTTATAATATATATTTGTGCTATATAATTATATTTTAAATATAATATATACTTATATATAATTTATATGTATAGATTATTTATAGCTTTCTACAAATGGAATTCACTTGAAGCCAATCATTTTTCCTAGTAATTCTCAAAATGCTAAAGTAGGAAGGAACTAGAAGCCCGGGTACCCTTTGCAAAACACATAAAGGACTAAGACAAACATGATAAAGGGTCCTCAGCTTCTGCCATGTCTTCTACCTTTGCCTCTATTTCTTTTTTTGGCAACCACCGTCCCTGCCCCCTATTTCAACTAGCCAATAAACCACAAGGCTTCAAAAACCGTCCTCAGAAAATACTGTTGGAATGGTTGTCTGACCCCAAACAAGAGACGTGGAAACAAGAACAACCCCAGCTGCAAGTTTCACTTAACACACAAAACCACCGCCTGAGCCAACACCACACAGCCACAACTCAGCTCCCCTACCCTGCCCCTCCCTGCTTGATGGAGGGAGCACCCAGCCTGTAGATGCTCCCTGACGTACCTCAGCTGAGGAAAGCCTCTCAGCTCTTTTTGCGTCACCTAAATCCTTTTCTTTCGACGCCATGAAAGTACCTATTCCATCACACAACTTAGGAACATTTGTATTAGCAGGAAAAAAATGTCATATTATAGCAGGTGTTTGCGATTTAACAACATTACGACTACGAGTCCCGAGTCCGCAAGAAAATTAACTCCACCTAAGCCAGATCAGCAGTCTCGGAATCTCCCCATCAATATGCACCTGCTCCTTGGTCAGTCATTTTCGGTGTGCTCAAGGTTGCCCGTAATAGTAGATGCCAATGATCTAAGAACTATTTAGGGGAGAACTTAATTCTTCGCATCCACTTATGTACTTCGGGGTTGCCTTTTGTCAAAGCACCGGTAAAGCACCAGTGTTCCACAGTCTGGGAGCAGCTGCTTCTCATACACCAAATTCCCAACATCTTCACTGGTTACACTTCCCAAACAGAAACGGTGTCCAGAATGCAGTAAGGCAATGACCATAATTAACTCAAAGGGATACACTTGGGTAGATGTACCATCCTCAGAAGACAATACATCTGTCCTCTGAGTAATGAATCAAAGGGCATTAGCTACACCGTTAACATAGCCTATGGCAAGGGATTAAGTGACTTTCCTAGGATTGAAAAGAGGTGGAGAACACCTTGGCTCAGAAAAATATATATACAGGGAATAAGAACTAACATGAGACAAGATGGTGGATGTATTTTAATATTAATTATATTTTCATTACTATACAGATAGACTTCCATGCCAGTGGTTCCTGTTTAGAAAAGGTAAACGAAGGGAAAATTCCGCAAAGAGCCATGTTGATGGATTCAAATTTAAATGCTAATTGGGTACAGGAAAGTTACCTCCTGGGTCCTTAGTGACTCAAAGTTTGGATCTAACTCAACTCTAGGTCTTGTTCTGAATGTCAAAACCCGTGCCTTGCTTGGTGCCAGCAGCCTAATTAAAGAAGCACCAGGAGAATAAAACCAATAACCTTTGTTAAATTACACCATTTTCCCAAAACCTTATCAATAACAAACAGCGTAGCCAAATCCCAGGGATCAAGATGGGGGAAAACATATCCCCTGAGGCTTTCTACAAGATATAACAACCCTCAAGGAAGACTCCACAGCCCGGCTCTGAATTAACAGTTACTCTGTGGGAGGGAGACGCAAGAGGGAGGGGATATATGGGGATGTATGTATACATATAGCTGATTCACTTTGTTATACAGCAGAAACTAACACAACATTGTAAAGCAGTTATACTCCAATAAAGATGTTAAAAAAAACAGTTACTCTGAGTTAGAGCAAGAATCCTGAGCCATCTGTGGCTCCCTCCTACCTCCTGTGGTCTTTAGGTAGTAGGGGTTCAGGGATACCAGAACCTCGAGGAAGGATTCTTTGTCTTTGAGGGGCAGGAAGGAATTCACAGGTAGGATGAGATTTCGATGAGCCTCTTTGCAAAAGATAGTCAGTGCCCCATGACCCTTGAGTCCAGAGCAAAAGCCAAGTCTCAAAGTCAAGGGGAGGATACATTTCTCTTAATCAGGAACACAGTGAACACATACACACACACACACACACACACACACACACACACACACCCCTCAGTGCACCTCCATGGGCTGAGGCAATTAACCCAGATTCCTTGGTCTGCCATTTATTACTAGGGCTGCGGGCAGAGATCTCGGGCCATATGAAAACTAATTTCTACAGCTCTCCCTGCTAACACACCAGTGGCCAGGGAGAGTGCTGGGGCCCTCATAATAACAAAGGGAAGAGTTATCAGCTGGGACAAAGGCCTATTCAAAAGGCAGGCAGCCCAGTGTTGAGAGGTCCCTGGCAGATGCATGTCTGTCACACATAATACATGTGGTGGGCTGAATAACGGCACCAAAAGATATCAGATCCTAATCTCTGGAACTGGACTTCCCTGGTGGTCCAGTGGTTAAGACTCGTGCTTCCAATGCAGGGCACACGGGGTTCGATCCCTGGTCAGGGAACTAAGATCCCACATACCATGGGGTGCGGCCAAAAAGATAATCTACTAATCTCTGGAAAATGTCACCTTATATGACAAAGACCTTGCTGATGTGATTAAGTTCAGGATCTGAGATGGGGAGAGCATCCTGAATTATCCAGCTGGGCCCTAAATGCAATCACAGGTACCCTTAACGAGCAAGGCTGAGGAAGATTTGACACAGACAGAAGAGCGGGAGGCAATGAGACCATGGAGGCAGATATTGGAGTGATGCAGCCACAAGCCAAGAAATGCCAGCAGCCACCAGAAGCTGGAAGAGAGCCTCTGAAGGGAGTGGGGCCCTGCCAACACCCAGACTTCTGCCAAGTGATACCGATTTCAGACTTCTGGCCTCCAGAACTGAGACAGAATTAATTTCTGATTTTTTTTTCTTTTTGCATTTTATTTTTATTTATTTTTTGACATCTTAATTGGAATATAATAGCTTTACAATGGTGTGTTAGTTTCTGCTGTATAACAAAGTGAATCAGCTATACATATACATATATCCCCATATCTCCTCCCTCTTGCGTCTCCCTCCCACCCTCCCTATAATTTCTGATATTTTAAGCCACCAAATTTGTGGTAATTTGTTATAGTGGCAATATGTAACAACCAGCCAAGTTATGTAACAGGAGTTTTCACAACATAAAACTTAACTAAAGGTTATTTTAGGCTCGGAAAAAGCACTTCTTAATGAGTAGCTACTATGTGTCTGCAAAAGGGAAAGAACTAAGACTACATCCATGACCAAACACTCTCGCCCCCCAAGTGGCTCTTGAAGTCTATTTATGGACCTGCTAAAACAAGACTAGCCCAGAGAATCTGCCTGTCACAGGATACAAATGTCCAACTTGCTTTTAACATGAAATCTCACTTTGTTTGTCTTCCTCTTTGCTGTATTTAGAAGAAGTCATTCTACCCATTCTGGGGGGTAAAGCAACCTTTCCAAGAATGGGCTGCAAGCATCTCTGTTCCCTTTTTCTATGGCCTACAACATTTCTAAAGGCTAAGGCCTTCTTCCAGAGAAAATGGCTGTGCCTTTTGTGGTCCCAGGGTCCAGGCCTGACTGGAAGAAAACTCCAGAGCCTCCTGATGAACCAATAGCCCCACTCTGAAAGAAATCATTATTGGGGGAAAGGGTAAACATTTTGCTGAACTGAAAAAGAAGGCACTGAATAAGGAAAGGGGTGATTACCGTAGGAAGGGGAGAGGAAATCAGAAATTGCAGATGGAGACCAACCACTTTGCTTAAGAGTAATTGCCCAGAGATAGCAAGACCTCATTAAGAGAATGGACAGCAGACGTCTCAGGGGTGACCAGGATGGACTTAGAGCCATGGAACTACTCCACCCCAAGTGCAGGGAGGTGGCCATGAAAAATGACATTTTTAAACCTAGCGCTCTTGATGGGAAGGAGGGGTCTGGAAAGGCCAAGATCCTAGGGGCACCACAAGAAGGAGAGGCCTAAATGGAACTTGATTAGGACCAGGCAATGGTTCTAATGGGAGGCAAAAAGGAACATGACATCTAGGAGGGAAACTCTCAAGGAGGTAAAGTGCTTACAACCAATGGCATCAAATTCACTACTTTGCTTCCCTGCTCCAAAATTCAGGTAATAGTGGATATATGCAAGAAACTCTTTCCTGATTATTTCAGGTTAGATTTGGAAAACCTTTTGTCATAGGTTGAATTGTATCCCCCAAAAGAGACATATTGAAGTCCTCACCCCTAAGTACCTCATCATGAAACCTGTTTTGGAAATAGAGCCTTTACAGAGGTAATCAAATCAAAATGAGGTCATAATGGGTGGGGCTCTAATCCAATATGACTGGTGTTTTTATAAAAGGGTGGATTTGGACACAGAGACGGACACGCACAGAGGCAAGACAACATGAAGAGACACAGGAGAATGCTACTTGAAGACAGGAGTGGAGTGACACAGCTATAAGCTGAGGCACACCAGAGATTGCCGGCCACCATCAGAAGTGAGGCAGAGCCCAGGAAGGATTCTCCTACAGGCTTTAGAGGGAACCTGGTCCTACCGACACCTTGGTTTTGGTCTTCTAGTTTCCAGAACCGTGAGACAATTCATGTCTGTAGTTTTAAGCCACCCAGTCTGTTCGTTATAGCAGCCTTAGGAAACTAATACTCCAAATGTATAATATGTACCAAACTTTCTCAGACATGTTCAATTCCCACCCCATCCTCCAGCAATTCCCTCCCCACCCAGACACACTCACACCCTTCTCTCAGTGACTGGGGAAGGTCCAGCGGATTAATCCCTTTAACTCACGATACCAAGAGCTTTCAAACTTTTTTTTTTAATGAAAGCAAACTCACTCCATCAACAAAGTGAAAAAGATGTTTCGCCCACATGCTTTTACTCTGATGAAATGTTTATTTAAAACATTACGAAAATAAACAAATGGGACCTAATGAAACTTAAAAGCTTTTGCACAGCAAAGGAAACCATAAACAAGATGAAAAGACAACCCTCAGAATGGGAGAAAATATTTGCAAATGAAGCAACTGACAAAGGATTAATCTCCAAAATTTACAAGCAGCTCATGCAGCTCAATATCAAAAAAACAAACAACCCAATCCAAAAATGGGCAGAAGACCTAAACAGACATTTCTCCAAAGAAGATATACAGATTGCCAACAAACACATGAAAGAATGCTCAACATCATTAATCATTAGAGAAATGCAAATCAAAACTACAATGAGGGCTTCCCTGGTGGCGCAGTGGTTGAGAATCTGCCTGCCAATGCAGGGGACACGGGTTCGAGCCCTGGTCTGAGAAGATCCCACATGCCGCGGAGCAACTAGGCCCGTGAGCCACACTGAGCCTGCACGTCTGGAGCCTGTGCTCCGCAACAAGAGAGGCCACGATAGTGAGAGGCCCGCGCACCGCGATGAAGAGTGGCCCCCACTTGCCGCAACTAGAGAAAGCCCTCGCACAGAAACGAAGATCCAACACAACCATAAATAATAAATAAATAAATAATTTTTTTAAAAAAACTACAATGAGATATCATCTCACACCGGTCAGAATGGCCATCATCAAAAAATCTACAAACAATAAATGCTGGAGAGGGTGTGGGGAAAAGGGAACACTCATGCACGGTTAGTGGGAATGTAAATTGATACAGCCACTATGGAGAACAGTATGGAGGTTCCTTAAAAAACTAAAAATAGAACTACCATACGACCCAGCAATCCCACTACTGGGCATATACCCTGAGAAAACCATAATTCAAAAAGAGTCATGTACCAAAATGTTCATTGCAGCTCTATTTAGAATAGCCAGGACATGGAAGCAACCTAAGTGTCCATCAACAGATGAATGGATAAAGAAGATGTGGCACATATAAACAATGGAATATTACTCAGCCATAAAAAGAAATGAAATGGAGGTATTTGTAATGAGGTAGATGGAGTTAGAGTCTGTCATACAGAGTGAAGTAAGTCAGAAAGAGAAAAACAAATACAGTATGCTAACACATATATATGGAATCTAAGGGAAAAAAAAAAAAAGGTCATGAAGAACCTACTGGTAAGACGGGAATAAAGACACAGACCTACTAGAGAATGGACTTGAGGATATGGGGAGTGGGAAGGGTAAGCTGTGACAAACTGAGAGAGTGGCATGGACATATATACACTACCAAACGTAAAATAGATAGCTAGTGGGAAGCAGCCGCATAGCACAGGGAGATCAGCTCGGTGCTTTGTGACCACCTAGAGGGGTGGGAGAGGGAGAGTGGGAGGGAGGAAGATGCAAGAGGGAAGTGATATGGGAACATATGTATATATATGACTGATTCACTTTTTTATAAAGCAGAAACTAACACACCATTGTAAAGCAATTATACTCCAATAAAGATGTTAAAAAAAAAAACCAAAAAAAACAGAAAACAACATTACGTTATTACTGTTCCACAGCCCCTCCGCCCGACCCCACCGCATCGCCGCCTTCAAACCTGGCACCAGGAGGAAATCATCAACTCTATATGCTCTAAAGACAACAACCTGACAACAGTGCTCAGGATGACACTGCCTTCCTCCTGGGCTTCTCAGGAAAAGATGCCTCACATATTAGAAGTTCTAAATTCAGTTTCTCATGAAACAGAGAGCAGATGCCAAAGACAAAGAACACAAAAAAATCTACTAAACAAGCACAAATTTTTGTCACAATCCTCAAGATATTTTTAATTTTTTGCATAATAGTTCAAAAAATAATTACATTAGAGATATACAGATATATAGTTATATGTAAAGCAATAAATAAGAATACTTTGCTAAAAAAAAAATACCTTAAGTCTTTGACATAGAACACACAGTTTTGAAGGTCAGAGATAGGAATCTTTAGACAATTCACTCACTTGGGCTGAGTTATGCTTGTTCAGTAACTAAGATAAGACTCTGTTTGGATTGTGTTAAGCCGCATGCAGCAGGAACCTGACGTGATTGCCTTTACAAATTAGGGTTTATTTTTCTTATGGAAGCAGAAATCAGAGCCAGGCCAACCATGGCTGGACCAGGTGCTCAAAGAAATCACCAACAATGCAGGCTTCTTGTAACTTCCTGCTCTTCCATCTTTAGCATGTGGCTCTTGTCCTCATGGTCACAGAGACATCGAGACTTCCTTCTAGGAAGCAATAGAAAGGAAAGAGGAAAGGCAAAAGGCTAGAAGTAAAAGATGTGTGCCTATTGAATCTGTCCATTTGTCAGGAAAAGAATAGTTTTCCTGGACTTGTATCTCACTGGCCAGAACTGTGTCACTCTATTTCTAAGAAAGCCTGGGAAATCTAGTTTTACACTGCTCCATTATTGTCCCAAACCAAATGTTAGTAAGGAACATGGAGGAGAATGATATTAAGGAGAGGGAAATTTAGCAGAATCTGCCATGAAGTATGAGGAAGAAAAACTAAAAATGCTCTCTCTCTCTTAAATCACAAAATCTCTCCTAGTCTTAAGATATAGTTGAAGTAGTATGTACCATCATTTAATCTTATTATGCAAGGTAAAACCACCCAACCTGCAAGATAAATGGGCTTAAACTGTTTAAAAAAATTTTTTTAACAGTTCCAGGCTGGAAATAAGCAAGAATTTGACAAAAGAAAGCTAAGAAACACTAACTCAATCAGCAATGAAGATTCCTAGGTGGGATAAGAACCATATCCTACAGAAATTCTTGTACATATACATGAGGATGCATATACAATGATGTTAAATTCAGCACTGTTTGTAAAGGTTCGAAGTTTCAAAGTTCAAACAACTTTAGATAACCATCAATAGAGAGTAATTTTTTTAAAATATGGTACACCCACATGCTGGGAAATCTAAGCAGCTGTTTAAAAACAAGGTTGAGTTGGGAATTCCCTGGCGGTCCAGTGGTTAGGACTCTGAGCTTCCACTGCAGGACTGCAGGGGGCACAGTTTGATCCCTGGTTCCTGGTGGAGGAACTAAGATCCCACATGCCGAAAAGTGCAGGAGTGGGATTAAAAAAATGAGGTGGAGTTAAGTGTCTGACATGGATGAAGTTCCAAAATTGACTGTGAAGTGATAAAACAAACCAGATTCCAGTCAGATGAACAAATGTTGGTTAAAGTTTCCTCTTAAGAGAGCTAGTCAACCTGTCTTCTGAACTTCATCTAGTCAGTCCCAGGAGTCAGTCCCAGAAACGGGAGTCAGGGATGAGCAAAGCAGGCCCCCAAGCAGAGTGAGCTACAGAGGAGTCGGCTTGACCTTTGCCATGAACACATGAACACATATGTCATTGCATAAAAGGGGGAATATAAAATACATACCACATTGTTGAGCCTAGTTGAATAGTGGGGAGAACTAGGAATGGAGTTTGCAGAAGAAGAGAACTTACATTTTGCTCTTTTTACTCCTGTGTTACTCAATATTTTAAAATGAAAGTTCATTTATCTATTACTTGTATAACTCTTTAATAAAAAACAGAAAGGACTACATTTATGATGTTTTGTGCAACATGAAACCTCAGTGTTCCAGACTAGGAGAACTAGTCTCACTTGTCACAATTTTTGAATATCAATTCCTTCATCAGAAACAAGAACAGGAAAGATTTTGTACCCAATTTATAGGACTGTTCTGAGGAAAAAATGAGATGAAGAAAATAAAAGTTCTTTGAGGACGTCCCTGGTGGTCCAGTGGTTAAGAATCTGCCTGCCAAAGCAGGGGACACGGGTTCAAGCCCTGGTCTGGGACGATCCCACATGCCACGGAGCAAGTAAGCCCATGTGCCACAACTACTGAAGCCTAGAGCCCGCGCCCCACAACAAGAGAAGCCACCACAATGACGAGCCCGCGCACCACAACAAAGAGTAGGCCCCGCTCGCCGCAACTAGAGAAAGCCTGTGTGCAGCTACGAAGACCCTGCACAGCCAAAAATAAATAAATAAATAAATAAGTTCTCTGGAAAAATAAATGGAACACCCTTGACAGATAGATGTAAGATATCATTATTACACCCTAAAACTTTCCAGAATTCATTTATTCATTCAATAAATCTTTTCTTTTTTAGGGAATGCCACTGTTCTATGCACTGGGGTAAGATTTCATCACTGCTCTCAAGGAGGAATTCAGAGGCCACAACCACAGGGCATGATGATAGGAAAACAATCAAAAGACTTGCACTCTTCCCTGAAAATTTTGTGATGGAAATCAACGATATTAAGGATTTTTACCTAGTTTAACCAGAGAGAGCATCAACAAGACCACAAAAGGCTACCATGTTTGGAGCCAAATTAAAAAATGGAAATTTTGATAAGAACAGGCATACCATCAAATATCAGCCTTTCTTAAGACAAAATTAAGTAAAGTTTGTCTGATTGCCATAAATGGTTACAGAAGGATAGCTTTGTGATAAATGACACTTGGGACAGAATAAGTTATTATCTTGAGCTACCATCAAATTCACACTCCCTGGGTGAGTGGTAGTGGATTGGACACCATCATTTTCTTAAAATTATTTGTTAAGTAATTGACATGATAATGAGGCAAAGTATGATCCAAAAACTATAGAACAAGATATCAAACTATGGAGAGGTGATGGAGGAGGGGGGAACCTTTATTTTTTACTAGACATATTTTTGTATATTAATTTTTATGAGCATTTAATTAAATAAAACTACAACAAAGAAAAACATGAGTTAAAATCAAGAAGTGTATATATATATATCTATATATATATATATCTCCAATAGGTGACTTTTCCTAACTAACCTAAATCCCTAAACCTCAACCCAAAGACAAAACATTTTCTCTCTGGGCTTACAATCAACAACTCACTCGTAGCCAAGAAAAACAAATGTCTAAGACAGTATTGGTTAAAGTTTCCTCTTAAGAGAGCTAGTCAACCTGTCTTCTGAACTTCACCTAGTCCCAAAAATGGGAGTCAGGGATGAGCAAAGCAGGACCCCCGAGCAGAGTGAGCCACAGAGGAGTCAGCTTGACCTCTGCCATCAGCAACCTTAACTTGCCATGGCCAGGCAGGTCAGAGGAGGGCTTAGGGTGCCGGTCCTTGAGTCCACGACAATCACAGACTGTGGGCCGGCCAGAGCGGAGAAAAGCCAAGCAGAGGAGAGGAGAGTGAGGGCAGACCCCGCCCTGCCTTCACTCCCGCCACCGCAAACATCACCAAAGAATGAAGGGATGTATGATGATTTGTTTGTCCTTGCAACTGCCTCACATTTTCCCCCTGAAAGAGATGCATAATGGTTTAGAAGCAAAGTGGGAAAGAATGGGAACAATCTGATAGAACGCATACTTCTCTCCCTACTTTGTTTCATCTCTAGCCCCCAACTACTAGGTGAGTGCTGGGACTGGGGAGCGAGGGGCAGCCCCATCTGCAGCTATTCTCAGCTGCCTAACCCACTGGCAATCCCAGTTGGGTATAATCCAAGTCACCTAGTTTATTTCTTCTCCCTCTTTGTCTATTCCACATTCTTCCGATTTGTTACCCTCATTTTTCTCCCATAATGTCCTTGCACTTAGAAGAAGTGTTGACGAATTTATGGTTGCCAAAGGGGATACTGTGGTGGGAGGGATAAATTAGGAGTTTGGGACTAACATATACACACTACTATATATAAAATAGATAAACAAAAGGGACCCACTGTATAGCACAGGGAACTATATTCCATATCTTGTAATAACCTATGATGGAAAAGAATCTGAAAAAATCTGAATCACTTTGCTATACACCTGAAACACAACATTGTAAATTAACCATACTTCAATTTTTATAATGGTTTTTAAAAAAAGAAAAAGTGTTGAAGAAGAGAAAGAAGACTTTGAGGAAAGAATGGTGGAGAGAAGAGTCATGAGATTTACGGGGTTGAGGTTAGCCTCTTCCTATTTTCTGGTTTATTTTCCCACTTCAACAGACCTTACCTTGGGGTAAGTATCCCCTTACTCCCAATGTGAGGCTCACAGAATGCAGTGGGGAGGCGTGGGGGGCTGGTTAGGACATCTAGAATCAACTTTCTAAGCCACCTTCCTGGCAAGTGTGTGCCTTTTTGCTCCAGACTGGCTCACTATCTTCCCAACACTGCTTCAACAGTGCGACCAAGACAGGGTACTTTTTGACTGGAGGCGGGTATGTGTTTGGGGAGAGAGGGTGTTGAGTGTAACCCTGGAAAACTGGGGCCCTCACCTGTTTCAAAAACAATAGTGCTCATTGAGACCACAACAACAAAGTAATGGGCACACCCAAAAAGAGAGAAAGCATTGAAAGTCCCTCTCAGACTTGGGACTCAGCGATCAGAATCATAGAACCATAGATGAGAGAGCCAAAGAGGGTCTCGAGGTCATTATTCAGTGCCCACCCTGCCCTGGGCCCCCCCTTCACAGGTGAGGACACCAAGGCTTCCCACTGAGACCTTCAGACTCCTGAAACACTCATCTTCACCAAAGCCAAACAGGCGAGTAGTTGCGTCCATCCATCAAAGTGTCAATGATCCTTTACAGGTATGGGTAAAGTTTCCAAATCTAGTCCCTTGGAACCTTCAATACAGTGAATAAAACTGCGAGGCACTACATCACTTTGTTTATTGCTTTTTTCACAGCTCATACTGGCATCTGTTCAGCCCAGGATATTTAAGGCCTAATGATCATGGAGCTGGCGTGTACAGTGAAATAAATGGGGTTTCAGCTAATTAAGTGCTGGCACAAAGCTGAGGTGTTTGAAAAATCTCAAAATCCATCTATTACCAGCCAGTCCCAGAGCCAAGAACTGCTGCTGTTATATGACACAATAAAAGAGATGCTGTGTGAATTTTAAATATTATATTGAACATAAGTAATTAGAATATCTAGCTATTTTCTAAGGCAGAAATATCTAGCAGCTAATGTGCAGAAAGCTTTGCAGATGTTCGCAAACTGCAGAAATGTCAATTTGCTTTTAAGTTCCTTTTAAGCAATTTTTTGCTCTAAAGAAGTAAACATTTATAACTGTGAATAAATTGTTTGTGGTTTGGGCAAATGTTTAGGAATATTCAATAAACCATCGATATAAATATTCAGTTATGGAGATAATTTGATTTAAATAGATGGTATTTTCAATAAATAAACATCGTTCAACATGAATAAACATTTTAAACAACCAGCAAGCATCAAAACCCAGCTGATGTTTCATGCAAATCTTTGGAAAACATTTTATCTAGCAGTTCTTCTTAGATACACCACACATTGTCGATGATTCTTTCAGACTCATTATCTGGACCATTTGCATGAAAGCAGCACCTTCTCTTTCACAGCACCGTCATTTTATTAGGATCTTTTCTTCTTTGCAAAATCACCGTGTCACACAGCTGGTGTGTTGTGTGGTGTGGTGATGTCCAAAGTTACGAGCACGACCACAGGAACCAGAGTGAATTCAAACTCTCTCCTCCATTTACAACTCTGTGACCTTGAACGGTTTAATCTTGCTCACCCTCCATGTCATCATTTTTTAAATGGAAATAATACCCTCCTCAGAGGAATGAGGATTAAGTAAGTTCATATTAAGTAAAATGCCCAACAAACACTCTATAAACTTACATACTATCACTTTATATGATTTTATAGAAATTGAATATTCTCTCTGAATCATTTAAAACAGACTTTGCGCGCCCATCGTTTGAGCCTGCCACTATTTTCCTACGCTGATGTTGAGAATGCAGATCAGGGCAACATTCTTAGAGACCAATAGGGCAATAGCTACCAAAATTTGAAATGCACATTTCCTTTGAGCCAGCAGCCCTGCTCCTGGATATTTACCAATCACTAGTTAATTAGCAAATGTATTACCAGATGGATGTCCCAGGATGTTCACTGCTGCATTTTTGTAAGAACAAAATAAGGGAGCAACTGTAATGTCCACCAATAAATAAGTTACCAGGAATGCCCACTTATGAGACTTGTCACAATGAAAATTTTACCTTTGTACATTTGATTATTGGATTATCATTGTCTTTCTTCCTGTGAGGAGAGAACACTTGTTCCCCCTTTTAAAGTTTCCTTCCAGGGACTGCCCTGGCAGTCCAGTGGTTAAGACTCTGCACTTCCACTGCAGGGTGCACGGGTTCCATCCCTGGTCAGGGAACTAAGATCCCACATGCCACGCAGTGCAGCCAAACAAATAAAGTTTCCTTCCATAGGAGAGAGCCCTGTGAGTGATACACTGGTGACCTCTCTCTGCCCAACTATGCACTCAACCCAAGGAGGTAGAGTAACACACGCGATCGGTAAACCTGGGGAGAATAACCGGACATGCTCTGCTCAGCACCTCCCTTTTACCACGTGGAACAGGAACTCTCTTCTGCTCCTTCCCAGCGTTGTACCAGACTGTCCTCCCAACCAGGGAAGCCTACTCCAGACCAGCCCTGCCTGTGACTGGATGCGTACAGCTGGGTTTAGCATGGATTTTGCCAACCCCTATAATTTTTTCTTTTTTAATATATTTATTTATTTATTTTTGGCTGCATTGGGTCTTAGTTGCTGCGCGCGGGCTTTCTCTAGTTGCGGCGAGCAGGGGCTACTCTTTGTTGCGGCACGCAGACTTCTTATTGCGGTGGCCTCTCCCATTGCAGAGTGTGGGTTCTAGACGCACGGGCTCAGTAGTTGTGGCTCGCGGGCTCTAGAGCGCAGGCTCAGTAGTTGTGGTGCACGGGCTTAGTTGCTCCGCGGCACGTGGGATCTTCCCGGACCAGGGCTCGAACCCGTGTCCACTGCACTGGCAGGCGTATTATTAACCACTGCGCCGCCAGGGAAGCCCCATGCTCTTCCTTCTAATCAGGATGCCTCCCTGCCTCCCCAGTCACCAATTTTGCCATATGACTTTGGACAGATCACATAGCTGCTTGGAGCTTCGGTCTTCATACCTAGAAAATGAAGATTAGATGATCCTTCAGGTCTCTTTGAGATATAAAAGTCATATCTTTCTATCTTATCCCATTCATTTGATGACTTCCAACAACGATGCCAAAATCCATCAGCTCAGGTGAAGGCACTAACACAGGTGCCCTCAGGTTTTTACCTTACAACTGAGCCACTTCAGATGCAGCCTCTGGAAACACACTGAATCTAAAAGTGAAGCCTCCTACACTCAATAAATCCTTGTTGAACTTCAGCATGAGACCAGAGAGAGAGGTATTGATGTTGCAGCTGTAAAGTACCTAAAAAAAGACAGATCTAGCCCATTATGTGCCCTCTTGTTCACATCCTCTCTTAGCTGTCACCCAGCCCAGTCAGATAAATATATCTTTTTATCTTTCCAAATACATGAATCCCTTTCTTTCCTGAATCATTTTTGTTGCTTTTCTCAGAGCCTTCCCCATTCTGTCTCTGCCTTTCCAATACTTAATGTCAGGGCCATTCACAGGGTAGGAAGTAGGGGGACCACGGAAGCAATAGAGGGGGTGGGCCCATAGAGACAACTAGCAGTCAGTGAGGTGGCAACACGCCCTGAGCATTCGCTGTGCCCTGAAGCCTGCAGGACACCCAGGAGTCAGATGGGCAGAGCTGGCAACTGCCGAAGAGATGGATTTGAGGGCCTGAAGTAAGGTCTCCTACTCGCAAATAGCTAGCCTGGGTTCCAATCCCACCTTCATCACGAACTAAGTGTGTGTAACCTTGTACAAATTATTCCTTAACCATTCCACTCCTCAGTTTCCTTGTTTAAAGAGTAAGAATGATATACTAAGTGAAGTAAGTCAGATGGAGAAAGACAAATGTCATATGATATCACTTACACGCAGAATCTTAAAAATGATACAAATGAACTTACTTACAAAACAGAAACAGACTCACAGACTTAGAGAACAAACTATGGTTACCAGCAGGGAAGGGTGGAGTGTGGGGAGAGATAGACTGGGAATTTGGGATTGACATGTACACACTGCTATATTTAAAATAGATAACCAACAAAGACCTACTGTATAGCACAGGGAACTCTGCTCAATATTCTGTAATAACCTAAATGGGAAAAAAATTTGAAAAAGAATAGATATGTGTATATGTGTAACTGAATCACTTTGCTGTGCACCTGAAACTAACACAGCATTGTTAATTAACTATACTCCAATACAACATAAAAAATTTTTTTTTAAATAAGGATAATAATGTAATACATCCTACTTCACAAGGCTGTTGTGAGGCTTAAATGAAATAATACACATGAAATGCTTTGAACAGTACCCAGCATGTAGAAAGTGCTCAATAAATGTGAGCTGTTATCTATTATCTTCCATAGTGCCTGAAAGTCTACCACTAAAGACTTATTCTTTGGGGTTAAGGAGGGAATCTGGCCTGGCTGCTACTCCTGTTCTTTTCATAGTCTCAGGTTAAGAAGTCCAGTTACACTCCTGCTTTATTCTGTGAGGAGTGAGACTCCTGCCTTGGGCCCCTGTCATTGTATCCCTGCCTTCGTAATCTATCCAATGTCCAATTCCTCTACCACCACCGCCATATCTTTAGTCACCTTCTCATGACTAAACTCCAGCTCCTGAAATGCAGACCCATGGATAGAGCTCTGCCAGGTATGAAGTAGCCATTCAATTCATATTAGTTGATTGACCAGCTACCTTCTGCTGGTCTCCTTGAAGCTGACCTGGAGTAGTGCCCTGTGTGCTCTCTCCACCTGCCCTCAGTTGTTGCTTGCTCACTCCCCACCCCAGAGCTCTCCTGCCATCCTCCATGAGCAGATTGGTCCAAAACATCAGCCAACCACTACTCTTTTTCCATCTTCTTGGCTGATTAAACCAGATCATTAAATCTCTGAGGGTTCTCCTCCAGAGCACACGGTTCCATGATTGTCCTGCTCTAAAATGCCACCTCTCCAGGCTCAGACAACAAGGATCCACTGGGTACACTTATCAATGTGTACCCAGCTTTCTCCACCCTCTGCACGACCCTCTGCAGAGCTCCGTCCCAGAGAGAGTCCCCCTCATTCCAGCCAGGACCTGGAATCCCAAACCAAGTCTCCTAGAATCACTGTCACGTGCAAGAGGAAAGTTAGGACTATGGGAAAGCAGGTCACTTAGACCAAAGGGTTCAAGACTAGAAAGGAGGGTAAAATTAGGCTGGAAAATTAGGATGGGGCCAAATCAAGGAGGGCCTTGAAAGGAGGCAGGCAAGTCTAAACTGGAGACTGGCATGATGTGAATGGCGCTTCAGGAGGGGGTCATGGCCCAGGTACACTTGTGCTAGGATAAGAAAGTTTGGAGGTGAGAGGACCCGGGAGGGGAACACAGACCCCTTTGAAAGTAAGCAGAAAGGTAGACCATTGTTCCAAGGGAAAAGAACCCCCACACATATTGAACAATTTGCATAATATTTCAGAGGGTTGCAGACCTTTAAAGACCATCCACAGGACTCTCTGGGGCATCCATGAACTCCAGGTTAAAATCTCTGGAATAGAATCTTACAACCAATTCGAATCTGGCATACTCACTCAAATAGCGGTGTTTAAGGAAAAAAAAAAATCTTAATTCCTGGTCAGAGAAAACAGGAACCTGGATAAGCATGGTACTAAAGGAAAGGACAATAGAGAGTGAATTCCAGCCCAGTTAAGAAGGGACAAAAATGGGTTTTTTGTTTGTTTTTTAATTTTTAGATTTGGGAAATGAGGAAAAGGGAAGTTTGAACATTTCTAATCTACGTGATCAGGTGCACGATGGTACATCCAAATGAGAGAGGGTGTCAGTTTTTTGTTGATTTGATTTTTTCCATTGCGGGGGAGGGTAGTGAAGTTTGATTTGTTCATTCAACACACGTTAATAAAGTGCCCAGGATGTGCTTGGCTCTGGGAACATTAACAAGAAAAGGCAGAGCCCTGCTCTCATGGAGCTTACACTGCAATGGCAAGACAGACAGGCCCAGAACAATGGCACCACGGAGGTTGCTGGAGGGCAGGGGCAGCTTGCACGAAGTGAGGGAAGTATGTGGAGCCCACAGTCTGCTTGGGGAAATCAGGTGCTTGAGATGAAACTTGAAGAGAGCTTAGAGCTTTACCTAATTGAATGAGGGCTGGTATTAGACAGCCCTAAAGTTTCAACAGGAAGAACTACACGTTACACTTTCCCCAGACCCAACAGCCCACATGTCCTTTCTGTTACCTTCTTGGCCAGGTGTTGCCTATAGGAGATGGGAGGAAAAGAGTCTGATTAAATATAAGAAGGATCACTTTGGCAGCTGAAGGGAGGAGGGGATAGCAGGAAAAGATTTGAGATACCAAGGGGGTGGGGGGAGGAACAGTAAGGACGTTGTATTCCTGAACCTACATTCCAAGCTGTTTCCTTCACTGATGAGATAGAGGAAAATAACAAAATCTGCAAATCCGGACTAGCACAGACAGACAGGCTCCAAATGGATCTACCTTTGGGGAATAGTAAAATCGCCCTGCAGGGAGCTCAAGGAGCTGGAGCCTTTGAACTGGGTTTAACAGCAATGAAGCCAGATTTTCTTCTGTTCTGCGGCTGTGTTAGCCTTTGTGATCTCTGAATAAATCAAAGAATTTTTCCTCAAGAAGGAAGCCTTCCACGGCTGGTTTCTTGGGAGCCTTGAATGCTGTGCTTTGGCAGGTATGTGACAGCCCAGCAGGGAATCCTGGAGCTTTGAGCAGGCCTGACAGTCACTCATGAGGCAGGCCACAGAGCTTTAGAAATCTTCTAGATACGAATGAACTTAGTTACAAAACAGAAATAGACTCACAGACATAGAAAACAAATTTATGGTTATCAAAGGGGATAGTGGGGGCCTGGGGAGGGAGGGATAAATTAGGAGTCTGGGATTAACATGTACACACTACTATATATAAAACAGATAAAAAGGACCTACTGTATAGCAAGGGAACTATATTCACTATCTTGTAATAACCTATCTATAATGGAAAAGAAACAGAAAAAGAATAGAAAAAATATATATATATATACACACACACAAAAATCTCCTTCTAAAGGAGAAAGCAGAGGGGCCTAAACTTAGAGACGAGAGGCAATGGATCTGGACGGGGGGTGATAAGTACCAGACATTTTTAGAAAATAGATAGACTGATTAATTGGGAGTGTAGAAGCAAAGTAAAAGAATGAATTGAGAATGATGCCCAGATTTCTTACCCAGGGAACGCAGGCTTTGATAGTTCTCTTCACTGACATAACGAGTGGTGGGCATTCCAGGGAGGTGAGGTGGGGATGGGGGTTGCTGGAAGGAGAGAGAATGAGCTCAGTTCTGTTTTGAAGTATTGTTGTTTGTGTACCTTGGCACGACATAACAAAAATACATTGACTGTATAAGCCCAGAGTTCAGGAGAGTAGTTCAGTCTCGACACAGTGAGTTTGGGAATAACAGCACATAAGTGGTAAGCGAAATCATGAGCATAGCTGAGACTGCCCAAAAAGAAGATATAGCGTAAGAACACAGGAGGCTGAGAGGAGGCCCCTGGGGAAAACCAAAACTGAGGACTAACTGGAGGAGACTGAGTAAGAAGAAGACAGCTAGACTAGCCAGGAGAATAGTGCCAAGGAAATTAAGGGAAGGATTTCAAGAGTGGAGTGGTCCAAAAGGTCAAATGTCTCATAAAGGTCAAATAAAATGCCAACCAAAATGTGTCTATTGGATTTAACAACTGGGAAATCACTGGTAACCTTTTCAAGATGGGGGCAGAAAGCAGAGTACTGAGGACTGAAGAGTAATTGAAGGTGAGGCAGTGTAGACAGCCCCTTCTCGAGACTTGACCGGGCAGGGAAGGAGAGAGATGGGGGTGGGGAGGCGAATATCTAGGAGAGGAGCTGGGTCATCAGCAGTTGTTCTTTTGTTGTCAAAGTTCTCTGATGGGAAAGATTTGAAAGTGGTTTTATTCTGCAGGCAAGAGCCAATGAAGAGGAAGAGGACACAAATATGGGAAATAGAAGGTAAATTTGACAGATTAAAGCCTTGGAGGGGATCAGAGAGGTAGCACTTCAGCTCTCAGATGAGCCGTGGATAGGAGCGACTCATCATCAAAGCATGATGATGGGAGATAAAGACTGTGCCCATGCAGACAAATGTGTACATGGGAGCAATTATTATCTGTCTTTTTCCTGGAACATATTAAATAAGACTGTCCGCAGAAAATGAGGGAGTTGGAGTAGAGATGGGCGCCTAGGAAGAGTGGGAGAGGGTTGGAGGAAATGTTAAAGGATTGTACACTCCACTGACATTGGATGCTATAAACCTACATCTACACCAGTACCCATGTAGTGTGACTGTCTCCAGTATCTTTCAGAAACCCAAGTTCTGGAGAAGGAGCATCTCAGAAGGGAAAAAGATATGAGTTGGTGGTTTGCAGGCAAGATGTAGTAGATGGACATGGGGACAAAGGAAGCAAGGATGCCAGCAAGAGAGAGACTGAAGGATGAGACACACCATGGAATTTCATCAGGAAGGATAAAGAAATGAAACCATGAAGGGGCTAACAGCTTGGGAGAAGAGTTGGGGAGTAAGCGACTGGAGATTACACAAATAGAGAAAGCAGGTGGGATTTCATGTCCATATTAAAGGAAATGTGAAAAGGTGGGTCTTATATTTAATAGTATGGGACATTACCAAAGTGTTGCAATTGTGATTATCCTACCTGGGGAAATGGAATAGGAGCAAAGGTCAAGGGTGTCTATGAACTGCAAATACTGCTTTAAAAAAGTAAAAGCAACCTTGTATTCATCCAAAACTGCTAACTGCAAGAGATATGCCTGTTACTGGCATTGTTATATAAAAAGCTAGAGGCAGGAAGTGTGTCTGAAGTGACAATCTGGGGAAGACAGATCAATAAGAAGCAAAATCCTGCTTCAGACAAGAGTTGCAACCAAGACCTCTGATAAAAATTGCAACTTTTGTCAGAGGTCTTGGTTGCAACTCTATATCAAGACTGGTCAAGGACCATGGCTGCTGAGATGTAGATCTAGGTTTTTTGGATAACAGGTTGAAACATTATTCAATTCATAATTTCCTCAGTAATAGGCCAAAGTCATGGCCCAAGAAGGGTGATCTCTCTTAACGCTGCATGTGTAATCTACTTTGAGACCTCATTCTCCTCCCTTCCTCCCCTTTCCCACCTGTGCCTCTCACTGGCCAAAAGCAGCCAGAAGCCAAATAGAAAGGCCATCGAGGAAGGACACACCAGTCAGCCTCCCAGGACAGAGATAAGGAAGGAGAGGCGTGAAGAATCTGGCGAAGAAACGAAAAACATCCAGTGGATTTAACAAGGATTAGGAAGAGCTGTGGTAATACCCCAGCATGTGTCTTTAGCTCAAAGACGCTGGTTTAAAGAAATAGGTCTGACTTAGCATGCAGACTGGGACTAGATTGGAAGCCACAAACCAAACCCACAGGAAATTCAGCATGTAGACAGGTTTTGTTTGGCCAATAAAACATGTGTATATATGTTTTCAAATCAAAGAAAGCACATGTTTCCAAGTGTTTTCAAATCAGGAGATATCACATAGAAATATAATTTCTGGCTTTTCTTTAAAAATTGGAAGATCCAGCAACATCAGACCCATTTCCTATAGGGCAACGCTCAGCTGGAACTAACTGCAGCCCCTTTAGACAGGGCATGCCTTGTCCAAATTTCCTCAGGCATAACCACCTTCTCTTCCATGCCTAACACTGAAGTCAAAGGCAAGTTTTCAGCCTGGAGGTGTCAATCAGCATTAGGCTTGCAGGTGTGTCTTCTTTCTTTGTTTTAAATTTGCAATATTTTCTTCTTCCAGTTTTATTGATATAACTGACATACAAAAAGATAAAAATTAAACTTAAGAGGACTTCCCTGGTGGTGCAGTGGTTAAAAATCCACCTGCCAATGCAGGGGACATAGAGCCCACGCTCGGCAACAAGAGAAGCCACCGCAGTGAGCAGCCCACGCACCACAACGAAGAGTAGCCCCCGCTCACCGAAACTAGAGAAAGCCCGTGCGCAGCAACAAAGACCCAACACAGCCAAAAATAAATAAATAAATAAATTTAAACTTGAGATATAACTGACGTAGAGCACTGTGTAAGTTTAAGGTAAACAGGGGTGTTTACTTATAGTAGAAAAGCACTTTTCTGGATTTACAGGTATCCCCTGCTTTTCAAAAGTTCGCTTTTCACCAATTCACTTTATAAAAGACTTATGTTAGTACCTCTTTTCGCCAACCGAAAGAAATCAGAAAAGGATTTTCGCTTGTACAAAAAAAAGACAAAAAGCAAAAATAGTGTTCAGCATTTGTTTTGCAGCGAGCTTTTACAGAGTCAGCGCGCAGCCCAAACAGCAAGAACGGCCCCACCAAACTCCCTCCCCAGGAACTACATTCAGCATCTCAGCATCAGGCCGCCATAGCTTTGAGCTGTGTAAGAATCTGTGTTTTCTCTCCATTTATTTTGTGCATCCGTTAGCAAAATGTGTCCTAAGGTAATTGCTTCTTTATGTCTTTCAGCTTACAAAAGGTTTCATAGTAACTCTCTACTTTTGGATACCGGGGAAAACCTGTAAGTCTACACCAAAGTAGGAAAACAAAAGATACATCAAGAGGGCAGAATTTTTCCTGAAAAATGGAAGAGAACACTTTCCTTATGGAAGGGAAGAGGGTTCCTACAGTGTTTTAATATGCACACAAAGCGTTTCTGCATCAAATAAAACATAAATCAAGAGACCATTTTTCTTTCACCCTGCCCACTTCACTCAATTATGTTACCTGCCTGGAACTCTGTAGGCAATGCAGCTTGAGATTCTGGACTAGAGCCATGCAGGTGGAAAGCAGAAAAATCATCTAAATTTCATGTCACTAACCCACAATATTCTTTATACTTATTGCTATTCCCTACCACTGATGTTCAATCTCCAAATATCTCTGAGCCAATAAGCTCCCCACCATCACCTCTGTCCTCTGAGTAACTTGGGGCATCTCGATCTCAAAGGTTTTGCAGCATTGCGAGGTGGGGACATTCTCTAGGCAGGTAGAAAAATGGTACCAGTGAGGTGAAGATAACGGTTGAAGATATGAGAGTAGATGAGTTCACTTAGTTGAAAAGCAGTGTGGAAAGAAAAGTGCAGAGGTCAAGATGTAAGAGGCACAAATAATTAAAAAGTGAGGAGAGGAAATTCAATACAAGTAACTGGTTAACCAAGTGACGGAAGAGCTGAGAAGCTAAATGGGCAATGAGGCCACACAGAGATTAGCAATGCCACGAAGTTTTTGCCACCCCTGGGCCTGACAGAACAAAACAAGGAGATGGTGATGCCAGAAACCAGGACTTCCGGTGGGAAGGAGAACAGTGGCGGAGGCTGCCTTCCCGAGCTGGGACTACAGGAAAAGGGCACAGTCCACCGAGCCGGAAATGAGAGACTGAACCACTGCCCGAGAAACCACCTTAGCCTCCTGCCAGCTCCTTTCATGGACCAGATCTACTCAGAAAGGTAGGTTTGATACAGAGAGAGCAGGGAAAGAGTAGAGAATGAATCTGGGAGCAACCACAAATAACTAGGTGGAAATCAGACTATGGAAGATTCAAAAGGAATTGAGGAATAAGAAACAGAAGCAGCAAATGTAGACCACACATTTGTCATTTGTGCTGTTTCAGTGTTAACTATGTCCTGTTTGCATTCTTATATTCCTGAGATTTGGGGGAAACTAAATATTCCTAAAAGCTGACTTTAAAAGCTCCATTTCGTAAAAAAAATAAAATAAAATAAATTAAAAAAATAAAAATAAATAAAATTTAAAAAATTAAAAAAAAATTAAAAAAATAAAAATAAATAAATAAGTAAATAAATAAATTTTAAAAAATAAAAAATAAAAAAAATAAAAAAATAAAAATTAAAAAAAATTAAAAAAAAAAGCTCCATTTCGAGTTATTTTTCCCCAGATGGAATAGCTTTTCGTCAAGTTTCTCCTTCCTCCTTTTCTCCTGAAACTTATAACCTCTTTGTTAACTTGTAATTCCTTTTCTTCAAGAATATTAATGAAGATAATAAATAATTGTATGAGTCTCTCCAATAACATCCTGAGTTGCCTCCGTGTATAAGCTCTTTTTACACAATTTTTAACTCTTCTGCAATCAAGAATTCAGCAGCAGGATGCTGTTCTTGTTATTACTTTGCAATTACAAAGCAGTAAATCCACTCATCTGAGAGCCAGCCAGCCTATGATTTAAAACAACATCTCAGTAGAAGCTAGGGCCCCTCCCCTATTGGTGAGATGAGGTTTCCATTTCAATCGTATGAATAGCTTATAGATACTCTATACCCATCAAGTTATATGTTCCTAAATCAGGTGATTACTGTTTTAATCATATGGTCAGTGAAATAAACTCTGGTTGATTTAAGAGAGCAAGACATTACAGGGAGACAAAACAAGACCAGGACCTAGAGTTTTTTAAAAACCTAGATCTGACTTTCGATTTCCTCATCTGAAAATTTAGAATAATCATTGGTACTCCAACTACCTCATAGAGCTTTTGGAAAGTCAAATGAGATTAGTTGAGTATTCCTTATAAAGTGCAAAATAAAAATATATCCACAGAGCCAGAATGCCTGGAGTCCTAATACAATTCTACCACTTCCTGGTCATGTGAACTTGAGCAAATTATTCAACTTCTCTGTGCCTCAATTTTCTCATCTATAAAATGGAAAAAGTAGGAGGGCTCTCATCATGGCTTGTAACTAATGACTGGCTGAGGTGAGGGTACAAAAGCTCTGCTCCCTTCCTAACAATGAGACAAGGTACCGTTTACACTCCAGAGCCCCCAGGCATCAGTCTGAGACCACACTTCACCTGAAATCCCATTCTTGTGTAGCGCTTTCTCTTTTCTTATTCTGCTTCCCTCTCTCCTTTACCAGTTTTCCTTAGAGCATGCTCTTAATAAATCTCATGCACACAAATTGCTTCCACAGGCTCTGCTTTTACAGAACCCAAACTAAGTCAGTACTACTCACACAGAGTTGTTGATAATACAAGTAGAGCACTTGAAACAGTGCCTGGCATGTAGTAATTTCTCAATAAGACTGAGCAGAAAATGGGCCAGGAAACATGGTGATATGATGATTGCAATAATGACGTTACAAAACCCCTGGCTTGCAGGTAACATGTATGGAGATTAAAAGTCATCCCTCTTGCAATAATGCCATTTGCAGCAACATGGATGGACCTGGAGATTATCATAGTAAGTGAAGTAAGTCAGAAAGAGAAAGACAAATCATATAGGATAGACGTAGAGAACAGACTTGTGGCTGTGGGGCAGGGTGGGGAAGGGATGGATTGGGAGTTTGGAAAAGAATATATATGTATATATGAAAAAGAATATATATATGTATGTATAACTGAATCACTCTGCTGTACAGCAGAAATTAACACAGCATTATAAATCAACTATACTTCAATAAAATAATTTTTTTTTTTTTAAAGAAAAGACATCCCTCTATCCTAACAACAAGTAAAAAGCTGAACAAACTGAAAAAATCAACAACTCAACTAAGATCTGTCAGAAGTGAGGTCACAAGGTAACACCCCTAAAACTGGAGAGACAGACAGACAGACATAGAGAATTACACCTTATTGGAGCAGAAACCCACAAGCAGAAAGCTCCATAGAAAGCAGTGCTGAGGTAAGAAAACCTGACCTGTAATTGACAAATTGCTGGAGGCTCAGTGTGGACAAATCTGAGAGATAAAAACTCCAGGAGGACCCAGTCATTGGTGGGGGGGAGAGGTGGGGAGGGGAGAGGGGAATTTTGTGAGTTTTACCTCCAGGAGCTCTACCAGGTTCTCACAGCGAAGACAGGGGGAAAAAATCCTCTGGTGCTTCCTGCAAGGGGAGGGGAAAAGTAACCATTCTGAAATAACCAGAGCATCCTGATCTTCTTAACAGGGCCTGCCCTCAAGAGAGACTTTTACCAGATCCTAAATTATTGGGGTTTTATCAGAGCCTAACTAACCCAGCAGAAGGGAGATGCCCAACTCTAGTCCCCTCTGGCCATCCGGTCCCACCTAAGGTAGTGAGGGTGGAGGCACTTGTGAAGTTCACAGTCCTGAGGCACAGGCTCACTAAAAAGTGATGCCTAGTCACAGGACTATAGAACACTTCCTCTCCCCTCCCCTCACACCTGACCAACACATCACTGAAGGACTACTTACTGGAGTTCCTTTTACCCAATACACCACATCCAACTTTCAACAAAAAATTACAAGGCATGGACCTAGAGATTGTCATACTTAGTGAAGTAAGTCAGAGAAAGAGAAATAGCGTATGATATCACTTATATGAGGAATTTTTAAAAAATGATACAAATGAACTTATTTACAAAACAGAAACAGACTCAGAGAACAAACTTATGGTTACCTGGGGGGAAGGGTAGGGGAAAAGGATAGTTAGGGAGCTTGGGATTGACCAAAAAAATTGTATATCACTATATTGTACACCTGTGACATATAATATTGTATATCAACTATACATCAATAAAAAAGAAAGAAAAAAGTTACAAGGCATACTAAAAGGCAAAAAACACAGTTTGAAGAGAGAAAGCAAGCATTAGAACCAAACTCAGATATGGCAAAGATGTTGGAATGATTAAGTGGGAACTTAAAACAACTATGATTGGGAATTCCCTGGCGGTCCAGACTCGGCGCTTTCACTCCTGGGGCCCAGGTTCGATCCCTGGTCAGGGAGCTAAGATCCTGCAAGCTGTGCGACCCCTGGGGGAAAAAAAGCTATTAATATATTACGGGCTCTAATGGAGATTGAGTTTAATTTCTCTCTGATTGAGTGTGGACTGGACTTATTGGATCACATCTATTGAATAGATTAAAGCAAAAGTGATAGGATGTCTCTTCCAAGAGTAGGTTATACAAAGACTGGAGTTTCCATCTGGGGTGCTCTCACTCCCTCCCTCTTTGTCCTGGGTCCCTTACTATGGGGGAAGCCCTATGAAAAGGCTCACAAGACAAGGAGCTGTAGCTCCTGCCAACAGCCCCGAGACACCTTGGAAGTAGACCCTCCAGCCCTTCGCATGGTTACAGCCCTGGCCGACCACTTAAATGCAACCTCACGAGAGACCGCAAGCCAGCGTCTGGATTCCTGACCCACAGAAACTGTGACCTAAGAAATGTTTGTTGTTTTAAGCTGCCAAACCTAAGGCAATTTGTTACACAACAGTTGATAACAATGTGGAAAGATAATAAAATTCCAGATATCAATGGTTTGGTTGAAGAATAAGGGAGAAACCCCAAGGCTATGAACAAAATGGGATGGACTGGAAATGGGGTTACCTGTGTGTATGTAGGGCATCAGAAAACAAAACTGCAGAACTCAAATGTCACCATGCTGATATGGAAAAAGCCAAAATAAGTATAATGAACTACAGCAAACTCAGTGGTGAAACCAGATCCCTAAGCTCACTGAGGTGGCTCTGTTACTGAGGGAGCGTTGCCAGTAGAAACTCAGTCTCTTTAAAACAAACGCAAAGTGCCATTATGAAGGAGAGAGTGAAAACAGAAAGGCCTTTCCTTGGGGAAAGAGAGCAAAGGCAAATAATCAGGCTTTTTTTTTTTCTTTTAAAGAATCGAGGATGAATGCTTTACTCTTCTGCTAGAACAAGGGGTATCAGATAATTCAAACTCTTTGTATTCAGAGTTGCTTGTTCTGGTCACCTGAATATGTATTAATAAGATGTTCCTGTGAATTCAGTCTTAACTGGAAGGATTTCAAAAAAACTTTCCAAAGTCATTATACATGAATAGAGTCCCCAGAAATTTTTCCACAGAGTTCAGCTTTTCCAAGGCAGCTCTGTAGCTTCTTTCCCAAAGTTTCCTTTACTTTGTGATGACCCTGCTTGGCCTCCTGACATACGATGATGCTGAAGGCTAGCAGGGCTGATTTGAGTTCTGCTCTCAGCTCTAGCTAAGCAGTCAGAGGAGCTCAAATAAGACCTTTCTCTTTCGGGGCTTCCCTGGTAGCGCAGTGGTTAAGAATCCGCCTGCCAATGCAGGGGACACTGGTTCGAGCCCTGGTCCGGGAAGATCCCACATCCCACATGCCACGGAGCAACGAAGCCCATGCACCACAACTACTGAGACTGCACTTTAGAGCTCGTGAGCCACAACTACTGAAGCCCGCGCGCCTAGAGCCTGTGCTCCACAACAAGAGAAGCCCACGCACCACAACAAAGAGTAGCCCCCGCTCACCGCAACTAGAGAAAGCCCGCGTGCAGCAATGAAGACCCAATACAGCCAAAAATAATAAATACAACAATTTATTAAAAAAAAAAAAAAAAAGCTTTCCGTTTTTAAACTTACTTCCTTATTTGTCACTCAGTGTTGACAATGCCATGCTTCACAGCACTAATGTCAAATAGATTACAGAGGAAAAAACACTTGGCAAACTGTAAAGTGTTGCACAAATAGAAAAGGGGAATTCCTTTCAGCAGCCACATTTCCCAAAGAAGACTGTCTCTCAGCCACTGTCAACTCCTCAGTCATGTCAGACCTTTTATTAGTAGGAAATGCTTCTCTCCAGCATTTGCCGTCTCTGATTATAATGATAACAATATCCCCGTGCTTTCAACACACCGGCCCACCTCCTTTCCTCACCTGTGGCTTGCATTATTATTTCTGCCTTCTCTCGGGCTGCTCTCAGAGTTTCCTTTTACTCCCTCTCTGCCTCCTTTCACCTGGGAGATATTTCCCCCCAGTAAACGTTTCAGCCATGTTTTTGAGGAAACCACCATGGAGTCATTCTGTTTTCATTTTCCCGAGAATAGCTGCCTGCTGAGTGAGAACTCATCCTCCACTGGGCTGTGGCCCTAAAAGTCGGCTCTGAATTGTCTGGGCCAGTGCAGTCCGGGACTACCCGTGGACCAGGGATACGGAAATTCTGAACAACACCTTCTCCTTTTCCTAAGGCACCGACTTCCTCAGTTTTCTAAATCCAGGATGTTTTATCTCCCGCCAACCTGGCCTGCACCCCTTTTCCATGGAGGGACTGTTGGTGGTTCAGAACATGGCCTTCAGAACCAGTTGGGTCACCCGGAGTAAGTGACCCAACCTCTCTCATGAGGGCTTCATTTCTCATGAGGATCATGTTAACTGCCTGCCAAGGTCACAGGTCAGCGTGAAATGAGACCATGTACAGAGTGTTTACAAGGGTGCCAGGCACACAGCAGGGCTTCAGGAATGCAGACTGTTAAGCTACCATTGCTATTCACAAGGTTTCAATTCCTCTTCCAAGCTATTCTAGCCTCTTGCCCCCAACAGCCCTTTCCTCTCCTCACCCCCACTTCCTTCCTTCCCGCTGATCCCAGTAGGACCCAGCAGGGCCTCCCTCCTCTGCAAAGTAACCCTGCTACACCGTCCTACGATGCTGTCTTCCTCACTGAGTGCCCACAGCCCTTGTCTCTGCCCCTCGTGGGGAAGTGGTCCTGTGCTTCCTTGTGCTGTTCATTACCTTTCTATGTGTGGTGTCATTTAACCCAAGCAGGCTTTATTTGCTGACACGGTGGATTGTTATAAATATTTTACCAGACCTCCAGCCAGGCCCAGTAATGGAGATGCTGAATTTTAAAACAAGGTAAGTAAATACCAATGAATAACACTGCAAAGGGAAAGGTTGGCCAAATTTAGGGTCCAACAGTGAGCCTAGTTTTCCTCACAGCTCCTTTTATACCTTCTAGAGCTGTTCTTATTAATAAAGATATAGTTCCTACACAGATTTATCGGTAAAATTATCAGTAGTGGAAATAATATAGACTTGTGTTCTGCAAAGGTGGTGAGAGGATTCTACAGTTAAAAAAAAGTGATTAAAGTCATTAGATTCTAATTAAGGTAAGGTCAACTGGCTGGAAATTACAAAATGTACACCTGGGAGTCTCGATCTTTAAAAGCAGAGAAAGATTGGGGTAAAGTTGGTAAAGTTGTTGAAAAAGAGAGCTGCCTATAAACATCAAGGAGGGGTAGCCAGAAACAGAGAGAGAGAGAGAGAGAGAGAGAGGCCCCACCATGTAACCTGTGCCCAAGATCCAGGAATGGATTTCCATCAGCCCTTACAATCTGGGGGCACCCTCTAGAGAGGAGACACATCCCTTTGTCTCTCTCCCTGGCCCTGACCAAAGAGATTAATAAGGGGTGTTCTCAAAGTCAATATTAAAAGGAGACCAAGGGTGATTTCATGGATCACCCAAGGAAATCTCTCCCCACTTGTTTGCTGATTCCCGAAAAGTCCTTTCTGCTATAAGTAGAGATTGAGGCTGAATATGTGAACACTGTTCCACACATTGATGAATAATCCACAGATGCAAACAATGCTAAGCCATGCTTTCTGGGTTTTATTGAGAAGGAAGGAATCAAAAAGACCAGTGAGGAATGAGACCCCATAAGTGAGTCAACTAGCTTTGAACTTCAAACAAAGCCAAAGACAATTTGTGTACCAGCATCGTCTCCACCAGGTATACTGGTATGTTTGCAGGAAGTTTTGCTGGCTAAGATACTTTGTGACTCTAGTAAAGTTGTGGACCCATGTGGGCCAGCCCTGGAACTATGCCACCACCAAACAAGTACAGTGTTTAGTAGCAAAAATAAGTTTAAAGAGATTTCCTCCAATTCCTCAAATAGCATTGAAGAGGGTTGTTATGGACTGAATTGTATTCCCCCCACAAAATTCATAGGTTGAAGCCCTGACCCCCAATAGGACTGTATTTGGAGAAAGGGCCTGTAAGGAGGTAATTAAGGTTAAATGAGGTCGTAAGGGTGGGGCTCCAATCCAACAGGACTGGTGGCCTCATAAGAAGAAAAAGGGACACCAGGAGTGCAGGCACACACAGAGAAAAGGACAGGTGAGGACACAACAGGGAGGCACTGTTTGCAAGCCAGGAGGAGAGACCTCCCCGGAAACCAACCCTGCTGGCTCCTTGATCTAGGGATTCCAGCCTCCAGAACTGTGAAAAAATAAATTTTTCTTGTTGAAGCCACCAGTCTGAGGTATTCTGTTATGGCAATCCAAGCAGACGAATACAAGGGTCCAGTTTATACAACACACACACACACACACACACACACACACACACACCCCTCCCCAGGGAGGTGGATAGAGAACCCAAGCTGAGCCTTGCAGAATTCTTTTGATGGGCTCCAGGATGCAGGATGGAAAGTCCACAGATACTATCACATTAGTAATTTTTATCCCATCCCAACACAGTCATTAAAATAGAAAGATTTCTTCCTGGGGCATTCATACATACAGGTCAACAAACACTTATTATGCACCTACGATGCCACACACTAGGACCTGGGATACAAAGATGGAAGATGTCTGCCTTCAAGGATCTCACAGCAGGCTCACCAAGCACCGGGACTGAGGCCACTGGAACTGGCTGCTCCTTTCTGGTCACCCTCTGCCCACCCTGGCAGGGGGATGCAGACTGTGCCCCGGAACTCTGGTCCTACAGACCCCAGCTCTCTGGATGGATTGGGGCTGGGCAACTTTTCTATCTTGTCTACCCCTAAAATATTTTTACCTCTGGGAGTGTTTAGATTTGGTTATATTTCAAAGGGATCCCCCAGGCTCCTCATTTGCAGTTGTTTTTATTTTCAGAAAACGGAATGGTGACTGGGAAGAGCCCAGTTCCAGGCTCCCCACTTCAAATCGAGGACACTGCCTGTCCCAGTCTCCACTGTAGATAAATGGAGACGACAATGCCTACCTCACAGAACGTTGTGAGGATTTAAAGAAATGTGTATATTTAAGTGCAAAGCTATGTAAATAAAAGGCAGTAGTAATAATAACTATCATGTATGAACTGTTTGCTATGCACCAGAGACTGAGGTCAATCCTCACAATAACCATAACAATAGCAGCTCTGTGACGTGAGTTCTATTGTAATCTTCATTTTTACTAATAAGGAAAGTGAGACTTAATGAAGCTCTATAAGTAGGCTAAGGTCATAGGAGTGACGATTGCAAGCTTGGTGACTGAAGAGTTCTAGGCACCCATTACCCTATTACATTCTCCCATGGTTGCATATCTTTTAATCAATTGTCTTAGGTATTTAAGTCATTTGCATTTGTAACTTAGCATCATAATTTAAAGGAGTTCATGCACACTTTACAGGTGGGACCATGAGGAGGTGAAGCCTAAGTAACAGGATAACCTTTAGAAGGGCTGGGAAGACACTCCTCAACCAGGCTTCTGCCAACTCCATGCTTCTAATACACAGCCCACCCTGCATCACTCTTTAAAGACTAATGCATGAAGTTAGTTACAATAATTGAGTTTCTGGCATAAGGGATATTTTCCTGATTTTTTTAACCTTAAAAATTGTTCCTCTTACGAACTAGTGGTCACCAGTGGGGAGAGGGAAGAGGGGAGGGGCAATAGAGGGATGGTGATTAAAAAGCACAAACTGTTAGGTATAAAATAAGCTACAAGGATATATTGAACAACACAGGAAATATACCCAATATTTTATAATAACTATAAATGGAATATAACCTTCAAAAATTGTGAAGCACTATATTGCACACCTGTAACTTATATAATATTGTATAGCAACTCTACTTCAATTAGAGAAAAAAATTGTTCCTCTTAAAAACAGAGTAGACTGGTGGTTACCAGGAAGTGGGAATGGGAGAAATGGAGAGATATTGGCTAAAGGGTACAAACTCTCAGTTCTAATATCAACAAGTTCTAGGGATGGTGATGCATGGATGGTACAGCATGGTGATCATACATTGAATGTTGCTAAGAAAGGAGACCTTAAGTGATCTCACCACCAAAAAAGGGGGTAATTACGTGACGGGGTGTTTCTGAGATGGAGGTGTTAGCTCATGCTATGGTGAGTGGTAATCATTTTGTATTCATATCAATACACTGCAAACCTTAAACATACACAATGTTATATGTCAATTATATCTCAATAAAGCTGGAAAAAAATTGTTCCTCTTAAACCATCACATTCAACTACCTCTTTTCTACCATTCAGACAGGTAAACAGGAATTTCACTTTTTTAAAATTGAAGACAGGGTTTAGCTTCTCTCTGCAACTCCACATAAAGCCTTGTAACTGTGAGATTACTCTGCCATCTAGCTTCCTAAGCTGTTCACGATACTCTCCTGGGGCATTATTAGGGCTAAACACTGCTTTGGTTTAAAATGTATTGTTTTAGATCACTTAACAACTGTTCAATCATCACACACACACACACACACACACACACGAGCGCGCACGCGCACGCACGCGCACGCACACACACACACACACACACACACACACACACACACACACACACACGGCAGTAACAGGAAGCATGATGTCTCCTCAACAGGAAGAAGTCCTTGTCAGAAAGATCAATCTACAATGTGGTGAGAGAGAACTGAGCCACTTGAGATTTCTGCTTGAAAAAAAAAAAAAAAAATCAATGGAACAGCATTCCTTCTTTTCAAGAATCTAGAATGCAGATTTTAAGACTTAAAGTGAATGAAGTTAACATGAAAGGCCAACATATAAAACACCAAGCATCCATCTGTTGACTAAATCTTATAAATTTAGTTGAAAAGAGAATGTGTTTTCTAATAGTCTGTATATGTTCTATAACAGCATTTTCTATAAACTTGCTACCCATAAGCTACTATAGGGGAACAGAATTTGCCACCCCAAAATGTGTCCCTTCGGAATATTTTAAGCTGGTTAATTTTGTAAAAGACAGCAGACATGGGAAAAACTCTGAAAACCAAGTAGGAGTTAATCTTTTGTAAGAAACATTTACATTTGCAAGGGAAATCTCCAGTTGTAAGGCTATCTCCCTCTCCATATACCTAGTGGAGGAGGAGTGCTGGGCTGCACCGCACAGGCCTGCAAGCCTTGTAGTTGCCCAGCCACAAGACCAAAGAAAGCCCAAAGGCAGCAGCAGAGACATCGATGGTTTAGTGGATAGGGGATCTTACAAGTCTGAAGCGAAAGGTCCTGGAGCGACACTACTGCAGACAGAAGACAGGACACACCCAACAATCTTCACTACTCAGGGGAGAAGGAGGCTACCATTTATAGGGGATATTGACGTCAGGTTGGTTCATCAGTTACCAGGGAAACCAGTGGCTACGGCAGGAGGCAACCACGAGGCAGTTATTGATTAAGCTCTGTAATTAAGAGGATTGGATAGTCATGTGAATGAAGCAGGGACTGGGTGAGCAGGAGCTGTACAGAGAGCAAGACAACAGCCATCTTGAGTGGCCTGACCATACAAGGAGGATGGCCAAATCTCTAGAAATTCTTATCAATGGAGAAGGCAGTGACTTCAATCTGCATCATAACTTACCCTTGTTTACTGTGCTTTTCCAGGGAACCTCTCGTAACTGACGGTCCCCACCCTCAACATCCTCCTTTGTCTTTAGCTGAGGAAGGTGTTTAAGGTGAGGGCTTCAGCCATTTTGATGAGTTAGTTTTCCTGGGTCTCTCCCAGGTATACATGTTATTAAACTTTTGTTTGATTTCTCCTGTTAATCTGTCCCATGTCAATTTTAATTCTTACACCAGTCAGAAGATCCTGTAAGGGTAGACGAAAATTTCTTCCTCCCCAGGAAGTTGGCGACTCTGGTGTGATACAACTTTACTGGCTGGACACTACTTGCCCCAAAGCTGCTGCAGTTAAGAGATCCAGAGACACCTGACAAAAGCCAGCAGAAGGTGAAAATTCTTACCATGTCAGTCAGTCTCCCAAATCTTTGCCTTAGGGTCTGTTGGAAATGAGAGTGGTAAGAGTTTTTCTCTCTTCTAAATTTAGATTAGCAGAAGAAAACATTTGTAGGGCTAGCTCCTTGGACTCAGCAACTCTTGGTTTAAAATTTGGAAGAGTGCTCTTGGTTTGTTGTTCTTTTCCTCCCAGAGATGGTCACCGTTTTTCTTCATCTCTGTCTTTTGTGTCATTTGTCATAAGGAGGAAAACCGTTGACCTGACTAGGTTTTTCTTTTACCCCATTCTGTCTTGAGAGCTTGGCTTATTGACCAGTGAGAAAACTCTCTCTCATCTCTGCATCCTGAAGGTGCACACAGATACCAGTGTGCATTTGGCAGCCAGTTCGATGGACTGGAATTCCGAACATCTCTTTGTCTGGCTATGCCAGCTCTCAGGGAAGTTCGTTACAAGGAGATTCAGTCCATAAGCATCCTTTGTCATCTCAACCTTCATTGCTCTATTACTGATACAACGAAAATTTTTACTTTTGTAACCAAAACAAACTTAGGTCCACTAGCCCACCATGTAGCAAAGCCAATTAACTGACACCAGGTTGGGTGAAGTAAAGTACAGCATTTATTGCAGGGGCCCAGAAAGGAGTACAAGCATCTCATGCTCAGAAGACCCAAACTCCCTGATGGCTTTCAGGGAAGGGTTTTTAAAGGCAACATTTGTAGGGAGTGCTGCAGGGTGCATGACTTTCTTCTGATTGGTTAGTGGTGAGGTAACAGGGTGATTTTCAGGAATCTTAATCATCTGGGGACTCCCTGCTTGTAAGCTTTTGGTCAGCATGTTGTCACCATCCTCCGTCTAGGTGGGGTCTTAGTTCCTGCAGAACAACTCAAAGATGTATGTCAGATTGTTACATATATCCTTGAGGGGGAACTAGGATTCTGTTATATTGCTGAATTATTATTACTTTTCTTGCTTAACTGCTCTTCCTTTCTTTCTGCATTCCCTCACTTTCCTAATTAGTAACTACTTATGCCTGCTCTTTGGAACTCAGGGAAGTTCTAGAAGACTAAAGCCTTTTTCTACAAACAAAAAACATGGGACATGGAGAGGCTTGTGGACCTGGGAGGGCCCCACAGGATCCTCCTCAGTTTCACTTTCTTAGATAACTTCTGGGAGTGAAGTCCCTGGATCCTGTGAGGGCTGCACCCCTTGCACTCTCCTGTGGGGATGCCTCTTGTGTCTTTTACTGGTTTGAGTCCCTATTAAGATCCTACTAGTAGTCAATCTAGTAGCCAATCGTCAGACGATGGATCCTATAAATTGGAAAAACTTCTAAATTGGTAGAATTTTTAGAGAACTCTCATCATAAACAGCTGTTTTATTGGTACTTAGGGAAAGACCAAGTTAAAAGGTAAATACAAAGAAATATAACAGCTAACCCTAAGAAATCCCTTGATTTAAAAAAAAAAAGTCTGTGAAGGCTTATTGAATTTGCAGTCTCAGCCTCTCCTCATGGGTCTCACAGATGCTAATAAAAACATTAGGTTAATTAACAAGAGAATAGGAAGAAGCTGAGGGGAAAATCGAGCGACTCTTCCCAACAAGGTGGAAATTTTTTAAAGGGTATTAGGAAATAAGATCAGTAAAGCAAATAGTAAAAGTGGTGGAATAAAGGGGAATCAGAAAGGGAAGAGTCACAGGACTCATTCCAGCAGGATAGCAATCTTTAGATGGTTATTAAGAAATGGAATAAATAAAATGGACATTGATGGGATTAAAACAAAGGTTTTAATACAGCACTACCTAAGATTGGATGGGCCAAAGGTATGCCTTTTTGTCCCCCAACATTAAAGGGCCCCAAACAATTCGACCCTATTTACCCCAGTTTGGAGAAATTTAAAAAGCTGAAGACAAAAATTACTCTAAGAAACCTGACCAGCAATTGCTTGGGACAACAGACCAATTAATCAGGTTAAAGATTAAGAAAAGGGACTTCCCTGGTGGCGCAGTGGTTAAGAATCTGCCTGCCAATGCAGGGGACACAGGTTCGAGCCCTGGTCCAGGAAGATCCCACATGCCGCGGAGCAACTAAGCCCGTGCGCCACAACTACTCAGCCTGGGCTCTAGAGCCTACGAACCACAACTACTGAGCCCACGTGCTGCAACTACTGAAGCCCGGGCTCCTAGAGCCCATGCTCCCCAACAAGAGAAGCCAGTGCAATGAGAAGCCCGCGCACCACAACGGAGAGTAGCCCCTGCTCACCACAACTAGAGAAAGCCCACAGACAGCAACGAAGACGCAACACAGCCAATAAATAAATAAATATAGATAAATAAATAAATTTTAAAAGATGAAATAAAACAAAATAAAATTCACTAACACACACACACACACACAAAGATTGACAAAAGGGCCTGATCCCTTGGCTTGACCCCTCACTGGGGATCCACAGCCTTTTATACAGATATGGATAGAATGGCTTGGGGATTAAGAGGAAAAGTTTCTGGGACCCCTTGTAAGACTGAGACTTGTTGATGGGGTCCTAATGGAGGCTATGGTTAGAGATATAAGAGTTCATGCAACTGAGGTGAAAGTTTATAAGAAAATTGGTGTGTTTGAATGGGCTTCATGTAAGGTGGTTGCATCTCTTTTGCCTGATAGTATTGCAGGAATGGACATTGTGTCTAGCTGGTATCGCCTGGTATTGTAAAACAGGGCATATAAATCCGCCCTTCAGGCATTGTTAATTAAACATGCTAAAAGGAGCCAGTAGGGTCACCTGAACCCACAGAATGTGAGGTTGAAACTGGGCCTGATATTCGGGGACTAATAGAAGCAATAATGGAAGGCTTCTGCCCCTAAGATAGATTGGTCTGGGGTTAATTTATGCACTCAGAAAGAGGCCCTTTGCCAAATTTTCATTTAGGAACTAGACTTACTATAACAATGCTTATGCTGTTTCCGAGAGTAAGTTATCTTTCATTAGAAGATGAAAGAGTGAGTGCATTTTAAGTTTAATTCTTTATAGCTAGAAGCACAAACTTAACTGTCTCACTTGTCAGGTTTCCTTAGAAGGTAGTTTTGTGTAACTAAGAATTGGCCAGAGTATTTTCAGGCTGGTATGATTTCTCTCTTTCTTTTAGAACTAAGTATTTTATCTTTAAATTGACATTTTTATTTATATATGCTAAAGTTGGAAAAACTAATCTATGTGTATGTAATGTTTATTTTTTACTTGAAAAAAGTTTGAAAGTTTGAAAGGATGAAGACCAAAGCCAATTTATTAAAGTGTTTTTGGTCACTTAAAAAAAAAAAAAACAGAGGGCCTTTGTTGAACACCTTGTGCAGGCTTTTGAAAGACATAATAGATTAAACCCTGAAGTTCTAGAACATAGAAATCTTTTTATTTCCATTTAACTTGGATATCTCCCTGATATAAAGAAGCAAATTAAAGAACATGTAGTTGGACAGATCAGCCTGTTTATATCATTTAGGTGGCAACCCTAAGGAATTAAAAACAGCTGTCCTTGTTTTACAAATCTAGTCTTTACTGGACCAGAGGTATGGCTCCAAAAACAATTCAAAGCTCACCAATCCTTTCTACCACTCCTAAAACCTTCCCTATTTATCTTAAGATGCTTGTAAATACTGAAAAAAAAATCTGCCCTTACAGGAACAAAAGTCCTGGGAGGAACTTGAATTTCTTTCCCCATGCCTTTGAGATGTAAATGTTCTACCTAGTCTTCTCCAGGAACTCTTACCTACACAATCCCTTTAAAATGCAAATTTCAGAAAGATAACTTATCAAAAGGAAAAACACAGAAGGGGAAAAAGTCATTTGGAACTTGGCTTGTCAAGGACAAATATAAATCTCAAGTGTCTTCCCCACAAATAGTAATAAAAAGGGTGTTAGCTATCTGAACAGGTGACCTTGTTTTGTTCTATCTGCCAGAAACCCAATTTGAATCCAACCTCTTTTGTAACTGCTAGGTTTGGTGCAATTGTACCTGATTCATGGCCGAAATGTTAGAATGGGAGCTATGGTGTCTCTGTGTCTGTGTGTTTGTATGTGTCTATGTATTGTGTCTATATATTGTGTCCAACATATGTGTGTGCTGTGGATGTGTGGTATTGCTAAAATTAATTTTGTAAAAGAGCTGTATCTAATTGGCTTAAAGAAAATTAAGCACTTATATAAATTCTCAGAAATATAATAGAAAATGACCCAAACAAATTTCAGATTCACTTGATCTGAGAAATTGTATTAAACTAGTTTAAGTTTGTTGGCTTAATTAATACAGAGATGTCTTTAGAGTCATCAACATTAAGTGTAATACTTTTATTATATCTAAGTTTACTGAAAATCAAGTAAGTTCATGTTATCTGTTACAAAATTTTTCAGCAAGAAAAATAACTTTGTATGATGAAACTTTCGTAAGTAAATAAATGTCAATGGGATAAGAGTTTTTAGGTGAACTCCTTAAGAGTAACTATGTTTTATGGTATGTCTACTTAAAATAGTTTCTCTAAATCTTTTTGGTAACTTGAAACTTTAGAGTTTTGCTAAGTTAAATGATGGAAATTCATTGAATGTTTAGATCATTTACAAATAAAATACTGAAACATTAATTGCTAAACAAGTCTAAGTTACCTACTTTTGACTTTTTATTAGAGAAAAGCTAAAGATATTTAGGTTTATTAAATACATGTCATGTATCACATTGAAAAAAAAAATTATGCTATGAGGAAATGTATGTTTCTAGAAGTTATGTATCCATAAGTTTGACAACCAAAAAAAATACTGGAATAACAAAAAGTTCCCAATTGGCTTCTTAGTTTTCACTAGAAATTAAGGTTTTTAAAGGTTAAGAATTCTAATTAACATATGTAACTAAAACTACTAAAATTAATAAGGAAAACATCTTTGTACGCAAAGAGATTTTTTTTTTAAGGTACAAGAAATGGAAATGCATTTTGTTAAGGCAAAAGAAAGTAATTTTGTCCTAAAAAGAGGTTGGGGGTGAAGGGAGAGAGAGAGAATATGCATAGGACAAAATCTGAATGTAAAAAGGGAAGTTATAGAAGGTTTGTGGAAAAGCAACACTGAGAAGAGTTTTGTGTGTGGTTAGGACTGGCTAGGATTAGAATGAGTTTAATTGGTTGGATGAATCCTAATATTAATAGTAAGCTGGTGCAAAATTAGAATTTGGTTAAGAGGACAGAGTTTTCTTGAAATATTGATCTGCTTTTGATAACAGATTGTAAAGTTTCTTTACCTTTTAAATCTGTTTTAACTTTCTGCATTTGCCTTGGAAATCTTACTATCACTTTGGTTAAGAGAATAAGTATTGTTTCACAGTGACCTATGATATTTGGTATGTTAAATTACATGGAAAGCATTGTCAAATGAATGATGATAAACCTTCTCAGATTATACTGTATGGGTAAATGTTATTAATAAAATGTTCTAGAAATTATATGAAATTCCTAAAATTTGGATATGTCCTGGTATAATATGTCATAATTCTAGTTATTATCTTAAAATGCTGTATGTTGCAGAAATAACCAAATTTTGTTATCAACTGCATTCTCATCAGATCTTTAACCATGCCATTTTAAGACTTCATCATTTATAAACAGTTATTGTTTTACTCTGATGCCTTTGCAAAAATGTTTCATCTTCAAGAAGATTCATAGAACTTTTTGACAAATATAGGCTTCTGATAACCTTTAAGGCATACCACCCAACGGGGTAAGATATTACAGAACTTTAATGGAAAATCTGATGGCTTCATAAAACTGCTAACAAAAGTTCAAGATCAACAAGAATTAATTACATGGGACTGAATAAACTGATGAGGATGATTATAATTTTTATGACTTTTTGTTTGAAACAATGCTGTTTCCAGATTTAAGGAAAATTTTTTCTTCTCTCTTGAGCTAACTATAACTTAGAGCAATTTGGTAAAGTATACCCTTGTGAACAAATATGAATCAATTATCTTTTTTCTCCCTACCTGATCCCTCCAAAATTCTTATTTTCATGGGAATATAGTTATTTGCATAAGTTCAATCAGAATCTATTCTCCTTATAAGAGCATACAATTGGAAACATTACCAAGGCTTTGACTGGAATGTCATATTTGAGAGAGACATGTGTCAACTAAAAAAATAAAACAAAAAAAGCATAACAAAAATTTGAGAATTATTTTTAATTCAAGGACATTACTGAGGACTATAGCCCAGAAAGGCAGCCTCTCAGAGGCTTACTTACCTCTGAGGAATTGTTCCAAAGAGGCAAGGGAGGAGCTAGGATATACAGGAGTTTACTTAACATCCCTTTGTTCTTTGTCTGCAGGGCAGTATAATTAAGACCTTAAACTTTGAAGTCAGACAGCCTAAATTCAAATCCCAACTCTACCTCTAAGCAATTGATCTAACTTGTCTGAGCCTCAAATTTCCTTATGTGTAAAATGGAAAAATAAGCTATTCCCTCTCAGAGATTTTGTGAGGAGTTAAAAGTTTTTGGCAGAGACAAATGGATACTAAACCCTCAACAAATGATCATATTATTATTATCATCTAAATTTATTTTATATAAAACATATAATATCTTACAGTAATAAATAGGGTAAGAATTGAACCTGAAGACATTGTGATCCAAGATACAAAAAAAAAAAAGCTGTCATTACATTTGAGACCCACACTGCCCCTCATTCATAAGGTCTCCTCCAAGGTCTAAGCATCACTTCTTATTGTTGCTATTCCCAAGAGCATTGAAACCTTATTGTCACCATAGAAAGAAAAAATTAAGAATACCAGAGTTCCAGCTCCATTTTCCACCAAGAGACTGAATTCACAAGGACTACTGGCTCAGAGCTACTGGCTACCAGATCATCTCTGAAGGAAGTATAAAGGGAAAAACATCAAAATACAGATAATATTTTGAGAAACCCTTGGGGAGATAGAGGGATGCCTTGAAATGGGGGTGGGGAGGTGGGTAGAGACAGCTTATACAAAGGGAGGAAGTAGTCCCATTCGGCTGTAAGAAGGATAAATAGAGAAAGAGCTGTTGTAGTTTATAGAAGAAGGGAAAAAGAACTCTTCTATTCTCCTAGGTTCAATGGCAGGGACCTGCAATCAAACTGATAAAAGATGTATTAAGAAGAGGAAAAAAACAGGTTAATTATATACATACACCCAGGAGTTCATGAAGAAAAATGTGGCTCAAGGAAATGGCCAAAATTTGGGGGCTTATGTATTATCTTCAGCTAGACAAAAGAAAGTGGTTTTTTGTTGTTTTTGTTTGTTTGTTTGTTTGGCCGCACCACACGGCTTGTGGGATTTTAGTTCCCCAACCAGGGATCGAACCCAGGCCCTTGGCAGTGAGAGCGTGGAGTCTTAACCACTGGATTGCCAGTGAATTCCAAAAATGTATTTTTTGACTTGGAGGAAAGTTGGGGGGTAAATTATGGGATGGTGATCAGGAAATGTATATTAAGTCAGGGTTTTCTCATACTCTTTGATTGGAAGAATTAATATTGTTAAAATGGCCACTCTACCAAAAGCAATCTACAGGTTTAATGGGATTCCTATCAAATTACCCATGACATTTTTCACAGAACTAGAACAAATAGTCCTAAAATTTATATGGAAGAATAAAAGACCAAAAATTGCCAAAGCAATCCTGAGGAAAAAGAACAAAGCAGGAGGCACAACCCTCCCAGACTTCAGACAATACTACAAAGCTACAATAATCAAAACAGCATGGTATTGGCACAAAAACAGACATACAGCTCAATGGAACAGAATAGAGAGCCCAGAAATAAACCCACACACGTATGGTCAATTAATCTTCAACAAAGGAGGCAAGAATATACAATGGAAAAAAGACAGTCTTTTCAGCAAGTGGTGCTGGGAAAGTTGGAGAGCCGCATGCAAATTAATGAAGTTAGAACACATCTTCACACCATGCATAAATATAAACTCAAAATGGCTTAAAGACTTAAATATAAGGCATGACAACACAAAACTCCTAGAAGAGAACATAGGCAAAACATTCTCTGACATAAATTGTACCAATGTATTCTTAGGTCAGTCTCCCAAGGCAATAGAAATAAAAGCAAAAATAAACAAATCCCTAATCAAACTTGTAAGTTTTGCACAGCAAAGGAAACCAGAAGCAAAATGAAAATACAACCTATGGACTGGGAGAAAATATTTGCAAATGATACGACTGACAGGGGCTTAATTTCCAAAATATGCAAACAGCTCATACAACTCAATAACAAAAAAAAACAAACAACCCAATCGAAAAATGGGCAGAAGATCTAAATAGACTTTTCTCCAAAAAAGACATCAGATGGCCAATAGGCACATGAAAAGATGCCCAACATCGCTAATTACCAGAGAAATGCAAATCAAAACTATAATGAGGTACCACCTCACACCAGTCAGAATGGCCATCATTAAAATGTCTACAAATAATAAATGTTGGGGAGGGTGTGGAGAAAAGGGAACCCTCTTACACTGTTGGTGGGAATGTAAATTGGTGCAGCCACTATGAAAACACTATGGAGGTTCCTCAAAAAACTAAAAACAGAGTTGCTATATGATCCACCAATCCCACTCTCGGGCATATACCCAAAACTATAATTCAAAAAGATACATGCACCCCTATGTTCATAGCAGCACTATTTACAATAGCCAAGACATGGAAACAACCTAAATGTCCATTGACTGATGAATGGATAAAGAAGATATGGTACATATGTATATATATACATATATATATATGTACCATATCTTATGGTATCCATTATATCATATACACACACACACACACACACACACACACACACACACACACACGGGAATACTACTCAGCCATAAAAAAGAATAAAATAATGCAGTTTGCAGCAACATGGCTGGACCTAGAGATTATCATCCTAAGCAAAGTAAGTCAGAAAGAGAAAGACAAATACCATATGATAGCACATATATGTGGAATCTAAAATACAACACAAATGAACCTATCTACAAAACTGAAACAGACTCACAGACATAAAGAACAGACTTGTGGTTGCCAAGGGGAGGGGGGAGGGGGGAGGGAAGGATTGGGAGTTTGGGATTAGCAGATACAAACTAGTATATATCTGATGGATAGACAACAAGGTCCTATTGTATGGCACAGGGAACTATATTCAATATCCTGTGATGAACCATATGGAAAAGAATATGAAAAAGAATATATATATACATAATATATATATATTATATATATAGCTGAATCACTTTGCTGTATAAAAGAAATTAACACAACATTGTAAAGCAGCTATACTTCAATAAAATTTTTTAAAATATAAAGTAGATTAAATTCCTGAAAACATAAAAAAATTTAAAAATAAAGTAAAATATGACACAAGTGAACTTATCTACAAAACAGAAACAGATTCACAGACATAGAGAACAGGCTTGTGGTTGCCAAGGGGCGGGGGGGAGAGGGGGGAAAGGATTGGGAGTTTGGGTTTAGCAGATGCAAACTATTATATAGAGAATGGATAAACAGCAAAGTCCTACTGTGTAGCACAGGGAACTATATTCAGTATCCTGTAATAAACCATAATGGAAAAAAAAAAACAAAAACCAAGTGCTTTTCTTTTTTATTTATTTATTTAGTTGGCTGCGTCAGGTCTTAGTTGCGGCATGCAGGATCTTTGCTGCAGCGCGCAGGCTCTTCATTGCGGCACACAGGCTTCTCTCTAGTTGTGGCACACGGGCTCCAGAGCGTGTGGGTTTCAGTAGTTGCGGCGCGTGGGCTTAGTTGCCCCGCTGCATGTGGGATCTTAGTTCCCCGGCCAGGGATTGAACCTGTGTCCCCTGCATTGGAAGGCAGATTCTTAACCACTGGACCACCATGGAAGTCCCAAAAAAACCAAGGGTTTTTAAGTAAGGTGTGTTATGCAGATTTAAGTCAATGCCTTGGCCACTGATAAGAGTTGTTAAGAGTCTTCCTCCTCCTTCCTAGTATGAGAAAGAGAGACACCTTTACAAATAGAAATTTCCTCTATAAGTGTAAATTTTCCTTACAAAAGGGAAACTTATGCTCTCTTTTCAGAGCTTCTCCTGTGTCTGTTGTTTCTCAAGATAATCAGCTCAAAATAATCCTTATGCCAAAGAAGCATATTCTGGGTGGCATATTCTGGTCCCTTTTGAGTTCTATTCTTGCTTCCACACCCACCTCCGTGGAAACCTAGAGACCAGGATGCAGGTATCCTCAGAGTTAGAATCAGGTGGCACAGAAGTCCCACATAAGTCAGGAGCTGAGAAAAATGGGTAGAGCCTCACCAGCTTTGGTGAGTCTGTATATGCATGTATATTACACCATACTACAATATGGTGGTGTGTTAGCCACTTAACGCTAGTATAAAGGTTAAATGACAAGAATATCAAAAATAACTATAGATACAATAAGTTGCTAATGAATACACAATAAAAATGAAGTAAATCGTGAAATTAAAAACATAAAAGTGGGGAGAGTAAAAGGGTAGAGTTTTTATATGGGACTGTAGTTAAGTTGTTATCAGCTTAAAATAGACTGTTACATCTATAAGATATTTTGTGTAAGCCTCGCAGTAACCACAAAGCAAAAACCTATAATAGATTCATGAAAGATAAAGAGAAGGTAGGGACTTCCTTGGTGGCACAGTGGTTAACAATCCGCCTGCCAATGCAGAGGACACAGGCTCGATCCCTGGTCTGGGAAGATCCTACATGCCGTGGAGCAACTAACCCCGTGCGCCACAACTACCGAGCCTGCGCTCTAGAGCCTGCGAGTCACAACTACTGAGCCCATGTGCCACAGTACTGAGCCTGTGCTCTAGAGCCCACAAGTCACAACTACTGAGCCCACACACTGCAACTACTGAAGCCCGTGCGCTCTAGGGTACACGTGCCGCAACTACTGAGCCTGCACACTGCAACTACTGAAGCCTGTGCACCTAGAGCCCGTGCTCCACAAGAGAAGCCACCGCAATAAGAAGTCTGTGCACTGCAATGAAGATAGCCCCCACTCACTGCAAATAGAGAAAGCCTGCACACAGCAACGAAGACCCAATGCAGCCCCTCCCAAAAAAAATAAAGAGAAGGGAATCAAAGCCTACCACTATGGAAAATCATCAATTCACAAAGGAACACAGTAAGAGAGGATGAAAGAAACAAGGGAGCTACAAAACAGGCAGAAAACAATTAAGATGGCGTTTGTAAGCTCTTACCTATCAATAAATAATGTAAATGAGTTAAATTCTCTTATCAAAAGGCACTGAGTGACTGGATGGAGCAAAAAACAAGACACAACTATATGCTGCCTACAGGTGACTCACTTCAGCTTTAAGGACACACAAAGGTTCAAAATGAAAAAATGGAAAAAGATATTCCATGCAAGTAGAAACCAAAATAGAACAGAGGTAGCTATACTTATACAAAATTGACTTTAAGCCAAAAACAGTAACAAGAGACAAAGGTCTGGATTGTGGAGAGAGAGCTCTGTCAGCCCTCAGGTTCCCACAAGAGCTCTCCCTCCAGGCCATGAAGATGAACCAGCACTCTCGCTGCAGCTCTTCTTGTCTTTGTAGGCACCTGCCAGCAGCCAGTGGAATGAAACCAGTACCCCTTCTGAAGACCTACTGCCTGCCTCCTGCATAGAGCCTCCCTTCTGGGACACTACAGTTCCCTGAAAATCAAGTGCATCCTCAATACCAGCTCCAGGCTCTGTGACACCTTAGAGTATGTATGGCAGCTGCAGAGTGTAGGAGAACTACTTCTTAGAGAAGTGCACCACAATCTGCAGTGGAAAGGAACCAGGACCTGGGGTCTGAGAGAGCCTGGCACCTGTGCTTCTCTGAGATGCTGAAGTCCAAGGAAGCCCCACATAGGGATAGGCTATGGCTGCTTTCTGAAATAGCTCAGCCTCCTCCTCTGCTCTCTTTTCAACACTACCCTCAGAGGAACTCTGCCTCTGTCATTCTCCCCATGGGCTTACTTGTTTTAGCTCTGTCTTATCCAGTAGACTCTAAGCATCATGACAGCAAGAACTGTGTACATTCATTTTTTTCATCACTATATCCCTAGTACTTAGCACAGTTACTGGCACAAATGAGACAGTTCATAAATATTTGTGAAATGAATGAATGAATGCATGAGCATATCTTCTCTTCACTGGACTAGAGTCACAGATTTGAAGCCAGGACTCTCTAACCCTAGCACTCATCCTCACTGCATCCTCCACCCCACCATCACTAGGTTCTTTGGGGGTGGCAGCAGTGGAATTTTTGGCATCCAGTTCTGAGCATCAGTAGTGACAGGGGTATTTTCACTAAAGAAGCTCCCCACCCCACAGTAATGTAAGACATTTTCTTGTCTGTAGCTTCAGACTCTCTGACCTTATATATAAATAAAATAATCTTTTAATTTAAAAAAGAGAAATACAAAGGTCATTATATAATGATAAAGGAGTCAATTCATCAAGAAGTATAGCAATATTAAATATATACACACCCAACATTGGAGCCTCTAAATATATTAAGCAAATACTAACAGATCTGAAAGGAGAAATAGACAACAATAAAATAATAGTAAGGGACTTCAATACCCCACTTTCAACAACGGATAGATAGATAATCCAGACAGAAAATCAACAAGGAAACATTGGACTTGAACCATACTGTAGACCAAATGGACCTAACAGATATACCCAGAACATTCCATTCAACAGCAACAGAACATACATTCTTCTCAAACACACAGAACAATGAAAATAGGATGCTGGTCTCCAGAAAAAGCATGACCTGTTCAGATGCACAAGGCACTCATTCCATAGTGCTTTGATATTGTGCTCCCTAGAGCAGCAGTGCTCACAGAGCCAATACACTCTTCAGGCCCCTGGAGCCATGGCCATTCCAACTCTGGGTGACTCTTCGATGGACCAACAGAAATGAGTTGTGTGCTCCTAGTGTGTCCAGCCTCCTCCTGAGTCCTCAGATGCCTAGAGTTGCATCAAGTCCCCAGTCTTTAAGGCCCTGTACCATCCAAAACCATCCACAGTCAACTATCTGTGCACTTTTACACGTTAACTCATTGGATACTTGCAATACTTCTTTAAAGTAAATATAATCATTGTTTATTTTCTAGATGAAGTTATTGTCTTCTAGAATGATCCATATTTCACTGACATTTTATTATGAAAATTGCTCCATTAGCATGTTTAAATGTAAGAGTGGGAATCTTTCACTAGGACAGTAAGGATTATTTTGGGTGATTAGACAACAGTGTAAACCAGCTATTCTCCTCATAAATATAAATCAAAGAAAGAGAAGTTAAACTTCCAAGACCAAGCAAGGAGAGATTTTGAGACTATTCTTGCCGGGAGGTCGCCAAAGCTAGGTAAGATGCTGATCTATCCTACTTTATAGGCTCTCAAGAAATGAGCCTCACAAACTGTACCTCCCAACTCCTCTATCTCTCCACCTCTCTCCACCTCTGCCTCTCTCTCTCCCTCACCTCCTGGGAGGGCTCAGCTTCAGTTTTGCCCAAAGGCGGAGAAATTATATGACCTAGTAGTTCCAGGCAGCCCCAAGGATTCTTCTCTTGGCTCAGGCATCCAAATGGTACAATTAGGCCTCAAAACCTAGCACCCTGTGCAATTATAACAAGGCAGAGGTTATGCTCTTAAGGGCCAATTTCTATCAAGAAGTTTTACAGAATTGTCTCATTTTCCCACATAGCATTGCACTAAAAAAGGTAGGAAGTAAACAGTATCCTGCAGGTGGCCTGGGGACTCCCCAAGTGTGGCTAGCATCTGAAATGAGGGCAGCCTAGTTGTGGACTATGAATTTTAACTTGTGGGGTCTGTGCTAACTCCAGTAGTTAGTGCCAGAATTAAATCTCAGTACACCAGTTGGTAACAGAATACTTTCAAATTATTGTTTATTACTTTTATAAGCTTTTTTTCCACTGCTTAATTGGTATATTTTTGTATTTGTGAAAATTACTTGAGTATCTTGTGGGGCAATGGAACACACCATAAATTTTTTCTAATAAAACTAATGAAAAATTTTTTTCATTTAACAGCTTTTAACCTAGTGACAGGGTTTTCAGGAACAAATTTAAGTCATTAAAAAGGGATAAGGTTATTTAGAAAACCTATAATGAAGGACCCAAATGATTTGCTCCCTTGGTAATAAAGCAGCTAGGATACTCAGGAATCAGACAATAAAGACACCTGTCCAAGGAGAAAACTTTAAAGGAAATTGTGTTTAAGGAGATTACCTACCCAAAAAGTTCCAAATATGAATTCGTTTTCACAAACCCTTTCCTTTCATGATTGACTGAATACATCATCTGTGCTAGATGTCCCCAGTTAATCTTTGTGAATGGTAATAGAAGTTAATTAGCATCAAAGGAAAAACAGATGCACATGTCATCAAAAATGGGATTTGTGGGGCTTCCCTGGTGGCTCAGTGGTTAAGAATCCGCCTGCCAATGCAAGGGACACGGGTTCGAGCCCTGGCCCGGGAAGATCCCACATGCCACGGAGCAACTAAGCCCGTGCGCCACAACTACTGAGCCTGTGCTCTAGCGCCCTCGAGCCACAACTACTGAGCCCACATGCCGCAACTACTGAAGCCCGTGTGCCTAGAGCCCGTGCTCCGCAACAAGAGAAGCCACCGCAATGAGAAGCCCGCGCACCGCAACAAAGAGTAGCCCCCACTCGCTGCAACTAGAGAAAAGCAATGAAGCAGCAACAAAGACCCAACGCAGCCAGAAACAATAAATAAATAAAATAAAATAATAAAATAAATAAATTTATTAAAAAAAAAAATGGGATTTGTGGTTTGTGAAAAGAGAGCACAAGGTAAACCAGGCTCAGTCTATGAAATTCAACTAACTAGATTGCCAAGAAACGGGTTCCATTTCTTATTTTATGCTTTTATTGATTTGCCTGTGCTGCCAAGAATGTTATCACTCTGTCAACTAGTCCTTTATTATGTAATCTTTTTATTATTTAGGAAATAAAACAAAACCTCCTTTAGCATTAACATATTGGGATATTATTCTTTATGGGCAACTGTTAACAGTTTTAGTAACCTACGTATCTTTGGTTCCCTGGATAAAGGCTTATTGATTTTTCTAGCTCCTGCTGTTAATTCTTGATGTTTGTCAGTGGAGGCTCAGCTAGTCTACACAGGGGAGCTGTTTACACAATCAGCATAATTATTACTGGGTTGTATAATGTGCATGAGGCTACTGGTACTTAACACTCTTTACAACTTTATTAAGCAAAGCTGTTTTTTCCTTTCATTGCTGCAACATCTAAAACCATAAACATACCTACAATGATCCTATTCTGAAACCTGGATTATACACAGCAAGAAGTTACAAAGCAGCTCCTGAATATGTACCTGTCCTAAAATGTGTTCAAAGAGACCACTGATGCCCTGCATTACTGGCCCTGGAACCACTGTCATATATAAGCAGAAAGAAGGCATGATTTTTCTCTTAACACTAGCTTCTCTCGCCCCTCTCCAGGTACCTCTTCGCTCTCCTCCCTTTCGTTAGGACCTTAGCAACTCCAGTCACAGTCTCTGTCAATAGAAATTCACGCCTCCCTTTCCTTTTGTTAACACTGTTAGGTTCTAGGGTTAACTGAATTAGTAAAGGTTTTACAGTAATACAGCTGAGCGACAGTCTGAGCAACAAAGTGAGCTGACCAAGGACATCAAAGCACTGGTCAGGAGGAGTTACTCAGAAAAGCTCAAAAAAGGTCAACATCATCATCCCTTAGATTCCAGTTGAATCTGGTGGCTGAGCACCCAAGGGGGTATTTAAATTCTGCAAAATAGTTCAAGACAGTGCTTTAGGCTAGTCTTTACCATTGAAACAGAACTGGGAGACTTTACAACTCATTTGTTATCTTTGCCACTGTTACCCCTCTTGCCTGATAAGTTTGTCCTTTTGTTCTCCTAAGATCACTATTACTGAGACCTGTTCAAGGACAAGCACTGTGGCCAGGCTTAGATCACAAAATGGTTTAAGCCAAAAATGGCTTCTCTTATGTCAAGAAAGCCATGATTGGGTCTCTTTCTCTGGGGATCCCCCTACCCTATCTGCTTACTGAGTCAAGGAAAGTGACCAGTGGCAGACATCCCAAGGTGAAGGGAATGTTGGTCATTTTCACCAAGAGCATAGCTTCTTGAAATGCATCCTTTGAACTCTTAGGATGGGGTTCAGTTGAGGACCACGGCAGCCATTTCCAGAGCCAGAGATGTTTTAGTCCTTGCCCCAAGATCAGTGGTTCTGAAACAATTCAGGCAGGTAGGGATCTCTTCGTAAACAAATAAAAAGGTGTTTAGGGGATAAGGGGACTAATAGGAACAATGTGGGGGGTTAGGGGGTGAAGGGAAAGGGGGGCATTGTGGTTCTATAGGTCTTCAATTCATCTGTCAGGGAATCCAGCATTTGTTTATAGGACTCAGAAGGTCAAGTCTGCAATCAGCTCAAGGGAGTGGTCACCACTGACATACATAATAGGCTGAATTTAACTTGTTTGAATTATTTTCTCATTAACCAAATGACTTTAAATTTAAATTATATGATAATTAGCCCATCTAGATTAAACTTTTCACTTCCAATCTCAATTCCTTTAAAGCTCTTATAGACAGAGGACACCTGGAACAAGCACGGCCAATAGTCTAATCTAGTCTAATCTTTGGCCCCTGTATAGCTTTGATTGCTACACACATATATACTCAGCAATATCAAAAAACTGAGCCTTTAATTTTCTAGATTAACCCTTGAGAAACATCTAGCAGCTCAGCCTTATCTTCCTTTTTTTCCCTTTTTCAATTTTTGTGGATATTGAGGAAATTCAAACACCTTGTTTTACCCTTCTTAGTCACACCACTAGAAGATGTGACTACCTCCTACCTTTTGCTCTGCCTACCCAAAAGCCCAATTCTCTAAGGCACCAATTATTAAAGATAGTTTTCAACAAGAACTATGTCTCAGACAGAGCAGGCTGATTTAAAATTGTCAGGGGCGGGGCTTCCCTGGTGGCGCAGTGGTTGAGAATCTGCCTGCCAATGCAGGGGACACGGGTTCGAGCCCTGATCTGGGAAGATCCCACATGCCGCGGGGCAACTGGGCCCGTGAGCCACAACTACTGAGCCTGCGCGTCTGGAGCCTGTGCTCCGCAATGGCAGAGGTCGCGATAGTGAGAGGCCCGCACACCGCGATGAAGAGTGGCCCCCGCTCACCGCAACTAGAGAAAGCCCTCGCACAGAAACGAAGACCCAACACAGCCAAAAATAATATAATTAATTAATTTAAAAAAAAAAAAGGAAAAAAAATTGTCAGAGGCATTAGCCATGTAGATAGCTGTTGAAGGCCAGGGTCTCTGGTCCTTTCTGAAATGGTAAAAGAGGGCCCATAAAAAGTGAAGAAGCATTGATGCCCAAACAAATTAAAGGCATTACCAAATCTGTTCATTCATTCAATTTTTACCACATGCCTGCCTTATGAAACATGCTATGCCAGGCCCTGTCAGGATCTAGATGGAGTGGAATTCACAGGACACCAGAGATGGCTCTTAAATCAGGTCCTATAAGGAACAGTTGAAATAAGCAGTAATGGTTAACCTGAAATAAGAAGATTCCAGAAGAACATGAGAGTCCTCATGTCTAAATAATTAACCTTTTTTCTTGCAGAAAAGAGATTAGACTTGTTTTGTATAGGACCACATAGAATTAATATCAATGGATAGAAATCAGTGGAAGGAAATAGCAAGAACTTGCTATCAGAGCAATCTAAAAATAGAATGAGCTGTGTGGGGAAGAGCAGAAACCTAATTAGCAAAGTTGGTACCTGGGGCACCATACACTGTATCACTGGATACCCCACCCCTAAACAAATCTTAATCTGACTGCTTCAAAGCAGATCACCTGTAATTCTATTACCCAAAGGCAATCACTGATGACATACTGGCATGTTTGTTTTTTCTGTGCACTTTTTTAACATAGTGATATTGTACCATATATACAATTTCCCATTTTTATTGAAAATTATTTCTCTGGGCTATTTTGTAGACTACCAATATTTACCAAAGCTTTCTCTAATTGTTTTACATTTAGAATTTAATTGTAGGAGCAGGAGTTCTCAAGACGTCCTACCTGGTGGTTTGAATCTCACTGTGCTTTCTTTGAAAAGTTATTGTGTCTCAGCTGCCTCATCTGTAAATGGGGATTATACCTCACAGAGTTGTCGTATTAAAGGGGCTAATTCAAGTAAAACACTGTAACAGGGAAGAGCCAAATCTGACTACATGTTGGATCTATTTCTTTCACTTTAACCTTTGCTTTCCTTTGCTTTTGTTCACTAAAAGGATACGGTCTATACACAGTGGCCTGCCTTGGGGAACACTGCCCTCGGCCTGAATGTTAAACCAAAGTGCCTTTGTTCAGGGAAGCACCCTGACCCTGTCCACCTGTGGATGGCTGCAAGAGAGAAATGAACACATCGCCTCCCCGGGGCTGGCCATTCCAGGGGACATTTGCAAAACTTATGGCCTTTTTACTTTACTTCCTCATCTCCTCCCCTCTCTGTTCTATAAAAGAAACTGGCATCCAAACCCCTATAAGATGGTGTTTTGGAGACACTAGTCTGCCACCTTCTCGCTTTCCGAAGAAAGTTATATTCCTTGCCTCAGCACCTCGTCTCCCGATTTACTGGCCTTGGACATGGTAATAGCACTAAGAAAGTGCCTGACATATAGCATTCACTCAAAAATTTTACCAATTACAGGTAAAAGACTAAAAGTCTGTGGAAAAAAATTGTGAGACTTCAAAATGGACCAAAAGGTTACTGGCTATTTTTCATGGAACTTAAAGTTCTGTCTAGTAGAATCTTGGGGTGAGGAAACCTGAGCCTTTTGTTTGAGCTATTTTACAACTCTTCGTTATACATAAATGATACTTGTCCATGGACACACAAACTCTGTCTGGTGGATAAATGACTTCCCTCCCCTGTTGAAAAAGCCAGTTTTACATTTATTTATAAATTCATTTCAATATCCTTGATTCACCTATTAAGTGTGATGCTTTGAATTCTCCCTTGAACTGGTAGAAAACTTTTACTGGTTTCATTAATGAGTTAAATAAAATCTCAACAGGTCCTTGAACAGGTCCCATTCAGCCCTAATTCAGTAAGTCAACCTAAGACTATATACTCTATGCTTCAAAGGTTGTTTAAACCTCTCATAAAATCTATCATATTTTGCCATCAACATTATTGAGCTTGGGCTTCCCTGGTGATGCAGTGGTTAAGAATCCGCCTGCCAATGCAAGGGTCCAAGCCCTGGTCCCAGAAGATCCCACATGCTGATCAACTAAGCTGTGCGTCACAACTACTGAACCTGTGCTCTAGAGCCCGTCAGCCACAACTACTGAAGCCTGCACGCCTAGAGCCCGTGCTCCGCAACAAGAGAAGCCACCGCGATGAGAAGCCCATGCACTGCAACGAAGAGCAGCCCCCGTGCGCCGCAGCTAGAGAAATCCCGTGCACAGCAATGAAGACCCAAGGCAGCCAAAAATAAAATAAATAAATTTATAAAAAACAAAACAGGGCTTCCCTGGTGGCGCAGTGGTTGAGAATCTGCCTGCCAATGCAGGGGAAAATGGGTTCGAGCCCTGGTCTGGGAAGATCCCACATGCCACGGAGCAACTGGGCCCGTGAGCCACAACTACTGAGCCTGCGCGTCTGGAGCCTGTGCTCCCCAACAAGAGAGGCCGCGATAATGAGAGGACCGCGCACCGCGATGAAGAGTGGCCCCCGCTCGCCGCAACTAAAGAAAGCCCTCGCACATAAACGAAGACCCAACACAGCCAAAAATAAATAAATAAATAAATAAATAAATTTATTAAAAAAAAAAAACAAAAAAAACAAAAAAAACAAAACATTATTGAGCTTTACTAGGGAATTTAATTCAACTCTTCAACAATTCAGGACCTACGATTAATATACAAGGTATCATGCTACATGCTGTGGTAAATAGGAAAACAGTAGTGCTTGCCATCATGTAATTATCTTTGGGGACAAGAGGTACAGTCTTTCAACCTTACAGTGTGTTGTGGGTATTAAGAATATTAGCACTGACATCAGACTCGAGTTCCAGTCTAGTTTTGATCCTTTCTAACTTGTAAAGACTGCAGAAATTGCTTAATCTCTAAGCCTTAGTTTCCTCAGCTATGTAATGAGGATAATATCCATAGAAAAGCACTGAGACTTGAAAAAGATAACACACATAACACACTTAGCATAATGTCTGGCACATACATTTTAAAATAGAATCGTTAGCAGAAAGTTATTCAACCACTAATAGGGAAGACCAACTGTGCACACCAGCCTTCGTACCCACTACCACCACACACACACACACACACACACACACACACACACACACAGGGCAGGGACTGGCTAGGGAAATGTTCCCTTCCACACATTCCCTCAACCAATGCATAATTCTTACAGGTGCATTTACCCAGGACTATCCCACTAGAGCAGTGTCCATCTCTTCCCCAAAACTCTCATAAACACATACCAAACCTCATTTACCTAAACTATTATATGAGTAAACCTCTTTTTCACCTAAAAAACTTTTACAACTGCTCAGCTGGCACTGCTTCTCACCCACCCACTCTAACTACATCAGGAGAAAACTCCTACATCCTCAATCTCCTCTACCAAAATTCTATCCACCTCCTCTTCCTGTTTAAAACCTAGCTGTTCCCTAAAGACACTTCCCCAGCAACACTATGTTAAAAAAACAAAAAAAAACAGAAACTTCATGGGAGGTCCACCATGGAATTATCATCTACTCCTGGGATTCAGGGTCAGTAGAGGTGAATTTACCATGAAGCTCTTGAGACCTAAGCTTCAGTGTCCCTAGCTTTCATGAGCTCCTTTTAAGGTTCTTAAACTAGCAATGTGTTGCACTGTTTTTGAAAATTTCGTAGCTAATTTAAACAGTCAGTTAAGATGCTTTTTTTCCACTCCAGCTTCCACTGGCACACTTCCTCTCCTGTTGGATGACACTGTACCAATCAATTTTAAGAGGCAGTTACAGTTGATCACGTCCTGCTTGGCTTCTAGTATGCCACTTCTTGGTTCTCCTTCTACTTTGTTGAATCCTCATCTTCCCACCTGTTCCTGGAATAACCCAGAACAGTCTTCTCCATGTATTATTCAATCCTTAGACTTTAGGGCTTAGATCTCATCCAGTCACAAGGATGAGATCCACAAAGAGCAGCTACTATTCATACTGAGGACAACCAGTTGAATCTCCAGTCCCAAGCTCCTGTCAACTCCAGATAAACGCCTACTTCACAGCTCCACGTGAATGTCTAATAAGCATTTTGAACTTAATATGCCATAAGCTGAACTTTTTCTTCCCTAAAACAACTTTTCAGTCCTAGCTCAATAGTAACTCTACCCTTCCAGTTGCTCAGGCCAAAACCCTTGGGAGTCATCCTTTGCTCTCCCACAACTAATCCTTCAGCAAATCCAGTCTTCTTCCTCTTCAAGAGGTCACTGTGACTACCTCAACTACTCTTATCCTAGCCCAAGCCAAGATCATTTGCCTAAAATATTCCGATAGACTCGTTTCCCTGTCTCTACCCTTGCCCCACTAAGATCTACTTTTGCTCACAAGACCCATTTTACTTTTAATCACTCTCCACCCCACCCCTTCCACATACAAATAATTGAGAAATTTACAAGTTTTGCTAATTATACCAAAAGCTAGGACTGCCACCACCAGGTAAATGCTCAGAGCAGGTTTTAGTGCTAGCCTTCTTTCTCAAAATCAATTTTCAATAGTTTTACTTTCACTGCCCAGTTCACTGTAGCCAGTCAACTACTCAAAAGACAATTTGTCTCAGGTTATATGCTGGATGCTCCTATATATAGTGGGCACTTTATGGAACAAAAGACGTTAAGTATAAAAATAAAACTGGGATTTACCAGAGTCCAGCAAGAATACTTTTATATAACTGAAGGAAAATAAGACACATATTGTGAAGACAAATCCACTGAAGATAATTTTTTAAAGATTTCTATAAACAATTGGCTATTACATTCACATGAAAAACATTCATAATTGAAGTTTTAAAATTTTTATTTTATATACAAAGAGTTAGTATTGTTTCTGAGGAAGGCAGATATGCGTGATGACCCATTCAAGAAGTTCACACTTAGTCCAACTGCAAAAAAAAAAAAGGCAGATAGGAAATGAATTAATGCATAATGCTTTAAATATCCATTTTATTCTCAGGAAAAAAAAATGGCTCATTACAGAATGAGATTTAAACTGGAAATCTGACCCACCCCAACTAGTAACGGAGATCTAAAGAACTTAAATATTTACTGAACACCAACTACAGACTGCTCCAAAAATCTCAACAATTATATTTTAGACAATGAATTTTAATACTGGTATACCCACTTCTGCCATCAAAGAAATTTCCCGCTAGAAAAACACTACTACATAAAATGATCTTTACCAAAAGCTCAGTATGGTCATTAAGTAGGTAACAAATTCTAACACTATTCTAAGGAACCATTCATAAATTAACTCATTTAATCTTAACCTCTGAAAAATGGGACACAAAATTACCGGGCTTGGGGCCATTCTCTGATCTACTACCTCCAACTAAGTTATTTGAACTTCCAAAAAGTAACACTAAACATACTTCTTAAGTATTTGGTCAAAGCCAAAAGTTTAAGATACTTTGTTCCTGTCACAGAAATCTCACGTTAAACAACTTATATCCACTGTAACATTTCAACATAAGGACACCTAATTTTAACAAATACATTCTACTCGACATTTTTGAGTTCTAACTATGAATAAAAAGGTAGTGACTTTTATTTTGTATCTCCAAGAGCCAATAAGGAATTAGTTTTCACCTCTAGCATTTAAGTGATTTTTAGGAGCCAAGAAAGCTTCATCTATACATTAATTTCTACAACAACCCTGCCATTTATTTTTCACAGGCAAAAACTTAGCTTTGAGTGACTTGACCAAAGTCACACGACTAAGATTCAGATCTCTGAATCCTAAAAAGGATGGCCTGGCCCCAAACCTCAAGCTCATTCCACTGCACGACCCTATCTAACATTTCAGGGCAGCGAACAACGTATGTATTCTGCTGAAAATTAGCTAAATACGATTAGAGATTTAGTATTTAATTGTTTCTGAAAAGTAATTTTATGCAACATTATACATAGCACCTAAAACTGTCAGAAGTGGGTAAAAAGGAATGAGAAAGTCTACTTTTAAGGCCTTCACCCCACCCCCCCATTCTATTAACGTGACTGCCAAAACTCTCAACAGTATCATCCGCTAGCAAGGAAGGGCCCTGCTACCTCCAAGAGGAAAGCAGCGTTGGTCAAATGCCCACACCACGAACTACCCGCTCGTCCGCCCCTCACGGAAACAGGAGAGCACGGCGGCGGCGGCCGTACCTTAATGAAGCCGATGTCCTTCGCGTACTGGCGGAAACACTGGCGGCACATATTGAGGCCGTATTTCCGGATCAGACCGTGCCGGTTTGAGCAGACGCGGCTGCAAGGAAAGAGATGGCGTTACCGCAAGTCGCTGAAAGCAAAGTATTCGGCACTCGGGAGGCCACCACCCGCACTGCCTGCCGGTCTCCACGGACCCATCACAGGCCTGCAATGGCGGCAGCCAAAGCTACGATTCCGTCTCCCCCAGCCGCGCCGCCCGCGGGCTCCTCCACAGTACATTTCAAGCAGCGTCGCGCCCCAGAGAAACCTTCCCTGAAGCTACGTTCTGTTTCTCACCAAGAACGAGAACCCTGGCCGAATTTTCTCGGATGGCTCCAGTAGAGCTGCTGGTGCCCCATATTGCTTTCTTGGCTGCAACGAAGCAAAAGGAAAGACGGAACGCACGCAGGCGCTCTTCAAATTTTTGAGACGGCCTACCCAGAAGGCAGTGCTGACAAAGGACGCGTGCGCAGTGTGGCTACGCTGTTTCGCGGATGTGAAGAGGAAGCTTGGAAATAATCTAGGCGGGCACAGCTGATGACGTCACCAACACCTCAGCCTCTAGTTTTCTCTTTCGCGGACTTCGCTCGCCGGGCGCGGTGGCGCGCGCCTGTAGTCCCAGCTACTCGGGAGGCTGAGGCAGGAGGATCGCTTGAGCCCAGGAGTTCTGGGCTGTAGTGCGCTATGCCGATCGGGTGTCCGCACTAAGTTCGGCATCAATATGGTGACCTCCCGGGAGCGGGGGACCACCAGGTTGCCTAAGGAGGGGTGAACCGGCCCAGGTCGGAAACGGAGCAGGTCAAAACTCCCGTGCTGATCAGTAGTGGGATCGCGCCTGTGAATAGCCACTGCACTCCAGCCTGGGCAACATAGCGAGACCCCGTCTCTTTTGAATCCCCAGAAATGAGTTTTGAACCCTCAAGAAATAAATGATGTCACTATCGTACCGTCTCTTCAACATCGTCTGAACCTTTTACATTCTTTTAATTAAAATTTTACACTTGGAAAAAGGATTTTTGCCTTAACTCAGTACTGACACCTACTGGGGTAAAATTACAAAATAACTTAAAATCAACTGTAATAACTAGGAGTCAACGGTAGGAGTTCCCGTTTTGTGAGACAAAATACGTTTTCAAACTTTTTTTTAATTGACACACTGCTCCTAGAAATACACCTACACCATTCCAAAAGAATGACACGAGACTTAGTGTGTTTAATATTTAAATGTAGTTAGTTAAGTTTAAAGTAAGAAACAAGTAAATGCCCAATATATGTTGCTTTGACCAGATGATTTGGTAATAAAATAACTAGTGAAAACCAAATGCCATCTAATAATCTGAAAAATGTCCCTAAAATCCACATGGTTATTTATAATGTCTTTAGATAAACCTAAAATTGTACATGGCTCTGATATCAAAGCTTTAACTAGATCTATAAAATGTACCACAGGGTGCAATAATGCAGGAAACTTTACACAGGAATTCTTCTTTGTTGTTGTTTTTTGTTTTTGATTGTTTTTGGTCGAAAACAAGATGATGAAGGAAGGAGTCAAGCCAGAGATTTAAAAACCAGATATGACTTGATCCTGCCCTCAAAACAAATATAGTGAGGAAAATAGGATTATCTCAGAGCCCTTCCTTCCAGTTTCAACTTTTTTGTTTTGTTTTGTTTTCAGTTTCAACTTTTAGAACTCAATGATATGGATACAACTAAGTTAGTAGGACAATTGCATTAGACGATACATGTGCTCATAGAACACAAAAGGAGCAAAGAAGAAAGAGATTAATTCCAGCTTGAGGTTCATTTGAGGGGCCTTTGAAGTAGACCTTAAGTGAAGAGTGGGGTTTTTACAGGCAGCACTTGATGGAAGGGAATGCATAGTGAGAGGAAGAGTTTGAGCCCAAGAATGGAGTTGGAAAAAGCTTGGAGAGGATGAACAACCTTGTGTAACTAGAGAGGAGGATGCACAAAAGACCTAGTGATAGATGACTGAAAGGGTATTTTAACTTAAAGCCTGATTGTGAAGGGTCCAATGTCAAGCTTCTACAGTTTGCCTGGAATTTATATCAGTCATAGATGTGTAGTTTCCAAAATCCATGTGCCTCTCCAAAGCTAATCAAACATTTGCCCACCTATAGCCTTCTCAGGCCTTTCCCAATTGGTCTCCATAATTTTTAAAAGATTACAATGGTTCTGAGATCAATTCCATAAATATTTTCAATACTCTGATATATAATCCTCTGGGCCAAAAGAAGTGAACTCATTTAAAAGTGGGGGTAAGATAAGACAAGCAAGAAGCAATTAGTTACACTTGAACAGTAACAATCTCTTAAACTATCTTGATATTCAAGTAGTTCTTATTGTTTATTCTGGTCTTGAAAGTTACTCTTCTTGATGGAGATATTATAAAACTGCAGTTGAGAAGCTGTGCTTCCTGCTCAGTCTTAAGATAATGTAGCACCATCTATCTCCACCGATGGAATTATCAATTTCTTTTTCAGTAAAAAAGCTGAGAATACAGTTTTAAAAGTCCATTTTAACCCAATGTTTGTAAAGAGCTTTTAGCTTAATCCTATACTCTTCTTACAGATTCCTATTACTCTTCTGTACTTGGCTTTTAAATTCTTCTTTTAAAACATATTTCCCCCTAATATAATACATACTGAGTTCTCTTTCTTTCTTTTCCTTCTTTCTGTCTTTCTTTTTTTCTTTCTTAAATACAATGAAATACAAAGAAGAAGAAATGTGCCATAATCTCCTAGCCCAGATAACCCCTATTAATATTTTTTTTTGGAAAAAAATAAAAGTAATACTTATAAGACTGAAACATTCTAATGGGACAGAGTATAGATATTATTTTTGAATTTAAGCACATTGGAATGATCTGCATGTTAAGACACCATTATTCAGATATCTCCTATTTTCTTCCTTAAATTATTCTCACAATTATTTGTGATTCTACATCCATAATTTGTTATTTAAAGACCTACATCTCTCTTGAGCTATCTTCAATTTCAGAACATATACATATATATCCATTTCAACAGATGTTGATATTTTAATTAATTGTATACTCTAAAGCAAAACACAGATACATAAAGTATATTTTTTAACTTTTTATTTTATATTGGAGTACAGTTGATTAACAATGTTGTTATACATAAAGTATATTTTTAAAAGTATGTTTTTATCCAACCCAGACCCCTATTTCTCCAGTCTCCCTGTCCAAACCCACACGTTATCAGAATCTTTAAAGAAATAAGTGTAGCTATCTATCTACCTATCTATTCATCCACTCACAGAAGTATATGTGCATATCTATGCATGTATACATACATATGTATAAATGTGTCCATATACATATGTTTGTATTTATATATATTTACTACATCTCTTTTCATTTATACAAACAGAAGCATACCATACCCAATGGCATGCTTCTGTTTGTACAGATAGATCATATCTGTTTGTACAGATAGATCATACAAATAGACCATAAAGCATCTTAAAAGAGTATAAATGCTATGGAGAAATATATAGCAAAAATAGGGAATGAAGTGAAATTGGAACATCTTTGAACATTTCTCTGCATACTTAAATTATATCTATATCTATATTATAAAGTATGTCTATAAAATAAAATTCTGGAAATGGGACTGTGAGGCAAAAGAATATGAACTTTTAAATTTTTGATAGAGATTACCAATTTGCCGTCTATAGAAATCATAACAATTCAACCTCATACCCATAGAATATATGTTTTTCCACACTCCCCCAACAGTGTGAATTAGCAAACTTTTTTATATTTGTCCTTCTGATAGCCTAAAACTGGCAAGTGTTGTTTTAATTTGAATTTCGATGATGCAGAACATGTTTTGCTATGTTTATAAGCCAGCCATGTATCTTTATCTGAGAACTTCTCCTTCCAGTCTACAACCCACTTTGGTAATGTGTTGCTGGGCTGTAGTTTGTATATTTGTAAATACTTACATGGAAGAAAATTAGCCCTTTGACTTTCATGTTGGTTGCAAAGTTATTCTAGTCACTACAACCCCAGATTCCTATTTATTTCTATGTTTATGTTCCATGTATTCTTTCATGCAAAAAGTTTTAAAGTTTATGTATGAAAATTTATCAAATTGTTAGGTTACTACTTTTAGGTTTTGTGTCAAAATTCTAAACAAGTTCTACTGTGTTTTCTTGTTGTACTGTTACATTTTTGGTTTTCATTTTAAATCTTGAATCCACCTAAAATTTATATCACTGTCCCCCAGGAGTAAGGGAGAAATCCAGTTTCCCTCCCTCCCAAATGGCTAGCTACTCACTCTAACGCAAGAAATATTAACCAAATGCATAATCATCGGTAAGCTTACTCTATTCTGGCACAATGTAGGCTCTCATAAACATTTGTTGAATGAATATTTAGATAGTCATTTACTCATTCATTCTTTCTACAAATATGCATTGAGCACCTACTATATGTGAACACTATGCTAGATCTTGCATGTAACAGTAGTGACTCAGAACCCGTCCAGGAAGCTTGCAGTCTAGAGGTAAAGACAGGCATTAAATAAGTAATCATATAGCAATTATTTTGGACAAGATAACCTAAGATTCCTCTTGCTGTGAACACCCAAACTTGCTAGAAGAAATATGGTATGTTTTAAAATGCAGAGTTGGCGGCTGAGGGGCGGGGCGGGGGCAAGAGTGGCTTCTTTGCTTCATTGTGCCCTAGCGACGCCCTGACACCGCGCGGGCCGCTGGCACCATGAAGATCTGGACTTCGGAGCACGTCTTTGACCACCCATGGGAAGCCGTTACAACAGCTGCAATGCAGAAATACCCAAACCCTATGAACCCGAGTGTGGTTGGAGTCGATGCACTGGACAGACACATAGATCCCTCTGGAAAGCTGCACAGCCATAGACTACTCAGCACAGAGGGGGGACGGCCTTCCATTGTGAAATCTCTTATTGGTGCAGCAAGAACCAAAACATATGTGCAAGACATTCTGTAGTGGATCCCGTAGAGAAAACAATGGAAATTAAATCTACTAATATTTCATTTACAAATATGGTTTCAGTAGATGAGAGACATATACAAACCACTGCCTCAAGACCCAGAAAAAACTGTTTTGACTCAAGAAGCCATAATTACCGTGAAAGGAGTCAGTCTCGGCAGTTAACCTCGAAGGACTGATGGCAAGTACCATACCGTCAAATGCTAATAAAGGTCGAGAAGCAATGGAGTGGGTAATACATAAATTAAATGCTGAAACTGAGGGATTGACGGCTTCAGCAAGAGGGAGCATAAGGACACCAACAGCATTTGTGGAGAAATGACAATGAAAGTTGATAAACAACACCCAGTTCCCCAGGTCTCTGCAAGCTGGCAGTATATTTATTTGTTATTTAAAAAATACAACTATATTTTCGGTAGAATTTTTTTTTTTAATAAGCTGAAGAAAGACTAAGTGACTTGATCAAAACAAAGAGGTGCAGTGTTTCTAAATAAAAGGGATGGGCTGAAATCAGTGTTGTCTGAAATGACGGCCTGATTTTGAAGATTCCAGTATTTATGTGAAAATTTAACAATTTTTGAAAAGTACTTGAAAATTGGTATTGGCTGATTAAACCTCCTTAAGGTAGAATTTTAAAGTTTTTCACGCATTGGAACTCTACCTGGTTTTGGACCAACCCCAGAACCAAGCAGAGCGACCTCTTACATACCCACGACTACCCTGCTGCAATAAACTTGTAGAACTTGCATGAGGGAACTCACTTTTAAAGGAGAAACTGTATAGTTTTAAAAAGACATTGATTGTATAAAATAATTTGCTCTGCTATAAACCACCATTAAAAATCACAATGTTTTAATTTGGTACTTAACATTTTTGGAGTAAAAACTATCACGAAAGTAACAAAATGACTCCAACAAAAATATACTTTATTGTGTTAAAGAGTACTGTATTGATTTGCCAAAGTTTTGTAACTTAGTAAAGGTATTACCTTCCTTGGATTTGTACTTTATGACTTAGTATGCTGTATCGTGGGCTGGTTATGTTAACTGAAAAAGTCATTGCCAGAATTTTGCAGCACTCTAAACTTAAACAGAAGAACAGCTGTTCACATCTTTTAGCATTTCACATTTGCCTAACTTATAAATTGCCATGTGTCAAAATCATGGTTCTGTAATTGCTAAAGCATGATATGTCAGGTTATTTGAATCTAATTACTTTTTGAAGTTAATTACTACCACAAAACATCTTTTTTACGTGAAGAGCTGTACATCATTTGAAATTACTCAAATGATGTCTTGATCTGAAGCATAAATTCCAGGGATTTAATGTTTTTAATAATACCGTGTTACTGTGGGGGATGGGGACCGTGGAGAAGAAAAAAGAATAATAGGGTGAAAAAAAAGCATTGACCTAAACTAACCAGTAGGTGAATTGCTTTGCAGCTTTTATTTATGGGAAATCCTTGCTTTGGATGCCAGAGGGCAGCTGCAGTCTGAAAACTAATCCAGTATATGTATTTTGTTTTGTATTTTGTAGCAGGCAATTAATTATCCACCACTAAATAAATAAGAATATCTTTGATACTGGGAATTGTTGCATACAGAGTATTTTTGTTAAAAGGTGATGAGCTCTTGCCTTTATTTCACAGTACTTAAAGTAATAATCTTCTAGTCAGGTTTCCTATAAAAGAAACCAGTTAATATATGTACATAAACCACAAAAATAGTATAACAAACTATTTGAAAATTATTGTTTTTCTACTTAAAATATTGTTTAGCTTGAGACTTCTTAGGACATTTGTAAAAGCAAGTTAAAGCCAATAAGATTTTTGATCTTTTTTTGTAACCGGAGATGGTTTTTACAATTAAAATAACATTTCAACTAAACAAAACATTGCTAAATATTGATATTTAATAAGTTGCCTTGTATAGTTTCTGAAAATTATACTTGTTCTGAAAAGTGTAAGAATACCCTAATGATAAAGATTTCTAAACAAAATTTTATCCTGTTTGACTTTTTTACTCTGATCTAATGACAAAATTCTATAAATTTTCATTTTCCAGTGTAGTTGCTTTTAGTTAAGTAGCTAGTTAATGGCTTTTACCTGTTAAAATACAAATAACATAGCAAGCATCTGAGAGGACTAAACTGGAATAAGGTGTTCACGAGTTAGAATTAGACTCGGACTATGGAGTATATTATCCTATTTAATATTAAAGATGGATCTTATATGAATTAAGAAAAACCTTCCTGTTAATAAAAGCTTCCTTTTAACTAAAAATAAATAAATAAAATGCAGAGTTGAGCTCCAGGGAATCCCAAAGATCAGGTACTAAGTGGGAACTGAAAACCATAGAGACTCCTCTGGGGAGATTTGTCCATCTAGGTAATAGGACCTGGATTCCGAGGGGAAAAGAGACAAGGCTTTGGGTAACTGTATTTAATTAAATTGTGGAGTGGAAATCCATGAAGATTTTTGGGAAGAATTAAGCACAACATATGAGACAAGTTCCAGCACTATTTGTTCTAACAATGACTATCTATGAGGTCACAGGCAAATACCTTTACTCTTTTCAGCTTCCATTCCCCTCGTATAAAATGAGAGAACTGAATTAGAATATCTGTAAATTATGTTTCAGCTCAACATTTTAGGATTCTGTGATGAGATACACCTTTGAAAATTTAATTTGGCAACAGTGTGGATGGTGGATTATTGTATTAGCCTCGTAACTGGTATTGCTGCCTCTAGGCTTGCTTTAACTGCAAATTAATCCCGTCACTGACCACAGTAGCCTTTCTTAAACAGGTCTAAATTTTAACCCCTGCTTGAACATTTTCAATCGTGTTCCAGAATTTTCAGGATAATGTTAAAAAGCCTTAGTTTAGCAAAAAAATTGTTTTCATCATCTGGCTGCTTTATACTCCTCTAATGTTCTCATCTAACATTTCTCCCATTATAGTATAATTATTGGTTTATTTGTCTCTTCTAAACAATGTAAACTCATCTTTGCCTTTTTTTTTTTTGAACAAGAAGTTTATTTAAACAGCAAGACGCTTGACTTGAAGGGAAAACTATCTAGGATTCATTTCTTTTAGAGTAATTTAAAGACATTGCCCTACTTGCAACAGCTAAATACAAAAAAGTTATAAAATTGTCCTTGGTTTTACAATGATAAATGAAAAGCATTAAAATTCTCCCATCGAAAAAGGTATGCAAGGATTTTTATGTTGTTCTTTTTTTGTTAAACAGTGAGAGCAAAATAACTTACTGAAATATAAAGGCAAGAGCTGAATGAGCATGCCACTAATGGAGAAAAGGGGGTATTTTCACAGAACCAGTATTTTTCCCCAACCCATCTCCATTTGATGTCGGTCAAAACATACCATTGGCCATTTACTTAAAAAAAAAATGCACTATGCTTGTGCACATACACCAGTTACTTTATGTACAATAAAGGAAGGGGGAAGGGGAAAATGAAAGAACAGAGAAAACTATACTGTAGTAGTCAGGATGTGGTGGAACCAAATTGCGGTTTTCTAATTGAGAATGTCTTCTTGGTCTGGAGGAACAGAATTCTGGAGTAAAGTAGCAGGTTCCCTTTTCTAGTAGACACCTCCTGTCTGCTGCTGGAACACACCAATTGTATCTTCAGCCTCCATTTCCAACTGTGCAGGTGTCTGTTTCATTGATTGGCTGCCCATCAAATTGGAATCTGATCTGCCTCATTGACATATCCTGTCATTCACAATAGGCTTTCAATAGTTTACTAAGTGGTGTATGACTCTTAATCTTAAACTGCACCACAGAACTGTCCTGCCCCGCCACCTTCAAATTAATATGATCATTGTTCTCAGTCTTGACTCCTTCCTTGGGCTTTTCATCAGCCATGGCGAGCGCCAGAGTCTCCTCAGCTCCCGCTTCACTAAAGAGGTGCCAGGTCCGCATCAAAAGAGCACACAAGCAGCACCAGGAGTGGCAGAAGAAGGAGGCGGCAGCGGTGGAGGAGGGAGAGCACCTTTGCCTTTTAAACATCTAGCACAGGTGCTGGCATACAGCAAGAACACCATAAATATTAAATGAATGAATAAGTGTACTGAAGTAAGAAGACCTGGTAGGTTTAGAAATAATTCTGGAGGGAAGTAATGCAATGACTGATATGGCAATACTCTGAACTGAACATGGCAATACTAAGAAGGGGCAGTTGGGTATTAATTAGGAAATCATAGTGGAAACACAACCCACAAAACATGATCAAAGAGTGTCAACAGGGAAAAGGGAAACCACACGCCATCTCAGATGGGACTTGAACCCACGATCCCTGACTTTAGGAGGGACCTCGAACCCACTATCTTCTAATTGAAACCACTCACCTAGTATAGGACTCACTGAAGCTCAGGTTCTTTTGTCTCGTTGCAGAAAAGGCAAAGTGGCAGGCGAAGAGTGAGTTTATTAGCATACCTAGGACGCTTGTGAGAGTTACAGGCAGGCAAGGCAGCCCCAAGAACAAAGAGGGCTATATTTTTATAATCAAACAAAACGTGGGGAGGGGAGAAGACCACCTTCTTCCTCACTTTTTGGTAGATGTCAAGGTGATAGGGACAGAGTAAAGGAACAAAGTAGGTAATTAAATAGTTAATCCCACTAGGGGATTGTAAGTAGATAAAAAAGTGTCGGAGACCCCTGTAAGTTAATGATTACTCAAGAAAGCAGGTTTGCTTAACCACAAAACCAAGCAGGCTTGCTTAGCAATAAAACCATGCAACAGAAGCATGAGACATGCCCCAAAACAATAAAACAATGGTGGTATGAGACCCACATCCTGTCCAGTGAGCTCAGTAAGTTATTGACTCCTAGGACATGCTCCTCTGGGCACATTAAAAACAAAAATATAAAGAAAGGGTGACATTATACTGAAACCTGAAATGATTTAACCATTTCTAGCATATGTTACCACCTTTTTGCTTATTTCCATTGTGCCATGACAGTCCTGGCTTGACCATGTAGGGAGAAGAAAAGTCCCCCAGCCGACATGGAGGAGGAACTGATGATGAAAGTGTGACGTCTACTCAGGAATGAGGAAGATGGTGGTCTTCCCCACCCCCAACTTTTCCTTTGATTATAAAACCATAGCCCACTAAGTTATCGGGGTGCAGCACCCTCTCTCCCTCCTGCTTATAAGCCTCACAAGCATCCTATTCTAATAAATCACTTCTTATCTATCACTTTGCATCTCTCTGAATTCTTTCTTCCATGAGACATAAAGAACTGGAGCTCCTCGGAGCCCCCTAGCGGTTTCAAAGGCTTACATCGTAAGTTCCTCCTTTGACCCTATATGGTCTAATCGGGATGGTCATGGCACTATTTAAGTCAAATATATATTAGCAAAAGTGTGGTAACATACACTAAAATATGGTCATTCATCTCAGGTTTTGGTATAATGTCCCCTTTCACCTACTTTCCCCTTTCACCTATATTCCTGTCTTGGCTACATGCAGAAATGCAACCCTTCAAGGACCACTAACTCCCTGACTTCATGTGACAAGATTCAGACTCCATATCTATTGTCTTGTGTTTTAACTATCAGGGTTTGTGGCTTGAGTGTGCCTGGCACTTGGATGCATCTGGTCTTCCTTCAAGTTAAGAGTAGATTGTTGCTAGATAACTGGATTCTTTTCTTGAGTGGTCATTAGCTTACAACAGTCTCCCAAACTCCCTTAAAATTTCCTTTCTGTCTTTAATCCCCTGGTGAGATTTCTAAACTATTTAATTATCCTACTCTATCCCTATCAAAAGCAGCACTATAAAGGTCTAATTCTTAGGTGTATATTTGTTAACTATATAGCTTTATTTAGTTTTTTAAAAATTTTATTTATTTATGTATGTCTGCATTGGGTCTTTGTCGCTGTGCGCGGGCTTTCTCCAGTTGCGGCAAGCGGGGGCTACTCTTCGTTGCGGTGCGCAGTCTTCTCATTGCGGTGGCTTCTCTTGTTGCAGAGCATGGGCTCTAGGTGTGCGGGCTTCAGTAGTTGTGGCGCGCAGGCTCTAGAGCACAGGTTCAGTATTTGTGGCACACGGGCTTAGCAGCTCCTCGGCATGTGGGATCTTCCCTGACCAGGGTTCGAACCCCGTGTCCCCTGTATGGTCAGGCGCATTCTAAACCACTGCGCCACCAGGGAAGTCCCAGGTTTATTTAGTTTAGATGAAATTTACCATTAAAAAAACCAGCTCCAAGATCTGGTCCCAACGTGCTAGGGCAGACAAGTCTACACTGTCCATAGACTGTGTCCTCTCTAAGAACATGATGACATTATGATTTTACTAGCTTGAACCCAGCTGAGCTACAAACCTGAGTAAAGTTTACTGTGGGCACAAATTCGGGAAGTCAGAGATATTCAATTATCTGTTGAATGCCTGGTATGCACAGAAACGTGGAGAAATAAAAGAAATGAAAAGTAATTTTAGGGAATTCCCTGGCGGTCCAGTGGTTAGGACTCAGGTGCTCTCACTGGCAGGGGCAGGGGTTTGATCCCTGGTCGGGGAACTCCCATAAGCCATGCAGCGTGGCCAAAAAATAAATAAATAAAATAAAATTACAACAGTTTGTCCAACATTTAAAATGTTCCCAGCTCCCAACTTTTTCTATAGGTTCGGAGGTATATTTTAACATACTTGTTTACGCAGGTGTTTTACTATTTTCATCTATGTTATTACCCACTCAAAGAACAAAAAATTGGTAATTCCTATAAAGTCCAATTTCTTTGAAAATTCTAGGGTGTCGTTTTAGTTTAATCCTTTTTGTCTCTAGCCATAAGATTAACTGTTGGTAAATGCTGAGTAGTGCTTTCACGCTCTACAAGCAAGAATACTAAATAGGAAAAAAAAGTAATTTTTTATTACCTTATCACCACTTTTCATGAACCAACTTCGTTTTTCAGAAGATAATCAACGGATAACCCTCTAGGTTCAAACTGTTGTACACAGAGACGCTCATTCAAGAATAAATCATTATATTGTCACAGTTGAATTGAAAAGTATTTTTGGACGCCATTTCACACTTGTGAAAGTACATCTTAGACAAAATGAAATATTTAACACAAGTCTGGGACCAGCGAGAGGCGAGCACGCAAAATTTAAGTGGGCGAGACTACTACGACCCTAAGTGTGAGCGACTCCCTCGCCCCACCCAGGGCCTGGCCCTTCTCTAATAAATGGAATAAGGAGTCCGAAGGGTATGTATCTGGGGTCTGGACGGTCTTTCCAAGCCTTAGATGCAGTTAAGCCAGCCACTCCATCCAACCCACTAGCGGTTGCAAAGTGGGAATTTGTTCAACAGGAATTGCCAAGTCAAATATTGTCATATCAAGTTCCCTTCTGACGTGGCAGGTGTCGCCTCCGGAGCACCAAAAACAAAACAAAACACCAGCCCATCAGCGCCCGGAAATGTCGCGCCCCAACTGGCACTAGGCAACTCGCAAAAGGCCGAAGGTATCTAGGCAAAAAGGCTTCCCCGGTAACATAGGAGCTGATGCCTTTCCTTGGGAAACTCAAGGACCGCACGAGTACGTGCAGCGCATTAAGGGTCAACAGCGGAAACTAGGACTCGGCCCCAAGCTATAACAGCTGCGGCCGTCAGCGCGCGCTCCCGGGAAAGGACGTGGCGCCCCCGCCGATCGCCGGTTTCGGGAGACGCGCGCCGGGTCCTCAGGTGGTCGGTGTCCGCCCTCCGTGGGCCGCAGCCACAGTGCGGACTTGACCCTGCAAGGGAGAGGGGACGCCGTCCGTCCCCGCAGGACTCGTGGAGCCGCTGTACAAAGAAACCGGAGACATCGGCACCACGAGCAAGCAGGCAGATCCCCGGACAGCCGCGTACTCGAGGACCCCGGCGGCGGCGCGGCGCGGCGCGGCGGGAAGGGGGAAGTTTCAAAGCCGAGAGGTGGCTGCTGGTTGCTGGAGCTCCGACGAGATGAAGCTGCACTGCGAAGTGGAGGTGGTTAGTCGGCACTTGCCGGCCTTGGGGCTGAGGAACCGGGGCAAGGGCGTCCGGGCGGTGTTGAGCCTCTGTCAGCAGGCGCCCAGGACTCAGCCGCGGCCCCGAGCAGGGGGCGACCGGGGCGGCCAGCACCCCGCCTGCCTGTTCATTTCCACCCTGAAGGACAAGCTCGGGACCCGCTATGAGGTGCGTGAAGCAGGCAGGTCAGGGGTGGCAGCCGGGCGCTCTTGCCCTAAGCGCCCGACTGTTCCCGAGGCTGGACTCCGTCTTAGGGGTTCCTGAGCGCCCGGCCCCCGAACCCCATGACCACCCGGACCCCGGCGTCTCCCTGCGGACCCCGAGGAGGAAAGATTTTGAGAGTGCACGTCTTATTTTTCTTGCCCATTTCTGCGACTTTGTATTGACAGCCTTGCTGTTTAGTAGATAGCAGCCCCGCCCCTTTAAAGCCTTCGAAATTTCGGCCTGCCGGATTAAGCTATAAACGAAGCATCAGTCCAGTTTGGGAGAACTGTAAAATGACTACACTTTGGTTCAGTAGATTCTGTTTCTCCCACAGGCTTTTCGCTAGTTTTGTCTGTTTGTTGGTTTGTTTGTTTTAAGGCTTTGTGGGGTGTATCTAAGGTCATTAGGCCAGATTAGTGCAATAGTAAAGCAGTAATGCTTGGGTTGCATCTTGATAGCTTTATTAAAGTTATTGGTTACTGCATCTCTCTCTCTCTTTTTTTTTTTCTCCTCAAATGTTTGATTTTCTAAGTCTTGATTTGTTAGGTCCAAGACTTTTTCGTATCTACCTAGGAGTAGTAAATCCTCCAGAAGAAATTGGAAGTTGAAGTAGAATTTTTTGAAATAGAATTTTTAAAGCGCAAGTTTTGTAAAATCCTTTTACGTTGATTATCAAGCACGTTATTTTGTGAAAATGACTGGAATACCCTTGTGCCTACTATAATAAAATTGGGGCAATTCATCACCCACCATTGCATCTGACTCTTGACTGGATTTTATACAATTTCTGGGATTATTTCCCTTACAGTGTTGTACTCCGCAGTGAATACTCATAGTTGAGGAAAGGAGTTATTGCTGTTTCATTCAGAGCCACGTAAATGTTTGATGTGAGTAGTTGAAAGTCTAAATAATTCTCCCCTTTCCATGGAATCAATTCGTATAATTTTTCGAATTAAAAGGACTTTAGAAATCACCCAAATTTTAAAGGTTAGAAAACTGTTAGGTGACAAAAGCAAACTCATAACCAGAATTGGGTCTCCCTTTTTTCCCTGTTGTCTTCCCTAAAACCTATCTTTTCATGCCCAGCTTAGGTACTGCCTATTTTCAGAGTCTGTTGTGATCTCTCCTTTAAAACTTCTACTGCACTAATAGTCAGTAGCTGACCTAACCAAAATTTTATTGTAAACTGCTAGTTGAAGACTTATGGTGTGCAGGGTGCAGTGCTAGGTACTGTGGGAAATAAACCTGATTTAGTCACTGTTTTTCCAAGACTAGAAAGGGAGAAACAGAAACCACCACTTATAAAGGTGGGCTATGATAAGTGCTGTAATAAAGGTAGAAGCAGAGTAGTATAATATCAAAAATGAGATCAATTCTGATTAAAGGTCTTGAGAAAGTTTTGTAGAAGAGGTGGTGCCACAGGGACATAGTAGGTGTCAAGTAAACATTTATTGGTTGAATTAAAGTGGTTTTGTCCCGAGCCTTGAAGAGTAGGTATTAGTGCTCAGTATGGAAGTATCTTGGGGCTCTTTCTTACAACCCTCTAGTTTTCTGTCCTGACTTCAGCTGTCATCCATTTGACTGTGATTTCCAAATATGTTCTTTAGCTAGTCCTCTCCGTTAACTTCCAATTTGAGCCAGCTACCTAGTGGAAATCTTCACTTGGATGTGTAGCAGTATTTCAAACTCAAAATATCCCCAGATTAATTTTCCTTGCCACCCCTAACCCTGCTTTTCTGACAGTCTTCTGCAACCCTTTAAGTAGTATTCTGCCCCATCCAGGCACCTTAAAGCCTTTCCCTCCCCACATCCAATATGTTATTGAATTCTTTCAATTCTGCTTCCTAGGTAACTTTCATATTTTCATACCTCCTTCCATCCCAGCTGTAATCTAAATCACCATTGTCCCTTGCCTGGCTAGTTTCTGAAAGGATCTCCTTACTTCTACCGTTGTCTTTTTCCATCCCATCCTCCCCGTCCCAAAGTTCATTCTTACACTGTAGTTAAAGGAAACTTTTCCAAATGTAGACCTAATCATGTTCCTATCTTAAAGTCCGTTAGTGGGTATCACTGTTCTTAGGATAAAATCCAAAATTCTTAAGATGGTTTACAAAATCTTTCACCATCTCATCTCTGTTTGCCTCTCCAGGCTCACCTGCCTCTTTTCACTGGATGTTTCAGGCATACTGAACGTCTTTCAGCTCCTCACAGTTACCAAGCTCTCTTACCTCCAAGGCTTTGAACACATTGTTCCATCTTATTGGTATACTACCCCCTGTGTCTTCCCCCAGTATCTTCAGATGCCTAACATCTCTTAAACCTTCATTTCTTACCTTTAAGGTCACTTTCATACCCCTTTGCTAATAAGGTCTTACAGCAGCCTGTACTTCCCTTCTTTTAATATTTGTTTTGCTTGTAATTATTTGTTTAATAACTGTCTCTTATGAGATTGCCAACTTGATTAGTGTAATTACCATGCTGGTCTTATTTACCATTGTTGTCCCAAGCCCCCTGTCATAGTACCTGGTACATAGTGGCTTCTCAATAAATAGTTGTTGCATTGAAGTCTGAAGCAGAAGCAACATTAGTCATTAAAAATTTTTGAGCAGCTATTATGTGTCACTCACTTTTCTGGCTCCAGGGAAATAAAGGTGAACAAAGGAGACAAGATTCCTATTTTCACTGAGTTGATATCTTGTGGGAGGCATGCCCACCCCAGACTAATGGGCTGAAGTTAAGAAGGCAAGTAACTACTATTGGCAATGGGAGAAAAGAAGCATTCTCCTCAAACACAGGGGTTTCTGTTTTCGAAGAAGAAAGAGTTACCGGACAGGGAGAACAATTACGTCTTTTTTTTTTTTTTTTTTTTTTTGGCTGCATCGGGTCTTCGTTGCAGTGCGCAGGCTTCTGATTGCTGTGGCTTCTCTTGTTGCGGAGCACGGGCTCTAGGTGCGTGGGCTTCAGTAGTTGTGGCTCTCAGGCTCTAGAGCGCAGGCTCAGTAGTCGTGGTGCACGGGCTTAGTTGCTCCACGGCATGTGGGATCTTCCAGGACCAGGGCTCAAACCCATGTCCCCTGCATTGGCAGGCGGATTCTTAACCACTGCGCCACCAAGGAAGGCCCAGAACAATTATATCTTACCAGAAGCTAGATAAGGAGTGTAAACACCCCAAAAAACAACCAAACAAAAACCTGTAAATCTTAAAACCACAGAACACCCAGACTTAAGGACTAAAGGCCAAACCAAACCTGGCAAAGTGACTGGCACATTCTAGTTGTAATAAATATTGAATAACAGTACCTGGTTTTGTCCTTTTGTCCCATTGGTTTTAAGCAGCTAAAGGAGAACATTGAGCATTTCTTCACCAAATTTGTGGATGAGGGGAAAGCCACCGTTCGGTTAAAGGAGCCTCCCGTGGATATCTGTCTAAGTAAGGTATGGTATTAAAAACATTAATGCTTAGATTGGTTGACTGTAAAGAGAATAGAGGCTCTTTTAGGATCCTTATACCCACATAGCTGAACAGAGACAGTCACTTGCAGGTATGTTTGAAGAAGTGACGGCAGTTTCCCTGGCATGCATGTATGGCCTCTAAAAGGGCAGAGTCAGTCTCAGAAAAGTTGCCCAGGATGGGAAGGAAAACTGGGTTTGCTTCTGTGCCCAAGATGGAGCCTCAGGGTGTTCTTAGACAGAACTCTATAAGGCAGGTGGCACAGGTCTACATTTTGCCAGCTGAATCACAGGTGATGAATCTAAATTTGGTGTTAAAAAAAAAAGAATGAAATACAATTAGAAACACTTCAGGGGGTATTTTACTTACTATAATCACTTTTTAAAATACATAAACCATTAGAATAAAAAACTGTTTTCTTCTTTGCCTTATCTCACTTTTTCCTTTTCCCCCTTCCCGAGGGTAGGAGCAGTGATTTGTTCAACCTTGCTGTATCCTTAACCCCAAGCCACGTGCTTTGTAAACATTAAAAGTTTAATAACTGTTTAAGGTATTTGTATTGAATGGAGGTGTTTTGTCCTACCTCCTCCTGTTCTTGTGGTTTTTCATTTTCTCTTGATATTCGGCCTATCTTTCCACTAACTCCTTCTACCTAAAAACAAGCTGAGAGGTCTTACCAATTAAGAAAGTAGAATAGACAAATTTCTGGAAAATCAAGGCTAAATCTATTGGCTCCACTTTCTTGCTATCTCTTTTGACCTCTGCTTTCACTGGTTACTCACAAAACACTGCCTCAGAGATCAGTGATCTCCTTCCTATTTGCCAATCACATTGCCATTATTTCTTATCCTTTTTGAGCTCTGTAGAACTTGACACTGATGACCACTCTGGACCTACTTGCTGTACCTACTTCACCCAGGTCACCAGACTTTCCTCACTCCACTTCACTGTGTATACTGCTGCCAAAATAGCTCTTGTCATGTAATTCTCAACTCAGAATTCTTCAGTGATTTCCCACAGCCTGATCATTCTATCCTCCTTACCTTGGCATCAAGCTCATCTGTAATCTATCCCCGTACTATATTTCTCCTCTTTTACTGCTCTACAAAGCTCCTACATTCCAACCAAATAGGATCATATACTTAGTTTCCCAAACTTGCTGAAAGTTCACTAGTCCTTCACATATAAACTTTACGAAACTTCTAAAGTATCCTGCAAGTATTAGTTATTTTTATTGATGACTTAGTTCACTTACCACTTTATTAGTGATTTCTATGTCCAGCTGGAAGCAGTCTCTTGCTTTTGATGTTTTCTAGTACTTTTGGCATTGAGTGCTATTTGGCCTTGCTTTTGACAGGGCCATTGCTTTTCACAATTCCTAGTGTTTGTGAATAACCCCCCCTAGTGTTTTGCAGTGCACCGCACTACCTCATTCTATCTCAGAGGCACTGGAGATTTGGGTCAGTTCATCTTTTTTTTTTTTTGACTTTGGTTACTAAGGTTAAGTAACTTTTTTTTTTGGATTATAGTTGATGGGTCAGTTCATCTTAAACCCCAATCTTAAGTGGAATCTTTTCATGCTTTCCTGTTTTATTTTATACTCTTATGGTTCCCCCATGAACAGTTTTATTTAGCGTATGTCTCTCAATATAATTTTTTCAAAAACTTTTAAAGTTTTTTGTATCTGTATTGAAATTTAGTGAAAATAGAATACTAAAAAAATTTGTACAGCCATTTTCAATAAATGATTGCATGATTTGCATATATAACTTTACAGACTTTGTTTAGGATGGATTAGCATGGATGCATTATCTAAAATGGAATTTATAATTGTACAACTTATTTTTATGTATTCAGGCCAATTCCAGCAGTCTAAAGGGTTTCCTTTCAGCTGTGAGACTGGCTCACAGAGGCTGTGATATTGAGGCACCACTTTTAACCCTCACACCAGTGAAGACTTCAGAATTTGAAAAATTTAAAACTAGAATGGTTATCACATCCAAAAAGGACTATCCTCTAAGCAAGAACTTCCCCTATTCTCTGGAACATCTTCAGACTTCTTACTGTGGGCTTGTCCGGGTTGATATGCGTATGCTTTCCTTAAAAAACCTTAGAAAATTAGACTTGAGTCACAACCATATAAAAAAGCTTCCAGCTACAATTGGAGACCTCATCCACCTTCAAGAACTTAACCTGAATGATAATCACTTGGAGTCATTTAGTGTAGCCTTGTGTCAGTCTACACTCCAGAAGTCACTTCGGAGTTTGGATCTCAGCAAGAACAAAATTAAGGCACTCCCTGTACAATTTTGCCAGCTCCAAGAACTTACAGATTTAAAACTTGATGATAATGAATTGATTCAACTTCCTTTCAAGATGGGACATCTGACAAACCTGCGTTTTTTGTCAGCGGCTCGAAATAAGCTTCCGTTTTTGCCTAGTGAATTTAAAAATTTATCCCTTGAGTACTTGGATCTTTTTGGAAATATTTTTGAACAACCAAAAGTCCTTCCAGTTATAAAGCTGCAAATGCCATTAACTTTATTGGAATCTTCTGCGCGAACCGTACTATATAATAGGTAAGCCTTTGATAGCATCCTGGTATTCTCGTCATCCTCAGAGTAACAAAGTCTTTAACATAGCTTGTGATGCTATGCAAAATCTAACGCTTTGCTCCAGTGGCCGTCTTGCTGTTCCTTACCTCTGCTTAGAATGCTTTTCCTCCAGAAAGTCTCACAGCTTACTTTCTCACTTCAGTTCTCTGCGCAAGTGGCACCCCGGAAAGGTCTTTCCTGACTACCCTATCTAAAGTTTTATCCCCCACCCCCTTACATTGCTTGATTTTTTTTGTCATAGGATTTATTGCCTGGAATGATATATATTTTTTTAACATTTGTTCGTTTTCTGTCAGATATTCTCACTAGAATGTAAGATCCATGAGGGCATGGACTTTGCCTTATTCTCCACTCTTTCCCTTGGGTCTAAAATGTGATATCTATCCCCCATACCTGCAATATGTTAGGGAATGAATGAGTGAAGAATGAGTGAGTGAATGAGTGAATGAATCGATGAGTGACATTGTTTCTCAGAGTCTGGTTCCCTGACCAGCAGCATCAGCATCACCTAGGAATTTGTTAGAGGTGCAAGTTCTTGAGCTTCACCCCAGACCTGCTGAATCAGAAATTCTGAGGGTGGGGTCCAGCTATCTGTGTTTTAACAAGTCCTCCAGGTATCTCTGATACAGTCTAAAAGTTTGAGAACTCCAGTCTGGCATAGTGGTAAAGTGTGGTCTTTGGGGTCAGACTTAGGTGTGATTCCTGGCTTCACCCCTTAGTGTGGCTTTAGCAAGTTATTTAACCTCTTTGATTGAATCTCATCTGTGAAGCAGGAACAGTAATACCCACTTTACAGAGTTGTGAAGATAAATGACCTAATGTAATGGCAAAGCATTTGGCATATAGTAGGACTCAATAGCTCCTGGTTCTCTTCCCTTGTCTTTGAACACTAACTGCAGTTGGTCATGAGACACCAAACTCCAGTTATTCATTTTATTCAGGCTTCTTTCATATAGGATTGGAAGCTAAGATGTGAACCAAATTACTATTGAGTGCCTATAAAATGGTAGGAACACCATATTTCGAAGAAGAGATTCTTAACTTTTTTTTAGTGGGGAGAGACTCTTAAAAAAAGAAATGATAGAAGTTATGGGCCTAGAAAAATGCACACATGAATAAATACAGACTTTTGCATACAACTTTATAATGCTCATAGACCCCACTGAAACCCAAGCCAGTCTTTCCTCTTCACCATCCCTAGCTTAAGAGCTCTTATCCTAAAGCAGTGGTTCTCAAATTTTACTTCACATTTAGAATCACCTGAGGAGCTTCAAAAAATTCTGATGGTTAGTCCCCACCCCAGACTTATTAAATCAGAATGTTTGGGAGGGGACTTCCTTGGTGGCACAGTGGTTAAGAATCCGCCTGCCAATGCAGGGGACACGGGTTAGATCCCTGCTCCGGGAAGGTCCCACATGCCGTGGAGCAACTAAGCCCGTGAGCCACAACTACTGAGCCTGCACTCTAGAGCCCGGGAGCCACAACTACTGAGCCCGCGTGTTGCAGCTACCGAAGCCTGGGCGCCCTATAGCCTGTGCTCTGCAACAAGAGAAGCCCGCGCACCGCCACGAAGAGTAGCCCCCGCTCACCACAACTAGAGAAAGCCCGTGCGCAGCAATGAAGTCCCAACTCAGCCAAAAATAAATAAATAAAAAATAAATAAATTTGGAAAAAAAAAAAAAAAGAATGCAAGTAGGACCCAGTGTTTTTTAAATTCCCCAGGTATTCTAATGTGTGGCCAGCTAGGATTAAGGACCGCTGCTTGCTTCTCAAACTTTAAGTGCGTTCACATCACCTGGGAGTCTTGTTCAGCAGATTGTGCTGTAGAGGTCTGCGGCAGAGATCTGCTTTTTAAGCCTACGTTCCAGGCGAGGCTGCTAGTCCATGAACTACACTTTGAATGCAAAGGCTCTAAAAGTAACTGAGGGCTCATTATTGGTTTAAGGCAGTGATCCTCAGAAGTTGAGAGTGCATCACAATCATGCTTATTGTAACACAGTACTTACTAAAGCAGATTGCTGGTCCCCACCCTCAGAGATTCTTAGTACATTTGGAGTGGGGATGAAGAAACTGCATCTATAACAAGTTCAAAGGGAATGTTGATGCTGCTGGTCAGGGGACCACACTTTGAGAACCACTGGTTTAAGGCATTGACTCTTAACTAGGAGTTGAGAATTACCTATTAAATGACAATACATGTACGTACCTAGAACAGTGCCTTGTTCATAATAGGTCCCAATAAATACTTATTGGCTGTATAAATACAAGTAATTTGCTTCTCTGGCAATTAAAAATCAAATGTTGTTATCATTAGTTGTGGAGGAGTTCCTAAATAATATAGATGAGAAATATATATCTAGATTTTCTGGTAATATAGGTCCTAGATTCTACCTCAGACCAACTAGTTCAGAATCTCCAGAGATGGACCCTTATTGTATGTCATATATTTTTTTAAATCTCCAGAAGTGATACTGATGATTCAGGTTAAGACCACTGATTTGTGAGAAATCTAAATGGTGTCTTTTGGAAATGTACTGCTCCCGAGTTTCTTGTTCTATGCTTTCTCTGAGACTTCATATGAAAAAAATAATATATTGTACTTATTCAAATTTGAAAATTATGTCCAAATGAGAAATACTATAAATGGTTACTGATGATTTGAAAAATCATAACATATTGGCTAAGATGACTGATCTTTACTAAAGTATAATTTTGCATGTTTTCAGCTCCCTTGTTTTAAAAAGAATATAGATCCAAAGCCATGAGAACAGCATCTGTTATCTAGCTATTGATAAATTGTACTAACTGGGACTTCCCTGTAGCACAGTGGTTAAGAATCCGCCTGCCAATGCAGGGGACACGGGTTCAATCCCTAGTCCGGGAAGATCCCACGTGCTGCGGAGCAGCTAAGCCCGTGCGCCACAACTACTGAGCCTGCGCTCTAGAGCCCGCACACCGAGAAGCCACTGCAATGAGAAGCCCGCGGATCTCAACAGAGTAGCCCCCACTCATCTCAACTAGAGAAAGCCCTCGTGCAGCAACAAAGACCCAACGCAGCCAAAAATAAATAAAATAAATAAATTTATTAAAAAAAAATTGTCCTAACTACTGGTTATAAACAGAAAGTTATAGTCTATTAGAAAAATATGTGGTAACTTAAATTATGTTGGGTAGAAAGTACAGTTTTTAACTGTTTCCTGTTTCCTTAGACTATAACCAATAGCCTGGAATGTAAACATGTGGTTTTTTAAAAAATTGTTACTTACACAAGTAATAAATTCTTACATGTGAAAAAATTAAAAATTGCAAACAAGACCAATACCAAATCCCTTAGGAAAAGTAAGCCACTATTTTTGATTTGATGTGTATCTTTTCAGACTTTTCTAATAGGGTTTTAAACTCCAGTTTAAATTATAATAGTAGGTTTTATTTATTTGTTGAAAAGATCTGAACACCTATTATGTGCCAGACTAGGTACTAGAGAAACAACAAAGAAAACAGTGGGGGGGAGACGCGCAGTGATGGCGATATGGTTGTGTTTAGCGTGGAGTAGGGAGCTGGGCAGTGGGCAGGCAACCTCAAGAGACTGTCTCTTAGTGTCTTGTAGATGAAGGTTTTGAGTTTGACTTGATTTTTTTTTTTGACTTGATTGGATTTTAATTGTATTGGGCGCCATTGAAATTTTAAGCAAGAGGGTGAATGACTTAATTTAAGCAGGGTTAAATTGCTTACTTGGCTACACAGTATAACTAATGTCCCAAACAACATGTGTTTGAAATTTGTTTCACACAGTTTAAAATTCCCTTTTGAACACTTGATGCCTATGAGAATATATGGATTGATTGATTGATTTTTAAATTAATTTATTTATTTTTGGCTGCGTTGGGTCTTCATTGCGGTGCGCGGGCTTCTCATTGGGGTGGCTTCTCTTGTTGCGGAGCATGGGCTCTAGGTGCGCGGGCTTCAGTAGTTGTGGCTCGTGAGCTCTAGAGCACAGGCTCAGTAGTTGTGGCTCACGGGCTTAGTTGCTCCGCGGCATGTGGGATCTTCCCAGACCAGGGCTCGAACCATGTCCCCTGCACTGGCAGGTGGATTCTTAACCACGCCACCAGGGAAGCCCCTATATGGATTTATTTAAATAAATGTTTCTTCACAGATAGAACTGAGTAATTCTCTCGTTACCATTTATAAGAATTGTATGACAGAGCCATATGTTTAAATTGTTACACTGGTCATACAGTATAATTATATAAAGGACAGATGGCCCTTTCATTGTATTCAGTGGGTTATGCTATTAAGTGGCAGTGCTAAAAGATACTTTATGGAGTGGTATAGATCCTCTTAGGTTTACAAAATATGTCATATGCTGTTATTTAGTATATTTTCCCCATTCGTACCAGTTAGGAAAATAAAACAATGTACTGAGTTAATTAATAGAGTAATTTTATTTTTCCATGGTTATAATTTCAGTGTCCAGTAATTCATGTCCTAATACGTGAAGTTTTGAATCTAGTAACACATTAAAAAATATTAAAAAATTTTTTTTTCCAATAGGATTCCATATGGCTCTCATATCATTCCTTTCCATCTTTGCCAAGATTTGGATACTGCAAAAACCTGTGTTTGTGGAAGATTCTGTCTAAGCTGTTTTATTCAAGGAACTACTACCATGAACCTACACTCTGTTGCTCACACTGTGGTCTTAGTAGATAATATGGGTGGTACTGAAGCACCTGTTGTCTCTTACTTCTGTTCTCTAGCCTGTTATGTAAATTCCTGTGATATGTTAAAGTAATAAGTGATACCACAAAAAGAAATTCCATTTAGTTACAGGCCAATTTGGGACTCACTTATTGTTTAAATGTCAAATTGGAGAAAGGGAAGCTTTTCGTGGGTTTTGTATACTTGCTTGAGGGGAAGAATGTGTGTTAGTGTAACATTTTCAATCATTTGACTGCAATATCTTAATTTCATTAAAACCTAATTTTATTGTGGTGTTAACTTTTATCAGTTTATTGCACTTGTGTTATTTCAGCCTAGTGTTTCCAGAATGGGTTGTGGGGTTATTTTTTAATGTTAAACAGATATTGATCCCAACCACTCTGGTCATATAACTTTCTTATCAATTTTCGTCTTGCATTTCAGTTAAAGAAGTTGAATTCCTGGGACTTCCCTGGTGTTCCAGTGGCTAAGGCTCTGTGCTCCCAGTGCAGGGGGCCCAGGTTCAATCCCGGGTCAGGGAACTAGATCCCATATGCCACAACTAAGACCCAACGCAGCCAAATAAATATTAAAAAAAAAAAAAAAGAAATTGAGTTTCTGTATGCAGAAAATATACTTTGGACTAATATAGTCTAAACTGTAGTGAGAACTTGTTTGATATGAAACTACATATAAGTTTTTAAGCACTTTTGTGTTTTTCAGGTATATTATTCTAAATATATATGGAATTTTATATTCACCATACATAAAGTAGGAGTTGCTTTGGACAAATAGACTTCAGGTTTTACAAGTTTTATAATATTAATTCCATAATCTTTGTTGTGATTTCTAAGTTTTTTAATTTTTAGGGCTGGAATGAGGTTTTGGGGTTGGGTGGGAGTAGCAGAAAATTGCTTTGACTAAGTTCTGTATTATATGAGGGTGGTTCTTTTTCTGTTTAAGTTTTTTAATTAAAAAACTGATAGCAATATATCAGCCACAGTATACCAGCTAAAGGATTAGGATTTGAACTAGGGCAGAGGGTATATAAAAGGAACCAACTTAAAAGAATTTTGGAAAATGGAAGCAGAACTGTTTCATTCTCCTCATTCCCACTGTCTTTCAAATCAGCCTCTCTCCTAGATCACTGCCAACAGTGTCAGAACTAGCTTCTGGGAACAAAGGAGGGGAAAGAGTGAAAGTAACTAGAGAAAAATCCTCTCTGTGAACCTAGATCGGGGATTTCCAGCCCAGGCTTTATACTGCCTTCTGAAGTTAATTCACTTTTGCTCTTTAAAACTAAGAATTCTGTAATTAAGTATCTTAGGATTTTCTGAACTCATAAATTGGTGAGACATTGCCTGAAAATATTATAAAACAACTATATTAAGACATGGTTCTTTAAAAAGTGAAGTTTTGTGGCATAGTTAAAAGTAATTTAGTGCAGATCTGATTTTTACATGTTCCTGTAGAAAGACAATTATTTCTTCATCAATAAATGTAGATATAAAAGTCTGTGTTGGGAATAAGTGCCCACCATGTTATTCCTACACCCTAGCCCTTTTCATTCTTGCTCATCTACAAGCCATCCCCATTGTAAGCCTCTTAGCCTAAAATTCATATACAAAAAGCAGGGTCTTTATTTTTGGCTGCATTGGGTCTTTGTTGCTGCGCACGGCTTTCTCTAGTTGCGGTGAGCAGGGGCTACTCTTCCTTGCAGTGCGCGGGCTTCTCATTGGATGGCTTCTCTTGTTGCGGAGCTCAGGCTCTAGGCCTGTGGGCTTTAGTAGTTGTGGCTTGCGGGCTCTAGAGCGCAGGCTCAGTAGTTGTGGCGCACGGGCTTAGTTGCTCCGCAGCATGTGGGATCTTCCCGGACCAGGGCTCGAACCCGTATCCCCTGCATCGGCAGGTGGATTCTTAACCACTGCGCCACCAGGGAAGCCCACCTTCTTTTTATACAAATACAAGATGCCAATTCTTGTAGAACTAAATTTAAATAATGAATTTGATAAGAGGATGAACCTTAATTCACTTACAAATAATTTACCATTATTTAATTTAGAGCCAAATTAGGCATGCAATTTTACTTATATTTTTAAAAAAACAAAAGATTTGAGTAAGACTATCACTGTATTTATTCTCATACAGGCAATTTTTCTATAACTTCAACATTTTGCTCTCAAAAATAGAAGAACAAAAGATTCCCAAAACTTAGAACTGGATCACTTGGCCCTTTCTCTTCTTATCTCCTCCGAGTTCAAAATGCTTGCATCTCTTAATGGCCAGCATCCTCTTGGACCTGCAGTTGGGCTCAACACATTCAAGCCTCAGTACGATCTTCTTTGTGGTTTTAGCCTTCTTCCGGAAAATTGGCTTTGTTTGCCCACCATAGCCACTCTGCTTCCGATCATAGCGCCTCTTTCCCTGGGCATACAGAGAATCTTTGCCCTTCTTATACTGGGTCACTTTGTGAGGCTGATGTTTTCCACACTTCTTACAGAAAGTCCTTCGGGTTTTAGGTACATTGACCATCTTTGCAGTAGAGGTGTCTTCACGATGAAAACTGTTGTAAAATATGGCAGCAAACGTTAAACATTTTGAAAATTCAAGTGTTTTATAAATATAGGAAGATAACATTACATAAGTCAGTAACGTATAATTGCACCAAGTATTCATTTTCCGTATGAGTACATGCACATAAAGTGCACAGCTTTTTGGAATCCTTAAATTATTGGACCATTTATAGAATGAGACTCACTGAAAAACAGCAAGAGCAGCAGCACAGGGACGCCCAGTACAGTCAGTTTCCCCCACAAAGTGGGTTCCTTTGGGGCTTAATTTACCGTGGTTGCCCAACAACTAAAGCGTAGTGGTGTGATACCTAATTTTCTTCGGCAGAGAAAGAAGGCCGAGGCTAGAGTTTATTTTCGCCTCTCCGCGCACCCTCTCCCTCCATGTTCTAGCTCCCGGGCATGCCTGACTCGGGGCGCGGTGTAGAGCCACCTCCACGGCCCGCCCCGTCCCTTCTCCGAGGACCGCATCAGCCTGGTTTCACTTTTCCCTCCGAAGCATCGTCATCCTTCCCTCAGCAGCCCTGAAGGCTGACGTGTCCCTAATGAGTGCCTCCCGGCCCAGCAGCCTCCATGCGGGAGCCCCTTTCCAGAAGGGAGAAGCCCGTTTTTGAAATCCACCAACCAAGGCGGCGGGCCTCGCCCTCCCTCTCCTACCAGGGCCCACACGGCCCAGCCCTGGATCCTGAGCACTGGGGACTCCAGCCGGGATCGCCACCGCCCCGCACCCCGCTTACCTGGAAGCCCAGCGTCCACGTTCCTGCCTCGTTCTGCTCACGCCTCACAGGAAAGGGAGGAACGCACCGGATGTAGGAACTGAGCCTGAGCGACAGCGCTGCGGCCCAATAGGCAGCGGGCGGCGACGGCCGTGCGTCTCCAGACTCGACCGGGAAGCGCCAACCGACGGCCCGAGGGGCGGGGCGGAGGGGTGTGGGCCCGGGGACCGCGGCTCTCGGCGGGCCAGTCGCTGGTTGTCAGGACAGTCGCCGCCGGAGTGGGGCGAGGCTGCGTCCCTCGGTCTGGGACGTCCGGGGCCGCGTAAAGATGAGAGCACAGAGGACGCAGGGCCGCTGGAAGCGCAGGTAACGGAGCCGGGGTGTGGTGGGGCCGCGACAGGCTTCTTCCCTGACCCGTCCTGGATGGAGAGGACCGAGGCGACGCCGAGCCGCGGCTCTTAGCGGCGGGGCCGGTGCCCGAGCTGCAGCTGCCAGGCGAGGATGTGTGGAGCCCGGGCGACGCGGGGGAGCTGAGAGCCTTCGGGCCCCAGGACCCCCGGGGCCCGGGATGAGTTAGCGAGGACAGCTGCGGGGGCCAGTTCCGACTGCTGCAGGCCACGGCCGCCGCCCGCCCGCCCCTTCTGCGCCGGAGCCGCTAGCTCCTTTCCGCGCCCGTCCGCCTGCCTGCGCTCCCGGCGCCGGAGACCATGAGGTTCCGCATCTACAAGCGGAAGGTGCTGATCTTGACGCTCGTGGTGGCCGCTTGCGGCTTCGTCCTCTGGAGCAGCAATGGGCGACAAAGGAAGAACGAGGCCCTCTCCCCGCCGCTGCTGGACGCCGAGCCCGCGCGGGGTGCAGGCGCCCGGGCCGGGGACCATCCCGCCGTGTCCGTGGGTATCCGCCGGGGCTCCAACGAGTCGGCGGCTCCGCTAGTCGCGGCGGCCCCGCACCCCGAGGTGGACAACCTGACGCTGCGGTACCGGTCCTTAGTGTACCAGCTGAACTTTGACCAGACGGTGAGGAATGTAGGTAAGGCCGGCTCCTGGGCCCCCCGAGAGCTGGCGCTGGTGGTCCAGGTGCACAACCGGCCTGAATACCTCAAACTGCTGCTGGACTCACTTCGAAAAGCCCAGGGAATCGACAACGTCTTCGTCATCTTTAGCCATGACTTCTGGTCGACCGAGATCAATCAGCTGATTGCTGGGGTGGATTTCTGTCCGGTTCTGCAGGTGTTCTTTCCTTTTAGTATTCAGTTGTACCCCAACGAGTTTCCGGGCACTGACCCCAGAGATTGCCCCAGAGACGTGGAGAAGAATGCAGCTTTGCAGATGGGATGCATTAATGCTGAATATCCCGACTCCTTCGGCCATTATAGAGAGGCCAAATTCTCCCAAACCAAACACCACTGGTGGTGGAAGCTGCATTTTGTATGGGAGAGGGTCAAAGTCCTTCGAGACTATGCTGGCCTCATACTTTTCCTAGAAGAGGATCACTACTTAGCCCCAGACTTCTACCATGTCTTCAAAAAGATGTGGCAATTAAAGCAGCAAGAGTGTCCTGAGTGTGATGTTCTCTCCCTGGGGACCTATACTGCCATTCGCAGTTTCTATGGCGTTGCTGACAAGGTAGATGTGAAAACGTGGAAATCCACAGAGCACAATATGGGTCTGGCCTTGACCCGGGATGCGTATCAGAAGCTAATTGAGTGCACAGATACTTTCTGTACTTACGATGATTATAACTGGGACTGGACCCTTCAGTATTTGACTGTATCTTGTCTTCCAAAATTCTGGAAAGTGCTGGTTCCTCAAGTTCCTAGGATTTTTCATGCTGGAGACTGTGGTATGCACCACCAAAAAACCTGTAGACCATCCACCCAGAGTGCCCAAATTGAGTCACTCTTAAATAATAACAAACAGTACCTGTTTCCAGAAACTCTAACTATCAGTGAGAAGTTTATGGCAGCCCTTTCCCCACCTAGGAAAAATGGAGGGTGGGGAGATATTAGGGACCATGAACTCTGTAAAAGTTATAGAAGACTGCAGTAAAAAATCACAATTACAAAAGCAAAAGTAGTGACAGTCTTCTATTTTTGATATTTGTCCAAACAGAATATACAATTGAATAAAAGGGTTTAGGAACTCGTTTCTGCTTTAATACAACAACAGAATTCTTGTAAAAGGTGTCCCAATATAGTAATCTTTTCCTTTTATGTCTGATTAAGATTTAAAACATAAGTTTTCATTTTGAGAATTGGGTTTTAAAGCTCAATGTGTATCTGCTAAAGGTAATCATTATTGTTAATTGATAAGCGAGAAGAGGGGAAATTTTATTTAAATTGCATCTATTAATCTTTTTATCCGGAACTTTGTACACTTTTCCACTTTCAAGACTTCTTTTAAGTACAGCAAAATTTATTTTAAATTGTCATATTAGTAAAAAGTATTACAATGAAATTGTTAAGAGTATTAATGGAACAAGCCCAGCTTCACTCTTGACAGTTAGTAGGAAGGGATTGCTTCGCTGGTTTTATAACTCCAAAGTTGTTTGTTAAACACCCTGTCAGAACAGAGTCATTTTCAGTATTAAAGATTCCTGTATTATTGTGTTAAGATTTGCCTGTGCTTTGGAACCTTCATAGAACACACTTTCTTTTGGAATGTATTTGATAAGAAAGTTTAAACACTGTTTTCACCTCAATGTAGAAATACAGTGGTTTTGTTTTGTTTTTTTTCTTTTAGTGCTGCCAAAATAAAATACTCATTTTTGCATAAAAAGATTCCTAATCATTTTGCAGAATAAATTTTTACACCAGAATCCAGTAAAGACATTCTACAAGGTTTAAAGTTAGCATTACGTATTATCTGTACATTGTATAACTGAGTTTGAAATAAAGAAAACCCAGCTCTTGACAGTGCATCCCTTTGGAAGAAACTGGCTTTCAAATTAGTCAGGCATAGATAATGAGCAGTAAAAAGCTGCTGTGTAAGTGAAGTACAGCCAGAAATGATACAAAGTTCAGTCCTGCCAAAGTGAAACATGTTCTAGTGCCAGCTTTATTTTGACAGAAATCATACTTTTTAAAAGGACAGACACAGTAAATAATAGGAAGCAGGCTTAAAATTTACTCCATATTTAACATGGAAGTTTCCCTTAACAGTATATAATTGTATTCAACCACAAAGATAGACTACTTTCTGTGTAGGTACTGCAATAGTTATTTCAATCTAAGAAAACTGTGTACCTAATGGACAGTCTCAAAACTATTATTCCATCAAATTAAGATTCCTATTATGGTTGAAAAATGTATATGGTCATCTACAATGGAGCAAATAGTTCTCTTGCTTTATGAGCTACCTTTATATTGCCCTCAGCCCTCTGGTTCCAGGTTTTACTGGGGTTATAAACGTAAATCAGAATGAACTGCTAGGCTTTGTACCAATTTTTAGTGCTCTGACCTGACCTCCCTAGTTCAAAGGACTAAAGAAATTAAGTAGTTTCCAGGACTAAGGTAAGGCCAGAGGTTTGAATTAGTAGCTGTTTTTGGAACAGAAATAGATCAGCTCAAGGCCTTGGGGTCAGTGATTAGATCAACAAATATTTTCCTTTCTATATTGTCTTTCATGTCCTAAAATTTTTTGTGAGGAAAAAAAAAAAAATCTATTGGGATTTTCTCCTGGCCTCAAATAAAAATACTATTCCACAAAATTCATAACTTAGCCACTGTTTGTTAGATAAATTATCTGCTGCCCTCTTTTAGGTGTTATAAAAGAAATTGATTAGAAAACACTAGCTTTTGTTGTTGTTTTCATGTAATAATATAATGAAGACAATTTTCCTATTGGAGCAAATTCTTAGATTATTTTAATTGTCCTGTTCTAAAATTTGTAAATTAATTCTATAAAACCAAGGGATGTTTGAATAATTTCCAAAAAATTCTTTTAAAATTTTGAATTTTCAAGGTCATTAACAAATAACCTGTTATTTATATATATATGTATACACACGTATATATATACATGGTGACTTACATATGAGAAGAGTAAAATACAGAGTTGAAGCAAAAATACTAAATTTCAGTGTATTTGTATTGTTTGGATCATTTAATATTGGTTAGTAAAGTTCTTTCCTCTCAGAATCTCTATGACAAGCATAAGCACATCCTATTTAGTGAGACTTATAAATGCGTAGTTTTGAGATTCTCCTCCCCCCAACACACACACTCTAGTGTGCTTCTAGTTAATTGCATTCTTTAGAATTACTTTGTGACAGACACAACTTAATGAATATTTATTTTGAAACTTTATTAAAGTAATGGCAAACAAAAGAAGCCAAAAACAACACAGAAGTAAATATAAATAGGTTGTATTAAAACTAAATGTTTAACTATTAGAAAAAATATACATCAGAGGACTCACAAAACTTATTTCCATAATTAAGGAAGCTTTGTATAAACTCTCTACATGCAAAAAAATAGCTTCAGTTTCCCCATGAGAATAAAAATTGCAAATTTTAATTTTACACTTTCTTGAATACCTTTGGTTTTAAGATAGTAAACAGAATCTATTTTTAGTCCATAAGTTTTTACTCAACCTTTAAATTCTAAGATGATACAGAATTAATCCAAGTCATAAAGCAAAGAATTCTGAAAACTGAATGAGCAATGAGTCACATGATCTTTAATCATCTGCACACTACCATCCTGCATATTGGTTTCCTTTATGTTGTCAAAACCAGGTGTATTGTGAACTGCAGTTTTGTTCAGTAATGAAGATGGGTGATCTCCATCTAATTCTTTCTCTTCAGTTATTACTGGTTCTTTTAAATTATCTTTTTCATCATTTGAGTGAACAGCACTTTTGTCTTTTGTAAATTCAGGTTCCATTTTTGACTCAGGTTGCTGAGACTTTGCAGACAGCTTTTGAGAAACATCAAGGGCCCCTTGTTGCATGCATGCAACTGAACCACAACTGTCTGTTTCTAGTACTTTGACTGCTACAGATGAATGGGAATCAGCTGAGGTAGTAGCATGTTCTAGACTTTCTTTTTCAGTTAGATGACTTCCTTCATTGACTCTTTCTTCCTTCTCATGAAGCTGCTCAGAGTTACTACATTCTTGCAACTATGTCAAGAGAAACAGCAAATTAATAATTCTTTGAAACAAATAGAAAAGTAAATTGTACCAGCTGGAAACTTTTTTAAGTTGTGAAGGAATAACCCAGTAGACTTACAGATAGGCCCTCTGGCTTCCCCCTCAAAGTCATTCTCCAAATGCTGCCAGTCATATTTTAATCATGCAAACCTGGCATTGATTCTCTGATTAAATACTTTCATTGACCCTTCATCTCTTTCAGGATAAAATAATCCTGGCCTACAAACCTTTTAACATGGCCTATAAAACCCATTAGCAGTCATTCTTATAAGGGCATTCTTGAATTTCTTGAATTTTCTTGTATTTCTGTGATTCTTTAGAGCCTCTTTCCCCTGAATTCACATTACAAGTCAATTGTGCTAGTTACTCATTTGTGTCCAATACTGAAGACTATAAAAATAACCAAACTTAAGTTCAACTAGAAAGAATGAACAAACTGGATGACATAGTTCCCATGGTTTGAGAGTCAAAAAAAAGCTGTTTGTCCCTGGACTAATACTCATAATTCCCAAATGTTAGTTTCTCTCTATTCCTCACTGGACAGTTATTTTGGGATTAAAGGAGATAACATAAGCAAAAATGAACTGCAGATGTTTAATAGTAAAATACATATAAAAAAGTCTTTATTCCTCTTAACGTCACTCTTCCCAGCCATCATGTCCATTTAGTTTAAAGTTATGATATAAAGAAATCAAGAATTAAGTTATGTGTTAGGCTTCAACCTTGTCCCAAATCACTACTCTATAGAGCCCACCAAAATCCTTACCTTTGCATGTATTTCAATCTTACTATCAGTAACCTGAAGAACTTCAATTAATGGTGGGGTTAGGGGCATTGTCTGTTTGAATGGAGGGCTCAGGACCTCTTCAAGAAACTCATTAACGTTTTCTTCACTGACAAATAACCTTTCCTAAAATAAAAAGAGAAAAAATATTCTACCTTATTGGTCATACTTGACAGAGTTGTATCTAAAAACAGCTCATAAAAGTTCTCACACAGTTCAGAATTGCACTTTTAAAATGTTTATTTTAATGTTATTCCTATGCTGTTTTGGCAAAAGAAAACTGAGTACTGTACAGAGCAATAAGAACAGCAAGAGTACATACATATATAGGAAAAGACCCTAAAAGAAAAAAGTCTTAGTTCCTTTTCTAGGTCTCTATTAAATCTGAGGTATGTTTTCTCTCCAGGTAATCGTACTTACAAATTATCTTCCTTTTTTTTTTTTTCCCTCTATTTTGTAAGAATAACATCACCTCTAGAGTTATAAATGCAGTCCAAGCTAGAAAATGTAATTTAATTTTAGAACACTTCCTAATGAGCCAGCGAAAGATACACAGACAGGATCTATTTAAATTTCGTGTGACCAGTTTGCCTTTTAGTTCTTGGCTAGGTAAGAGCCAAGTGTAATATTTTATCTAACAGAAGTATATTCCATTTTTAAGCACTGCGATAATCACTGCAACACTAGCATATAGCTTTATATAAGAATAAGGAAACACTGTAAATCAACTATACTTCAATAAAATTTTTTTTAAAAAATAAGGAAACACAACACTGTAAATCAACTATATTTAAATACAATTAAAAAAAAAAAAAAAGGAATGAGGTAGATTTCCAAACTATAGGATATGCAAAAATCATTTCCACCGGAATCCCAAACACAAAGCAATTTGTTCATATTCAAATACGTCAAGTGAACATAGGTATATAGTTAGGGCTTTGAAGGAACAACTATATTTAAAATTCTTAAAATCAGTTCACCGTTGCTCCAAATAAAAGTATTTTCCTCTGTACTTGAATGTAAACAAATTAATTACAAATAAACACAATTCATTATTTGGTCCAGATTGGGTGGGGGGATCAGAAAGAGACAAGTTTCAAGTTCCCTTCTATTAAACACTATTTAAACTGTGAACACCTACTTAACAAAAGTGAACTTTGGTGAAAGAAAAACTTTACATTTGGAGGACTTTGCCTTGCTGTTATTTGAAGATCTAGAATAACACTGTACTGTAGAAACATTCCGCTCCCCCCACCCCACCAAATCAAAAGCATTTCTAAGGTGCATGTCTCTGCAAAAGACTTACACGTTAACTGCAAAAAAATACACCAAATAGTTTAGTTACCTCAGGGAAGAATAATATTTATAATGGAACTGGTTATGATTAAAATACAAAGGATTTGCATAAACTTGCCTTCTCAGTCTAATGACTGATTTTACTATAAAAGATACTGAATTCAGTGGTCCTAATGCTCTAGGAAAATTCCCAGTGAATATTTAAGGCTTATAGAAATTTGTTTTCTGCTTGTTTATGTGTAAAGTATCAAATTCTAACCTTGACAGCCACAAATTAGTCTCTTTATAATTATTTTCATATAATGCATATATTAATGTAACCATTATATGTCTACTCACAAAATACTCCTGTGATTTTTTTTAAAAATTCACTTTAATACTTACAGCCTCGTCCAGTAAAATGTAAAGAAAAAAAATTGAACATTATGGTTCCATCAGCCTCAGCAAATGTGATGATTAATTAAGTAATTATAAATCTATTCCGGCTTCAAAGATATAAAACACAGTTGCCCTGATCCCATTTTGGTCTTAGTTTCTTGCTAAAATAATGTTCGCATACTGGAAAATCAGATGAAAATATATTCTTTAGTATTCTCTCAAATGCTTGTCCATATAGCTTTTATCCCACATTGTGAGTTATTTTCACATTTATTAAAACAATTACAGGAAAACGACTGCCCTTTCCTAAATTTCCCCCTTCTGATGACATAAACAGATAGTCGATTTCATATTGTATATTCTCACAAAGTATCTTACCTAGCCCTGGCTATTTACCATTTTTGGAGGGTTTCAAATTAACCACTTCTCACAGAAGATACACCTCATAAAATAAAAATTTAACTTATTAGCAAATTTCTAGAAAAACACAGAAGTAAAACTTCCTGGCAGGCCCCAAACTTAATTTTTAATATATAATCTGTGCAACTAGTGTTATGAATTTGGGAATTTAACCCTTGAATATCTTAAAAGAGCTAAAAAAATTTACATGTAACATTGATACAAACCTCAATCAAAAATACCAATTAATTGTTCACTTATGAGTTTTAAAAGTTCTATAGAACGTCAAACTTTTTTTTCTTTCCAGTATTTGCCAATAGTACTGGAATATTGAATCTCAAGATCCTCAATAATCTGAAAGGTATAGTAGCAACTACAAAATGATATCCTAGGTAAACTTGATAATGCGCAGCCCCAGTTTTTGCCCAAAAGGGATGTAGCTGATGTGATGTTGGTACCAACAAAGGCTTATATTACACTTTGTTAAATGCCAGCCATTGTGCCAAGTACTAGCAGGGAACAGATTAAAACAGATGCAAAAAGAGGTAATTTCAATGTAATATAACGCCCACCAGAAGACAAACCCACCAATATCAGCGACTGAAATTAAGCAGTACCATATGGCCGAGAGGGCAAGGGATTTAGATTCACACCTGCGAGTTGGTTTTCCTACAAAAGAACTGTGTGGCACAGGCTGAGTTACTTTTGCTCTCCGGAAGTAAACTATTATTTACTTTCTAAGGTTGGAAAAAGCTATTTACCAACTTAAAATATGGCCATAATAGAATACCTCTTAAACCTATTTGTGTCACAACCCCTTTGAGAATATGACTAAAGTTACAGCCCTTCTCAAGGGCAACTGTGAAGATTTGAAACCCATCCACCAGACAGGATGCGTTAAGTTTTTTTCGTTTTCTTCAATATGCGTTTAACGTGTACTTAACATCTTTCATCAAGTGCATCAATTTCAAGTCATC